>NW_026712346.1:15465325-16156575 GCF_030504385.1 Musca domestica | reverse complement strand
AAAAATGTCTGAATTGACTAACATAATATCTATTTCGAATAGCTATATTGAAGATAAAGTCATATCAGACATAAAAAGAATTTTAAATTTTTTATGAATTTTTTCGCCTTTAATACTGTTGATATAAAAAATCAGAAAAAACTCATAATAAATTGAAAATTACATGAAATTGCCAGGAAATGATGCATAATGATCGCTATTTTATGTAGCCAACATTATGCCGAACAAATTTTTACAATTGTTCAATGTACGATTTTTAAGAATTTTTTATGCCATTTTTGGAAAATATTAAAAAGATCGAAAAATATTCATGAAAAATCGAAAAAAAATGCACATAGAATAGAAGTATAGAAAACGGCTTAAATGATAGCTATTGATTAATGCTATCAAATAAAATGAATTAACTTGGGTAATTTCAATGTGTAATTTTTAAGAAATATTTTTCGTATTTTTCAATAATATTTATAAAATGGAAAAAAAATTCACCAAAATCGAAAAATGCTCGTAAATCGATTGAGGAAGGTCTAGCATAAAATGATTTTTTTTATGAAACTAGAGTTGTCTCGTTTAAATTGAAAATGAAAATTTCATATACCGAAAAGATTTTTTTCATTTGAAAATGATGGTGTTCTATTTAATGTATAACTGAATAGTATGTGTTTTATAAACCTCAACTCATATGGGACTACCCCTAAATTTTGAGCATATAATAAGAGAGGAGGAAGAAGAAAAGAAACAAAGGATGCTTAGTAGCGGCGAGCGAAAAAGGAAAGAGTTCAGCACTAAGTCACTTTGTCTTTATAGCAAATGTGAGATGCAGTGTATGAAGTGTTCAATTTCTAGTATGAGAAATAACGATTTAAGTCCTTCTTAAATGAGGCCATTACCCATAGAGGGTGCCAGGCCCGTATAACGTTAATGATTACTAGAGAACATTTCCAAAGAGTCGTGTGCTTGATAGTGCAGCACTAAGTGGGTGGTAAACTCCATCTAAAACTAAATATAACCATGAGACCGATAGTAAACAAGTACCGTGAGGGAAGTTGAAAAGAACTCTGAATAGAGAGTTAAAAGTACGTGAAAACTTAGAGGTTCAGCCCGATGAACCTGAATATCCATTATGGAAAATTCATCGTTACGATTGCTATATGAATAATATAGTGAGAATGGCGTGCATTTTTTCCATATAGGACATTGTAATCTATAACATACACAATTTATCATAAGATCGATGGCGAAAGTTTATTCAAATTAGTATGCTTGCGTAATAACATAGAATAAGTGCTGTCGATTGGATAAAGTGTTGATAGATCTATTATATACAGCGCTTGAATACTTGTATTCTATAATGGCACATTAATCTTGATTTTTGTGTTTATTATATGCGCTTATATGATTTACAATGCGAAAGATTCAGGATACCTTCGGGACCCGTCTTGAAACACGGACCAAGGAGTCTAACATATTTGCAAGTTATTGGGAATTAAACCTAATAGCGAAATTAACATAACTTTTATGGGATTAGTTTTTAGTCTATTTATAGTCTAAATTCAATCCCGGGCGTTCTATCAGTTATGCATAATAATATTTATATTATTTATGCCTCTAACCACAGCGTACCTTGAGCATATATGCTGTGACCCGAAAGATGGTGAACTATACTTGATCAGGTTGAAGTCAGGGGAAACCCTGATGGAAGACCGAAACCGTTCTGACGTGCAAATCGATTGTCAGGATTGAGTATAGGGGCGCGAAAGACCAATCGAACTGGTCCCTCCGAAGTTCCCTCAGGATAGCTGGTGCATTTAAAAATTATGTAAAATAATCTTATCTGGTAAAGCGAATGATTAGAGGCCTTAGGGTCGAAACGACCTTAACCTATTCTCAAACTTTAAATGGGTAAGAACCACACCTTCTTGGTATGAAGGTGTGGTTGTGATATAATGTGCCCAGTGGGCCACTTTTGGTAAGCAAAACTGGCGCTGTGGGATGAACCAAACGTAATGTTACGGTGCCCAAATTGACAACTCATGCAGATACCATGAAAGGCGTTGGTTGCTTTAAAACAGCAGGACGGTGGACATGGAGTCGTAATCCGCTAAGGAGTGTGTAACAACTCACCTGCCGAAGCAACTAGCCCTTAAAATGGATGCGCTTAAGTTGTATACCTATACATTACCGCTAAAGTAAATGGTTTATATTCAATTTCGGTTGGATTTTAAACTTTGAAACTTTGAGTAGGAGGAGGGTACAATGGTGTGCTTGGAAGTGTTTGGCGTAAGCCTGCATGGAGCCGCCATTGGCACAGATCTTGGTGGTAGTAGCAAATAATCGAATGAGACCTTGGAGGACTGAAGTGGAGAAGGGTTTCGTGTGAACAGGGTTGATCACGAGTTAGTCGGTCCTAAGTTCAAGGCGAAAGCTGAAAATTTTCAAGTTATAATTGACAATTGCAAAATTGTGTGATTAAACACTTGAATAATTTTGAACGAAAGGGAATACGGTTCAATTCCGTAACCTGTTGGGTATCCGTTTGTTATTAAATATGGGCCTTGTGCTCATCCTGGCAACAACAAAATAAAGAAGCCGCGAGAGGTATTGGAAAAGTTTTCTTTTCTGTTTTATAGTCGTACTACCATTGAAATCTTCGAAGAGAGATATGGTAGATGGACTAGAAGAGCATGACATTTACTGTTGTGTCGATATTTTCTCCTCAGACCTTGAAAATTTATGGTGGGGTCACGCACAAACTTCTCAACAGGCCGCACAATATCCGCAGCTGGTCCCAAGGTGAAGAGTCTCTAGTCGATAGAATAATGTAGGTAAGGGAAGTCGGCAAATTAGATCCGTAATTTCGGGATAAGGATTGGCTCTGAAGATTGAGATAGTCGGGCTTGATTGGGAAGCAATAACATGGTTTACGTACTCGTTCTGGGTAAATAGAGATCTCCGGATCTTGTTCCTCGGATATTTGCTATGTAACCAATTGTGGAACTTCTTGCTAAAATTTATTGGTTGCATCGCAAGGTGTGTACTCTTTAAATTATAACGACTATCAATTAACAATCAATTCAGAACTGGCACGGACTTGGGGAATCCGAATGTCTAATTAAAACAAAGCATTGTGATGGCCCTAGCGGGTGTTGACACAATGTGATTTTCGCCCAGTGCTCTGAATGTCAAAGTGAAGAATTCAAGTAAGCGCGGGTAAACGGCGGGAGTAACTATGACTCTCTTAAGGTAGCCAAATGCTCGTCATCTAATTAGTGACGCGCATGAATGGATTAACGATACACACATATCGTTAGAGCTCTGCAAGTTAAAGTGATTTGTGCTATTTTTCGTAGAAAAATCGGTGTGAAAAGTGAATAAAAGTGTTCATTAGTGGTTTTACTTCCTTTTATAATTGCCTTGCAAATTGTTGTTGCAAAACGGGGGCTCCGCTAGCCACGTGCTTTTGGTGTTCATCTGACTTCAGCAGTTTGTTTTGTTTTTCAGCGCCATCTGTTGGTGGATCGCTGTTGGTATTTTAGTTGGCGCCATCTATCGGTGGATAGTGGCAATTAGTATAGTTTCCTATACTTATTTTATTGTAGTTACAAACCACATATTTATTTGTGGTTTGTGAAGCATATTTTCAGGCGTTTGCTTTTATCTGGTGGTTTTACCTGCTAGATAGAAGTAAGCGCTATGCCGCCTAAACCGTCGACTCGTAGGAGTCGCAAAAAGGCGGAAGGTGGTACAACTCCCACCCGTCTGGTGACGAGAGTGAGTCCTCTTGTGCAAAGAGGAAATGTGTTGCTGGCACCGCTGGCTCTGCTTCTGGCATGAGTGCCAGAGGTAAATCCAGTGGTGAAGAGAGCGTAGTTGCCGTTAAGGCCCAAAGGGGGTGCTGATGGTGCAGTAATGCTACTGGTGTTGTCGCCACTGGTGTTGTTGCTGTACGAGGCTGTTAAGCAGAGCCGACGCTCTCGCCGTAGTGGTTTTGAGCCGGTTTCGGCTGCATCTGCCATTGGGCAGATGTTATCCTCATTGTTATCGCTGCCTTAGTTTCGACACAAGGTCCAGCACTGCCGTTTTGCACGTGCAGTTTGCCGTAGGTGTGATGAGGAGGGGCATACGGCAAAGAGGTGCAAAAATGCACTCAATTGCCGTAATTTTGCTTTCAGGGGTAAACCCTCAGAACATCTAATGATGTCTGAGGCTTGCCCAATTATAGCTTGATGGTGGCTAGGGCGAAATCTAAGCATTAAGATGGATTTAATCATCCAACTTAATTGCAGACGATCGAGCGCAGTTATGTCTGATTTGGGTGTTACGATGCGTCGGCTGAACTGTAGGTTCGACGATAGTAACGTAGATTGTGTGCTTGTGGATGCGAGTGATTTTGGTGTTTATGTGTCTGTGAGTGGTGAATTTGGTGTGTTATTTCTTGCGAGTCTCTATTGCAAGTTCGAAGAAGCGTTAGAGCCGTACCTTAGGTACATGGATGCGGTGCTACTACAGGTGAGTAGCCATCCTGTCATCCTCGGCTTGGACGCGAACGCATCTTCTCCCATGTGGTTCAGTAAGATAACTCGGCAAGCGCGGAGCTATCAGAACTACACTAGGGGGAGATGTTAAGTGAGTGGCTCCTTTCAAGGGCCATGCATGTGTAAACCAGCCGAGTGAGGTTTATACCTACTGTACGGTAATGGCTCTAGCGATATCCTTCTGTTCGTTGGCGTTTGGCGAATGTTGATTGGTCCGTTTACGGGCAACAACTGGTCAATGCCTTCTCGAACATTTCGCTGCGAGAATTTTCTTCTCTTCCTGTCGATGAGCAAGTAGCATTGTTAACCAACACTGTTACTAGCGTAATGATATTCCCTTTGAGAGATATGGCCGTTCGAGTTCTAGGAGGTTGAGGTGGTGGAATAGAACTCTGAGTCAGAAGCGTAAAGTTGTAAGGCGTCTCAGGAAAAATTCCAGAGAGCCAAACGACGGAACGCGGATGACGTTGGCGTACATTCGGCTGCCTATAGGCAGTGTCTGAATGAATATCAAGATATGATAGCTAGTGCGAAAAATGGTCAATGGCAGTCTTTTGTTGCGAGAAACCGCGATGACCCATGGGGTCAGCTGTATAAGATTTGTAGATCCCAGAAATCGGTTGATGTTTCTGGCATTAAGGTAGATGATAGAGTCCTTACCACGTGGACAGAGTGTGTGTGTCAGCCCTGATGGCTTCTTTCTTTCCAAGGGTGGACCTGTGGTTGCCTCCTCCACGGAGGAGACTGCTATTGTTCCAGAATTGGAGAGAAATGAGATCGATCAGGCTGTAGCCTTGGTTCGCTGCAGGAAGTCACCAGGCTTGGATGGTTTGACCGGAGAGATGTGTAAAAGCATCTGGAAGGCCATTCCGGACTACCTGGAGACTTTGCTCTGTAATTGTATTCGCTCAGGTGTTTTCCGAGGTCGTGGAAGGCTGCGAAAGTCATCGTCCTTCTGAAATCTCCCGATAAAGTCAGGAGTAATCCTCGATCTTATCGAGGCATCAGCCTCCTACCAGTGCTTGGTAAAGTATTGGAAAGGATAATGGTGCAGAGATTACAGGAGAGGTTGGCTGAGACAGAATCCGAGTTTCAATTTGGTTTCAAACCAGGTCGTAGTATTGAAGACGCTTGGCTGTATGTCAAACAATGCGTCGAGGGATCTACAAGCAAATACGTTTTGGGTATTTTTGTCGACTTTAAGGGTGCTTTTGACCATTTGTGTTGGTCGCGTGTAATTGCTTGTTTGCAGGAAGTTGGTTGTCGAGAGATAAAACTCTGGAAAAGCTATTTCTCTGACAGGGTGGCGTGCTCTGTTGGTGCCAGAATAGTGTTTCAATAGATGTCGTTAGGGTTGGTGGATCCATTACTGCGGTAGCTTAGTTCCACCTGTAAGGTATGTGCGTACGCAGATGATCTCCTGATATTAGTAGAGGCTAGGTCTCGTTCCGAGTTGGAACAGTCTGGCTCACAATTGATGGAGATTGTCGGTGCTTGGGCTTACGAGTTGGTGTAGAAGTGGCCAGGGAGAAGACCGTGACTATGTTGCTAAAGGGCAGCTTGTCGCGTAATCGACATCCCAGTGTTGTTTTTGATGGTCGAGGTCTAATTATAAGACCGAATTGAAATACTTGGGCATCACAATGGGCGAGAGGATGAATTTCATCCCCCACCTAGATCGCTTAAAGGAGAAAATGTGCAGTATTGTGGGTCAAGTTCGTCGTGTGTTGAGGTCTGAATGGGGCCTCAGTAGACGTGCAATGCGTGTTGTGTATGGGGGTCTTTTCGTAGCTTGTGCTACTTATGGCGCTCCCATATGGTATACGACGGCGTTAGGCTGGGGGTGTCGCAAGATACTTTCATGCCAACGAATAATGATGTTGGCTTGTTTACCTGTATGCCGCACAGTGTCTACTGAGGCCATGCAGGTGTTGCTGGGGTTCCTCCTTTGGATCTTGAAGTGATTCGTGCAAACGTGTCCTTCTTGGCCAAGAGGGGTCTACCTATTGTGCCTTCTGACTGGGCAGTAGACGGTGTGGAGAGAATGAGCGTCCAGGATCGCAAATCGCGGCTGCGAGAAATTCTTTCATCTAGATGGCAATCTAGATGGAATGAAAGTGAGAATGGTAGAGTAACTTTCAGGTTCATCCTGATGTTACTTTTGCTCAGACGAACCCCGATTTTGGTTTTGGCCTTCACTTGGGGTACTTGTTGACGGGACATGGTTCCTTAAATGCATTTTTGTATAGAAGGAACATCTCTGGCACAGAAGCATGTAGGTGCGGGGCACCAGTCGAGGACTGGCTACATGTATTGTGCTCATGTCCATTTTACGACGACTTCCGGAATCTAGATTCCATGGGTATCTCCAATGTTGAGGGCCAATGGGATGTTAGTCGTGTTCTCTCCACTAGCTCTACGCGTGCTAGCCTTGGAGAGTTTGCTAGTCGCGCTTTCGCCCGTCGCCGGGCACTAGTGTGAATGGTGTTGTATGAATGTGTCTGCTCGGTGTGTATGAGCATGAATGTGAGATGAGTGTGTGGTTAGGGCGTCTTAGTACGTTCTTTCAGCCTAGACGTGTATATTAGCCACAAGGGGTTATCAGTCCCTGGTCACATGGGACTGAACTGGAAGTAACTCGGTTACGAGATCTGACCAGAGGTCTTTTTTCTGGTACCGCAGGTGGTGGGGACTACAGGGAATCTCAACTCTCTGCCTCACCATCATAGATCCTTCTGATCTTGTCGGGGGCACTTTCAAATCTAATCGGTTGCCGTTCGCCAGCGTCAGAGCGGAAGAGGTGAATAGGCCTCGCTCTTCGCAGTGAGAAAGCTACGTCCATGTAAACGTGGTGATTAGACTGCTTCATCAGTGTAGCACTTGTGTTACACTCGTCCTATTCCATGATCGTGCCTTAAATTTTCACTCATTGGGCGACCAGTCCCGTGCTATATGGAGCAAAAAGTGGTAGTAGTTTCGACTACGAAGTCTGACCGGAGACTCTTTGGTGCCGCGGGTGTCAGGAGCCCCTAGATCTGTTGATCTAGCCTGACTATGGAGAGGCCCCTGTTTTGGGTGCAACGCGGTGGTTGTGGTTTATACCCAAATCGCGGGTAGAGCATCGGCTCGATGTGGTGTTGCATTCTCAACCGGGTGCTGCGACCCATAGAGCAGCGGAGGTGTAAGATAGTCCTCAACCCCTTACCAAGAGGGAAGTGAAGCCCATATAGCTGATCTTCGAATTGGTACCTGCGGAATAGACCTAGAACTCCGTGGAGGGCTACCACTCTCTAAGAGAACTCTGGGTAATTCCAAAGGGGCGCTGGCCGACGCATCGTATCGTCGACCCCTGTGCAATGGTGCATCATGGTTGAAGCCGTCAAGGCGATAATCATGTAAAACCCCCTCGACTTCATGTCCCTATCTACTCACTTGTCGTTGAAGAGAACAGACGTGATATTTTGCCTAGTGAAAAAGTGTAATAATTTCGGGTGAAGTGTTTGCGAAAATTTCTTTCCTGCTCTTAACGCAGATTTCAAATTTTCTGACTCTGTCAGGTGCATTAAGTTGTTGGTGGGTAATCCCTTGGGGTATTCCAAAGGTGTCTCGCCATAACGAACATACAGTGCGCGGAAGTGAGTTGTGTGGATTTTGGTGTCTCGTTGGCCATTGGTGTTTGGTTGCTGGAGGAGACGTGGTTGGACTAGTGTTTTGGTGCTGTGTCCACTGGACTTGTCTGGTCGTCAGTAAGTGAGGTTGGACTAACCTTGCCTGCGGTGAGTGCTTTGATTTTGGTTTTTGGACTGGTTTGTGATTTTGGACAACTCGAGCGACATCTGGTAGTGAATAGACGATTAGTGAATAGTGGGTGTGTGTCTGGGATATGCCTCCTAAGGCACAAAGGAAGAAGAAGGGTGGGTCGGTATCGGAGGCCAATTCTGAGGTCTCGGATATGGAGATAGAGGGAGGTGCTGGTGCTCCGGAGGGGATTTGCCTCCCCTGCAGGGCGAAGGTTAAGGCACACTGAGAGTGAGCAGAGTTCGGATGGAGGGGAAGAGGCGAAGCGACAGAAGTTGGGCTCTCCGCTGAAGAAGGCTGGTGTTGGTGATGCTGTTGTTGTTGCTGGTGAGGGTGGTGGTGGTGGTGCTGGTGTCTCTGGTGGTCGCGTACTAGTTGATGATTTATCTGGTAGCGAGCGTGCAAGTGAAGTCCAAAGGGCGAGTCGCTCTCGTTCAAAGAGGTCTCCACTTAAGTGTTGGTGGTGTGACGGTGCTGGAAATGAAGGTAGTCACTGACTCTCTTCTGGATTTGCTGTGTGAGAGTCAGTGCAGCTCTGAGACAACTCGGGAGGTGATTTCCTTAGCCAGTAAATATGAAGAGATGCTCATGCGAGCCATCGTTGAAAATGAGAGGCTTAAGGGAAGTTGGAGGCGTTCGAGCAGCTGGCGGCTCGTGGTGTGGTAGGCCCTGCTCCCGGGCCTTCTGTGACGGCTGCTGTTACGGCGCCCCTTGTGGTGTCACAGACGGTACCTGCAGTGCCTGTTGCGGTACCTGTTCGTAAGCCGGTAGAAACGTGGTCGGTGGTGGTGAGGTCTAAGAAGGGGAAGTCAGCAAGGAGGTAGTGAAAAAGGTGGTTGATGAAGTGGGCCCTACTCTTGGTGTGAGGGTTCATGAGGTAAAGGAGGTGCGGGATGGAGGAGCAGTTATTAGGACACCATCTGTTGCGGAAAGGGAGAAAATAGTTGCCAACACCAAATTTGCTGACGTAGGTTTGGAGGTGTCAGTAAATGACAAGCTGGGCCCGAAGGTGATTGTTCAGAGAGTTCATTCTGAACTAACGCCGGATGAGTTCATGAGTGAACTCTATGAGCTGAACTTTGCCGAGATTATGACTCTGGAGGTGTTTAGGAAGAGTGTGCGCCTGTCTAGTGGGCCTTGGAGGACTGGTGAGGGGGAGTCCAGGTGAATGTTGCGCTGCAGTGTTCGGAACGTGTAGCAGAGAAGCTGAGTGCTGAGGGAGCCTACATTAAGTGGTTCCGCTTCATTGTGCGGAGGCAGGATGCTGTGCCCACATGTTACAGGTGCCTGAGTTTCGATCATCGGATTAGAGAATGCAGGATGAAGACAGATGAATGCCGGCGCTGTGGCTTAACTGGGCACATGAGCTCTGAGTGTCCCAACCCAATCCGGTGTCGAAACTGCGAGTTTAAGGGGTTACCGTCTGGGCATTTGATGTTATCAGCATCCTGCCCGGTATATGCTGCTTTGGCTGCGAGGGCGAACCGCTTAGGCACTGATGAGGATACTCCAGTATAACTGCAGAGGTCTGCGAGCGTGGTGCATGAATTTGGCAGGCGCTGCTTCGGTTAGGTGCAACCTTCCTTCCTGCTGCAGGAGCCATATGTTAGAGATGTGTGTGTGCGGGGGCTTCCGGGGGGATGCGTGTCTTTACGGACGAGGGAGGAGACTCTGCTATAGTTGTTGTGGACAGTGACATAGACTGTACAGTTGTTTCAAGTAGCCAATGGGGGTTATGTCTGTCCGTTGAGTGGTCGGGGGGAAAGATGTTGTTGGCTAGCATCTATTCTCTCCGTTGGAGCCCTATTTAAGGTATATGGATACGGTACTACTCCTGCGAGTAGTTGTCCGCTTATCCTAGGTTTAGACGCGAATGCATCCTCCTCGTTGTGGTTCTCCAAGATGTCCAGGCATACTTCTGGCCATCAGAATCGCGTACGAGGAGAGATGCTAGGCGAATGGGTGTTAGCGAGGGGCGTGGAGATTTTGAATGAGCCCTCGGATCTGTATACCTTTGATGGGCCCTCGGGAGTAGTGACATTTACGTGACGGCTGCAAATGGGGCAGCAACGACTGTGTACCAATTTTGCTGGCGTGTGTTGATGACTGGGGTGTTAGTGACCATAATCTTATTGAGCTTGTGGTCACGCCGCGGGGACGAACGCAGGGAACAGAGCGTTTCAGGGCTTGGAAGGAACGAGACGTGAACTGGGACACTATATGCGAACCGTGTTAGGGAGGCTGCTATGCCATTAGCGGACTTCAGGGCACTGACCATAGATGACCAGGTTAGAGGTTTGAACGAGTGGATGAGCGGAGTCAATGACGAGCTCCTTGGTAGACGACGTAAGTTTAAACCAAGTAAGGTCAAATGGTGGACCCGTGAGCTAAGTCTGATGCGAAGGAGACTCAGTCGCCTTAGGAAAGAGATTCAACGGGCTAGACGTACCAATGCGGAGGACTTGGCTCAGCGTAAAACTGAGTTCCTTGCTTTCCTTAGGACGTACAAGGACGAGCTGTCTAGGAGTAAAGAAGACAATTGGAGGAGATTTATCCAGGACAATAAAGACGATCCATGGGGTAAAGTATACCGTGTGTGCGGCATGGTGGGTCATGTAGTCAGAGAGACCTACAGATATTGCGTAGCAGCTCTACGGCAATGACCTCGGGGTGGGGGGAGAGCGTAGGGCTTTTGTTGGGATCATTCTTTCCCAGTTCGGAGACTCAGACATTTCCTCCGCTTGTTGATGAATTGGCTGAGCCTCGGCAGTGGAAAGGTTAGAAGTTTCGGACAGTATCTGTCGGATTAGAAGCAGAAAGTCGCCTGGTATCGACGGTGTGATGGTCGGATGTATAAAGCCATCTGGAAGGTCATGCCTGAGTATATCGAGTCAGTGTTTAGCCGCTGCATGAGCCAAGGGTACTTCCCGCGTGCGTGGAAGATTGCTAGAGTGGTGGTGCTACTTAAGTCGCCAGATAGAGTAAGGAGTGATCCTCGCTCATATCGGGGCATTAGTCTGCTTCCAGTTCTTGGAAAAGTACTAGAGAGGATTATGGTGTCTAGGCTTAAGAAGCGCTACTCCGAAGGTACATCGCCGCATCAATTCGGTTTACCGAGGGTAGAAGTACTGTGGACGCGTGGTTGCATGTGCAGAATAGCCTGAGCGGGTCAAATGCCAAGTATGTCGTTGGCATTTTTTGTCGACTTTAAGGGTGCATTTGACTTCCTTTTGTGGAATAGCGTGCTCACGAGGTTGTTAGCGATCGGTTGCCAGGAAATTGGTCTTTGGTCTAGTTACTTTCATGAGAGGAAGGCTTGTTTAATGGGATCCAGTGCTTCGGTCTGGAAGGATGTCCAACGTGGTTGCCCTCAGGGGTCCATCTGTGGCCCATTTATTGGAACCTCATGATGGATCCCCTGCTGCGGGAGCTCTCGGCGTCCTTCAAGGTTTGTGCTTATGCGGATGACTTGCTTATCATGGTTGAAGGTGAGTCTCGCCTTGAGCTGGAGAACCGTGGTGAGCAGGCTATGGTATAGTCCAAGCATGGAGTGATCGAGTTGGCGTTGAGGTTGCGAATGACAAGACATCGTTGATGATGCTGAAAGGCAGACTTGCTCATAGTCGACCTCCGTTTATACGAGCTGGTGAACGTGGCATAAGTTACGCAAGTACAATTAAGTATCTAGGCATTCATATGAAGTATAGGCTTAATTTCCTGGTTCACTTTGATCACCTGAAGGAGAAGCTAACTAGAGTGGTGGGAATGGTCAGGCGTGTTTTGCGGACTGATTGGGGCTTGAGCAGGCGTTCCGTGCGTATCATATATGGTGGCCTGTTTGTTGCCTGCGCAACTTATGGGGCTCCTGTGTGGTACAAAACCGGTGCGTCTGTGTTGGGTCGGAAAAAAGCTCCTGTCGTGTCAGCGGGTCGTCATGTTAGCGTGTTTGCCTGTGTGTAGGACTGTGTCCACTGATGCACTTCAGGTGCTGCTTTGGCGCCGTGCCGCTTGACCTGGAAGTGGAGAAGTAGGGCTATTCTGTATAAGCTGAAACGCGGTTTGCAGCTGGCTGAGGATGAGAACTGGCTCAGCCCTTCTGATCTGGCAGATGGGGATATTAGGCGGTACAAGGCGCTCCTTCGGGAGTGCGTTGTTAATTTTTGGAGGACAAGGTGGACGGACAGTGACAAGGGAAGGGTGACGTACGAATTTATTCGTGACGCAACGTTCGTACTGGACCGGCCAGACTTTCGCTTCGGCTTAAGTACTGGTTTCTTACTGACGGGGCATAGCTCTCTCAATGCATTTTTGCATAAGAGAGGCCTTGCCCAGACGGATTTATGTGGGTGCGGGATGACCGAGGACTGGGTGCATATACTGACGGAATGCCGTTACTATAATGACATTAGATGTTTAGCAAATATGGGTATTACGTATGGAGGGGCGGGGTGGGATTTCAGTAGGGTCCTTGAAGACGATCGGACTTTTAGATGTTTAAGTAATTTTGCGCGAGAAGTATTTAGTAGAAGGACAAGACTTAGTGGAGGGGGTCCCCGCACATAGTGGTGGCGGGCCGTGGGCTGTTGGGCCGGTTTGGTCCTTGGACCTTGGGACGATTGCTGGGGTTCCTCTGTGTATGTTGTGTAGGCTATCCGTGAGGGTAGTCCTGTTTATTGTTTGTGTTGTGTAGTCTGTTGCCGCGGTCCCAGTGGACCCATTGTGCAGTCCGTGAGGACAGCATGTTAATTGTTGTGTTTTGAGTGCGTGTTCTCTGCTGATTTTTTGTTGGTGGGTGACCAGTCCCGGACTGTTTGGAGTTCAACTGGTAGTAGCGTTGCTACGAAGCCTGACCGGAGGCTATATTCTGGTACCGCGGGTGCCAGGTGCCCCTAGGTCTTCGGATCTAGCCTGGCAGTTGGTGTTGGCCCCCTTGTGGGAGCATCGCGGTGGCTGTGGTTAGACCCAAATCGCGGGGAGAGTGTGTTGCTCGAATGTGGAGTTGCATTATCAACAGGGTGCCTGACCCATAGAAAGGCAGGAGTTTTAGATAGGCTCCGCTCCTAACCAAGGAGGCGACCGCGTCCAAATAACGTGCGAGCGAATTGGTACTCACTTTTGTGGGGGCGTTAGTAGACGCATTGTATTCACACGGTGCTAAGACCACTGTGAGATAGACCGCAAGGTAGGTGCTCACATAAAGCAACGCACAGGTATGTCCCTATCTACTCACACTTCCTGTGTTGTATTTTGACAGTGTCTGACGTGTTTTAGCTGTGCTCTGGTTAATCCGTGATAATCAGCGTTATTCGTGCCCGAAGTGTTCTAAATATAGTGGAAAGTGTGTAGTTTTGAGATTTCTAGCTCCGTGGCTAAAAATTTCATTCAAATCGGTTGTGTTTCTGTGGAATTATTGAATTTTCAATAATTACATTAAATTCGCGAGTGTTGGCATTGTTGCTACTGTTCTATAAAAAAGTGGTGAGTAGCCAACTTTTTTATTACGTAGTGTGGTGAATATCACAGCTGTTTGGTGACGGTGGTGTGCGTATTTGCTATTTTTAGTCGGTACACAAACCATCTGCTATATTCTGCAGCATTACTGTTATAATTGGTGCGTGTCTTCGCTATTTTTATAGCTGGGACACACACATTTATTTTATAGCAGTTTTATAGCATTTTGAGGTGAGTTTTTTATTTCTGGGAGTTCCCTCTGGTGCACATTACTAACTTTAGTAAGCCTTAGTGCCAACTATGCCCAAGATGGCGAAACCGAAGAGGAAGGTGAAGGTTGCCCATGGCAACACATCTAGTGTGGTGAGCACCAGCGAGGATGAGGGAAAACGGTTCAAACCGGGAACCCCGCTCGCTGCTGCGAAAAACTTGACTAAGTCAAGTGAGGTGGTTGCTACTGATAGCGACAATGAGGCTGTGAATCGCAGCCGCCCTCGAATAGGAAGAGGACGATGTCTGGTGGCTTGGAGGCGACCATCAGCAAGATGAAGGGGGTGACCAGCAATATGCTGGTTGCTTGCATGAGCAATAAGCTCGGAGTGGAGGTGACCAAAACCCTCCTAGACTTTGCTGGGAAATACGAAGAGATTCTCATGAACCTGGTTGGAGGAAAAAGAGCGTCTTCGTGGAAAATTGGAGGTGTACGAGACACGTGGCGTAGGTGGAGGAGTAACCCCTGTGGTCAAGGCTCCTTTGGTGCCTATGGCTCCTGTTGCTCTCCCTGCGGCTAAGTTTCCAGCGCTGCCGAAGACAGCCGTGGCTGCGACGCCCGCCGTGACTAAAGTGACCCATACGTGGTCAACTATGGTCAAGGGCAAAGGTTTGTCCCAGCAAAAGACGTTGTGAAGAAGGTGGTTGAAGAGGTAGGTCCCACCCTTGGTGTACGTGTACACAGCGTTAAGCCTACGCGTGATGGCGGTGCTGTTATCAGGACCCCGTCTGTGGCTGAACGCAAGAAGGTGGTGGAGAACACCAAATTCGCGGAGCTGGGCCTGGAGGTATCCGTGCAGGAGAAATTGGGCCCGAAGGTTATGGTCAACCGTGTCCATGCACAAATTGGCCAGGAGGAGCTCTATAAGATGAACTTCTCCAAAACGATGTCGAAGGAGGCTTTCACCAAGAGCGTACGTATGGTCACTGCTCCATGGAAGGCGGATGGAGGACCGATTAACGTAGTCCTCGAATGCACAAAGCAGGTGATGGACGTTTTGACTGCGGATGGTGCCTATGTGAAATGGTTTAGGTTCACGGTACGGCCCTACGACGATGTTATGACTTGCTACAAGTGTCATAGCTATGATCACCGGTACAAGGAGTGTAGGATGGCTGGGAGAATCTGCCGGCGTTGCGGTATAGGTGGGCATAATGCATCATTGTGCCCAAACCCGTGTCGCTGCCGCAATTGCGAATTCAAGGGACTTCGTGCAGACCACATGATGTTGTCTGACAGTTGTCCCTTGTATTCGGCAATGGTAGAGCGCGCGAAGGCACGCCATTAGAATGGAGCTGCGCATCGTACAGCTCAATTGTAGGTGCTATGTAGCTCGAGGGTGTCGGTAGCCCTCCTTCAGGAGCCGTACACTAGGGATGGCATAGTTAGAGGATTGCCGGGGAGGACGCGTGTCTTCACGGACGAAAATGGAGATTCTGCTGTGATAGTTTTTGACAGAGACATTGACTGTACTATGGTTAGCCGTAGCCAGTGGGGTGTCTGTGTCCGTATTGAAGGGGGTTTCGGGAAGATGTTTGTGGCTAGCATCTACTGTAGGTTTAGTGTGACATTGGATCCTTATCTAGAGTATATGAATACGGTGCTACTACTGGTGAGTAGCAATCCGCTCATCATTGCCCTGGATGCTAATGCATCTTCTCCCATGTGGTATTCCAAGGTAGCTGGTCGTTCGACTAGTTATCGGAATCTCATGAGAGGCCAGATGCTTAGTGAATGGATGCTTTCGGTGGGACTCGATGCCCTGAATGAGTCGAGTGATTTATATACTTTTGATGGACCCAATGGCGCTAGTGACATCGACGTGACGGCTGCAAATGGGGCAGCAACTACTGCGTATGACTTTAGGTGGGGTATCTGTGACAGTTGGGGGGTAAGTGACCATCGTCCTATCAGGATTGATGTAGTTTTCCATCAACGGACAAGGGAGCCCGAACAGCCCCGCAAGTGGCGGGACAATGCCGTGGACTGGGGGTACTATTCGGAATGTATCAGGCCGGCAGCGATGCCTTTAGAGGACTTTAGGCAACTGACGATTGACGAGCAGATTAGTAAAATAGATCAGTGGATGTGCACGGTAAATGATGTGCAACTTGGTAGACGTCGTCAGACTAAACCAAGTAAGGTCCCTTGGTGGACTCGTGAGTTGGATACGATGCGGAGGTCAGTTCGGCGGCTGAGGAAGCAATTCCAAAGTGCTAGATGGGCTAATGCGGAGAATTTGACTCAGCGTAAAGCTGACAAAGACAGATTAGCTGTGGAAAAAGACACTAATTGGAGGAGATTTGCACTGGACCATAGGGATGACCCTTGGGGTACCGTATACAGAGTTTGTAGAGGTACAGGTAGAGTGACCGACATATCGTCTTTTCAGGCGGGAATCGAGACGTTACTGACGAACTTTTTTCCAGAGGCAGAAAGGGTTGGTGATATTCCACCCCTGGTGGAGATTACTGACCCACCTCCTTTGGATAGATCGGAAGTGGACGAATGTATGTGTCAGATCAGATGCAGAAAATCGCCCGGTATGGATGGTGTGACTGGAAGGATGCTTAAGGCCATCTGGATAGGAATACCGGAATATATCGAATCAATCTTTGAGAGCTGCATAAGGTCGAACTACTTTCCTTCTGCGTGGAAGATGGCGCGTGTTGTGGTTCTTCTTAAGGCCCCCGATAGGGATAGGAGCAATCCCCGCTCCTATCGTGGCATCAACCTCCTCCCTGTGCTTGCAAAAGCATTGGAAAGGATAATGGTGGCACGACTTCTGGAGAGTTATAGCATTGGTTTTTCCGCAGAGCAGTTCGGATTTAGGAAAGGTAGAAGTGTAGAGGATGCTTGGCTACATGTTAGTAGGTTAGTTAGTCAGTCGACTGCCAAGTATGTGTTAGGCATATTTGTTGATTTTAAAGGTGCGTTTGACTATCTCTCCTGGGATAGTGTGCTCACGCGGTTAGCGGAGGTTGGTTGTCGTGAGCTAGGTCTTTGGCGTAGCTATTTTAGCGATAGGAGAGCTTGCGTTGTAGGTGCCAGTGATGTGGTTTGTAGAAGTGTGGCCCGTGGGTGCCCGCAGGGTTCTATCTGTGGTCCATATATGTGGAACCTAATGATGGATACCCTGTTGCGCTCATTGTCTGCATCATACAAGCTGTGTGCATATGCGGATGACCTCCTCATTCTGGTCGAAGGCCAGTCTCGTGCTGAGTTGGAGAGAAAGAGTGAGGAGGCCATGCGCATGACGAGTGAATGGGGTAGTCGAGTTGGTGTGGAGGTGGCTTTCGACAAGACGTCGACAATGCTCCTGAAAGGGACTTTGTCGCATAATCGTCCACCGTTCATTCGTTCTGGCGGAGTTAGCATTAGATTCGTATCTCAAGTGAAATACCTTGGAATCGTAGTTGCTGAACGCATGAACTTTTTAGTTCATTTTAGATATGTCAAGGATAAATTATCCGCGATTGCAGGGAAAATTAAGCGTATCCTTAGGAGTGACTGGGGCCTAGGCAGACGGGCTGTCCGTACCATATATGGTGGGCTTTTTGTTGCTTGTGCAACATTTGGTGCACCCGTGTGGTACAGGGCAGTTCTGACTGCTGAAGGGTCACGTAGGATCCAGTCGTGTCAGAGACTAGCTTTGTTAGCATGTTTGCCAGTTTGTAGGACAGTATCCACTGATGCTTTGCAGGTTTTGCTAGGGGCAGCACCCCTTGACCTAGAGGTGATACGTCGAGCTATCGCCTTCAAGATCAAGAAGGGACTGCCGCTCTCTCAGGTTGATTGGATTTCTGAATCTGACCTGACCGGGGATCATAGGAGGAACAAGGAACTCTTAGATGAGTGCCTTGTGTCTAGGTGGCAGACAAGATGGACTATGAGTCTTAATGGGCGGGTTACGTACGCCTTTATTAAAGACGTGACTTTTGTACGTGATAGGCCCGACTTTGGCTTTGGTCTTAGTCTTGGCTATTTACTGACGGGACATGGGTCACTCAATGCATTTCTGCATAAGAGAGCTCTGTCCGACACTCCGGATTGTGGTTGTGGCAGGGGACCTGAGGACTACTTGCACATACTGACTCAGTGCTTGTGTTACGATGACATAAGGGACCTAACCAGAATGGGTATATTCTATACACAGGATGGTTGGGATGTGAGCAGGGCGGTAGAGAACGAGTCGACGTTAGCAGCGCTTAGTTCGTTTGCGAGGGAGGTGTTTTATAGGAGAAGAACAAGACTTAGTGGAGGCAATTCTTTGACTTAAGTCGTCTACCTGGTTTGCGGCCCTGTTTATGAGCCACATTAGCGTATACCTGTTTCGATCTCGACATGATCGACCTCGGATGTTGGCAGTTGGGCGGTGTAGGTGCGCGGCGGCCATTTTATGGAAGCCTTTGCGTCGACGTCGCTGCTGCTGCCGTGGTGTTGACGGTTTTTCATCGCTGGTTTCCTGTTTCGGTGCTTGTCGTAGGAATGTCCGTGAGGATGTTCTCGTCCAGTGTCGTCTCGTGTTTTGTGTATATGGCCATCCATGGTCAAGTTACCCGTGAGGGTGACTTTGTCATTATGTCCTGTACGTGTCATTGTTTTGTGTCTTTGTGTTTTTCTCATCGGGAAGGCACGTTGCTGGGGCTACCAGTCCCGGGCTGTGCTGTTCAAAACTGGTAGTAGTTTTGGCTACGAAGCCTGGCAGAGGCTATATTCTGTGGGTCACCAGTCCCGAACCTTTGGGTCCAACTGGTAGTAGTCTCGGCTACGACGCTTTAATGGAGGCATTTATCTGTGGGTTACCATTCCCGAGCTATGTGGGTTCTGCATTGCGGGGTGGTTGCTGCGCGGGTGTGGGGGCGGGGGTCGCAATCAACATCATAGGATGTTGAGGGTGATCCCTGCTTCTGTATCTGTGTTGTGGCTGTCCTTTGATGTGGAATTCACAGACATTAGTTCAAATGGTAGTAGTCTCGGCTACGACGCCTGGCAGAGGCTATATTCTGTGGGTCACCAGTCCCGGACCTTTGGTTCAACTGGTAGTAGTCTCGACTACGACGCTTCGCAGAGGCTATATTCTGCGGGTCACCAGTCCCGGACCTTTGGGTCCAACTGGTAGTAGTCTCGGCTACGACGCCTGGCAGAGGCTATATTCTGCGGGTCACCAGTCCCGGACCTTTGAGTTTAACTGGTAGTAGTCTCGGCTACGACGCCTGGCAGAGGCATTTATCTGTGGGTTACCATTCCCGAACTATGTGGGTCCTGCATTGTGGGGTGGTTGCTGCGCGGGTGTGGGGGCGGGGGTCACAATCAACATCATAAGATGTTGAGAGTGATCCCTGCTTCTGTATCTGTCTTGTGGCTGTCCTTTGATGTGAAATTCACAGACATTAGTTCGAATGGTAGTAGTCTCGGCTACGACGCCTGGCAGAGGCTATATTCTGTGGGTCACCAGTCCCGGACCTTTGAGTCCAACTGGTAGTAGTCTCGGCTACGACGCCTGGCAGAGACTATATTCTGCGGGTCACCAGTCCTGGACCTTTGAGTTTAACTGGTAGTAGTCTCGGCCACGACGCCTGGCAGAGGCATTTATCTGTGGGTTACCATTCCCGAACTATGTGGGTCCTGCATTGCGGGGTGGTTGCTGCGCGGGTGTGGGGGCGGGGGTCACAATCAACATCATAAGATGTTGAGGGTGATCCCTGCTTCTGTATCTGTGTTGTGGCTGTATTTTAATGTGGAATTCACAGACATTAGTTCAAATGGTAGTAGTCTCGGCTACGACGCCTGACAGAGGCTATATTCTGTGGGTCACCAGTCCCGGACCTTTGAGTCCAACTGGTAGTAGTCTTGACTACAACGCCTTGCAGAGGCTATATTCTGTGGGTCACCAGTCCCGGACCTTTGGGTCCAACTGGTAGTAGTCTCGGCTACGACGCCCTGCAGAGGCCATATTCTGTGGGTCACCAGTCCCGGACCTTTGGGTTCAACTGGTAGTAGTATCGGCTATGACGCCTTGCGGAGGCTATATTCCGCGGGTCACCAGTCCCGGACCTTTGGGTCCAACTGGTAGCAGTCTCGGCTACGACGCCTTGCGGAGGCTATAATCCGCGGGTCACCAGTCCCGGACTATTTGGAGTCCAACTGGTAGTGACTTCGGTTACGAAGCCTGACCGGAGGCTATATTCTGGTACCGCGGGTGCTAGGTGCCCCTAGATCCTCGGATCTAGCCGGGCAGTTGGTGTTGGCGCCCTTGTGGGAGCATCGCGGTGGCTGTGGTTTAAACTCAAATCGCGGGGAGAGTGTGTTGCTCGAATGTGGAGTTGCATTATCAACCGGGTGCCTGACCCATAGAAAAGTAGGAGTTTTAGATAGGCTCCGCTCCTTACCAAGGAGGTGACCACGTCCAAATACGTGCGAGCAATTGGTACTCACATTTCGGTGTGGGGGCGTTGGAGGACGCATTATATTTACCCGGTGTTTAGAGCACCGTGGGGTTAGACCGGAAGGTAGGTACCCCAGTACTCAAAATCACATCTGTCCCTATCTACTATCTAGCGAAACCACAGCCAAGGGAACGGGCTTGGAATAATTAGCGAGGAAAGAAGACCCTGTTGAGCTTGACTCTAATCTGGCAGTGTAAGGAGACATAAGAGGTGTAGAATAAGTGGGAGATATGTTTTCGGATGTATCAACGATGAAATACCACTACTCTTATTGTTTCCTTACTTACTTGATTAAGTGGAACGTGTATCATTTCTTAGCCATTATACGGACATATTTATATGTCTTATGGTATTGGGTTTTCATGCAAGCTTCTTGATCAAAGTACTAAGAGTTTGTTATATAATTGTAAACAAATTTCGATGAGATGATGGCATTTCGGTGTTATTGTCAATATTTGAAATTTGGTATAACTCCCATGACTCAGGTATGATCCAATTCAAGGACATTGCCAGGTAGGGAGTTTGACTGGGGCGGTACATCTCTCAAATAATAACGGAGGTGTTCCAAGGCCAGCTCAGTGCGGACAGAAACCACACATAGAGCAAAAGGGCAAATGCTGACTTGATCTCGGTGTTCAGTACACACAGGGACAGCAAAAGCTCGGCCTATCGATCCTTTTGGTTTAAGGAGTTTTTAACAAGAGGTGTCAGAAAAGTTACCACAGGGATAACTGGCTTGGCCAAGCGTTCATAGCGACGTCGCTTTTTGATCCTTCGATGTCGGCTCTTCCTATCATTGTGAAGCAAAATTCACCAAGCGTTGGATTGTTCACCCATGCAAGGGAACGTGAGCTGGGTTTAGACCGTCGTGAGACAGGTTAGTTTTACCCTATATGGCAATATGTTGTTGCGACAGCATTCCTGCGTAGTACGAGAGGAACCGCAGGTACGGACGTATGGCACAGACTTTTGTCTTCATCACATAGAATAAACGTAAATTGCCATATGAACAGCAAGCATAGAGGACTTGTCTTCTTTGCTTGCTGTATAACAGCAAGTGATGGGGCTTGTCTTCATTGCTTGCTGTAAAATAGTTTCAACTTGTCGTCTTTGTTAGAGACGTATAATATAAAAGCGTTGGTAATGGTTTCAATTTGTCGTCTTTGTTAGAGACGCTATTGATAATAAGTTAATAACTTATGAATAACACACATAACATGAGAAAAAATGGAGATAAACATAAGAACGTATGTGAGTTCTCGATTATGTGGCGTTGGAATACTACGACATTCTTCATGTGCAAGGTTCCAACAATATGTCATGTTTGAGAGGACTAATGCATATGTTCTAATTTATCTTTAGTAGAAAATTTTTGATGATCAATATTGGAATACTACGATTGTGTAGAGTGTGTGAAAGCATGCTCTATGCAATTCCGATATTGAGGGCCCCGGGGGAGTTAAGCCCTGCAAATTTTTTTTCATTTTTTTGACTTAGTAAAATAAGTAAAAGGGCCCCCCCCCCCCACTCGCCACACACAAAAAAGCACTTAGAGGAAGAAAAAAATAAAATAAGATTTTTCGGAATTTTGGTGTTGTGAGATGGCTATGGATGGACTAGTTGAGTGTGGTGTCGATATCATTGAATTTGATGATGTTTTTCACTACTAGTAGACTGGCACTTCCATGTCTTGTGGATGTGAAAGACAATCAACTACTTCCCTCGGTGGCTGTAAGTCTATTCCACTTGACTGCTTTGAATGAATGTAAAAGACCGATGGTCGCCTCGAGAGAGGTGGCTGTTGGTCTCATTTCATTTGGGCAAAAACGAAGATGACTATGTTGTGTGTCTTTGGATGCATATAAATAGTTGTCGATGAATGAACCAAAGTAGTACTTCTATGAGAAATACATTGTATTTTTCTATGTTGATATTGCTTTGGTTCGATTTTTTATACTTTGGATACCCGGTCCAAAATCGAAGAAAATGTCTAAAAAGCGAAAGATTGACCACAAATTACATAGCGAAAGTGGTTGGCGGTATGAAATACTGCTTGAAATTGGTAGCTAAATGTTCAGTCATCACTCTAGTGACTTACTTCAATCAATACAAGAGATTCCTACTGTCCCTATCATTCACAGAAGAATATAGGCAAATTGTTTGAAGATTGTACAAAATACCTTATTTCTTTCGTCTAATTGAACGGCGGGACTAAGTGTTGCTACAAAATGATTGCTACACGTCTAATCTACCATTTAGCAAAAAGTTCGAATGGATTCAAGACATTCCTACTTTCCCTGGCTTTCACAGAAGAAGAATATAAAAGGTAATTTTTGTATGAGAATCATCCAAAACAGCTTATATTCTTCGAATGGGGTTAAACGGCTACTGGAGTAAATTGTGTGCATTTTGCTTCAAAATGGTTTCAAAATGTCTAGTCATCACTCTAGTGACTTATTTGAACACATCCAAAGAAGAGAAGAAGACCAACATATAAAAATCTAACCATATCCATCCGCCCTAGTTAATATGGTGATACACCATATAAACGTAAATTGCCAAAGAAAAATGTCTGAATTGACTAACATAATATCTATTTCGAATAGCTATATTGTATAAAGTCATATCAGACATAAAAAAATTTGAATTTTTTATGAATTTTTTCGCCTTTAATACTGTTGATAAAAATCAAGAAAAAATCATAATAAATTGAAAATTACATGAAAATTGCCAGGAAATGATGCATAATGATCGCTATTTTATGTAGCAACATTATGCCGAACAAATTTTTACAATTTGTCCAATGTACGATTTTTAAGAATTTTTTATGCCATTTTTGGAAAATATAAAAAAAATCGAAAAATATTCATGAAAAATCGAAAAATGCACATAGAAGTATAGAAAACGGCTTAAATGATAGCTATTGATCAATGCTATCAAAATAAAATAAAATAACTTGGGTAATTTCAATGTGTAATTTTTAAGAAATATTTTTCGTATTTTTCAATAATATTTAGAAAATGGAAAAAAATTCACCAAAAATAGAAAAATGCTCGTAAATTGCCAAAATCTAGGCATAAAAGATCGCTTCTACATTGGGCTCTTTTATGCCAAAAGAATTCCATTAATATTTTCACATTTCTATTTTTTATGAATTTATTTTGTAGTTTTTCAATATATTAAAAACAATAAAATATTCATAGAAATTCGAAATGGGTAAATATTGTGGATTTTCTTTGATAAAACAATGTAAAATGCCTATCTAAATTATTCCTGAAAATTTCATAGAAATCTGATAATAAATAAATATTTTAGAAATAAAATATGATCAAAATAATATATATTATTCATCGATTTTCTCTATTAATTGCCAGAAAAAAATGAAAAAAAATTTAAATGTTGAGAAAAAATGTTTCTTCATTTAAAATAAATTGCCCGTGATTGCCAGTGATATGAAACAGAAATTCTTTTTCAAATATCTTAATATTTGAATATTTTATTCGAATATTTGTGAATATTCGATTTTTCAAATACTCATTTGTGCAATTTTGTACGGACCGCACTACATAACTATCTATATGTATACGTGTCGTCTCATGAAAAAATGACCATGTACCAAAGTCATCGCAACTCATTGGGAGACCACGAACGATGACTAGAAACACCATTTTGGTGGTTGCTAATGATTTGTTCAAGCGATTTCGATGAGTTTTGTGATGAAATAACACTAGAAGGAATATGGATGTCGCAGCAGTCCGTCGACTGGTAGTTTGGTTTGACTACTAGTAGAATGCGACCTGTTGTTGGTTGGTAGTATTCTTTCATACAGTGGTTTTGTGTAGAGCATTCGCGTGTTCTCACCACACAATTCTTTAAATTCAAACAAAAATTATTCATGGTATTCTTCCTATTGTTGTGAGCATGCTTCATTAAGTTGAGGCGTTCCAAATGCTTGAATGGTAGGAAGCGAGCTCTATCCGATCGGCAGGTCGATGTGTGCAGGCTCGTTAATATAGCACGGAGAGATTTTTGATGGTTTTCGAAAATCTCCACACAAAAGGGGCATAAAAACGAAAATATGAAATTCTTAATTTCATATCAATATCAAGTGTAGTAAGTTGAAAAACATACTATGCTGCAATGTTTCAAAGTAATTTGAAATAAATTGCTAAAAATATTGAGAAAAATACCACAATATACAATTTTTTGATAAAATCTTAAAGACGTTTGCGCGGCAATAGCTGGCTTCGTTTTGATTTTTCATTAAGTTGTTGAAACATGGAAAACAATACAATGAAACATTATTCTGGTTGATCCTGCCAGTAGTTATATGCTTGTCTCAAAGATTAAGCCATGCATGTCTAAGTACACACGAATTAACAGTGAAACCGCAAAAGGCTCATTATATCAGTTATGGTTCCTTAGATCGTTAACAGTTACTTGGATAACTGTGGTAATTCTAGAGCTAATACATGCATTATAAACACGGACCTTTGGGACGTGTGCTTTTATTAGGCTAAAACCAAGCGATCTTTGATCGTTTATATGGTTGAACTCTAGATAACTTGCAGATCGTATGGTCTCGTACCGACGACAGATCTTTCAAATGTCTGCCCTATCAACTTTTGATGGTAGTATCTAGGACTACCATGGTTGCAACGGGTAACGGGGAATCAGGGTTCGATTCCGGAGAGGGAGCCTGAGAAACGGCTACCACATCTAAGGAAGGCAGCAGGCGCGTAAATTACCCACTCCCAGCTCGGGGAGGTAGTGACGAAAAATAACAATACAGGACTCATATTAGAGGCCCTGTAATTGGAATGGGTACACTTTAAATCCCTTAACAAGGACCTATTGGAGGGCAAGTCTGGTGCCAGCAGCCGCGGTAACTCCAGCTCCAATAGCGTATATTAAAGTTGTTGCGGTTAAAACGTTCGTAGTTGAACTTGTGCTTCATACGGGTAGTACAACTATAATTGTAGTTTGTACTATACCTTATGTATGTAAGCGTATTACCGGTGGAGTTCTTACATGCATAGGTACTTGTATTTATGTATGTTCCTCCTATTTAAACCTGCTTCAGTGCTCTTCATCGAGTGTTGTTGTGGGCCGGTACAATTACTTTGAACAAATTAGAGTGCTTAAAGCAGGCTCCAAATGCCTGAATATTTTGTGCATGGAATAATGAAATAAGACCTCTGTTCTACTTTCATTGGTTTTTAGATCAAGAGGTAATGATTAATAGAAGCAGTTTGGGGGCATTAGTATTACGACGCGAGAGGTGAAATTCTTGGACCGTCGTAAGACTAACTTAAGCGAAAGCATTTGCCAAAGATGTTTTCATTAATCAAGAACGAAAGTTAGAGGTTCGAAGGCGATCAGATACCGCCCTAGTTCTAACCATAAACGATGCCAGCTAGCAATTGGGTGTAGCTACTATCATGGCTCTCTCAGTCGCTTCCCGGGAAACCAAAGCTTTTGGGCTCCGGGGGAAGTATGGTTGCAAAGCTGAAACTTAAAGGAATTGACGGAAGGGCACCACCAGGAGTGGAGCCTGCGGCTTAATTTGACTCAACACGGGAAAACTTACCAGGTCCGAACATAAGTGTGTAAGACAGATTGATAGCTCTTTCTCGAATCTATGGGTGGTGGTGCATGGCCGTTCTTAGTTCGTGGAGTGATTTGTCTGGTTAATTCCGATAACGAACGAGACTCAAATATATTAAATAGATGCTTTCAGGATTATGGTGTAGAAGCTTTTATAGCCTTCATCTGCGACCGCAGTAAAATGCGTTAGTGGTTGAATGTGTTTATAGAAGTGGAGCCGTACCTGTTGGTTTGTCACATTATAAGGACACTAGCTTCTTAAATGGACAAATTGCGTCTAGCAATAATGAGATTGAGCAATAACAGGTCTGTGATGCCCTTAGATGTCCTGGGCTGCACGCGCGCTACAATGAAAGTATCAACGTGTATTTCCTAGACCGAGAGGTCCGGGTAAACCGCTGAACCACTTTCATGCTTGGGATTGTGAACTGAAACTGTTCACATGAACTTGGAATTCCCAGTAAGTGTGAGTCATTAACTCGCATTGATTACGTCCCTGCCCTTTGTACACACCGCCCGTCGCTACTACCGATTGAATTATTTAGTGAGGTCTCCGGACGTGATCACTGTAACGCCTCGTGTGTTACGGATGTTTCGCAAAAGTTGACCGAACTTGATTATTTAGAGGAAGTAAAAGTCGTAACAAGGTTTCCGTAGGTGAACCTGCGGAAGGATCATTAACGTGTTCCAACCGTATAACAAAAACAAACTTTTATTCTCCATATTTTCTTCTGCATAGAAGAGAAATTTGGAAATAAAGTTAAAAACAAGAAAGAAGAAGACCAATCATAAACTTTTTTCAATGTACTGGTTTACAATTCGAAAGAATATAAAATCATACATTGGCGCATAGTTGTAAAGAATTTAATTATTCCATGCAACTATTCGATTATACTCAGTGTACTGTTTTGATCTTCATTGATCGAATACATACATTGCATAACAAAAACATACAATTACAGTTGTACTTATATTTAATATAAGTTAATGTCCTTCTTCTGTTTGCTCGACATATACCACCGAGTGGAGAATGTCGATGTCAAGCGGTTGTTTGGACTAAGACATTCGCAACATAAATTGTATGTATAAAAAACATAACTTATTGAAGAAATTGATATATGCCAATTCATTTTGGTGTATTTTTGATTTCTTTCAATAAAAACAATTTTGACTGTATACACAAAACAAAAATAAATTATCACTCTAAGCGGTGGATCACTCGGCTCATGGGTCGATGAAGAACGCAGCAAACTGTGCGTCATCGTGTGAACTGCAGGACACATGAACATCGACATTTTGAACGCATATCGCAGTCCATGCTGTAAGGTACTTTAATTAATTTTAGAGTGCTGCTTGGACTACATATGGTTGAGGGTTGTAAGACTATGCTAAATAAGTTGCTTAAATAATCAAATCATCAAATGATTTGTGTTTTGAGCACATGTTATATTACTGGATTCTGTTCATCATTTGATGAATAAAGAATTCATAATATTAATAGTCAAGATAGAATACCTCATTGAAAAAATCCTAGTATTTTCTCAAATACTTATATATATTATTTCAATCGATTGAGGAAGGTCTAGCATAAAATGATTTTTTTATGAAACTAGAATTGTCTCTTTTGAATTGAAAAACGAAAATTTCATATACCGAAAAGAAAGGATTTTTTTCATTTGAAAATGATGGTGTTTCTATTTAATGTATAACTGAATAGTATCTGTTTTATACAACCTCAACTCATATGGGACTACCCCCTGAATTTAAGCATATTAATGAGGGGAGGAAAAGAAACTAACAAGGATTTCCTTAGTAGCGGCGAGCGAAAAGGAAAGAGTTCAGCACTAAGTCACTTTGTCTTTATGGCAAATGTGAGATGCAGTGTATGGAGTGTTCAATTTCTAGTATGAGAAATTAACGATTTAAGTCCTTCTTAAATGAGGCCATTTACCCATAGAGGGTGCCAGGCCCGTATAACGTTAATGATTACTAGAGAACATTTCCAAAGAGTCGTGTTGCTTGATAGTGCAGCACTAAGTGGGTGGTAAACTCCATCTAAAACTAAATATAACCATGAGACCGATAGTAAACAAGTACCGTGAGGGAAAGTTGAAAAGAACTCTGAATAGAGAGTTAAAAAGTACGTGAAACTGCTTAGAGGTTAAGCCCGATGAACCTGAATATCCATTATGGAAAATTCATCGTTACGATTGCTATATGAATAATATAGTGAGAATGGCGTGCATTTTTTCCATATAAGGACATTGTAATCTATTAACATACACAATTTATCATAAGATCGATGGCGAAAGTTTATTCAAATTAGTATGCTTGCGTATTAGTGCTGTCGATTGGATAAAGTGTTGATAGATCTATTATATATAGCGCTTGAATACTTGTATTCTATAATGGCACATTAATCTTGATTTTTGTGTTTATTATATGCGCTTATATGATTTACAATGCGAAAGATTCAGGATACCTTCGGGACCCGTCTTGAAACACGGACCAAGGAGTCTAACATATTTGCAAGTTATTGGGAATTTAAACCTAATAGCGAAATTAACATAACTTTTATGGGATTAGTTTTTAGTCTATTTATAGTCTATTAATTCAATCCCGGGGCGTTCTATCAGTTATGCATAATAATATTTATATTATTTATGCCTCTAACCAGAGCGTACCTTGAGCATATATGCTGTGACCCGAAAGATGGTGAACTATACTTGATCAGGGGAAACCCTGATGGAAGACCGAAACAGCTCTGACGTGCAAATCGATTGTCAGAATTGAGGATAGGGGCGAAAGACCAATCGAACCATCTAGTAGCTGGTTCCCTCCGAAGTTTCCCTCAGGATAGCTGGTGCATTTAAAAATTATGTAAAATAATCTTATCTGGTAAAGCGAATGATTAGAGGCCTTAGGGTCGAAACGACCTTAACCTATTCTCAAACTTTAAATGGGTAAGAACCACACCTTTCTTGGTATGAAGGTGTGGTTGTGATATAATGTGCCCAGTGGGCCACTTTTGGTAAGCAGAACTGGCGCTGTGGGATGAACCAAACGTAATGTTACGGTGCCCAAATTGACAACTCATGCAGATACCATGAAAGGCGTTGGTTGCTTAAAACAGCAGGACGGTGGACATGGAAGTCGTAATCCGCTAAGGAGTGTGTAACAACTCACCTGCCGAAGCAACTAGCCCTTTAAAATGGATGGCGCTTAAGTTGTATACCTATACATTACCGCTAAAGTAAATGGTTTATATTCAATTTCGGTTGGATTTTAAACTTTGAAACTTTAGTGAGTAGGAGGGTACAATGGTGTGCATGGAAGTGTTTGGCGTAAGCCTGCATGGAGCAGCCATTGGCACAGATCTTGGTGGTAGTAGCAAATAATCGAATGAGACCTTGGAGGACTGAAGTGGAGAAGGGTTTCGTGTGAACAGTGGTTGATCACGAGTTAGTCGGTCCTAAGTTCAAGGCGAAAGCTGAAAATTTTCAAGTTATAATTGACAATTGCAAAATTGTGTGATTAAACACTTGAATAATTTTGAACGAAAGGGAATACGGTTCCAATTCCGTAACCTGTTGAGTATCCGTTTGTTATTAAATATGGGCCTTGTGCTCATCCTGGCAACAGGAACGACCATAAAGAAGCCGTCGAGAGGTATCGGAAGAGTTTTCTTTTCTGTTTTATAGTCGTACTACCATGGAAGTCTTTCGAAGAGAGATATGATAGATGGACTAGAAGAGCATGACATTTACTGTTGTGTCGATATTTTCTCCTCGGACCTTGAAAATTTATGGTGGGGTCACGCAAACTTCTCAACAGGCCGTACCAATATCCGCAGCTGGTCTCCAAGGTGAAGAGTCTCTAGTCGATAGAATAATGTAGGTAAGGGAAGTCGGCAAATTAGATCCGTAACTTCGGGATAAGGATTGGCTCTGAAGATTGAGATAGTCGGGCTTAATTGGGAAGCAATAACATGGTTTACGTAATCGTTCTGGGTAAATAGAGATCTCCGGATCTTGTTCCTCGGATAGTTGCTATGTAACCAATTGTGGAACTTTCTTGCTAAAATTTATTGGGTTGCATCGCAAGGTGTGTACTCTTTAAATTATAACGACTATCAATTAACAATCAATTCAGAACTAGCACGGACTTGGGGAATCCGACTGTCTAATTAAAACAAAGCATTGTGATGGCCCTAGCGGGTGTTGACACAATGTGATTTCTGCCCAGTGCTCTGAATGTCAAAGTGAAGAAATTCAAGTAAGCGCGGGTAAACGGCGGGAGTAACTATGACTCTCTTAAGGTAGCCAAATGCCTCGTCATCTAATTAGTGACGCGCATGAATGGATTAACGATAGACGTATATCGTTACAGCTTTAGTTAAAGTGTGTTAAATTGCGGTTTTTCCTTGGAAAATCTTAAGAAAAGTGATAAAAAGTGATTAAAAGTGTTTTAACTTCAAGTAATAATTGAAGTTTTGTGGAAATTTGGAGAAAATCGGTAAGTTTTTACTGTTTTTCCAAATTGGTATTTTTCCTTGCAAATTGTTGTTGCAAAACTGGGGCTCCGCTAGCCACGTGCTTTTGGTGTCTCATCTGACCTTCAGCAGTTTGTTTTGGTTTTTCAGCGCCATCTGTTGGTGGATCGCTGTTAAATTTTTTGGTTGGCGCCATCTATCGGTGGATAGTGGCAATTAGTATAGTTTTCCTATACATATTATATTGTAGTTACAAACCACATATTTACGTGTGGTTTGTAAAGCATATTTTTAGGCGTTTGCTTTTATCTGGTGGTTTTACCTGCTAGATAAGAGTAAGCGCTATGCCGCCTAAACCGTCGACTCGTAGGAGTCGCAAAAAGGCGGAGGGAGGTACAACTCCCTCCCCGTCTGGTGAAGAGAGTGAGTCCTCTTGTGCAAAGAGGAAATGTGTTGCTGGCACCGCTGGCTCTGCTTCTGGCATGAGTGCCAGAGGTAAATCCAGTGGTGAAGAGAGCGTTGTTGCCGTTAAGGCTGCCAAAGGGGCTGATGGTGCATCAGGCAGTAATGCTACTGGTGTTGTCGCCACTGGTGTTGTTGCTGTAGGTGTTGCATCGGCCTCCAAGGCTGTTAAATCTGTTGGTGGCAATGACTTCTTGAAGTCATTGCCTGTTTCCGCTGCTGCTATGTCTTCGGACATATTGTCGAGCTGCGACGAGGCTGAATGCGCTGCTGTTAAGCAGAGCCGACGCTCTCGCCGTAGTGGTTTTGAGCCGGTTTCGGCTGCATCTGCCATTGGTTGGTTCGAGGTGCTACATCAAGTGGTTCTCTTTCTTGGTGCAACCACATGATGGTGTCCCCCATTGCTACCGCTGCCTAAGCTTCTACCACAAGGTCCAGCACTGCCGCTTCACACGTGGAGTGTGCCGTAGGTGCGGTGAAGAGGGGCATACGGCGAAGAGGTGCAGGAATGCACCAAATTGCCGAAATGATGTCTGAGGCTTGCCCGATTTATAGTTTGTTGGTGGCTAGGGCGAAATCTAAGCATTAAGATGGATTTAATCATCCAACTTAATTGCAGACGATCGAGCGCAGTCATGTCTGATTTGGGTGTTACGATGCATCGGCTAAACTGTAGGTTCGCATTGATTCAGGAACCTTATTCGACTTTTGGTCGAATAAGGGGCCTGCCTGCAGAAATGCGGGTATTTCCTGACTCGAGGTGTCATTCTGCAGTTGTCGTCGACGATAGTAACGTAGATTGTGTGCTTGTGGATGCGAGTGATTTTGGTGTTTGTGTGACTGTGAGTGGTGAATTTGGTGTGTTATTTCTTGCGAGTCTCTATTGCAAGTTCAAAGAAGCGTTAGAGCCGTACCTTAGGTACATGGATGCGGTGCTACTACAGGTGAGTAGCCATCCTGTCATCCTCGGCTTGGACGCGAACGCATCTTCTCCCATGTGGTTCAGTAAGATAACTCGGCAAGCGCGGAGCTATCAGAACTACACTAGGGGGGAGATGTTAAGTGAGTGGCTCCTTTCGAGGGCCATGCATGTGGTAAACCAGCCGAGTGAGGTTTATACCTACTGTACGGTTAATGGCTCTAGCGATATCGACGTGACATGCTGTAACGATGCTGCTTCGCGGCAGTTTCGTTTTTTATGGAGCGTTGATGAAGAACTGGGAATTAGTGATCATAACCTAATCCGTATAGAGATGTCGTATGACGAAATAGTAGAATTTGTGAACCCTTCTGTTCGTTGGCGTTTGGCGAAGGGTAGGTTGTCTAATAGCCGACACCCCAGTGTCATCTTTGATGGCCGGGGGCTAAATTATAAGACAGAAGTGAGGTTTTTGGGCATCTCAATGAGTGAGAGGATGAATTTCGTCCCACACCTTGATAGGCTCAAAGAGAAGATGTGCAGTGTAGTTGGTCCTTTCCGTCGTATATTGAGGTCCGGTTGGGGTCTCAGTAGGCGTGCGGTACGTGTTTTATTTGGTGGTCTGTGTGTTGCTTGTGCAACTTATTGTGCCCCCATATGGCATACAGCTGTGACAGGGTATGGGTATCGCAAGATACTGTCATGTCAGCGTATCATGATGTTGTCATGTGTACCTGTTCGCCGCACAATGCCTACTAAGGCCATGCAGGTGTTGTTGGGTGTGCCACCCCTAAAGTTGGAGATGATACGTACAAATGTGTCATTTCTGGCCAAGAGAGGGCTACAAATCGTCCCTATAGATTGGACGGTTGAAGGCGTGGAGAACACGAGTGCCATTGTGCGTAAGGCACCGGTGCGCGAGATCGTAAACTCTAGATGGAACGAGAGCGAGAATGGGCGTGTAACTTTCGGGTTTATCCCGGATGTTACATTTGCGACTAACCCTGATTTTGGTTTTGGGCTACATATGGGATATCTGTTGACCGGGCATGGCTCTCTCAATGCACTTTTGCATAGGAGAAACCTTTTTGTCACAGAAGCATGTAGTTGTGGGGCTCCAGTCGAGTACTGGCTGCATGTATTGTGTACGTGTCCTCTGTATGAGGATCTCAGAAACCTTGATTCCATGGGTATCACCTATGTTGATGGCCAATGGGATGTTAGTCGTGCACTCTTCACTAGTTCTTGGGGAGTTCGCAAGTAGGGCGTTCAAACGTCGCAGAGCGAAAGTTTAGTGTAGGCTGTTCTGTGTCTATGTCGTTTTTGGGCTGTACAGGCTTAAGCGCGTATGTTAGCCACGGGGGGTTACCAGTCCCCTGGTCGCATGGGACCGAAACTGGGAGTAACTCGGTTACGAGATCTGACCAGATGTCTTTTTCTGGTACCGCTGGTGATGGAGAAACGCATTGAATATCAACATTCTGCCTCATCATCGCAGATCCTTGTGATCTTTGTCGGGAGCACTTTCAAACTAAATAGGTTTGCCGTACGCCAGCGTCAGAGCGGAAGAGGTGAATAGGCCTCGCTCCTTGCAGTGAGGAAGCTACGACCATGTAAACGTGGTGATTAGACTGCTCCATCAGTGTAGCACTTGCTGCAATCGTCATATTCCGTGATCGTGCCTTTATCTTACGTGGGTGACCAGTCCCGTGTTGTATAGAACATAAACTGGTAGTAGTTTTCGACTCATGGTTAGATCCGTCAAGGCGAGAATCATGTAAAACCCCCTCGACTTCATGTCCCCATCTACTAGAATTGTACTTGGAGTTTGATTACGACATCTGGTGTGTGATAGTTGAATCTTTTTTTCGAGGGGTTTGTGTCTCGAACATGCCTCCGAAAGTGCTGATGAAGAAGAAGGTTTCAGAAGTGAATTCCGAAACCTCAGATATGGTGGTGGAGGGTGGTATGGGTGGCTCGTCTGAGGTACGAAAGAGGTCATCTCCGAAGTCAACTGGTGGTCCGGTATTGGCGATGAAGGGGGTCACTGACTCTCTTTGGATCTTTTGTGTGAGATCTCTTTGGCCTGCAGGTACGAGGAGATGTTGATGCGAGCTATTGTGGAGAATGAGAGGCTTAAGGGGATATTGGAGGCATTTGAGCGGCTCTCGGCTCGCGGTGTGGTGGGCCCTGCTCCAGGGCCGTCTGTTGTTGCTGATTCTGGTATAGCGAAACTTTTTGTGTTTCAGGCCTTGCCTGTCGCACCTTTTGTAGCTTCCGTGCCAAAGCCTGTGGAAACCTGGTCGGTCGTGGTGAGGTCCAAAAAGGGCAATTCTAGCAAGCAGGTGGTCAAGAAGGTGGTGGATGAGGTAGACCCTACTCTGAGCGTTAGAGTGCACGTGGTGCGAGATGGTGGTGTAGTAATTAGAATTCCCTCTGTAGCTGAAAGGGAGAAGATTGTTGCTAACACAAGTTTGCGGATGTGGGACTGGAGGAGTCAGTGATGACAAGCTTTCCACAGATGAGTTCATGGGATAGCTTTATGATTTGAATTTGGCCGAGTTGATGTCACCCGAAACTTTTAAGAAGAGCGTGCGCCTGGCTAGTGGTCCCTGGAAGGTTGGTGCTAACGACTCCAAGGTTAACGTCAGTGGCGAAAAGCTTTGTGCCGAGGGAGCCTACATAAAGTGGATCCGCTTCCTCGTGCGTAGGCAGGATGCTGTGCGCTCCTGCTACAGATGTCTAGGTTTTGACCATCGTGTCAGAGAGTGCAGGATGAAGTCTGATGTCTGCCGGCGCTGTTGAATGAAAGCGCATTCGCTTTCCGAATGTCCCAATCCAGTGAGGTGTAGGAACTGTGAGTTCAAGGGGATGTCTTCTGGACATTTGATGCTGTCAACGTCGTGTCCGGTTTATGCAGCATTGGAGGCTAGAGCGAATGCCAGACATTAGGATGCGTGTGCTCCAGTACAACTTTCAGAAGTCTTCTAGTGTGATGCACGAGTTTGGCCAAGCGCCTTAATTCAAGAGCCCTTCTGTAAAGATGGTTGTGTGTGAGGACTTCCGGGGGATGCGTGTCTTTAGGGATGAGGGAGAAGACTCTTCTGTAGTTGTTGTGACAGTGACAGAGAATGTATAGTTGTTTCAAGTAGGAGTCCTATTTAAGGTATATGGATTCGGTGCTACTCCTAGCGAGTAGTTGTCCACTAATCCTAGGGCTAGACGCGAATGCATCCTCATCATTGTGGTTTTCGAAGATGTCCAGCCATAGCTCTGGCCATTAGAATCGCGTACTTGGAGAGATGCTAGGCAAATGGGTGTTCGCGAGGGCCGTAGAGGTTTCGAATGAGCCCTCGGATCTGTATACCTTTGATGAGCCCTCGGGAGTTAGCGACATTGACGTGACGGCTTCAAATGGGGCAGCAACGACTGTTTACCAATTTTGCTGGCGAGTTTTTGATGACTGAGGTGTTAGTGATCATAATCTCATTGAGTTTGTGGTCATACCGCGGGGACGTACGCAGGGAACAGCACGTTTCAGGGCTGGGAAGTAACGAGGTGTGCACTGGGGCCTATATGCGCCCGTGTAAGGGAGGCCGCACTGACCGTAGATGACCAGGTTAGCAAGTTGAACGAGTGGATGAGCGGAGTCAATGACGAGCTCCTTGTAGACACCGTAAGGTTAAATCAAGTAAGGTCAAATGGTGGACCCGTGAGCTAAGTCTGCTAAGCGTAGCAGCTCTATGTCAATGACCATTCTTTCCCAGTTCGGAGACTCAGACATTTCCTCCGCTTGTTGATGAATTGGCTGAGCCTCCGGCAGTGGAAAGGTTAGAAGTTTCGGACAGTATCTGTCGGATTAGAAGCAGAAAGTCGTCTGGTATCGACGGTATGACTGGGCTACTTAAGTCGCCCGATAGAATAAGGAGTGATCCTCGCTCATATCAGGGCATTAGTCTTCTTCCAGTTCTTGGAAAAGTACTGGAAAGGATTATGGTGTCTAGGCTTAAGGTTTGCTACTCCGAAGGTACATCGCCGCATCAATTCGGTTTTACCGAGTGTATGTCGTATGGCGTTGGCCAAGTATTGTAACGTGATGATTTCATCACGTACATTTATACGAACAAACCACCGCACATATTGCACTATGATAACAACAACAGCGACCACTGCAGGTGCGACGCTAACAGCACAAACCAACCACCACCACAACGTTCACACAAGACGACAACAGCACCAAATTACATTTCGGTGGTGTACCGTTCACAGCAGAAGGCAAATAATCCGCAATGACTTGGTAGGACCGGTCACATATAGTGTTCGGTTTGCCGTATGATGAAGGCAGGGATTTCTACTGCAGGAGCTTGTCAAAGGGTAGCTGGTGATTTTCTAAAGATCATCGGCCGTCCTCCGACTAACAAAAGCGCTAGTCGGGAATACTTTTTTCAAGAGTGGCTCTCATTAAGTTGAGTGGCGGGTAATTAATTTACACAGAAGTTTCGGCTCGCTGTTCCTTATTATAGTCGAACGTTGGTAGTGGAGTAGACGTAGTTATATAATCGTAGTTAGGCTAGTTACCTCGCCCCTGTAGCCGACCCGAATAACAAAAACCCGTGCTGCCGAACGAGCCCCGATCCATCTACAAAGCCTAACGCATCGGTTGCCTAATCTACCCTCAACGAGCTGCCGAACCAGTACGAATGTCCGCTCACGAAGACCTGGATAGCTACTCCCGATTACCTCCAAATCGTCAACAACCCTCATCACCCGAACACCAACATCGTAATTCCTGATCGTTGACAACCGACGACAACCAGTTCCCGATTACCTTTAAATCGTCAACGACCATGAGTTCCCGATTACCGACAAATCGTCAACAGAACGCATCACCCGAACACAATCATCGTAATTTCTGATCGTCGACAACCGACGATCACAAGTTCCCGATTACCTTCAAATCGCCAACGACCACAAGTTCCCGATTACCGTCAAATCGTCAACAGAACGCATCACCCGAACACAATCATCGTTATTTCTGATCGTTGACAACCGACGAACACAATTTCCCGATTACCTTCAAATCGTCAACGTAAGCGTCACCCAAACGCAACACCGCAATCAACCTCCGACGGTCATCACCGAGTATCCGATGCGTTCAAGTCGTCGACTAGTCACACCTTACGTCAACCACCCGAGTACTTACATCATCGTTCTCGATTATCCACGAGTCGTACACCCTCCTGCCTACGATACGAGTTAACATCGAATTCCCTATCATCAACTAAGCATCATTACCTTGAAATCACGAACATCTCCGAAGTCCATTTGCCATCCTATATTCCATCTTTATCTTTTCGTATTTTAACCCGAGTAGATTGCAATTTAGCATTAAAGATCAATAGAACATCCGATTTTTACCCCCAGGAGAGGGAGAAATCTACTCTTTTTATTTCATAAGGTTTAGTAGGTCCTTATGGAGATCCTGGGTACAGCTGAGCTTACCTCAGCCGACGAGAAAACTACGTTACAGTATGTCGTTGGCATTTTTGTTGACTTTAAGTGTGCATTTGACTTCCTTTTGTGGAACAGCGTGCTCACGAAGTTGTTAGCGATCGGTTGCCAGGAAATTGGACTTTAGTCTAGTTACTTTCATGAGAGGAAGATTTGTATCTTGGGATCCAGTGCTTCGGTCTGGAAGGATTCCAACGTTGTTGCCATCAGGGGTCCATCTGTGGCCCATTTATTTGGAACCTCATGATGGATCCTCTGCTGCGGGAGCTCTCGGCGCAGATATAGTTATTGTTGAAGGTAAGACTCGCCTTGAGCTGGAGACCTTTGGTGAGCAGGCTATGCGTATAGTTCAAGCGTGGAGTGCTCGAGTTGGCGTCGAGGTTGCGAAGGACAAGTCATCGTTGATGATGCTGAAAGGCAGGCTTCTCCTTTTATACGTGCTGTTGAACGTGGCATAAGGTACGCAAGCACGATTAAGTATCTAGGCATTCATATGAAGGGTTGGCTTAATTTCCTCGTACACTTTGATCACCTGAAGGTGAAGCTAACTAGAGTGGTGGGAACGGTCAGACGTGTTTTTGGGGGCTTGAGCAGGCGTTCCGTGCGTGTCATATATGGTGGCCTATTTGTTGCTTGCCCAACTTATGGGGCTCCTGTCGTGTCAGCGGGTCGTCATGTTAGGGTCTTTGCCTGGGTGTAGGACTGTATCCACTGCACTGCAGGCGCTGCTTGGCGGCGCCAATGGACCGCTTGACCTGGAAGTGAGAAGTAGAGCTATTCTGTGAAAGATGAAACGCGGTTTTCAGCTGGCTAAGGATGAGGATTGGCTCAGCCCTTCTGATCTGGTAGATGGGAATATTAGGCGGTACAAGGCACCCCTTCGGGAATACGTTCTTGATAGGTGGAGGACAAGGGAAGGGCAACGTACGAATTTATTCGTGACGCAACGTTCGTACTGGACCGCCCAGACTTTCGCTTCGGCTTAAGTACTGGTTTCTTACTGACGGCTTAAGTACTGGTTTCTTACAATGCATTTTTGCTTAAGAAAGGTAATTTTTCGCGTGACTTAGTTTGGGGAGTCCCCGCACATAGTGGACGGTGGGCCGTTGGCTGTTGAGCCGGTTTTGGTCTTTGGACCTATGGGACGAGTTTTTGCATAAGAAAGGTCTTGTCCAGCGGATTTATGTGGGTGCGGGATAACCGAGGACTGGGTGCATATACTGACGGAATGCCGTTACTATAATGACATTAGATGTTTAGCAAATATGGGTATTACGTATGGAGGGGCGGGGTGGGATTTCAGTAGGGTCCTTGAAGACGATCGGACTTTTAGATGTTTAAGTAATTTTGCGCCAGAAGTATTTAGTAGAAGGACAAGACTTAGTGGAGGGGGTCCCCGCACATAGTGGAGGTGGGCCGTGGGCTGTTGGGCCGGTTTGGTCCTTGGACCTTTGGGATGATTGCTGGGGTTCCTCTGTGGATGTTGTGTAGGCTATCCGTGAGGGTAGTTCTGTTTATTGTTTGTGTTGTGTAGTCCGTGACTGCGGTCCCAGTGGACCCATTGTGCAGTCCGTGAGGACAGCATGTTAATTTTAGTGCCTCGAGTGCGTGTTCCCTGCTGTTTTTTTTTTTTTTTTTTTGTTGGTTGGTGACCAGTCCTGGACTGTTTGGAGTTCAACTGGTAGTAGCGATGCTACGAAGCCTGACCGGAGGCTATATTCCGGTACCGCGGGTGCCAGGTGCCCCTAGATCTTCGGATCTAGCCTGGCAGTTGGTGTTGGCCCCCTTATGGGAGCATCGCGGTGGTTGTGGTTTAAACCCAAATCGCGGGGAGAGTGTGTTGCTTGAATGTGGAGGTTCATTACCAACCGGTGGCCTGACCCATAGAAAGGCAGGAGTTTAGATAGGTTCTGCTTCTAACCAAGGAGACGACCGCGTTCAAATAACGTGCGAGCGAATTGGTACTTACTTTTGTGGGGGCGTTGGTAGACGCTTTGTATTCACCGGTGCTAAGAGGTAGACCGTAAGGTAGGTGCTCACATAAAACAAGACACAGGTATGTCCCTATCTACTCACTTCACGTTAACTGTTTGACGAGAGAAGACGTGGTATTTTTGCTTAGTGCAAAAGTGTTGAAAATTTTCAGTGAATCTATCGTGAAATTTCTTGTCTCGTTCTTCAGCGAAATTGAAATTTATTCTTTCAGTTGTATTGCGTTGTTGGTGCGGAATCCTTTGGGGTAAACCATTGGTGTCTCATCGCAGCAGACATTGGGACGTTGGAATCTGGTATTGACAAGTGCAGTGTTTTGGTTATTGAGTTTTGGATACGTTTTGGACATTGGTTTTCTTGGTTGGAGTGCTCTGGCCATTGAGATGCTTGGGCTTCCATACAAAAGTGTGGTTAAGTTGAACACTATTTTGCGTCGCAATTATACTTGGCGTCGGTAAGTAATTATACTTATGGGGAGAAGCGTTTCAAAGCCGGTACTCCGCTTGCGCAGAGGAAAGCAGTGGGCGTTGAAGGTGTCGGTGGTGTTGTTAGTGCAGCAACTGATGGTGTGGCTGCTTCTGCAGAGGACGGACCAAGCTGCAGTAACGGTGTTGGAGCAAAGGTAGTTTTGAGCGACAGCGAGGTTTAAGCCCTTGGCAGTAAGCGCCTGAGCAGACCGCGTAAGCGAGATCAGCAGACTGTTGTTGGAGGAGTAATAGGAGTAGGAGCCATGAAGCAAGTTACCGACAGTCGGGTTGAAGTAGCGTTAGGCGGAGGCGTCAGTAGTGACGTTGCCAAGGTGATTATTGCTCATGGTGCCAGATATGAGACGGTGTTGATGCAGATGCTTGTGGAGAATGAGAGATTGAGCGGAAGGCTTGACGTTTATGAGACCAGTGATACTGAAAAGACTGTTAATGTCAATGCCAGGAGGAATGCGGGTCTTCACTGATCTCCAAGGATACGCTGCAGTTATTATTTGTGACTCTAGTTTGGACTGTATTGTGGCCTGTAGAAGTGAGTGGGGAGTATGTGTATCTGTTGAAGGAGGTTTTGGTAGAACCCTAGTGGCTAGAATCCATTGCAGATTTACAGCACCGTCGGAACCTTATCTCAGGTACATGGATACGTTGTTACTCCTCGCGTGGATGCGAATGCATCATCCTCCATATGGTTCTCCAAGATGTCCAGGCATTCGTCTGGATATCAGAACCCCATGAGAGGAGAGATGCTTAGTGATGGGATGAGTGTGACGAATGTTGGAGTGTTAAATGAACCGAGTAACATGTCTACCTTTGATGGGCCCAACGGTGTTGGTGATATAGATGTTACCGCTGTAAATCGCGCAGCTTTTTCTGCTTTTAATTTCAGCTGGTGGACTTGCGAGGATTGGTGGAACAGTGACCATAGGCTAATCCATATTAAAGTCTCTAGTGGTAGGAGAACTATGTCGGTTGAGCAACCCAGAGTCTGATATGATCGGGGATATAATGAGAGCATCTATGCAGAGTGTACTAGAGCCGTTGTTGTACCAATTGAGCAGTTTAAAAGACTCTCTCTTGAGGCACAAGTTAGTAGTTGGACAGATGGATATGCGAGGTTAATGATGCCTTGCTTGGTAGGCGTCGTAATGCTCTGCCAAGCAAAGTCAGCTGGTGGACACGTGAATTAGATTTGATGCGGAGAACAGTCGACCGCCTCAGGAAGAGATTCCAGAGACCAAGATGGATCAATGCTGATGATCTAGCTCAGCGCGAAGCCGAATATTTGTCAGCTCTTTGAGCTTCTGAAGATAGCATATCCAGAAGGAAGGATGAAGATTGGAGAAACTTTGTACGTTGGAAAACTTCATCCCGGAGGCTGAGGCGTCTACTGCTATATTCTTCAGTGGGAGAGGTAACCCTCCTCTTCTGGACAGCGCAGAGATCGCCGAGAGTGTGGGCAGCATTGGAGCCGTAAATCTCAAGGTTTTGAAGGTATAGCTGGAAGGATGGTGAAAGCTGTTGGAAGAGGAATCCCGTTTATAATTGTTTCATGGAGCACGTGTGGCAGTCCTTCTAAAGTCGCCTGATAAGAACAGGAGAAATTCTCGTTCCTTTCGTGGCATCAGTCTTCTTCCAGTACTTGCAAAGGTACTTGAGAAAATACTGGTGTCCACACTGATGGAGATATATGATGAAAGGTCTTCCATACACCAGTCAGTTTCAAGAAGGGTTGTAGTGTTGAGGAAACCTGGATGTATGTTGGTGCCCATGAGTGTCACCTTTCGTTTGATATGGTCCTCAGGAGACTTGAAGATGTTGGTTGCAGAGAGCTCGGCCTATGGCGAAGTTATTTTTCTGACCGTAGTGCATGTGTGGTGGGTGCTATTGGCAATGTTTAGAGGAGGGCGACGAGGGGTTGTCCACAGGATTCCATCTGTGGTCCATTTATTTGGAATATAATGATGGATTCCCTGCTGCACTCTCTCTCTCTCTCAGTCATATAAGATTTGTGCTTATGCCGATGACCTACTTATCATTATTGAAGGTCAGTCTCGTGCTAAACTTGAGAGATGTGGTCAACAAGCCATGAGTGTCACTGGTGAATGGGGTCTAAATGTTTGTGTAGAAGTAGCTGCTAACAAAACAAATATGATGCTCTTTAAGGGTAGATTGTCGCATGAGCGTCCTTCACTTATTAGATCCAGTGGCAGATGTATAAAATACGAGGCAAAAGTAAAATACCTGGGCATAATGGTTAGTGAGAGGTTGAATTTCCTGGCGCTCATTAAATATGTGCAAGATAAGCTGCTTGCTGTGATTGGTAAAGTAAGAAGGATCTTTAGAAGCGATTGGTGACACAGCAGACGAGCTGTACGTACCATTTATGGCGGGCTATTTGTTGCTTGTGTTAAGTATGGTTCACCGAACTGGTACAATATAGCAATGTCTGCTGCAGGGTTAAGGAAAATTTTGATTTGCCAACGAGTAGCTTTGCTTGGTTGTACGCCTGTATGTAGAACAGTTTCGACGGACGTACTTCAGGTTTTACTAGGTGTTCCTCCCCTTGATTTGGAGGTAACGCGTCGTGGCATCGCCTTTAAAATTAAGAGATGTTCGCCTCTCGTGGAGCGTGACTGGGTTACATCGTTAGATGTGTCTCAAGATGTTATGAGGAATAAAGCTCTACATCTAGAGTGTTTAATCTCCAGGTGGCAAAGCAGACGTAATGAGAGTCCAAATGGAAGGGTCACATACAGCTTTATTCCTGATGTGACTTAGTCTAGGATTCATATCTATCATGGTTCCTTAAATATTTTTTTTTACAGATATTCCCCGACACTGCTGAATGTGCTTGTGACAGGTGTAATGTGTTGACGCAGTGTCCGTTGTATGAGGACTAGTTTTTGTTGATGACCGTTGGACCTTAGTAGGAGCTTGGAAGATGAGGGTATCTTTCAAAATTTGGACTCGTTCTCTAAAGAAGTCTTTAATAGAAGAAGGACTGCTGCTCTGGAATCTGAGAGCTAACCACCACAAAATTGTGCCCTGATTTATTACCCGGTTGCTGCGCCTGTACAGGCTCTAAATTGCTGATCTTCTTTGGCGATTGTTGGTTTTTGTGGCATGCTGTTAGTGTCTTTGTTGTTTGTTGATGTCTTTTTAAGATCTTCCTTCCAATGTGTCATGTTGTGGGATCCTTCGTGAGAGGGTTCTTGTTTATTGTTGTGTTTTTGTGTCTACTTCTGAAGGTGATAGCCACGTACTGGTCGCAAGCCACCCGTGAGGGAGACTGAGTCGTTGTCTGTGTGTCCACTGTTGATGTACTTTGTTTATACATTGGTGATTTGTGATGGCGTTGGTAACCAGTCCAGTACTGTTTGGAGTCCAACTGGTAGTAACTTCGGGTACGAAGCCTGACCGGAGGCTATATTCTGGTACCGCGGGTGCCAGGTGCCCCTAGATCCTTTTATCTAGCCTGGCAGTTGGTGTTGAACCCCTTGTGGGAGCATCGCTGTGGCTGTCGTTTAAGTTGAAAAGGACAGAAGTGTTATTATGCTTTGCGGAAAAAGTGTTATTATTCGGGTGAAGTGATATCGAAAATTTTCTATCTCGCTCTTAACGCGAATTTAAATTTGCTGACACTCTCACTTGCATTAAATTGTTGTTGAGGAATACCTTGGGGGTTTTCAAAGGTGTCCCACGACAATGAACATATTGTGCGTGGCAGAGTTGTGTTGGAATTTGGTGTCTCGTGGAGGAGCTTGTATTCCTGAGTCTGAGTGCTGGTCCATTGGACTCTCTGGTGGTTGTAAGTGAAGTTAAATTAACCCATGCCTATCGGTAAGTCATTATTGAATATTTGGTGATTGGATTTGCTTTTGGACGACGATAACGACATCTGTTAGGGACTAGTTGATTGGATTTTTGTGTGTGTCACGGAAATGCCTCCGAAGGCACAGAGAAAGAAGAAGGGTGGTTCTATGTCGAAAGCAAATTCTGAGGTATCTGATATGGAGATAGAGGGCGACAGTGGTGCTCCGGAGGTGCTTTTGCCTCCCACTGCAGGGCGAAGGTTAAGGTACACGGAAACTGAGCAGGATACGGATGGTGGAGAGGAATCGAAACTCCAAAAGTTGGGCTCTCCGCTGAAGAAGGGTGGTGTTGGTGATACTACTGTTGTTCCTGTTGTGGATGCTGTAGCTGTGGGTGTCTCTGCTGATTGAGTCTCGAATGATGAGCTGTCTGGCGGTGAACGTACTGTTGAAGTGCAGAGGGCGAGCCGCTCACGTTCGAGAAGGTGTCTAAGGTGAACGTTGTGCTTGAGTGCTCTGAGCGTGTAGCAGAGAAGCTGAGTGCTGAGGGAGCCTACATCAAGTGGTTCCGCTTTATTGTGCGGAGGCAGGACGCTGTGCCCTCTTGCTACAGGTGTCTCGGTTTTGACAACAGGATAAGGGAGTGTCGTGTGAAGACTGATATTTGTCGACGATGTAGTCTGAATGAGTTCCGAGTGCACCTACCTATACGCTGCAGGAACTGTGAGTTCAAAGGTTTGGCGGCAGAGCATCTGATTCTTTCAGCGGCCGGGGCGAATGTAAGACATTGATGACGATTCTCCAATATAATTGCCAGAGGTCAGTCAGCTTTATGCACGAGTTTGGAGAGGCGCTGCTTCGTGTGGGTGTAACCTTCGCACTGTTTCAGGAGCCGTATGTTAGAGAAAGGTGTGTGCGTGGGCTTCCGGGGGGCATGCGTGTCTTTACGGACGAGGGAAGAGGCTTTGATATAGTTGTTGTTGACAGTGACATTGACTGCACTGTTATTTCAAGTAGCCAATGGGGTATGTCTGTCCGTTGAGTGAGCGTGGGGAAAAATGTTGTTGGCTAACATCTATTGTAGATTTAGCTCTCCGTTGGAGCACTATTTAAGGTATATGGATTCGGTACTACTCCTTGCGAGTAGTTGTCTGCTAATCCTAGGGTTAGAATGAGTGAGAAGTATACCTTTGATGGGCCCTCGGGAGTTAGCGACATTGACGTGACGGCTGCAAGGGGCAGCAGCGACTGTTTACCAATTTTTCTTGTGTTGTTGATGGCTGGGGTAAAGTATACCGTGTGTGCCGGCATGGTGGGTCAAGTAGTCAGGGGATCATTCTTTCCCAGTTCCCAGATTAATGGGCTGAGCCTCCGGTAGTGGAAAGGTCAGAAGCTTCGAACAGTATTTGCCGGATTAGAAGGAACATTTCTGGAGACGATTATGTTCTCTAGGCTTAAGGAGTGCTACTCCGAAGGTACATCGCCGGAGCAATTCGGTTTTACCGAGGGTGGATGTACTGTGGACGCGTGGATGCATGTGCAGGATAGCCTGAACGGGTCAAATGCTAAGTATGTGGTCAAATGCACCTTTGTCGATTTTAAAGGTGCATTTGACTTCCTTTTATGGGATAGCGTGCTTACGAGGTTGTTAGTGATCGGTTTCCAGGAAATTAGTTTTTAGTCTAGTTACTTTCATGATAGAAATGTTTGTGTCATGGGATCCAGTGCTTCGGTCTGGAAGGATGTCCAACATAGTTGCCCTCAGGGGTTGAGGTTACGAAGGACAAGACATCGTTGATGATGCTGAAAGGCAGACTTGCTCATAGTCGACCTCCGTTTATACGAGCTTATGCCAATAAGGCACGCAAGTACGAAAAAGTATCGAGGCATTCATATGAAGGACACGCTTAATTTTCTAGTACACATATTTAGGAAAAGCTAACTAGAGTAGTGGGAATGGTCAGGCGTGTTTTGCGGACTGATTGGGGCTTGAGCAGGCGTTCAGTGCGTGTCATATATGTGTGGTACACAACCGGTGCGTTTGTGTTGGGTCAGAAAAAGCTCCTGTCGTGTCAGAGGGTCGTCATGCTAACGTGTTTGCCTGTGTGTAGGACTGTGTCCACTGCACTGCAAGTGCTGCTTGGCGCCGAGCCGCTTGACCTGGACGTGAGAAGTAGTGCTATTTTGTATAAGCTGAAACGCGGTTTGCAGCTGGCTGAGGACTGACTTAGCCCTTCTGATCTGGTAGATGGGGATATTAAGCGGTACAAGGAACTCCTTCGGGAATGCGTTGTTGATAGGTGGAGGACAAGTTGGACGAACAGTGACAAGAGAAGGACGACGTACAAATTTATTCGTGACGCAACTTTCGTACTGGACCGGTTTTTTTTTTACTGACGGGGCGCGGCTCTCTCAATGCATTTTTGCATAAGAGAGGTCTTGCCAAGACGGATTTATGTGGGTGCGGGATGACCGAGGACTGGGTGCATGTACTGACGGAATGCTATATATATAATGACATTAGATGTTTAGCTAATATGGGTATTACGTATGGAGGGGCGGGGTAGGATTTCAGTAGGGTCCTTGAAGACGATCGGACCATTAGATAATTCTTTAATTTTGAGCATGAAGTATTTAATAGAATGACAAGACTTAGCGAAGGAGGTACCCGCACACAGTGAACGGTGGGCCGTTGGCTGTTGGGCCGGTTTGGGTCTTTGGACCTTTGGGGCGAGTGTTGGTGTTCCTCTGTGTGTGTTGTGTAGGCTATCCGTGAGGGTAGTTTTGTTTCTTGTTTGTGTTGTGTAGTCCATTTCCGCGGTCCCAGTGAACCCACTGCGGAGTCCACGATGACAGCATGTTAATTTTAGTGCCTTGAGTGCGTGTTCCCTGCTGTTTTTTTTTTTTTTTTGTTGGTGGGTGACCAGTCCTGGACTGTTTGGAGTTCAACTGGTAGTAGCGATGCTACGAAGCCTGACCGGAGGCTATATTCCGGTACCGCGGGTGCCAGGTGCCCCTAGATCTTCGGATCTAGCCTGGCAGTTGGTGTTGGCCCCCTTATGGGAGCATCGCGGTGGTTGTGGTTTAAACCCAAATCGCGGGGAGAGTGTGTTGCTTGAATGTGGAGGTTCATTACCAACCGGTGGCCTGACCCATAGAAACGCAGGAGTTTAGATAGGTTCTGCTTCTAACCAAGGAGACGACCGCGTTCAAATAACGTGCGAGCGAATTGGTACTTACTTTTGTGGGGGCGTTGGTAGACGCTTTGTATTCACCGGTGCTAAGAGGTAGACCGTAAGGTAGGTGCTCACATAAAACAAGACACAGGTATGTCCCTATCTACTCACTTCACGTTAACTGTTTGACGAGAGAAGACGTGGTATTTTTGCTTAGTGCAAAAGTGTTGAAAATTTTCAGTGAATCTATCGTGAAATTTCTTGTCTCGTTCTTCAGCGAAATTGAAATTTATTCTTTCAGTTGTATTGCGTTGTTGGTGCGGAATCCTTTGGGGTAAACCATTGGTGTCTCATCGCAGCAGACATTGGGACGTTGGAATCTGGTATTGACAAGTGCAGTGTTTTGGTTATTGAGTTTTGGATACGTTTTGGACATTGGTTTTCTTGGTTGGAGTGCTCTGGCCATTGAGATGCTTGGGCTTCCATACAAAAGTGTGGTTAAGTTGAACACTATTTTGCGTCGCAATTATACTTGGCGTCGGTAAGTAATTATACTTATGGGGAGAAGCGTTTCAAAGCCGGTACTCCGCTTGCGCAGAGGAAAGCAGTGGGCGTTGAAGGTGTCGGTGGTGTTGTTAGTGCAGCAACTGATGGTGTGGCTGCTTCTGCAGAGGACGGACCAAGCTGCAGTAACGGTGTTGGAGCAAAGGTAGTTTTGAGCGACAGCGAGGTTTAAGCCCTTGGCAGTAAGCGCCTGAGCAGACCGCGTAAGCGAGATCAGCAGACTGTTGTTGGAGGAGTAATAGGAGTAGGAGCCATGAAGCAAGTTACCGACAGTCGGGTTGAAGTAGCGTTAGGCGGAGGCGTCAGTAGTGACGTTGCCAAGGTGATTATTGCTCATGGTGCCAGATATGAGACGGTGTTGATGCAGATGCTTGTGGAGAATGAGAGATTGAGCGGAAGGCTTGACGTTTATGAGACCAGTGATACTGAAAAGACTGTTAATGTCAATGCCAGGAGGAATGCGGGTCTTCACTGATCTCCAAGGATACGCTGCAGTTATTATTTGTGACTCTAGTTTGGACTGTATTGTGGCCAGTAGAAGTGAGTGGGGAGTATGTGTATCTGTTGAAGGAGGTTTTGGTAGAACCCTAGTGGCTAGAATCCATTGCAGATTTACAGCACCGTCGGAACCTTATCTCAGGTACATGGATACGTTGTTACTCCTCGCGTGGATGCGAATGCATCATCCTCCATATGGTTCTCCAAGATGTCCAGGCATTCGTCTGGATATCAGAACCCCATGAGAGGAGAGATGCTTAGTGATGGGATGAGTGTGACGAATGTTGGAGTGTTAAATGAACCGAGTAACATGTCTACCTTTGATGGGCCCAACGGTGTTGGTGATATAGATGTTACCGCTGTAAATCGCGCAGCTTTTTCTGCTTTTAATTTCAGCTGGTGGACTTGCGAGGATTGGTGGAACAGTGACCATAGGCTAATCCATATTAAAGTCTCTAGTGGTAGGAGAACTATGTCGGTTGAGCAACCCAGAGTCTGATATGATCGGGGATATAATGAGAGCATCTATGCAGAGTGTACTAGAGCCGTTGTTGTACCAATTGAGCAGTTTAAAAGACTCTCTCTTGAGGCACAAGTTAGTAGTTGGACAGATGGATATGCGAGGTTAATGATGCCTTGCTTGGTAGGCGTCGTAATGCTCTGCCAAGCAAAGTCAGCTGGTGGACACGTGAATTAGATTTGATGCGGAGAACAGTCGACCGCCTCAGGAAGAGATTCCAGAGACCAAGATGGATCAATGCTGATGATCTAGCTCAGCGCGAAGCCGAATATTTGTCAGCTCTTTGAGCTTCTGAAGATAGCATATCCAGAAGGAAGGATGAAGATTGGAGAAACTTTGTATGTTGGAAAACTTCATCCCGGAGGCTGAGGCGTCTACTGCTATATTCTTCAGTGGGAGAGGTAACCCTCCTCTTCTGGACAGCGCAGAGATCGCCGAGAGTGTGGGCAGCATTGGAGCCGTAAATCTCAAGGTTTTGAAGGTATAGCTGGAAGGATGGTGAAAGCTGTTGGAAGAGGAATCCCGTTTATAATTGTTTCATGGAGCACGTGTGGCAGTCCTTCTAAAGTCGCCTGATAAGAACAGGAGAAATTCTCGTTCCTTTCGTGGCATCAGTCTTCTTCCAGTACTTGCAAAGGTACTTGAGAAAATACTGGTGTCCACACTGATGGAGATATATGATGAAAGGTCTTCCATACACCAGTCAGTTTCAAGAAGGGTTGTAGTGTTGAGGAAACCTGGATGTATGTTGGTGCCCATGAGTGTCACCTTTCGTTTGATATGGTCCTCAGGAGACTTGAAGATGTTGGTTGCAGAGAGCTCGGCCTATGGCGAAGTTATTTTTCTGACCGTAGTGCATGTGTGGTGGGTGCTATTGGCAATGTTTAGAGGAGGGCGACGAGGGGTTGTCCACAGGATTCCATCTGTGGTCCATTTATTTGGAATATAATGATGGATTCCCTGCTGCACTCTCTCTCTCTCAGTCATATAAGATTTGTGCTTATGCCGATGACCTACTTATCATTATTGAAGGTCAGTCTCGTGCTAAACTTGAGAGATGTGGTCAACAAGCCATGAGTGTCACTGGTGAATGGGGTCTAAATGTTTGTGTAGAAGTAGCTGCTAACAAAACAAATATGATGCTCTTTAAGGGTAGATTGTCGCATGAGCGTCCTTCACTTATTAGATCCAGTGGCAGATGTATAAAATACGAGGCAAAAGTAAAGTACCTGGGCATAATGGTTAGTGAGAGGTTGAATTTCCTGGCGCTCATTAAATATGTGCAAGATAAGCTGCTTGCTGTGATTGGTAAAGTAAGAAGGATCTTTAGAAGCGATTGGTGACACAGCAGACGAGCTGTACGTACCATTTATGGCGGGCTATTTGTTGCTTGTGTTAAGTATGGTTCACCGAACTGGTACAATATAGCAATGTCTGCTGCAGGGTTAAGGAAAGTTTTGATTTGCCAACGAGTAGCTTTGCTTGGTTGTACGCCTGTATGTAGAACAGTTTCGACGGACGTACTTCAGGTTTTACTAGGTGTTCCTCCCCTTGATTTGGAGGTAACGCGTCGTGGCATCGCCTTTAAAATTAAGAGATGTTCGCCTCTCGTGGAGCGTGACTGGGTTACATCGTTAGATGTGTCTCAAGATGTTATGAGGAATAAAGCTCTACATCTAGAGTGTTTAATCTCCAGGTGGCAAAGCAGACGTAATGAGAGTCCAAATGGAAGGGTCACATACAGCTTTATTCCTGATGTGACTTAGTCTAGGATTCATATCTATCATGGTTCTTTAAATATTTTTTTTTACAGATATTCCCCGACACTGCTGAATGTGCTTGTGACAGGTGTAATGTGTTGACGCAGTGTCCGTTGTATGAGGACTAGTTTTTGTTGATGACCGTTGGACCTTAGTAGGAGCTTGGAAGATGAGGGTATCTTTCAAAATTTGGACTCGTTCTCTAAAGAAGTCTTTAATAGAAGAAGGACTGCTGCTCTGGAATCTGAGAGCTAACCACCACAAAATTGTGCCCTGATTTATTACCCGGTTGCTGCGCCTGTACAGGCTCTAAATTGCTGATCTTCTTTGGCGATTGTTGGTTTTTGTGGCATGCTGTTAGTGTCTTTGTTGTTTGTTGATGTCTTTTTAAGATCTTCCTTCCAATGTGTCATGTTGTGGGATCCTTCGTGAGAGGGTTCTTGTTTATTGTTGTGTTTTTGTGTCTACTTCTGAAGGTGATAGCCACGTACTGGTCGCAAGCCACCCGTGAGGGAGACTGAGTCGTTGTCTGTGTGTCCACTGTTGATGTACTTTGTTTATACATTGGTGATTTGTGATGGCGTTGGTAACCAGTCCAGTACTGTTTGGAGTCCAACTGGTAGTAACTTCGGGTACGAAGCCTGACCGGAGGCTATATTCTGGTACCGCGGGTGCCAGGTGCCCCTAGATCCTTTTATCTAGCCTGGCAGTTGGTGTTGAACCCCTTGTGGGAGCATCGCTGTGGCTGTCGTTTAAGTTGAAAAGGACAGAAGTGTTATTATGCTTTGCGGAAAAAGTGTTATTATTCGGGTGAAGTGATATCGAAAATTTTCTATCTCGCTCTTAACGCGAATTTAAATTTGCTGACACTCTCACTTGCATTAAATTGTTGTTGAGGAATACCTTGGGGGTTTTCAAAGGTGTCCCACGACAATGAACATATTGTGCGTGGCAGAGTTGTGTTGGAATTTGGTGTCTCGTGGAGGAGCTTGTATTCCTGAGTCTGAGTGCTGGTCCATTGGACTCTCTGGTGGTTGTAAGTGAAGTTAAATTAACCCATGCCTATCGGTAAGTCATTATTGAATATTTGGTGATTGGATTTGCTTTTGGACGACGATAACGACATCTGTTAGGGACTAGTTGATTGGATTTTTGTGTGTGTCACGGAAATGCCTCCGAAGGCACAGAGAAAGAAGAAGGGTGGTTCTATGTCGAAAGCAAATTCTGAGGTATCTGATATGGAGATAGAGGGCGACAGTGGTGCTCCGGAGGTGCTTTTGCCTCCCACTGCAGGGCGAAGGTTAAGGTACACGGAAACTGAGCAGGATACGGATGGTGGAGAGGAATCGAAACTCCAAAAGTTGGGCTCTCCGCTGAAGAAGGGTGGTGTTGGTGATACTACTGTTATTCCTGTTGTGGATGCTGTAGCTGTGGGTGTCTCTGCTGATTGAGTCTCGAATGATGAGCTGTCTGGCGGTGAACGTACTGTTGAAGTGCAGAGGGCGAGCCGCTCACGTTCGAGAAGGTGTCTAAGGTGAACGTTGTGCTTGAGTGCTCTGAGCGTGTAGCAGAGAAGCTGAGTGCTGAGGGAGCCTACATCAAGTGGTTCCGCTTTATTGTGCGGAGGCAGGACGCTGTGCCCTCTTGCTACAGGTGTCTCGGTTTTGACAACAGGATAAGGGAGTGTCGTGTGAAGACTGATATTTGTCGACGATGTAGTCTGAATGAGTTCCGAGTGCACCTACCTATACGCTGCAGGAACTGTGAGTTCAAAGGTTTGGCGGCAGAGCATCTGATTCTTTCAGCGGCCGGGGCGAATGTAAGACATTGATGACGATTCTCCAATATAATTGCCAGAGGTCAGTCAGCTTTATGCACGAGTTTGGAGAGGCGCTGCTTCGTGTGGGTGTAACCTTCGCACTGTTTCAGGAGCCGTATGTTAGAGAAAGGTGTGTGCGTGGGCTTCCGGGGGGCATGCGTGTCTTTACGGACGAGGGAAGAGGCTTTGATATAGTTGTTGTTGACAGTGACATTGACTGCACTGTTATTTCAAGTAGCCAATGGGGTATGTCTGTCCGTTGAGTGAGCGTGGGGAAAAATGTTGTTGGCTAACATCTATTGTAGATTTAGCTCTCCGTTGGAGCACTATTTAAGGTATATGGATTCGGTACTACTCCTTGCGAGTAGTTGTCTGCTAATCCTAGGGTTAGAATGAGTGAGAAGTATACCTTTGATGGGCCCTCGGGAGTTAGCGACATTGACGTGACGGCTGCAAGGGGCAGCAGCGACTGTTTACCAATTTTTCTTGTGTTGTTGATGGCTGGGGTAAAGTATACCGTGTGTGCCGGCATGGTGGGTCAAGTAGTCAGGGGATCATTCTTTCCCAGTTCCCAGATTAATGGGCTGAGCCTCCGGTAGTGGAAAGGTCAGAAGCTTCGAACAGTATTTGCCGGATTAGAAGGAACATTTCTGGAGACGATTATGTTCTCTAGGCTTAAGGAGTGCTACTCCGAAGGTACATCGCCGGAGCAATTCGGTTTTACCGAGGGTGGATGTACTGTGGACGCGTGGATGCATGTGCAGGATAGCCTGAACGGGTCAAATGCTAAGTATGTGGTCAAATGCACCTTTGTCGATTTTAAAGGTGCATTTGACTTCCTTTTATGGGATAGCGTGCTTACGAGGTTGTTAGTGATCGGTTTCCAGGAAATTAGTTTTTAGTCTAGTTACTTTCATGATAGAAATGTTTGTGTCATGGGATCCAGTGCTTCGGTCTGGAAGGATGTCCAACATAGTTGCCCTCAGGGGTTGAGGTTACGAAGGACAAGACATCGTTGATGATGCTGAAAGGCAGACTTGCTCATAGTCGACCTCCGTTTATACGAGCTTATGCCAATAAGGCACGCAAGTACGAAAAAGTATCGAGGCATTCATATGAAGGACACGCTTAATTTTCTAGTACACATATTTAGGAAAAGCTAACTAGAGTAGTGGGAATGGTCAGGCGTGTTTTGCGGACTGATTGGGGCTTGAGCAGGCGTTCAGTGCGTGTCATATATGTGTGGTACACAACCGGTGCGTTTGTGTTGGGTCAGAAAAAGCTCCTGTCGTGTCAGAGGGTCGTCATGCTAACGTGTTTGCCTGTGTGTAGGACTGTGTCCACTGCACTGCAAGTGCTGCTTGGCGCCGAGCCGCTTGACCTGGACGTGAGAAGTAGTGCTATTTTGTATAAGCTGAAACGCGGTTTGCAGCTGGCTGAGGACTGACTTAGCCCTTCTGATCTGGTAGATGGGGATATTAAGCGGTACAAGGAACTCCTTCGGGAATGCGTTGTTGATAGGTGGAGGACAAGTTGGACGAACAGTGACAAGAGAAGGACGACGTACAAATTTATTCGTGACGCAACTTTCGTACTGGACCGGTTTTTTTTTTACTGACGGGGCGCGGCTCTCTCAATGCATTTTTGCATAAGAGAGGTCTTGCCAAGACGGATTTATGTGGGTGCGGGATGACCGAGGACTGGGTGCATGTACTGACGGAATGCTATATATATAATGACATTAGATGTTTAGCTAATATGGGTATTACGTATGGAGGGGCGGGGTAGGATTTCAGTAGGGTCCTTGAAGACGATCGGACCATTAGATAATTCTTTAATTTTGAGCATGAAGTATTTAATAGAATGACAAGACTTAGCGAAGGAGGTACCCGCACACAGTGAACGGTGGGCCGTTGGCTGTTGGGCCGGTTTGGGTCTTTGGACCTTTGGGGCGAGTGTTGGTGTTCCTCTGTGTGTGTTGTGTAGGCTATCCGTGAGGGTAGTTTTGTTTCTTGTTTGTGTTGTGTAGTCCATTTCCGCGGTCCCAGTGAACCCACTGCGGAGTCCACGATGACAGCATGTTAATTTTAGTGCCTTGAGTGCGTGTTCCCTGCTGTTTTTTTTTTTTTTTTTGTTGGTGGGTGACCAGTCCTGGACTGTTTGGAGTTCAACTGGTAGTAGCGATGCTACGAAGCCTGACCGGAGGCTATATTCCGGTACCGCGGGTGCCAGGTGCCCCTAGATCTTCGGATCTAGCCTGGCAGTTGGTGTTGGCCCCCTTATGGGAGCATCGCGGTGGTTGTGGTTTAAACCCAAATCGCGGGGAGAGTGTGTTGCTTGAATGTGGAGGTTCATTACCAACCGGTGGCCTGACCCATAGAAAGGCAGGAGTTTAGATAGGTTCTGCTTCTAACCAAGGAGACGACCGCGTTCAAATAACGTGCGAGCGAATTGGTACTTACTTTTGTGAGGGTGTTGGTAGACGCATTGTATTCACCCGGTGCTAAGACCACTGTGAGATAGACCGTAAGGTAGGTACTCACATTAAACAACCCACATGTATGTCCCTATCTACTCACTTCCTGTCTTGTATTTTGACATTGTCGGACGTGTTTTTGCTGTGCTCCTTTTAATCCGTGTTAATCAGCGTTAATCGTAACTGTGGTGTTATAAAATATAGTGGAAAGTGTTTAGTGTTGAAATTTCTAGTTCCGTGTCTAAAAATTTTATTGAAATCAATCGTGCTTTCGTGAAATTATTGAATTTTCAATAATTTACATTAAATTCGCGAAAGTTGGCATTGTTGCTGTTGTGCTGTAAAAAAGTGATGAATAGCCATCTTTTTACTAGTGGTGTGGTGAATATCACAACTGTTTGGTAACAGCGGTGTGTGCATTGGCTATTTTGTAGCCGGTACATAAACCAACTGTTATACTCTTATAGATGTGGTATAACAGTTTTTAGTTAAATTATTATAATTGGTGTGTGGCTTGGCTAAATTAATAGATGGGACACACACATTTATTTTTATAGCAGTTTGAGGTGTGTTTTTATTTTTTGAGAGTTCCCTCTGGTGCACCTTACCGATTTTAGTAAGCCTTAGTGCCGACTAGAGTTTGCTGGTGAAATGGACGGGAATTTGGGGGAGAAGTGGGAGAAGAAGAAGAAGGACGAGGGGGTGTCAAAGACGGGTATAAAGGGGTTGAGACCTTATCCGCGACTGATACACCGATGGTGTTAGATGCTGTTGCAGCGGATATGCCGAAGATGGCGAAGCCGAAGAGAAAGGTGAAGGTTGCCCATGGCATCACATCTAGTGTTGTGAGCACCAGCGAGGATGAGGGAAAACGGTTCAAGCCGGGAACCCCGCTCGCTGTTGCGAACAACTTGACTAAGTCAAGTGAGGTGGTTGCTACCGATAGCGACAACGAGGCTGTGTATCGCAGCCGCCCATGGACAATGTCTGGCAGTTTGGAGGCGACCATCAGCAGGATGAAGGGGGTGACCAGCAATATGCTGGTTGCTTGTATGAGCAATAAGCTCGGAGTAGAAGTGACCAAAACTCCACTAGATTTTGCTAGGAAATACGAAGAGATTTCCATGAACTTGGTTGGAGAAAACGAGTGTCTTCGTGGCAAATTGGAGGTGTAGGCGACACGTGGCGAAGGTGGAGGAGTAACCCCTGTGGTCAAGGCTCCTTTGGTGCCTATGGCTCCAGTTGCTCTCCCTGTGGCTGAGTTTCCGGCTCTGCCGAAGCCAGCTGTGGCTGCGCGCCCGCCGTGACCAAAGTGACCCATACATCGTCAACTATGGTCAAGGGCAAAGGTGTCCCAGCAAAAGACGTGGTGAAGAAGGTCGTTGAAGAGGTAGATCACACCCTTGGTATACGTGTACACAGCGTTAAGCCTACCCGTGATGGCGGTGCTGTCAGGACCCCGTCCGTGGTGGAACGCAAGAAGGAGGTGGAGAACACTAAATTCGCGGAGTTGGGCCTGGAGGTATCCGTACAGGAGAAATTGGGCCCGAATGTTATGGTTAACCGTGTCCATGCACAAATTGGCCAGGATGAGTTCATGGAGAAGCTCTATAAAATGAACTTCTCCAAAACGATGTCAAAGGAGACATTTACCAAGAGTGTGCGAATGGTCACTGCTCCATGGAAGGCTGCTGGATAACCGATTAATGTAATGCACAAAGCAGGTGATGGACGTTTTGACTGCGGATGGTGCTTATGTGAAATGGTTTAGGTTCACGGTACGGCCCTACGACGATATTATGACTTGCTACAAGTGTCATAGCTATGATCACTGGTACAAGGAGTGTAGGAAGGCTGGGAGAATCTGCCGGCGCTGCGGTATAGGTCGGCATAATGCATCATTATGCCCAAACCCGTGTCGCTGCCGCAATTGCGAATTCAAGGGACTTCATGCAGACCACATGATGTTGTCTGCGAGTTGTCCCTTGTATTCGGCAATGGTAGAGCGCGCGAGACATTGACTGTACAATGGTTAGCCGTAGCCAGTGGGGTGTCTGTGTCCGTATTGAAGGGGGTTTCGGGAAGATGTTTGTGGCTAGCATCTACTGTAGGTTTAGTGTGACATTGGATCCTTATCTAGAGTATATGAATACGGTGCTACTACTAGTGAGTAGCAATCCGATCATCATTGCCTTGGATGCTAATGCATCTTCTCCCATGTTGTATTCCAAGGTAACTGGTCGTTCGACTAGTTATCGGAATCTTCTGAGAGGTCAGATGCTTAGTGAATGGATACTTTCGGTGGGACTCGATGCCCTGAATGAGTCAAGTGATTTATATACTTTTGATGGACCCAATGGCGCTAGTGACGAAGTAACGTCCCTTGGTGGTCCCTTGACTTCCAAAGTACCAGACGGGCTAACACGGAGAATTTGACTCAGCGTAAAGCTGACTATTTTGCTCTTCGTGGACGGACAAAGACAGATTAGCTGTGGAAAATGACAATAATTGGAGGAGATTTGTACTGGACCATAGGGATGATCCTTGGGGTACCGTATAGAGAGTTTGTAGAGCTACAGGTAGAGTGACCGACATATCGTCTTTTCAGGCGGAAATAGAGACGTTGCTGGCGAACTTTTTCCCAGAGCCAGTACGGGCCGGTGATATTCCACCCCTGGATCCGCGGATCTAGCCTGACAGTTGGTGTTGGCCCCCCTAGTGGGAGCATCGCGGTGGCTGTGGTTTAAACCCAAATCGCGGGGAGAGTGTGTTGCTCGAATGTGGAGTTGCATTATCAACCGTGTGCCTGACCCATAAAAAGGCAGGAGTTTAAGATAGGCTCCGCTCCTTACCAAGGAGGTGACCATGTCCAAATACGTGCGAGTAATTGGTAATCACATTTCGGTGTGGGGGCTTTGGAGGACGCATTATATTTACCCGGTGAAATTTTGCCAAGCGCAAAAAGTGTTGCAAATTTTCTGGTTAAGTGTTCTCGGATATGCCTCCGAGAACACTTAAAAAAAAGAAGTCGGGGGACGTTTCGTCTATGGACGGTGACGTAACTGAGGCTTTTGACATGGAGGTTGGGGCTAGTTCGGTGGCGCTTATGCCTCCTCCTACTGGGCGTAGGTTGCGCCATACGGAGATCGAGCAGAGCTCTGATGGTGGTGAGGACTCAAAGAGGCAGAAGCTTGGGTCTACTTTCAAGTCTGTTGGTATTGCTGGTGTGGGAAGTGCGGCATCCGCCGGTGTTGTTGCTGCTATTGTTGGGTCTGGCTGCGAACCAGACAATGCGTTGTCTGGTAGTGAGCGGGTGGGTGAGGTGCAGAGGAATGCCGCACTCGTGCTAAGAGAGCTGCTCCTAAATCGGCTGGTGGTGTCTAGGCCTTCTAGTGGGGTTGCCGTGGGAAAGAAAGTTACCTCGAGTAAGGAAGTGGTTGAGAAGGTGGTGGAGGAGGTTTGCCCTACGCTGAAAGTAAGAGTGCACGAGGTGAAGGTGACTCGTCGGTTGCTGAGCGAGAGAAGATTTCTGGAAATACTAAGTTTGCTGATATGGGATTTGAGGTATTGGTTAACGATAATTTTGGCCCGAAGGTTCTTGTGCCGCGAGTACACGCAGAGATCACGACGGACGAGCTCATGCAGGAGCTCTACGACATGAACTTTGTTGATGTGTTGCCCCTGATAGTTTAAGAATAGTGTTTACTTCGCAGCGGGCCTTGGAGGTCTGGTGCAACCGAGTCCAAGGTGAATGTGGCGTTGGAATGCACTGAGAGGGTGGCAGAAAAGCTGGAAGGTGCTTACATTAATTGGCTCTCATTTATTTTGCGGATGCAGGATCCAGTTCCGTCATGTTACTGGTGTCTCGGTTTTGATCACCGAGTCAAGGAGTGCCGGACAAAGTCCAACATTTGTAGAAGGTGTGGTGGTTCTGGCCATATAAGTATGGCTTGCCCGAATCCTGTTCGATGCAGCAAATGTGAGCTGAAGCGGCTCCCAGCAGGACACCTTATGCTGTGTTCGGCGTGTCCGGTTTACGATGCGTTGACGGCCAGAAAAAATGCTAGACACTGATGAAGATCCTTCAGTATAACTGCCAGAGGACTGCAAGCGTAATGCACGAATTTTGACAATCGCTTTTCCGTATGGGTGAAACCGTTGCTCTTATTCAGGAGCCATATGCTAGAGAATGGCGTGTGCGGGGGCTTTCAGGGGGGATGCGTGTCTTTACGGACAAGGAAAGATACTGCTATAGTTCTTGTGGACAGTGACATAGTCTGTACTGTTGTTTCAAATAGCCAATGGGGGTTATGTCTGTCCGTTGAGTGGGCGGAGGGAAAGATGTTGTAGGGTTGCATGTATTGTAGATTTAGCTCTCCGTTGGATCCCTGTTTAAGCTATATGGATTCGGTACTACTCCTTGCGAGTAGACCGTTGTGGTTCTACAAGATGTCCAGGCATACTTCTGGCCATCAGAATCGCATACGAGGAGAGATGCTAGGCGAATAGGTGTTAGCAAGTGGCGTGGAGATTTTGAAAGAGCCCTCGGATCCTACAGGCATTGCGTAACAGCTCTACGACAATGACCTCGGGGTGGGGGGAGAGCGTAGGACTTTTGTTGGGATCATTTTATCGCAGTTCGGAGACTCAGACATTTCCTCCGCTTGTTGATGAGTTGGATGAGCCTCCGGCTATGGAAAGGTTACAAGTTTCGAACAGTATCTGCCGATTTAAAAGCAGAAAGTCGCCTGGTATCGAAGGTATGACTGGGCGGATATATAATGCCATCTGGAAAGTCATGCCTGAGTATATCGATTCTGCGTTTAGCTGCTGCATGAGCCAAGGGTAATTCCCACGTGCGTGTAACATTGTCAGAGTGGTGGTTCTACTTAAGTCGCCAGAAAGGGTAAGGAGTGATCCTCGTTCGTATCGGGGCATTAGTCTACTTCCAGTCCTTGGAAAAGTACCGGAGAGAATAATGGTGTCTAGGCTAAAGGAGTGCTGAAGGTACATCGCTGCATCAATTATCGGGGTCCCCGCACATAGTGAACGGTGGGCTGTTGCCTGTTGTGCTGTTTTGGCCCTTGTTCCGTTGGAACGAGTGTTGGTGTTCCACTCTGTGCATTGTGTAGGCTTTCCGTAGGGGTAGTCCGCTGCTGCGGTTCCAGTGGAACCATTGTCCAGTCAGTGAGAACAGCATGTTAATTGTCGTGCCTTGGGTGCGTGTTCTCTGCTGATTTTTTGTTGGTGGGTTATCAGTCCCGGACTGCTTGGAGTTCAACAGGAAGTAGCGAAGATACGAAGCCTGACCGGCTACTTAGATCTTATCTCGGCATCAGTCTTCTTCCAATACTTGGCAAGGTACTGGAGAGGATAATGGTGCATCGGCTTCAGGAGAGGTTGGCCGGATCAGAGAGTGAGGGGCAATTTGGGGTTAAGCCGGGGTGTAGTGTAGAAGATACGTTTTTGCACGTAAATCGCTGTGTCGCTTAGCCTACCAGTCGGTAAGTTTTGAGTATATTTGTTGACTTCAAGCGTGCCTTTGACTATCTGTGTTGGTCAAAAGTCATCGAACTTCTGAGGAAAGTTGGTTGCGATGAGATCAAGCTTTGGCAAAGCTATTTCTCGCATAGGGTGACCTCCTCTATTGGTGCGAACAATAGAGTGCCCTTCGAGGTTGTTCGGGGTTGTTTACAGGGTCTATCTGTGGTCCATTTATTTGGAACATGATGATGGATCCGTTGTTGCGACAATTCGGCTCGCTTTGTAAGGTCTGCGCGTTTGCAGATGACTTGCTCATTCTAGTTGAAGCTCAGTCTCGATCTGAGATTGAACAGTTGGGCAAGAATGATATCCGACTAGAATGATATCTATAGTCGGATTCTGGGGTACCAGGGTTGGTGTTCAGGTGGCAAGGGGGAAATCCATGACAATGCTACTGAAGGGTAGGTTGTCTGATAGCCGACACCCCAGTGTCATCTTTGATGGCCTGGGGCTAAACTATAAGACAGAAGTGAGGTATTTGGGCATCTCAATGAATGAGAGGTTGAATTTCATCCCACACCTTGATAGGCTCAAAGAGAAGATGTGCAGTTAGTCCTGTCCGTCGTATATTGAGGTCCGATTGGGCTCTCAGTAGGCGTGAGCTACGTGTGTTATGTGGTGGTCTGTTTGTTGCCCGTGCAACTTATGGTACATGGCATACAGCTATGAGAGAGTGTGGGTATCGAGCTACTGTCATGTCAGCATATCATGATGTTGTCATGTCTACCTGCAGGTGTAGTTGGGTGTGCTACTTCTCGATTTGGAGATTATACTGGCCAAGAGAGACTTACAAATCGTCCGTACAGATGGGGCGGTAGAAGGCGTGGAGAATACAAGTGCATTTGTGCGTAAGGCGCGGCTGCTTCATCATCGCCTTGTGATCACCATCCTTGTGATCTTTGTCGGGGACACTTTCAAACTAAATAGGTTGCCGTTCGCCAGCGTCAAAGCAGAAGAGGTGAATAGGCTTCGCTCCTCACAGAAAGCTGCTTCCATGTAAACGTGGTGATTAGACTGGTTCATCAGTGTATCATTTGTGCTGCACTCGTCTTATTCGGTGATCGTGCCTTAAATTTTCTCCCATTTTGGGTGACCAGTCCCATGTTGTATGGAACAGAAACTGGTAGTAGTTTCGACTACAAAGTCTGACCGGAGAGTTTTCTGGTGCCGCGGGTGTCAGGAGCCCTTACACCTGTTGATCTAGCCTGACTATGGAGAGGCCCCTGTTTTGGGTGCAACGCGGTGGTTGTGGATGTGGACCATATAGCGGATCTTCGAATTGGTACCTGTGGAATAGACTTAGAGCTCTGTGGAGAGCTGCAACTCTCTAAGAAATCTCCAGGTATGGAACAGAAACTGGTAGTAGTTTCGACTACAAAGTCTGACCGGAGAGTTTTCTGGTGCCGCGGGTGTCAGGAGCCCTTACACCTGTTGATCTAGCCTGACTATGGAGAGGCCCCTGTTTTGGGTGCAACGCGGTGGTTGTGGATGTGGACCATATAGCGGATCTTCGAATTGGTACCTGTGGAATAGACTTAGAGCTCTGTGGAGAGCTGCAACTCTCTAAGAAATCTCCAGGTAATTCCAAATTGGCACTCTCCGGCGCATCGTATCGCGACCCCGGTACGATGGTGCATCATGGATAGAGCCGTCAAGGCGAGAATCATGCAAAACCCCCTCGATGTCATGTCCACACTCACTTGTCGTTGAGCTGTTGAAGAGAACGGACGTGTTATTTTGCTATGTAAAAATTTTGACTCTGTCACTCATACTAAGTTGTTGGTGGGGAATCCCTTGGGGTATTCCAAAGGACATTTGTGCACGTCAGTGAGTTGTGGGATTTTGGTGTCTCGATGGCCATTAGTGCTTGTTGTTGAAGGAGACTTGGTTTCCTGAGTCTTGGTGCTGTGTCCACTGGACTTGTCTGACAAAAATCGAAATTATTAAACTGATTTTAAACACTTAGCCATACTTTGAAAAATATTTTGTTTTTTGAACCTACTTTCATTGATTTTTCGGTACCACAAAATAATATGTAAATTATTTACATAATAACCCATTACAATACAACCATTAAAATACCCCTTTTTGGGAAAACTAAAAATTTCAATTTTCAATGGTTAAATACAAATTAATATAATTTCAGAGTTGGTCCTTTTTTATTATTTCTACCTATTCCCATATTTTTCTACTTTCTTCAATTTCGCAAATAATCTAAACATTCATGACAAATAAAATAAATTAAGCTTTTATTTTCATAATACTGAATTGAATTAGTAATTTTTGCATTATAAAAAAATCAAAAATGATGAAGATTGATGTTTGCCGGCGATGTGGTCTGACTGGACACATGGGCTCCGAGTGACCCAATTCTATTCGCTGCACGAACTGTGAGATCAAAGGATTGGCGGCAGGTCAGCTGATGCCTTTAGCATCCTGCCCGATATATGCTGCCTTGGCGGCTAGGGCGAATGCAGGGTGGGAGGAAAGATGTTGTTGCCTAGCATCTATTGTACATTTAGCTATCCGTTGGAGCCCTATTTAAGGTATATGGATTCGGTACTACTCCTAGCGAGTAGTTGTTCGCTAATCCTAGGATAAGACGCGAATGCATCCGAATGGGTGTTTAGCGAGAGCCGTTGAGATTTTGAATGAGCCCTCGTATCTGTATACCTTTGACGGGCCCTGGAGAGTTAGCGACATTGACGTTGCGGTTGCAAATGGGGCAGCAACGACTGTTTACAAATTGTTGATGACTAAGGTGTTAGTGATCATAATCTCATTGAACTTTTGGTCACGTTGCGTGGACGAACGCAGGGAACAGAGCGTTTCAGGGCTTGGAAGGAACGAGACGTGATCTGGGACCTATATGCGTACAGAGTTAGGGAGGCTACTATGCCATTAGCGGACTTTAGAGCGCTGACCATAGATGACCAGGTTAGCAAGTTGAACGAAGTCAATGACGAGCTTCTTGGTAGACGCTGTAAGGTTAAGCCAAGTAAGGTCAAATGATGGACCCGTGAGCTAAGAAAGCCGGATTAGAAGGGAAAGTTGTACAGAAGATTCTGGTCTCTAGGCTTAAGGAATGCTACTCCGAAGGTACATCGCCGCATCAATTCGGTTTTCCGAGGGCAGAAGTATTGTGGACGCGTGGATGCACATGCAGCATAGCCTGAACGGGTCAAATGCCAAGCATGTCGTTGGCAATTTTGTCGACTTTAAAGGTGAATTTTACTTCCTCACAAGGTTGTTAGCATGCTCACGAGGTTGTTAGCGATCGGTTTCCAGAAAATTAGTCTTAAGTCTAGTTACTTTCACGATAGAAATGCTTGTGTCTTAGGATAAAGTGCTTCAGTCTGGAAGGATGTCCAACGTGGTTGCCCTCAGGAGTGGCTCATTTATTTGGAACCTCATGACGCATCCTCTGCTACGAGAGCTCTCAGCGTCGTGCAAGGTTTGTGCCTACGCAGACGACCTGCTTATTATGGTTGAAGGTGATACTCGCCTCGAGCTGGAAAACTTTGGTGAGCAGGCTATGCGTGTAGTGGAGTGATCGTGTTCGCGTTGAGGTTGCGAATGATAAGACATCGTTGATGATGCTGAAAAGCAGACTTGCTCATAGTCGACCTCCGTTTATACGAGCTGATGAACGTGGCATGAGGTACGCAAGTTCGATTAGGTATCTAGGCATTCACATGAAGGATAGACTTAATTCCCTGGTACACTTTGACCATATTAAGGAGAAGCTAACTAGAGTGGTGGGAAAGGTGGGGCGTGTTTTGCTGACAGATTAGGGCTTGAGCAGGCGTTCCGTGAGTGTCATATATGGTGGCCGGTTTGCTGTTTGCGCAACTTATAGGGCTCCTGTGTGGTACAAAACCGGTGCTTCTGTCGTGTCAGCGTGTCGTCATGCTAGCATGTTTGCCTTTGTGTAGGACTGTGTCCACTGATACACTGCAAGTGCTGCTTTGCGCCGTGCCACTTGACCTGGAAGTAAGAAGTAGGGCTTTCTGTACAAGCTTAAATGCGGTTTGTAGCCTGTTGAGGATGAGGACTGGCTCAGCCCTTCTGAACTGGTAAATAGAGATGCTATGCGGCACAAGCCACTCCTTCGGGAATGCGTTGTTGATAGGTGGAGGACAAGGTGGACTTACCGTGACAAAGCAAGGGCGACGTACGAATTTATTCGTGACCTTTAGATATTTAAGTAATTTTGCGTGCGAAGTATTTAGTAGAAGGACAAGACTAAGAGGAAGGGTTCCCTGTACATAGTGGACGGAGGGCCGTGAGCTGTTTGGCCCTTGAGGGTAGGCTTGTTTTTTGATCGTGTTGTGTAGTCCGTTGCTGCGGTCCCAGTGGACCCATTGTGCAGTCCGGGAGGACAGCATGTTAATTGTCGTGCCTTGTCTGCTCATTTTTTGTTGGTGGGTGACCAGTCCCGGACTGTTTGGAGTTAAACTGGTAGAAGTGATGCTACGAAGCCTGATCAGAGGCTACATTCTGGTACCGCGGGTGCCAGGTGCCCCTAGATCTTCGGATCTAGCCTGGCAGTTGGTGTTGGCCCACTTGTGGGAGCATCTCCGTGGCTGTGGTTTAAACCCACATCGCGAGGAGAGTGTGTTGCTCGAAGTTGCATCTACCATGCGCTTAATCCACAGAAAGGCAGTAGTTTTAAATAGGAACCGCTACTAACCAAGAAAGCGACCGCGTCCAAATAACGTGAGAGCGAATTGGTAGTCACTGTTGTGAGGCGTTGGTAGATGCATTGTATTGACCCGGTGCTAAGAACACTGTGAGATAGACCGTAAGGTAGTTGCTCACATGAAACAATACACAGATATGTCCCTATGTTTCACAGAAGAAGAATATAAAATGAAATTTTGTGGAGAATCATCCAAAACAACTTCTATTCTATAATGGTTTCAAAATGTCTAGTCATCACTCTATTTACTTATTTGAAAAAATGCAATCATTAAAAAGAAGGTCAACATATAACTCTAACCATATCCATCCGAATAGCTATATTATAATAAAGTCATATCAGACAAAATAAGAGTTTTGAATTTTTTCGCCTTTAATACTGTAGATAAAAATCAAAATATCACGAAAATTGCCAGAAATTGATGCATAACGATCGCTTTTTTATGTTGCAACATTATGCGGAACAAATTTTCACAATTTGTTGAATGTATTTATGTCATTTTTGAAAAATATTAAAAAAAATCGAAAATTATTCATGAAAAATTGAAAAATGCACATAGAAGTGTATGAAATGGCTTAAATGATAGCTATTAATCAATGATATTAGATTAAAATGAAATAACTTGAATGTATTCAATGCGTAATTTTATAAAAATATTTTTTATATTTTTCAATAATAATTATAAATTGGAAAAAAATTCACTAATAATCAAAAAATGCTCGTAAATTGTCAAAGCATGGGCACAAAAGATCGCTTCTATATAGGACTCTTTTATGCCAGAAGAATTCCACCAATATTTCCATTTTCTTATTTTTTATGAATTTGTTTTGTAGTTGTAGTTTGTATATTAAAAATATTTGAAAACAATAAAATATTCATAGAAATTCGAAAAAGGTAACAATTGTGGATTTCCTTTCATAAGGCTATCTAAATTATCCTTGAAAATTTCATAGAAATTGGATAATAAATAAATATTATAGAAATTAAATAAAATAAAAATAATATTATATTATAATATAATATTATTATGTTTATTTAAAAAAATGTTGAGAAAAACTTTTCACTTAAAATAAATTGCCCATTATTACAAGTGAAATAAATCATTCTTTTTCAAATATATTAATATTTGAAAATTTTATTCGAATATTTATGAATATTCGATTTTTCAAATACTCATTTGTGCAATTTTGTAAGTGTCGTCTCATTAAAAAAATTACCATGTACCGAAGTCATCGCAACTCATTGAGGTTGTGCCTCGAACGATGACTATTGGTTCTATCGATTTCGATGAATTTTGTTATGAAATAACACTGGAAGGAATATGGATGTTGCATAAGTCGGTCGACTGGAAGTTTGACTGCTAGTAGAATGCGACCTGTTGTCGGTTGGTAGTTTTCTTTCAACTAAGTATTTTGTGTAAAACATTCGCGTGTTCTGCCCATTAACTCATTGGTGGTATTCTTCCTATTGTTGCGAGCATGCTTCATTAAGTTTGAGGCGTTGAATGCTTCAATGGGATGGAGCGAGTTCTATCCGGTCGGTAGCTCGATGTGGTGCAGGCCGTTAAATCAGCACTAACAACAAAAATTGAAATTCTGACGGTTTTTGAAAAAGGGGTAAACAAAAATATAAAATTCTAAATTTTTTATCAATATCAAATATAGTAAGTTGAAAAACATAACTCTAGCCCCAAAGTTGTTGCGGTTAAAACGTTCGTAGTTGAACTTGTGCTTCATACGGGTAGGAGCCTGAGGCTTAATTTGACTCAACACGGGAAGACTTACCAGGTCCGAACATAAGCGTGTAAGACAGATTGATAGCTCTTTCTCTAATCTATGAGTGCCTGACCACTGCTGAACCACTTTCATACTTGGGATTGTGAACTGAAACTGTTTACAAGAACTTGGAATTCCCAGTAAGTGTGAGTCACGTGATCACTGTAACGCCACGTATGTTTAGCAAAAATTGACCGAACTTGATTATTTAGAGGAAGTAAATGTCGTAACAAGGTTTCCGTAGGTGAACCTGCGGAAAGATCATTAACGTGTTCCAACCGTATAACAAAAAATTTTATTCTCCATATTTTCTTCTGCATAGAATGAAGTTAAGAAGAAGGAAGAAGTAGACCAATCGAAACTTTTTCAATGTACTGGTTTACAATTCGAAAGAATATAAAATCATACAATGTCATAGTTGTAAAGAATTAATTTATACCATGCAACTATTCGATTATACTCAGTGTACTGTTTTGATCTTCATTGAACGAGTACATACATTCCATAACAAAAACATACAAGTACAGTTGTACTTATATTTAATATAAGTTAATGTCCTGCTTCTGTTTGCTCGACATACCACTGAGTATGTTGATGTCAAGCGGTTGTTTGGACTAAGACAATCGCAACTTAAATTGTATGTATAAAAAACAGAACTTATTGAAGAAATTGATATATGCCAATTCATTTTGGTGTAATTTTGATTTCCTTCAATAAAAACAATTTTGACTGTATACACAAAACAAAAATAAATTATCACTCTAAGCGGTGGATCAGTCGGCTCATTGGTCGATGAAGAACGCAGCAAACTGTGCGTCATCGTGTCAACTGCAGGACACATGAACATCGACATTTTGGACGCATATCGCAGCCCATGCTGTAAGGTACGTTAATAAATTTTAGAGTGCTTCTTGGACTACATATGTTTGAGGGTTGTAAGACTATGCTAACTAAGTTGCTTTAATAATCAAATCAAATGATTTGAGTTTTGAGCACATGTTATGTTACTGGATTCTCTTATCCATCGTTTTTTTTTTTTTTTTTTTTTGATGAATATATAAAGAATTTATAATATTAATAGCCAATATAGAATACCTCATTGAAAAAATTTTCAAATACTTATACATTTTTTCAATCGATTGAGGAAGGACTAGCACAAAATGATTTTTATGGAGCTAGAATTGTCTCTTTTGAATTGAAAACAAAATTCATATATAAAGAAAAGAAAAGATTCTTTCATTTGAAAATTATTGTGTATCTATTTACTGTATAACTGAATAGTATTTGTTTTATACAACCTCAACTCATATGGGACTATCCCTTGAAGTTAAGCATATTAATGAGGGAAGGAAAAGAAACTAACAAGTATATCCTTAGTAGCGGCGAGCAAAAAGGAAAGAAATGAGAAATTAAAGATTTAAGTCCTTCTTAAATGAGGCCATTTACCCATAGAGGGTGCCAGGCCCGTATAACGTTAATGATTACTAGAGAACATTTCCAAAGAGTCGTGTTGCTTGATAGTGCAGCACTAAGTGGGAGGTAAACTCCATCTAAAACTAAATATAACCATGAGACCGATAGTAAACAAGTACCGTGAGGGAAAGTTGAAAAGAACTCTGAATAGAGAGTTAAAAAGTACGTGAAATTGTTTAGTGGTTAAGCCCGATGAACATGAATATCCATTATGGAAAATTGCTATATGAATAATATAGTGAGATTGGCGTGCATTTTTTCCACATAAGGACATTGTAATCTATTAACATACACAATTTATCATAAGATCGATGGCGAAAGTTTATTCAAATTAGTATGCTTGCGTATTAACATAGAATAAGTGCTGTCGATTGGATAAAGTGTTGATAGATCTATTATATATAGCGCTTGAATGATTGTTGTGTTTATGATGATATGCGCTTATATGATTTACAATGCGAAAGATTCAGGATACCTTCGGGACTCGTCTTGAAACACGGACCAAAGAGTCTAACATATTTGCAAGTAATTGCAATTTTAAACTTAATAGCGAAATTAACATAACATATTTGGGATTAGTTTTTAGTCTATTTATAGTCTATTAATTCAATCCCGGGGCGTTCTATCAGTTATGCATAATAATATTTATATTATTTATGCCTCTAAACAGAGCGTACCCTAAGCATATATGTTGTGACCCGAAAGGTGGTGAACTATACTTGAACAGGTTGAAGTCAGGGAAAACCTGATGGAAGACCGAAACACTTCGATTTGCACGATTCTCAGAATTGAGTATAGGGGCGAAGAAACCATCGAACCATCTAATAGCTGGTTCCCTCCAAAGTTTCCCTTAGGATAGCTGGTGCATTTAAAAATTATGTAAAATAATCTTATCTGGTAAAGCTAATGATTGGATGCCTTATGTTCGAAACGACCTTAACCTGTTCTAAAACTTTAAACGAGTAAGAACCACAGGTGTGGTTGTGATATAATATGCCCATTGGGCCACTTCCGGTAAGCAGGGCCTCAATTCTAGTTCTATGAAAATGTGAAATGAGAACTTCTATAAAGGAGAGAAATGTCAAAAGAAACATTTTATAAAGGAAATATTTTTGATTTCATATTTCCATGGAACAAGAATCCAGCCCCAGAACTGGAGCTGTGGGATGAACCAAACGTTATGTTACGGTGCCAAAATTGACAACTCATGCAGATACCATGAAAGGCGTTAGTTGCTTAAAACAGTAGGACGGTGGACATGGAAGACGTAATCCGCTAAAAAGTGTGAAACACTTGCCGGAAATGGATGCCGCTTAAGTTGCATACCTATACATTACCGCTAAAGTGAATGGTTTGTATTCAATTTCGGTTGGATTTTAAACTTGTGGAACTTTCTTGCTAAATTTTACTGACCGTGACTGTGTTGCTCAAGGGCAGCTTGTCACGTAATCGACATCCCAGTGTTGTTTTTTTTTTTGGTCGAGGTCTTAATTATAATACCGAATTGAAATACCTGGGCAGCACAATAAAGAAGAAAATGTGCAGTACTGTGGGTCAAGTTTGTCGTGTGTTGAGGTCTGAATGGGCCTCAGTAGACGTGCAATGCGTGTTGTGTATGGGGTTGTTTTAGTAGCTTGTGCTACTTATGGCCCTTTTTACCTGTATGTCTACTGAGGTCACGCAGGTGTTTTTGAGTATACCTCCTTTGGATCTTGTGTTCTTCTTGGCCAAGAGGGGATTTCTGACTGGAAAGAAAGCGATGTGGAGGGACGCAATCTCCAGGGTCGCAAATCCCGGCTGCGAGAAATTCTTTCATCTAGATGGTAATCTAGATGGAATGAAATTGAGAATGGTAGGGTAACTTTCAGGTTTATCCATGATGTTACTTTTTCTCAGAAGAACCCCGATTTTGGTTTTGGCCTTTACTTGGGGTACTTCCTGAAAATACATGGTTCCCTAAATGCATACTTGTATAAAAGGAACATCTCTGGCACAGAAGCATGTAGGTTCGGGGCACCAGTCGAGGACTGGCTACATGTGTTGTGCTCATGGCTATTTTATGACGATTTCCGGAATCTAGTTTCCATGGGTAACTCCAATATTGAGGACCAATGGGATGTTATTCCTGTTCTCTTCACTTGTTCTACGCGTGCTAACCTTGGGAAGTTTTCCTAGTGGCGCTTTCGCCCGTATGTATGAGTATGAATGTGAGTTGAGTGTGTGGTTAAAGGCGTCATACTACGTTTTTCAGTCTAGACGTGTATAATACTTACTAGTTACCCTGGTCACATGCGACTGAAACTGGAAGTAACTCGGTTACGAGATCTAACCAGAGTTCTTTTTCTGGTACCGCGGGTGGTGGGGACTCACAGGGAAGCTCAACTCTCTGCCTCACCATCATAGATCCTTCAGATCTTGTCGGGGGCACTTTCAAATCTAATCGGTTGCCGTTCGTCAGCGTCAGAGTGGAAGAGTTGAATAGGCCCCGCTCTTCGCAGTGGGAAAGCCACGTCCATGTAAACGTGGTGATTGGACTGCTCCATCAGTGTAACACTTGTTTTGCACTCGTCTTATTCCCTGATCGTGCGTCAAATTTTCTCTCATTTTGGGTGACCAGTCCCGTGCTGTATGGAGTAAAAATTGGTAGTAGTTTTGACTAGGAAGTCTTACCGGAGACTATTCTGGTGCCGCGGGTGTCCAGAGCTCCTACACCTGTTGATCTAGCCTTACTATGGAGAGGCCCCTGTTTTGGGTGCAACGCGGTGATACCTAAATTAAAGGTAGAGCTTCGGCTCTATGTGATGTTGCATTCTCAACCGGATGCTGCGACCCACAGAACAGCAGAGGTGTAAGATAATCCTCAACCCCTTGCCAAGAGGGAAGTGAAGTCCATATAGCTGATCTTCGAATTGGTACCTGCGGACTAGACCTAGAACTCTATGGGTCGCTGGCCAACGCATCGTATCGCGACCAATGGTGTATCATGGTTGAAGCCGTCAAGGCGTTATCATGTAAAACCCTTATCTACTGTGACGAGCATTAATGAATTAAATGGATAGACGTGTATCGTTACAGCTCTGAGTGACAGTGTGTTAAACTGCGATTTTTTCTTTAACATATTTAAAAAATTGATTACAAGTGATGAAAAATTGTTTTGCTTTAATCAGTAATTGAAGTTTTGTGAATATTTGGTGAAAATCGGTAAGTTTTAATATATTTTCCAAATTGGTATTTTGCCTTGCAAATTCTTGTTGTGAAATTTGGGCTCAGCTAGCCACGTACTTTTGGTGTCTCCACTGGCCTTCATAACTTTGTTTTGGTTTAGCAGCGCCATCTATTGGTGTATTACTGATATTATTTTTTATAGTTTTGCTATACTTGTTATATTAACGTTACAAACCACATATAAGTGGTTTGTAAGGTATTTTTTAGGCATATGCTCTTTTTTAATAAGTTCTCTTATTCAACAGGAGTAGACGATATGCCACCTAAACCGCCGACTCGTAGGAGTCGCAAAAAGGCGGTGATGAGAGTGAGTCCTTTTGGGCAAGGAGGAAATGTGTTAACGGTACTGCTGTTGCTATTTATGACATGAGTGTCAAGAGTAAATCCAGTGGTGAAGAGAGTGTTGTTGGTGCTAAGGGGGCTGATAGTGTATCAGGCAGGGTTGCTACTGGTGTTGTCGCCACTGTTAGTTCTTCTTTTGCTGCGTTATGGGCTTCAAAAGCTGCTAATGCTCCTTCTAGTAACACTGACTTTTTGAAGCCATTGCCTGTTCCAGCTGCTGCTATGCCGCCGTAGGACAGATTAGACGCTCTCGTCGTAGTGTGTTTGAATCAATTCGGCTGCATCTGCTGTTGGGCAGATGCATGAACCCAAATTAGCATTGTTGTCCGTTTTGTTGGACAAACATTCCCTTTCAGGCGCTGCCTTAAAGGATGTTTTGTCCCAGACTGTCTAAATCAATTTCGGCTGCATCTGCTGTTGGGCAGATGCATGAAGCCAAATCAGCATTGTTGTCCGTTTTGGTGGACAAACATTCTCTTTCAGGCGCTGCCTTGCATGATGTTTTGTCCCAGACTGCTCGTTTGGAGCAATTGGTGATGCCGTTTGTGGCGAAGAATGAGCGAGGGCGTTTAGATGTTCTCTCCCGTTCCTCAAATGTGGCTGGTGGATGGTGCAACCATGGTCTCTGAGGTTGGACCACGTTTAGCGGACCTTGGTGTACGTATACACCAGGTCAAGGCCGTTAGGGGAGGTCGTGCTATCATTCGTACCCCCTTAGTTGCAGGCAAATAAACCGGAGGTGTTAATGGAGGACTTGCTTTCCCTTAATCTCAAAGGGAAAATGACTAAAGAGGAGTTCACATAGAGTGTCCGGATGGAGACTGGTGCCTGGAAAGACACCGGTAAGTCGGTAAATGTAATTTTGGAGGGTTAAAGTCGAGTGGGGGATGCTGTGTTGGCCTTGGGGATGTGCTACATTAAGTGGTTCTCCTCTGTGGTGCAACCGCATGATGGGGTACCTCATTAAGATGGATTTAATCATCCAGTTTAATTGTATACGATCGGACGTGTAACGAGGCGTCGACTATATGGTAGGTTTGCTTGGATTCAAGAACCTTATTCGACTATAAGTCGAATAAGGGGCCTGCCTTCAGAAATGCGGGTATTTCCTGACTCGAGGTGTCATCCTGCAGTTGTCGTCAACGAGAGTAACGAGGATTGGTTGCTTGTGGATACGAGTTATTTTGGTGTTTGTGTATCTGTGAATGGTGAGATTGGTATGCTATTTCTTGCGAGTATCTATTGCATGTTCGAGGAAGCGTTAGAGCCCTTCCTTAGGTACATGGACGGGGTGCTTCTACAAGTGATACAACCATTCTGTCATACTCGGCTTGAAAGCGAACGCATCGTCTCCCATGTGGTTCAGTAAAATAACTCGGCAAGCGCGGAGTTATCAGAACTACACTAGGAGGGAGATGTTGCTTTTAATTGCCATGCATGTGGTGAACCATCCGAGTGAAGTTTATACCTATTGCACGGTTAATGGATCTACCGATATCGACGTGACATGTTGTAACGATGCTGCTTCGCGGCAGTCTCGTTTTTCAAGGAGCTTTGATGAAGAACTGGGAATTAATGATCATAACCTAATCCGTATAAAGATGTCGTATGGTGAAATAGTTTAATTTGTGAACCCTTCTGTTCGTTCGCGTTTGGCGAATATTGATTTGGTCGTTAATAGTCAGTAACTGGCCAATGCCTGTCTGTCGATGAGCGAGTACCATTGTTAACCAACACTGTTACCAGCGTAAAAGATTTTCTCTTTGAGAGATTTCGCCGTTCAAGTTCTAAAAGGTTGAGGTGGTGGAATAGAGCTCTGAACGCGGATGAAGTTGGTGTACATTCGGCTGCCTATAGGCAGTGTTTGAATAAATATCAACATATGATAGCTAGTGCGAAAGATGGTCTATGGCGGTCTTTTGTTGCGAGAAACTGCGAAGACCCATGGTCTCAGCTGTATAAGATTTGAAGATCCCAGAAATCGATTGATGTTTCTGACATTAAGGTAGATAAGAGAGTCCTTACCACGCTGACAGAGTGTTTGCGGCCCTGAGGGCTTCTTTCTTTCCGAGAATGGACCAATGGCTCCCTCCTCTTCAAGAGGAGACTGCTTTTGTTCTAGAGTTGGGAAGAGATGAGATCGATCAATCTATAGCTTTGGTTCGATGAAGGTAATCACCAGTGTTGGATGCTTTGACTGGAGAGTTGTGTAAAAGCATCTGGAAGGCAATTCCTGGAGACTTTGCGTGTAATTGTGTCCGCTCAGGTGTTTTTCCGAGGTCGTGGAAGGCTGAAAATGTTATCGTCCTTCTGAAATCTCCCGATAAGGTCAGGAGCAATTCTCTATCTTATCGAGGCGTCAGGGATTACCCGCAGGGTTCAATTTGTGGTCCATATATATGGAACATGATGATGGATCTTGGCATCATATTCCATATATTCTTGGGCATCACAATGGGCGAGAGGATGAATTTTAACCCCCACCTAGATCGCTTAAAAGAGAAAATGTGCAGTACTGTGGGTCAAGTTCGTCGTGTGTTGAGGTCTGAATGGGGCCTCAGTAGACGTGCAATGCGTGTTGTGTATAGGGGTCTTTCCGCAATTTGTGCTACTTATAGTGCTCCCATATGTGTCCATAGGTGTCGCAAAATACTTTCGTGCCACGAATTATGATTTTGGCTTGTTTGCCTGTATGCCGCACAGTGTCTACTGAGGCCATGCAGGTGTTGCTGGGTGTTCCTCCTTTGGATCTTGAAAAGATTCGTGCAAAAGTGTTCTTCTTGGCCAAGAGGGGTTTACCTTATGTGCCGTCTGCCTGGGCATAAGACGATGTGGAGAGAATGAGCGTGCAGGATCTCAATCGCGGCTGTGACAAATTATTTCATCTAGATGACAATCTAATCGGTTGCCATTCGCCAAAGTCAGAGCGGAAGAGGTGAATTGGGCTGGTTCTTCGCAGTGAGAAAGCTACGTCCATGTAAACTTGGTGATTTGACAGCTCCATCAGTGTAGCTCTTGTGTTGCACTCGTCCTATTCTCTGATCGTTCCTTAAATTTTCTCTCATTTTGGGTGACCAGTCCGGTGCTGTATGGATCAAAAACTGGTAGTAGTTTCGACTACGAAGTCTGACCGGAGACTATTCTGGTGCCGCGAGTGTCAGGATCCCCTAGATCTGTTGATCTAGCCTGACTATGGAGAGTCCCCTGTTTTGGGTGCAACGCGGTGGTTGTGGTTTATACCCAAATCGCGGGTAGAGTTTCGGCTCGATGTGGTGTTGCATTCTCAACCGGGTGCTCCGACCAATAAAGCAGTAGAGGTTTAAAATAATCCTCAACTCCTTACCAAGAGGGAAGTGAAGCACATATAGCGGATTTTCCAATTTGTACCAGTGGAATAGACCTAGAACTTTGTGGAAGGCTACAACTCTCTAAAAGAACTCTGGGTAATTCCGAAGGGGTGCTGACCGGCGGATCGTATAGCGACCCCTGTGAATCTGTGTCGGAAGTCAATTTAAACGTTTCTGACATGGGGATAGATGGCGGTAGTGGTGTTCCAAATGTGCTTATGCCTCCCTCTGCAGGTCAAAGATTGAGGCACACGGAAAGTGAGCAGAGTTCGGATGGAGGAGAGGAGTCAAAGCGGTATATGCTGGGCTGTCCGCTGATGAAGGGTGGTGTTGGTGATGTTGCTGGTGTGGTGTTGCAGTTGTTGACGTCTCTGCTGGTGGCGTTTCGAATAATGATTTGCCTATTTGTGAGCGTGCTGCTGAAGGGCAGAGAGCGAGCCGCTCTCTCGTTCGAGGAGGTCTGCCCTAAGACTGTTGGTAGGCTATCGGTGCTGGATATGAAGGGAGTCACAGACACCCTTCTGGATTTGCTGTGTGAGAGTGCTGATGTGAGCTATCGTTGAGAACGAGAGGCTTAAGGGGAACCTGGAGGCGTTTGAAAAGCTTGCGGCTCGTGGTACGGTAGGCCTACTTTAATGCCTTCTGGTGTGTCTGTTGCTGTGCCTATACGTAAGCCGTTGGAAACTTGCTTGGTGGTGGTGAGGTCCAAGAAGGGGAAATCCAGCAAGGAGGTGGTGAAGAAGGTTGTTGACGAGGTGGGCCCTACTCGTGGTGTTAGGGTCAATGAAGTTAAGGAATTGAGGGATGGTGGTGCTGTCATCAGAACTCTCTATGTTGCGGAGAGGGAGAAGCTAGTTGCGAACACAAAACGAGACGTGAACTGGGACCTATATGCGAACGGTGTTAGAGAGGCTGCCATACCATGATTAGTTCATCATCAAAAACACGCCAGCAAAATTGGTAAACAGTTGTTGCTGCACCATTTGCAGCCGTCACGTCAATGTCGCTAACTCCTGAAGGCCCATCAAATGTGTACAGATTCGAGGGCTCATTCAAAAACTCCACGCTCCTCGCTAACACCCATTCGCCTAGCATCTCTCATCGTATGCGATTCTGATGGATATCTTGGATAATGACCAATCTTTTCCAGTTCGGAGACTCAGACATTTCCGCCGTTTGTTGATGAATTGGCTGAGCCTCGGGGAGTGGAAAGGTTAGAAGTTTCGGACAGTATCTGTCGGATTAGAAGCAGAAAGTCGCCTGGTATCGACGGTATGACTGGACGAATATAGTAGAAGACAGGACTTAGTAGAGGCGATCCCCGCACATAGTGAACGGTGGTCCGTGGGCTGTTGGGCCGTGGGTTTAAACCCAAATTGCGGGGAGAGTGTGTTGGTCGAATGTGGAGCTGCTTTATCAACCGGATGCCTGACCCATAGAAAGACAGGAGTTTTCTCCGCCATTCTATGGAGGAGGCGACCGCGTCCAAATGATGTGAGAGCGAATTGGTACTCACTTTTGTGGGGGCATCGGTAGACGCATTGTATTCACCCGGTGCTAAGTCCACTGTGAGATAGACCGCAAGGTAGGTGCTTTCTACTATTTGCTTCCTATATTGTGTTTCGATAGTGTCGGACGTGTTTTTGCTGATCTACGAATAATTCGTGTGAAACAGCGTGATTCGTATCGGTAGAGCATTGAAATATAGTGGAAAGTGTTAAACGGTAATTTTCTAGCTCCGAAATCGAAATCGGTAGTTTTTTTCGTGAAAATATTGAATTTTTAATTATTACATTGAATTCGCAAGTGTTGTGCTTTGTTTTTGTTTGTTGTAAACAGCTTTTAGTTAAGCTGTTACAATTGGTGTGTTGCTTGGCTGAATTCATAGTTGGGACACTTTATTTTCGTAGCGGTTTGTGGTATATTTTTATTTTTTAAGAGTTTCATTTGGTACGCTTGTAAGCCTTAGTGCCGACTATAGTTTGTTGGTGAAATGGATGGGAATTTGGGGGAGAAGTGGGAAAAAAAGAAGTAGAAGGACGAAGGGGGTGCTAAAGACGGGATAAAGGGGGTGAGACCTTGTCCGCGACTGAGACACCGATGGTGATAGCTGCTAAATAGATCAGTGGATGTGCAGCTTGGTAGACGTCGTCGCACTAAACCAAGTAAGGTCCCTTGGTGGACTTGTGAATTGGATACGATGCGGAGGTCAGTTCGGCGACTGACGAAGCAATTCCAAATGACAATGCTCCTGAAAGGACTTTGCTGCATAGTTGTCCGCCGTCCATTCGTTCTGGCGGAGTTAGCATAAGATTCGTATCTGAAGTGAAATACCTTGGGGTCGTAGTTGCTGAACGCATGAACTTTTTATTTAATTTTAGTTAAGTCATGGATAAATTATCAGCGATTGCAGGGAAATTTAAATTATTAGCATGTTTGTCAGTTTATAGGACAGTATCCACTGATGCTTTGCAGGTTTTGGTGATACGTCGAGCTATCGCCTTCAAGATCAAGAAGGTACTGCCGCTCTCTCAGATTGATTGAGTTTCTGAATTTGACCTGACTGGGGGTCATAGGAGGAACAAGGAACTCTTAAATGAGTGCCTTGTGTCTAGGTGGCAGACAGGATGGACTATGAGTCTAAATGGACGGGTTACGTACGCCTTTATTAAAGAAGTGACTTTCGTACGTGATAGGCCAAACTTTGGCTTTGGTCTTAGTCTTGGCTATTTGCTGGCGGGACTTGGGTCACTCAATGCATTTCTGCATAAAAAAGCTCTGTCCGCCACTCCGGATTGTGGTTGCGGCAGGGGACCTGAGGACTGCTTGCACATACTGACTAACCAGAATGGGTATTTTTTATATACACGATTCTTGGGATGTGAGCATGGCGGTAGAGAACGAGTGGACGTTAGCAGCGCTTAGTTCGTTTGCGAGGCATTTTATAGGAGAAGAACAAGACTTAGTGGAGGCAATTATTCGACTTAAGTCGTCTACCTGGTTTCGGCCCTGTTTATGAACCACATAAACGCATACCTGTTTCAACCTCGCATTATCTACCTCGGATGTTGGCAATAAAGATCGTAAGATGTTGTCTGTGATCCCTGTTTCTGTGTTGTGGCTGTCCTTTGGTGTGGAAATTCACACACATTAGTTCAAATGGTAGTAGTCTCGGCTACGACGTCTGGCAGAGGCTATATTCTGTGGGTCACCAGTCCCGGACCCTTGGGTCCAACTGGTAGTAGTCTCGGCTACGGCGCCTTGCAGAGGCTATATTCTGCGGGTCACCAATCCCGGACCATTGGGTCCAACTGGTAGTAGTCTCGGCTACGACGCCTAACAGAGGCATTTATCTATGGGTTACTATTCCCGAAATTTATGGGTTCTGCATTGTGGGTGTGGCTGTTGCATGGATGTGGGAGCGGGGGTCACAATCAACATCATATGATGTCGAGATGTTTGGCTGAAAATTCAAAAATAATAGTTCAAATGGCAGTCGTCTCGACTACGATGCCCAGCAGAGGCTATATTCTGCGGATCACCAGTCCCGGATTATTTGAAGTCCAACAGGTAGTAACTTCGTTTACGAAGCCTGACCGGAGGCTATATTCAGGTACCGCGGGTGACAGGTGCCCCTAGATCTGTTGATCTAGCCTGGCAGTTGATGTTGGCCTCCTTGTGGGAGCATCGCGGTTTATACCCAAATCGCGGGGAGAGTGTGTTGCAAACTGTGCAACCCGTATCATTTCTTAGCCATTATACGGACATATTTATATGTCTTATGGAATTGGGCTTTGTTCATAATTGTAAACAAATTTCGATGAGATGGTGACATTTCGGTGTTATTGTCAATATTTGAAATTTGGTATAACTCCCATGACTCAGGTATGATCCAATTCAAGGACATTTCCAGGTAGGGAGTGATACATATTTTAGAACACCCTGTATCACTCTCTCCCTCTCTTCTTTGTTATTCAATTGTTGTTATTATTATATCCCGTTTGTTGAAGTATGTCATTCAATAAAGCTAATCTAATTATTTAGTCTGCTTTTAAATCTTGTGCGTTTCACTTGGTTCATACATATCATTTGGCGACGAGGCAAAAGTGAAAAAAAAAACAGTGGTAATGGATGACAAACCAGTGGCAATAATTGGAAGCATTGAGCCTTTCAGTATTGGTGAAGACTTCAATTTGTATGCCAATCGATTAAAGCACTTGTTGTTATTAAATAAAATTAAAAACGATCCAGACAAGAAATCGTTTTTGATAAGCCTAGGTGGTCCTGAGCTGTATAAAACTTTATGTTCACTTCTATCACCGCAAACCGAAGACAATTTCACATTTGAGAAAATTATTGAAAAACTTACAGCTCATTTCAAGCCGAAGAAGAATATCATTGTTGAGTGCTTTAAATTTTTTAAAAGAGACCAGCATCCATCTGAGACCATATCTGACTACATTGTAGAATTGAAACAATTATCCCAAAGCTGTGATTTTGGAACATTTCTTGATAAAGCGCTATTGATCAAATTTGTCTGCGGGTTAAATAATGATGTCATCCAAAATCGATTATTAAATGATACTTCAATCAATTCGTTTGAGAAAGCATGTGACCTTGCCCTGACATTGGACATGACACAGAACCAAGTAGACTTGTTAAGAAATCACTCAGTACATGTACTGCAAAACAACTCATTTAGAAGTCGTGATCAGCAACAAAGAAATGGGAATGAAGGGGCGGGTAATGAAGTAGGCAGGCAGAGCAAAAGAGAACGCAAAACTTCTATTATTGAGTGTTATTATTGTCACAAAAGAGGTCACATCGAGAGAAATTGCTGGATAAAGAGGAATGATGAGATTCGGAACAAAAGGAGACCCAAAAGAGAGCGAAGAGGTAATAATAAGAATGCCGTAAACAATATTGATGATTATACGAGCGATAGTGAGAGTGATTATTTAAATAATTTATACAATTTTCTTGCATGCAATTATAATAAGAGATTATTAGTTAAAATTATGATTGAGAAGTTTGAAATAGAAATGGAAATTGATACAGGAGCTTGTGTCTCTGTCATTCATATAGATGATTACAATAAGTATTTGAGGCATATTGAAATGCAAAAGGATACCAAATGTCTTAAGGTTGTGACCGGTGACCGTGTTAATGTTGTTGGTGCAATTTTAGTAAATGTGGAAATTAATTGTAACTCGTGGAAACTTAAATTGTATGTGCTTGACGGCGATCAAACTTTCACGCCTTTGCTGGGCAGAAACTGGTTGGATGTTTGTGCTCCGAATTGGAGAAATATAGTTGGCGAATTAAAATGTTTAAATTCATTAGACAAATTCAATTTCGAAAAGTATTCACAACTATTTTCGAAATCAAATAATTCAACCATTAGGGACTACACAGCTGAAATCTACCTCACCGATGAAGCTTATCCAATATTTTCCAAACCGTATCCAGTGCCATATGGTCTAAGGAAAAAGGTAGAAGATGAATTGGAGAAAATGTGCAAGGAAGGTGTATTAGTGCCCGTTAGCAGAAGTAGGTGGGCAAGTCCTATTGTAATAGCAAATAAGGGTGACGGATCAATAAGAATTTGTGTAGATTGCCGTCGAACTGTAAATCGTTTTGTAGAAATGGAGCATTATGTTATTCCCAGAGTAGATAATATACTTGCCAGTTTGTCTGGGTGGAATATTTTTTGTAAGCTTGATTTAACGGGAGCGTATCTTCAGGTAGGAGTAACTGAAAGGTCCAGAGAAATTCTGACGATTAATACACACCGAGGGCTGTATCAATACACCCGTTTAATATATGGGTTAAAAACAGCACCTCAGTTGTTTTCAAATATTATGTATGAAATTTTGAAGGGGTTAGATAAAACTTTAGTTTATTTTGATGATATCTTGGTCGGAGGATCAGATGTAAGAGAATGTGAAGTTAATTTGAAAAATGTACTGGATAGATTATTGCAATTTAATGTCAAGGTAAATTTTGAAAAATGTAAATTCTTCGAGGAAGAAATAGATTATTTGGGTTATACTATTAATTCTAAAGGCATCTCTCCTTCAAAATCAAAAATTCAGGCAGTAATAAACGCGCCAACTCCAACAAATAAAAGTCAATTAAAGTCATACCTCGGTATGATAAATTATTATAACCATTGCATTCCAAATTTATCTTCAGAGTTGCGCTTACTACACGATTTAACAAAAAATGATATTAAGTGGAAATGGTTGGACAAACATCAAACTATATTTGAAAAGAGCAAACACTTTCTTACAGATATTAATGTGTTAACTCATTATGACCCTAACAAACCAATTATAATTTCATGTGACGCAAGTCCCTATGGCGTAGGAGCGGTACTATCGCATGTAATCGAGGGCAAAGAATAACCAGTAATGTTTGCTAGCAGTACCTTAAAACCAGCTGAGCGTAATTACTCACAATTACATAAAGAAGCTCTCGCAATTGTATTTGCAATTCGCAAATTTCATAAATATATCTATGGTTTGCCATTTACGATTGAGAGCGACCATCAGCCATTAAGGGAAATATTCTCCGACAAAAAGAATTTGCCATTTGTAACGTCCAGTAGATTGCAAAGATGGGCAATATTTCTTTCTTCTTATAATTATATCATTCGCTATAAAAAGGGTTCAAAAATGTGTCATGCAGACGCGCTATCAAGGTTGCCTCTAGCTGAAGAAATTGAAGGGGAAGAGGATAGTATTAATATATTCAATATTTTGGATGATATACCAATAAATATGGACGATGTTCGCAAAGAATTAAAAAGGGACAACGAGCTTAGTCGGATTTATCAATTTGTAATGTATGGGTGGCCCGCAAATCTGAATGCAGATCTTATGAAATATTATGATAAAAGAACGGCATTAGGAACAGAAAACGAATGTTTGTACTATGGAGATCGTATAGTAATACCAAAAACTTTACAATGCAAAGTTCTTGAGCTATTGCACGATAGTCACATTGGTATAGTTAGAATGAAAGGTTTGGCTAGAACATATTTCTGGTGGGTAGGAATGGATAAAGATGTTGAAGAGTATGTAAAAACATGCTCTACATGTTGTAAAACACAGAATGTCTCAAAACAAATTACAACATCATGGCCTACTGTTACTTACCCTTTTGAACGAATTCATTTAGATTTCTGTAAAATTGAAAATGTTACTATTTTAGTAATAGTAGATACTTTTTCAAAATGGATAGATGCCAAAATAATGAAAACAACAAACGCTAGCGCGCTTATAGACATTTTACGTGGGTTCTTTGCAACATTTGGTTTACCTCGACAAGTAGTGAGCGATAATGGACCTCCATTTGGGTCAAGGGAATATATATCTTTTTGCGAAAACTCCGGAATTGAATGTTTAAAGTCGCTCGCATACCATCCCCAAAGCAATGGAAGCGCCGAGAGAGCCGTACAAACTGTTAAGACTGGTTTAAAGAAATACTTGATAGATCCAAAATACCTACATAAATCATGGGACTACAAAATAAATAATTTCTTGTTGAAATACAGGACAACACCAACAACAGTGACCGGTATTGCACCAGCAGTTGCCATATTTCGATTTAAACCTAAAACATTGTTAGACCATGTAAACCCAAAAACTAACAACAATTTAGAACACAAAAATGTAAATATTGTAATAAAACAGAATGTTCAAAAAGAGATAAAGTCTAAAATACCGGAATATACAGTTAATGAAGTTGTAATGTACAGAAATGTACATAATAATTATCATAAGTGGATACTTGCAAAAATCGTAAAACAATTAAGTACAATAAGATATTGCATTAGCATCAATGGCCAGCGAAGAGTGGCACATATTAATCAATTGAAAAAGTTTTGTGGGAGAGCAAGACCATATTATTCAAATATAACATATCGAAGAGATAATAATAGAAAAAGACAAAGAAGTATTGATATACCAAGTGAAGTAGAATTAAGACGCTCAGAAAGAATTAAAAAGAAAAGAGAAGAAAATGAAAGAGATGATGATAGTTTATAAATGAATGATAAATTGCATGAAGAGAGTTTAATGCATTTTTGTTTTTTGTCAATATTTAAGAGCGTGGATGAAAATTAAAGTTGCATGTTTATTTTGTTATTATATTTAGTCATACATTGTATAATTTGTAAATTATAAAAAAAAAAAAAAAAAAAAAAAAAAAATAAATAAATTATATAATTTGTAATTATTTGTAATTATATATTATATCATAATACTGATATTGAAAATTATTATAAGATTTATTTTGAAATTATATCTCCTTATTTATATTGGGGAGGGAATGATACATATTTTAGAACACCCTGTATCACTCTCTCCCTCTCTTCTTTGTTATTCAATTGTTGTTATTATTATATCCCGTTTGTTGAAGTATGTCATTCAATAAAGCTAATCTAATTATTTAGTCTGCTTTTAAATCTTGTGCGTTTCACTTGGTTCATACATATCAGGGAGTTTGACTGGGGAAGTACATTTCTCAAATAATAACGGAGGTGTCCCAAGGCCAGCTCAGTGCGGACAGAAATCACACATAGAGCAAAAGGGCAAATGCTGTCTTGATCTCGGTGTTCAGTACATTGTTGTATAGCATCGACAAACAATTGTCGAAATAAGAAAGACGGAAATTGTCTTTCTCATGATTACGTAAATTGCCAGCATTGAGGACTTATCTTTTTTGTAAAACAGCAAGTGATGAGGACTTGTCTTCATTGCTTACTATAGAAGTGATGAAGACTTTTCTTCTTTGCATGCTGCATAACAGCAAGTGCTGAGGACTTTTCTTCATTGCTTGCTGTATAACAGTTTCAATTTGTTGTCTTTGTTAGAGACCGTATTTATAACAAGTTAATAACTAATGAATAACGCACATAAAATGAGGAAAAAAGGAGATAAACGTAAGAACATATGTGAGTTCTCGATTATGTGGCGTTTGAATACTACGAATTGTACATTCTTCATGTACATGGTTCCAACAATATGACCTGTTTGATAGGACTAACGCATATGTTCCAATTTTTCTTTGTGTGTGGAAGCATGCTCTGTACTGTTCCGATATTGAAAACCCCGGGAGAGCTAAATCCTTGCGATTTTTTTTTAATTTTATTTGACTTAGTAAAATAAGTAAACGCGACACACAAAAAAATAAATTTTCCAGAATTTGGTTGTTGTAGTGGCTATGGATGGACTAGTGGAGGTTGTGTCGATATCACTCATATTTGATGTTTTTGACTACTAATATAATGACACTACCATGTCTAGTGGATGTTAAAGACAAACAACTGCTTCTCTCGGTGGCTGTTAATCTATTACAATTGGCTGCTTGAATGAACGTAAAAGACCGATGGTGATCTTCGTATGGTGGTTCTTGGTCTCATTTCATTTGGGCAAAAACGACGACTATGTTGTGTGTGTCTTTGGATACAAAGTAGTACTTTTAGGAGAAATACATTGTACTTTTTTTCTATGAGAAATACATTGCATTTTTCTAAGTTAATATAGCGTTGGCTCTATTTTTTATACTTGGGGTTTTCTTCCAAAATCGAAGAAAACTGTCCATAATACATAGAAAGTGCAACACATCCATGAATAAAGCGAAAGATTGACCACATATTGCACGTCGAAAGTGCTTGGCGGTATCAAATACTGCTTGGAATTAATGGATAAATTGTCAGTTATCATTCTAGTGACTTACTTCAATCAATACAAGAGGTTCCTACTGCTCCTATCTTTCACTTATCGTTGAGCCGTTGATGAGAACAGACGTTTTATTTTGCCTCGCTCTAAACGCGATTTTTGCTTGGAATTAATAGATAAATTTTCAGTTATCATTCTAGTGACTTACTTCAATCAATACAAGAGGTTCCTACTGCTCCTATCTTTCACTTATCGTTGAGCCGTTAAGGAGAACAGACGTTTTATTTTGCCTCGCTCTAAACGCGATTTTCAGTTTTGCTGACTCTGTCACGCTGATTAAGTTGTTGGTGGGGAATCCCTTAGTGTATTCCAAAGGTGCCTCACCATATACAAACATACTGTGCGCGGAAGTGAGTTGTGTAGATTTGGTGTCTTAGTGGCCATTTGTGCGTCGGCTGCCATTGGAGTGGTTTGGATTCCTCTGGACAGGTGCTATCTGTCTATTGGCTCTATCCTTGGTGGAGTAAGTGAGGTTTGGTTGAGCCTCGGTTCCATTTCCCTTACTTTGCTGGTAACTGACTCATGTTGTGAAATTGATTTATTTTTTGGACCACGATTGCGACATCTTGTGGGGAATAGTTTGATTAGTTTTTGTTGGATTGTGTCTCGGAGAAGAAGTCCGGGGACGTCTCGTCTGTGGATGGTGACGGGACTGAGGTTTCGGACATGGAGGTTGAGGGTGTTTCGGCGGCGCTTCTGCCTCCAAAAGCTCGGGTCTCCCCTGAAGTCTGTCGGTGAAAGTAGTGCTGCTGCTGTTGCTGTTCCTGGTGGTATACTTGACAATACGTTGTCTGGTGGTGAGCGTGGTAAGGAGGCGCAGAGGGAGAGCCACTCTCGTGTGAGGCGTGTTGCTCAAAAAACTGTTGGTGGGATGTCGGTTGGCTGGTTGGATTTGTTGTGCGATAGTCAATGCAGTGCTGATACTACGTGGATGGTCATCTCCTTGGCCGGTCGGTATGAGGAGATGTGAAGGCCATCGTAGAGAATGAAAGGTTGAAGGAAAATCCGGAGGCATATTAGGCTGTTGCAATTAAAGGTAGTTTGCGCCCGGTTTCTGGGCCTTCTGTTGCAGTTCTGCCTAGACAGGGCCCTGCTTTGGTGGCTGCTGCTGTGTCGGTTGCGGCTCCCTCGACGATTCATGTGTGGAGACATGGTCTGTTGTGGTGAAGGAGAAGAAGGGCACCTCTAGTAAAGAGGTAGTGAAGAAGGTGGTTGAGGAGGTGGGTCCTACGCTGAAGGTGAGGGTTCATGAGGTGTAGGAGAGGGATGGTGGGGCCGCCATTCGCACGCCGTCTGTTGCCGAGCGTGAGAAGATTGCGGCAAACACTAAGTTCACTGATGTGGGCCTTGAAGTTTCTGTAAACGATAAGCTTGGTTCGAAAGTTGTGGAGCAGAGAATTCATGCTGAGATATCCAACGACGAATTCATGCAGGAACTTTACGAGATGAATTTTCTAGAAGTTCTCTCCGCTGAAGCGTTCAAGAAGAGTGTTCGCTAGGCAAGTGGGCCATGGAAGTCTGGTGCTAATGAGTCGAGGGTAAATGTGGTGCTAGAGTGTACTGAGCGAGTGGCTGAGAAGCTGTGTGCGGAAGGTGCACATGTCAAATGGTTGAGGTTCATAGTGCGGAGGCAGGACTTGGCTTTGATCATCGGATAAGGAATGCGAGCGGATGAGTGTAGGGTGAGCGGTGGCTCTGGACATACGGAAAGATGTTGTTGGCTAGCATCTATTGTAGATTTAGCTCTCTGTTGGAGCCCTATTTAAGGTATATGGAGTCGATACTACTCCCTGCGAGTAGTTGTCTGCTAATCCTAGGTTTAGACGCGAATGTACCCTCCTCGTTGTGGTTCTCCAAGATGTCCAGGCATAGTTCTGCCATCAGAATCGCATATGAGGAGAGATGTTAGGGGATTGGGTGTTAGCGAGGGGCGTGGAGATTTTGAATGAGCCATCGGATCTGTATAAATTTGATGGGCCCTCGGGAGTTAGCGACATTGACGTGAAGGCTCGTGTCATGGGATCCAGGCCTTCGGTCCAACGTGGTTGCCCTCAGGGGTCCATCTGTGGCCCATTTATTTGGAAACTGCGGGAGCTCGGCATACTTCAAGGATTGTGCTTAAGCAGATGACCTGCGTGCACGTTTTTTGCGAGCGGATTGGTACTCACTTATGTGGTACCAATTGTCTTTTTTTTTCAACGATAACGATTTTGTAGCTGGGCCAAACACTTTGTTTGCTACCTGCGTCAGAAATGAGATTTAATAGCTGAGATTATTTTCCATTGTTGTAGATGAGATATTTCTGAGTCATATTTTATCCTTTCTGGAATACATTGCAACGGGCAATCAATGAATATATGCCCAGGAGTAAGGGCTTCTAAGTCGTTGGGATTTGTGGATATCAGGCAGATAGGGCGGGAACAAGGGTTGTGCCTAGCTCTTCAAATGTAAAGCGAGCTTTAGGGAGCGTTCTGAGCAAGTGACCTTTCGCTGATTTTACAGCAGCTTCCCACAATCCACTAAAATGAGGAGCTCTGGAAGGGATGAACGAAATTTATATGAACTTTGCTGATGAATACTAAGCAACTGCTGCCTTATTTTTCTCAAAGTGGAATGTTTCTATGCGTATTATGGGTATATGTTTTTGAAGGGCGAAATTCAAAATGGAATCCCATGTCATGCCCAACGTACTGGTGATTTCATCATCTACTTTCATTTCTTTTACCATATTTTCACTTGGAGAAAGACATGGGGAATTGCAAAGCCATTTTGAAAATTAGAAATTTGAGTAAGAGAAAATTTCAGTTACTTCTCTCTTTATGTGTTCCTTTCACCATATCGTCCACATAAAAATCATTTGTAATAACGGTCTTTCCCAAATGGTATTGTTTGGGGAAACATTTTGCTGCGTAATGTAAATTGCGTATGGCTAAATATGGCGCTGAGGCAGTTCCGTAAGTGTTGGGAGCAAACTTTGCTGTTTTGGTGGTGTCATCTACCCACAGAAAAAGCTGAAGTTGTCTATCCTCAAGGTGAACCAAAACCTGGCGATACATTTTGACGATAGCAGCTGTCAATCCATAGCGATGACATCTGAAACGAATCAAAGTTATTAATACATTTTCTAGATTGTTGAGCCCACAATCATAATTTTCTTTAGTGACAACTGAGAGGAAGTTCGACACGATGCGTCGAAGACAACACGTAATTTAATAGAGACGCTGCTTGAGCGAAGAACGCAATGATGTGGAATGTAGTAATTGGGAAATAAAATATCAGTATCGTTTATCTGAGACATATGGCCCAATTCCTCATATTCTTTTAGACATTTTGAGTAATCTTCCTTCAATTTAGGGTTTTTGTCCAATTTTCTCTCTATGGAAAAGAAACGACGCAGGGGTATGTCTCGTGAATCGCCAAGCGAATTTGGTCACCTTTAAAGGACAATCTCACCATTAAGCGTCCATCCGGTAGAACTGGCATATTTTTTACATAGTGATCTTCACACTACATTTACTCTAGGGACACAGTTTTACATTCGCCTTCGACGTCAATTTTCCAAAGCATTTCAATATTTCTATTTATCTCTTGGTTCATGTGACATTTTTACTAGAATACTTTCAGAGACAATCCATCCCAAGAGAATTTTTTGTAAAGTGGACAAGGTTTCACCGAGATTGATTTGGCCGACGGACAAGAGAGCAAAGAATGATTCTGCTCCGAGAAATAATTCAATTCCTTGTCGACGATGAAAATCTGGATCGGGTAGCTCTATGTTAAAGGTCAAATTGAAATTATTAAGAGAAAGATTTTCATCAAGATGATAACCTGCAATATTTCGAGAAAGCAAAAACTCCAGAGACATGTTAAAGTTGTTTAAGCGAGACCTTATTGTCGTTTGTGTTTTATGAGCTGCTTTTAACTTAGAAGATCCAATACCAGAGACATATGTTGAATTTGTGCGTTTCTTGAGATTGAGAGAATTGCACAAAGCTTCACTTATGAAATTAACTTGAGAGCAAGAGTCAAGCACGAACCAATACTAATACAATAGCCAGAATAATATTGCTCACATAAGGGCTGGGTTTACTTTGAAACATGCTATGTGTGGCAGCAGTTGATGACGATGGGTTTTCTTCATCGCATGACAAGTTGATTCTGACTGCTTATGTAGCAGCGAATGATGAATGTTTACAAAATCTGCATGAATATTTTGAGGGGCATTGTATGTAACCGCGCCCTTTCGGTACGCAGTTAAGACAAAGTTTTTGTTGTTTAGGTTGTTCAATTCGTTGATTAGGAGTAAGAACGGTGAATCACTGACAAGTTTATATCATATGGCCCGATTTGAAGCAATGACTGCAAACAAAATCTTGAGGCACATTTTTTGCCACAAGTGAATGTTGTTTTTAATTATTACTTTGTGAGTAATTTGTTGTTATGTTAAATATTTCCATTTTTCTATTTTTTATTAATTTATTTTGTAGTTTTTTAATATATTAAACACAACAGAATATTCATAGAAATTCGAAAAAGGTAAATATTGTGATTTTTCTTTCATAAGGCAATGTTAATTGGCTATATAAATTATCCCTGAAAATTTCATAGAAATCGGATAATAAATAAATATTTTGGAAATAAAATAAAATGAAAATAGTATATATTATTTCCCATTTTCTTTGCAGAAAATAATAAAAAAATAAAAATATTGAGAAAAAAGTTTTCTTTATTTAAAATAAATTGCCCATCGTTACCAGTGAAATGAATCAGAAATTCTTTTTCAAATATATTAATTTTTGAATATTTTATTCGAATATTCAATTTTTCAAATACTCATTTGTGCCATTTTGTACGGGCCGCACTGTATAATTATAACTATGCATAACATAACTATCTACAGGTATACCTGTCGTCTCATGAAAAAATTACCATGTACCGAAGTCTTCGCAACTCATTGAGACACAACGAACGATGACTACAAAAACCATTTTAATGGTTGCTAATGATTTGTTCAAGCGATTTCGATGAGTTTTGTGATGAAATAACACTAGAAGTAATATGGATATCGCAGCAGTCCGTCGACTAGTAGTTTGATTAGTAGAATACGACCTGTTGTAGGTTGGTAGTATTCTTTCAATAAAGTGGTTTGTGTTCGCGTGCTCTGCCTATTAATTCATTCATGGCATTCTTCCTATTGTTGTGAGCATGCTTCATTAAATTGAGACGTTGAATGCTTGAATGGTAGTGAGTTAGCCACAGTTAGCCACGTTACTTAATTCTATCCGATCGGCATATCGATTGAGAAAAATACCAAAATATACTTTTCTTAAAGACGTTTTGATTTTTCATTAAGTTGTCGAAATGGAAAACAATACAATAAAACATTATTCTGTTTGATCCTGCCAGTAGAGATATGATTGTCTTAAAGATTAAGCCATGCATGTCTAAGTACACACGAATTAACAGTGAAACCGCAAAAGGCTCATTATATCAGTTATGGTTCCCTTGATCGTTAACAGTAACGTGGCTAACTGTGGCTAACTGTGTTTTGGGACGTGTGCTTTTATTAGGCTAAAACCAAGCGATCTTTGATCGTTTATATGGTTGAACTCTAGAAAACTTGCAGATCGTATGGTCTCGTAACGACGACAGATCTTTCAAATGTCTGCCCTATCAACTTTTGATGGTAGCATCTAGGACTACCATGGTTCCAACGGGGAATCAGGGTTCGATTGCGGAGGGGGAGCCTGAGAAACGGCTACCACATCTAAGGAAGGCAGCAGGCGCGTAAATTGCCCACTCCCAGCTCGGGGAGGTAGTGACGAAAAATAACAATACAGGACTCATATTAGACGCCCTGTAATTGGAATGAGTACACTTTAAATCCCTTAACAAGGACCTATTGGAGGGCAAGTCTGGTGCCAGCAGCCGAGGTAACTCCAGTCCCAATAGCGTATATGAAAGTAGTTGCGGTTAAAACGTTCGTAGTTGAACTCGTGCTTCATACGGGTAGTACAACTATAATTGTAGTTCGTACTATACCTTATGTATGTAAGCTTATTACCGGTGAAGTTCTTACATGCATAAGTACTTGTATTTATATATGTTCCTCCTATTTAAACCTGCTTCAGTGTTTTTCATCGAGTGATGTTTTGGGCCTATACAATTACTTTGAACAAATTAGAGTGCTTAAAGCAGACTCCAAATGCCTTAATATTTTGTGCATGGAATAATGAAATAAGACCTCTGTTCTACTTTCATTGGTTTTTGAATCTAGAGGTAATGATTAATAAAAGCATTTTGGGGGCATTAGTATTACGACGCGAGAGGTGAAATTCTTGGACCATCGTGAGTCTAACTTAAGCGAAAGCATTTGCTAAAGATGTTTTCATTAATCAAGAACCAAAGTTAAAGGTCCGAAGGTGGTTAAAGGCGAAGGTCAGATACCGCCCTAGTTCTAACCATAAACAATACCAGCTAGCAATTGGATGTAGCTACTATAATAGCTCTCTCAGTCGCTTCCTGGGAAACTAAAGCTTTTGGGCTTCGGGGAAGTATGGTTGCAAAGCTGAAACTTAAAGGATTGACGGAAGGACACCACCAGGAGTGGAGCCTGCGGCCGTTCTTAGTTCGTGGAGTGATTTGTCTGGTTAATTCCGAAAACGAACGAGACTCAAATATATTAAATAGATACTTTCAGGATCATGGTGTAGAAGCTTTTATAGCCTTCATCTGCGACCGTAGTAAAATGCGTTAGTGGTTGAATGTGTTTATAGAAGTGGAGTCGTACCTGTTGGTTTGTCCCGTTATAAGGACACTAGCTTCTTAAATGGACAAATTGCGTCTAGCAATAATGAGATTGAGCAATAACAGATCTGTGATGCCCTTGAATGTTCTGGAGTGCACGCGTGCTACAATGAAAGTATCAACGTGTCTTTCCTAGAGGTCCGGGTAAACCGCTGAACCACTTCCATGCTCGGGATTGTGACTTTTAAATTTTTACATGATCTGTTTCTTAGATGAGTGCAAAACGGTAAGAAAGGACCTAATATTTGACAAATTATTTTTAAAATTGAATATAATTAATTTTATATTTTTGCAAATTAGTGCAATAAATTGGGAAATTATGTATTTGTTATTTATATTACAAATAGTACATGTTTTATTTAGAAGTTTGTGCTTTAGTATGAGTTACATTTTTGACACTTTTGTAACGAAAAATATTAGGTTATATTCAAATTCGTAAGAGACCTAATTATAGGAATTCATCAACCTCTGCAATGAAATTATTTACTAAGGAATACAATTATCCTTTATTATTAAGTTACAGTTCTTATTATTTTTCTTTTATTTGTGACATCCCTAAATATTCGTCGTAGACCCCATAAAGTATATACACTTATATTCATAATTAGCATAAAATTCTAAGTCGATTTATTATTTATTTTAGTTGAAATCACGATACAGACCACATTATTTGACGTAGAGCGCCGAAATTTAGCAGAACAATTTGTATTGTGTATAGGATGGTTGGCATTGAAAATATATATCCGTCCACGTTTTGGTACAGTCCCCATATAACGGTCCCTCCCGATATTCGATATTTTAATGATTTTTGCCACATTTTTTCACGGATTTGTCTACTAATTGGTATTTGTTGGTCATAATGGGTTCTAACTCCGGTGGCAAAACTTTACATGTATAGGTCCACGATTTAGTATAGCCCCCATATAATGGCACCTCCCGATATTCGGTATTTTGATCGTTTTTGTCACATTTTTCACGGATTTGTCTGAAAATTGGTATTTGTTGGTCATAATGTATTCTGGCTGCGGTGGCAAAACTTTGCATGTATAGGTCCACGCTTTGGTATAGCCCCCATATAAAGGTACCTCTATTATTTTTGGTATTTTGATGATTTTTGCCACATTTTTTCACGGATTTGTCTAAAAATTGGTATTTGTGTGTCCTAATGGTTTCTAGCTCCGTTGCCGAAACATTGTATGTATAGGTTCACGTTTTTGTATAGCCCCACATAGCAGTACCTCCCGATATTCGATATTTTGATGATTTTTGCTAAAAATTGCTATTTGTGGGTCACAATTGGTTTTAATGTTTCTTTTACCCTAAGGTGGAGGGTATTAAAAGTTCGGCCCGGCCGAACTTAATGTTTTTTTTACCTGTGTTTAATTATTGTTATCATTATTAGTATGAATATGTATACCTTTATTTATTTTTTTTTTTAATTTAGGTTTATTATTTTTTATGTGGTGCAAGTTTAAGAGTATAAACTCTAATAATAACATTTGCAGGTTGATCTTCAAATTCTAATTCTGATTATGAAGTGGTTTACGAGCTGTAGCTCAAACTATTTCTTATGAAGTAAGAACAGCTTTAGTATTATTGAGTTTTATTTTTTAATTATATTATACTAGCTGGCCCAGTCCGCGTTGCCGGCCCGTAGTTTTAGTCTTTAATGCATAGTTTTTAAAGCATATTAATTCACAAATCTGGCTCACATAAGTGGCACAATTTTTAGTATAAATGATGACTCGATTAAATAGAAATAAATACGTCTTTCAAAAAACCTGATCCTATTTTTCAGTAAGAGGTTTTAGTTTGAGAGTTAAAACCTAAATAATATAGAATATATATTAAAAAGTATACATTAACTCTTTATAATAGATCCAAAATAGCCTAAACACACTGTTTACGCAAGAAATATTAAATTAATTTATTTGCATTGTTTGGAAATGCCCCTCTTTTTTGTCGTTCTAATTTCATTGTGTTTGATTTTGCATACTCGTTAGAAAACTGCCTACTCCTTATTGTTACACCATTGAACTGTCAACTAGCAGTTTTCTAACGAGTATTGGTTTGCGCCGACGCCACCTTTCGGCATTATTAATCTTCGTATCGATCGTAGCACAGGTAATCTGTTTGTTAATTTTCCCTTTCTCATCTATTATTTTTATTTATCAATAAAGCGACTGCTTTCTTTGAATTTTGGAACTAAAACTATTTGTGTTTTTATTTTTCTTCCCTTTCTTTATCGGAGCGCAATTTCGGCGCATTTACATTTTGGTCCATTCGAACCGGACGCGAGCCTTTGGAAATATTCTAATTGGTTTTCGTTCCCTTTATATTTTCGCAGCCTTCATCATCATCGTTAACATCATAATCATCCTCATCAACACCATCCCCATCATCATCTATAAACATAAACAAAACATCAGGTAGGTGCAGTGTTTTTATTTATTTGTGAGCTCGCGATTCAAAAAAAAAATAAGTAAATAAAATAATAACAAAAATCAAAAGTGTCCAAAGTCCAAAAGCATTTCGTTTTACAACAACAAACGGCCGGTTTACAACGCACCGCGTATTCCTTTTTTTCGTCGCATCAATTTTTTTCGGTTCCAAGAAATTATTATTGAACAGTGAAAACAAGTGAAAATAGATATTTGTTGAAAAAAAATAATCTGTGAAAAAAGTGGTTAAAATTTGTTTAAAAATTACATTTTTGTGTTTGCGAACAGTGGTAATATTATTAATAAAATACACTTAACAATCGTGTTAAATTTTGATCATTTTATTAATAAAAATAATTCAAATTATTCCTCATAGTGAATATTTCATATTCCCATTCGATTACCACTGTGTGGAAGTGAATAACAATAAGAAAAAAACCACCACCAAATTGCTAAAATCATTGCTTGTAATATTTCCTTTTGTTTCGCTGTTCAATAATACATAATTATATTTACATACATACGCGTGTGACATATTTACGTTGATCGGTCAATCGTCTCGTCATCACACAGCATACACACACGCGCCTCACATACATATTTTCGAAATTGATCTTTTTATTTTTTTCGTTTTTTCTTTTGTTCGCGTGTACCCTACACAAATCGGGTTGGTCAATAGTGACTGGTCAACACGTTGGGAACAAAGAAAAATATTTTTTGATCGTCTCGTCATCACACAGCATACACACACGCGCCTCACATACATATTTTCGAAATTGATCTTTTTATTTTTTTCGTTTTTTCTTTTGTTCGCGTGTACCCTACACAAATCGGGTTGGTCAATAGTGACTGGTCAACACGTTGGGAACAAAGAAAAATATTTTTTGATTATTGTATTGTGGCGTGTGTATAATCACATTTTAAGGTAATTTTGGACATTTTAATTTATCGTGTACCCTACAGTCCGCATATATAGAATTTTTATTCGGTTTGTAAAAATTATTATTTTTATTGTATTTGGACATAAAAATAGTAATTTTTTTGCCGTTTTTAATAAAAATAGTTGCAAAAATAATTATTTCTATATATTTTATCGAATATTTTTGCAATTATTACCTTGTTTTATTAATATTAGTTTAAATATTTCGTGATTTTTTGGCTTTTTTTACATATTTTTGTGGATTTCGTCGCTTTTTTATAAAGGGAAAATAAATATTTTGTGCAAAATTTTGAAGCTTTTCGCTAATTTGGTTGTCCTTTTCGCTTTTCGGATTGATTTTTCGGATTTTTTGGAATTATTTGCTGAGTTTTTGGAATTATTTATTTGACTTTTTAGATTTTCTTGTCGAATTTTCGAACTTTTTTGAATTTTTCGTTGTCGGGCTTAATTATTTGGTTAACTTTTTTGATTTTCTAATCGAATTTTTTGGATTTTTGGAATATTTTGTTGGTTAAGCTTAATTATTTGGCTGATTTTTCTGATTTTTTAATCGAATTTCGGATTTCTTGTAAAGGAATTTATATTATTGCAAGCCTTACAAGGATTTATCGTTTCGTTCATTGGAATATTCACTTTTTTCCAATTTTTGTGTTCATCAAAAGAATTTTTTGGATATTTTCTTCGGTTTATTTGTCGTTTCGTGTGAATTTATATTATTCGCAGCATCATGGCTCTAAATCCTCTCAAGAATTTCACTAGAGTTTCCGATAATATGGTCAAGTTTTGTGCTAAAATTAAAGACGCGAAAGAAGAAGACTTAGATGTTTTCATTTTAGAAGTAAAAAGTACCGAGTTGAATAAAAAATGGGTCGACCTAGAAAGTTCTTTTGGAAAATATCTCGACTATTTGTCGACTGCTGAGGATACTACTGCTGAAGACATTGTGGTTGTCGATGGGAAATATGAGGTTGTGCACGACTTGTTTATGGAGTGTGTCGCTCTCATTAAAAAATATTTACATAAATTCCGGCGATATCGAAAATCGTCATTGAGCTCATCTTTTAGTTCAGTGGTTTCTTTAAATCAGGATCCCTCTGATATTCCTAAGGATGACCAGACCCCGTCTGGAATTCCAAAGGAAGTCCAGGGTAGAGATTCAGATTTAGATAAAACGAACTCGTCTACCCACACTGCTCGGAATGTGGGTACGCAGGCTTCTAGCTCCGCAATATCTAATATTGGGAATCCTAGGGATAGCTCGAGTTTTGCTATTGAGCCGCCGAATTTTGATATGGTCCACAATCTTGCGTTGCCTCCATGCGATACTGATGTCTTCGAAGGTGATTTTCTCTCCTGGCCAACGTTTAGAGATCTTTTTAGCGCGGTTTATATTAATAATTCCAGATTAAGTGATATTGAGCGTCTCTGTCACTTAACTCGAAAAACTAATGGGGAAGCTCGTGAAATTGTCGCTAAATTCCCCTTAACTAACCGCAGTTTTGGTCTAGCTTGGGACGCGTTGAAATCTACGTATGATAATCCGCGTTTGTTGATTCATAGTCAGTTTAAGACATTGTTTTCTCTCCCGGTACTTGAAACTGAGACATGTTCGGGCCTCAAACAAATCCAGCGTGGTATTAATGGTTGTTTGTCTGCAATGTCCATTTACGACGTTCGTACGGATAATTGGGATCCGTTTTTAGTCTTTATTTGTTTGCAAAGGCTCCCTAAAATTACACAAACCTTATGGGAGCAGAGTGTTAAAGATAAAACCTCTATTTCGTTGTGGAATGACCTAGATAGCTTTTTATCGGAACGAATTCAGACACTCATGTGTCTACATGGTATGAGAGGAAATGATCAGCCCACAAAGTCTAATGTTAAAAAACTTCGAAGTCATATGACTAATACCAATTCTTCTCGCTCTCCTAATCCTCCGCAGAATAATTATTGTTTCCTGTGTCCCCAACTTTCCCATTTGCTATCTGAATGTCCTCGTTTCAAAAATATGTCCCCCTCGGCTAGGTTTTCTATTGTGAAACGTCGTAGGTTATGTGTAAATTGCTTGCGTAAAGGACATGAGGTAAAAAATTGTATTAGTCAGCATCGGTGTTCGAAATGTAAGCGAAGCCATCACACCTTGCTACATCGTAATGATTCTTCCCCGAGAAGGTCAAGCCCACCTGTTTCTTCGGTGAGCCAGATTCCAACCAATCCACCACTTCTCGCGCCAGCCAATTCATCTCGTCCCTCTACATCCTCGGCGGGTGTTTCTCGGCAAGTATTCCACGCCTCTCAAAATCAATCAGTCCTTTTAGGAACCGCAATGGTTAATTTCCTGCATTGTGGTATGTCGTATTCAGCTAGGGCTTTAATAGACCCTGCTTCCGAATCTTCTTTTTTAACTGAACGTTTGCAAAATAGGTTGAAACTTCCGGTAGGTTCAACTAATGCTGTTATCTCTGGTGTGAATTGTGCAATTTCGGCCAATTCTCGTAAAATTTGTTCTCTGAAGATTGGAAGCCCTTTGGATCCATCGATCAACTTAGAAACTCGTGCGCTGGTGTTGCCGTCCATTTCTGGAAACCTGCCCTCGGTCACTGTCTCCTCTGATTTTAGAGCCCAAATGCCAAATATTCGTCTGGCAGACCATAACTTGTTCGACTCCCGTCCAGTGGATCTTTTGTTGGGTGCTGATTTGTATCCAAAAATTTTATTAGAGGGATGTCATTCGATTCTCTGTGGAACGTTGCTTGCCCAAAATTCTGTCTTCGGATGGCTTGTCACTGGACCGTTTCCTTCATCGCAAATTCGAATATTTGCCACTATGGTTGACGTCGCGGAAGAGGACTCCTTAAACAAAACTTTGTTGCGCTTTTGGGAGTTAGAAGAAATCCCTAAGCGGAAAATGATGACTCCATCCGATCGTATCTGTGAGGAAAATTATATCAGGTCGACGCGTAGAGACTCCGAAGGTAGATATGTGGTGACGCTTCCTTTGCGATCTGGGTTCGGTGAAGATTTACATTTGGGAGAATCTCGCCCAAGCGTCTTCAGACAATTTATTCGTAATGAGGCGTCGTTATCTAAAAAACCCGAGGTGAAAGCTATGTATGATAAGGTCTTGATCGAGTATTTGGAACTTGGCCACATGAAGCCAACAGACATTCCAATCTGCCATAATTATATTTCGTGTTATTTGCCTCACCATCCGGTAATTAATCTCGAAAAACAAACTACAAAATTGCGAGTTGTTTTTAACGCCTCCAATAAAACTTCGACCGGCATTAGTCTGAACGACATGTTACATGTAGGACCTTCTTTGCAACTCGACCTAGTACTTTTATTACTTCGTTGGCGAGTGTATAGGTTCGTGTTCAATTCAGACATTACTCAAATGTATAGGCAAATACGTGTAGACCCCAAACATACACCGCTTCAAAGAATTCTTTATCGGGACTCGCCAACCAAACCCATTCTCGACTATGAATTGCAAACGGTAACTTTTGGCCTTAATTGTGCGCCTTACTTAGCAATCCGGACGCTTCTACAACTCGCTGACGAGACTGAGTCTGAATATCCGCTCGCGGCCAAAATATTGCGATCATCCATGTACGTAGATGACGTTTTGGCCGGAACACATGACCTCGAGACGGCATTTATTGCTAGGGACCAGTTGATCGGAGCACTTTCTTCGGCTAAGTTTGAATTGAGGAAGTGGACAGCCAATGACAAGTCAATTTTGGATTGTTTTCCTCCAGAGCATTTGGTTGATGCTCAAGTTTTGTCGTTTGAGGAAGCTAGTGGCTCAAAACCCTTAGGAATTAGATGGAACGCGAGGTTGGATTCGTTTTACTTTGAGGTTTGTCCTATTGAAATTAAATCAAGTTATACAAAGCGGGAAGTACTATCTTCAATCGCCAAACTTTTTGACCCGGTAGGTTGGGTTAGCCCGGTTATTGTGACCGCGAAAATCATAATGCAAAAGGTGTGGCTAGACCAAATTGGTTGGGACGAGCCCCTGTTGCCCGCTACTTATTCGGAGTGGCGCAAATTCGTCGATTGTTACCCTAAGGTTAATTTGATAAAAATACCTCGTTGGCTTCGGTATACCCCTGAGTGTTCGGCTGAATTACACGTCTTTTCGGATGCCTCTGTTAAGGCATACGCGGGGGTAGCATACATGAGAATCGAGTCCCCAGATAAAAATGTGTTCGTGCATTTATTATCTAGTAAGACAAAAGTGGCTCCATTGAAATCTATTTCTCTCCCTCGTCTTGAACTTTGCGGCGCAGTATTAGCCTCTGAACTTTTAAAAATTATCGCCAAAGAGATCGATTTAGAATTTCGTCAAGTTTATTGTTGGACGGATTCCACTATTGTGTTGTCGTGGCTAAGAAAAACTCCTTCCACTTGGACTACATTTGTAGCTAATCGAGTATGTAGAATTCAGGAAAATGTGGGGAATCATAACTGGTATCACGTTAGGTCGGAGGATAATCCAGCAGACCTGGGAAGTCGTGGTTTATCGCCCGCAGATTTAGCTGTGAGCTCTCTTTGGTGGCATGGGCCTCAATGGCTTAGCAAAAAGAAGTCGGATTGGTCTATTCGAGACCTGGCTCCGCTTGGGACTGACATTGAAAAACGGTCTGTTCATTGTCATTTTTCGTTCTTTCCGCCTTCCTTCGAAGATATTCTCGAAAGGTATTCCTCATTTGAAAAGGGACTTCGCACAATGGCGTATGTTTTAAGATTCATTCGCCAGACCCATTCGCGGTATAGGGGTACATTTAATTACCCAAACTCTCGGATTTCTGCCGAAGAATTAAAAGAGGTTCGTACTCGCCTCGTAATTACAACTCAAAAGCTTCATTTTGCTGAAGACTATAAAAAACTAATCGACAAGGAACCCATTTCTAAAAACAGTTCCCTCGTTCCCCTCAATCCCTTTGTTGACGAAAATGGTGTCATGAGAATTAATGGTCGTCTTGTACGTGCGCCCTGCCTTTCATATTCGGAGCGTCATCCCATAATTCTTCCCTATAAAAGTAGGTTCGCGAAACTTTTGGTCGAATACATCCACATAAAATGTGTTCATGGAGACGTACAGCTTATGCTTCGTACGCTAAGGATGGAATATTGGATTCCTCGAGTAAAAATTTTGATACGTTCGGTGGTTCATAATTGTAAAGTATGTATCTTGGAGAAGAAACGACATTGTAGCCAAATAATGGCGGCGCTTCCACCTGAAAGAACAATAATTGATAGGGCGTTCACAACAACTGGGGTCGACTTCGCCGGTCCATTTGAGATTAAGTCATTTACTAGCCGTGCGTGTAAGATTACAAAAGGATATGTTTGTGTGTTCGTTTGTTTTTCTACCAAGGCCATACATTTAGAGGCAGTATCCGATTTGTCCACTGCCAATTTCTTGCTGGCTTTTCATCGATTTGTTGCACGTCGAGGTTGTCCTAGCTTGATATATTCGGACAACGGTACGAATTTCGTAGGTGCTTCCCGTGAGTTACGTCGGAATTTCCGAGAATTCATCCGGAATAGTTGCGAATCGGTCTGTAATGTATTTGCAACTCAGGGCCTCAATTGGCATTTCATTCCAGCGGGTGCTCCACATATGGGTGGGCTCTGGGAAGCTGGAGTGAAAAGTTTCAAGCAACACTTTCGAAGACAAGTTCGAAATGTTCGACTTACCTCAGAAGAATTGGCAACCGTTCTAGCCAGAATAGAGGCTTGTTTGAATTCGCGTCCTCTATGTCCGATGTCTGATAGTCCGGATGAACTAGTAGCTTTGACACCAGGTCATTTTTTGATTGGCGCTCCATTACTCGCTCCTTCTGAGCCTGTAGTATCTAACGAACCTTTATCGCTCGTGAATAGGTTTCGAAAAGTACAGTCCCTTGCTCATTTGTTTTGCCTTAGATGGAAAGAGGAATATTTAAAAAGCTTGCACATGCGCTATAAGTGGAAATTTCCCGAACGCGAAATCCAAAAAGACGATCTTGTGGTAATTCGTCATGAACAACTTCCACCGACATCTTGGAAGTTAGGCCGAGTAGAAAATATTTACCCGGGTATTGATGATCATGTTCGAATTGTCGATGTTCGCACAGCAAATGGCGTTGTAAAGCGGCCTATATCTAAACTGGTCGCTTTGACCGACCATTCAATTTCGAATTCCCTTTAAATCCGCAATTTTTTCTTAGAAAATGGATTCCTCTAATATGTACAACATCGATCTCGTGACGGCAATTGATAACCATATGGAAAGGGCCGACAAAAAACAGAGGACTACTTCGGAGGTAGTGGATGATTTGGTGAAGCCAATCGCTGCAGTGACACTCACTGAATCGGAATCCGTCTCTGCGGATCCGATAGAAATGTCAACGGAATCCGTCACTGCGAATTCAAATAATCTTGCTGCCACTTTATCGAAATCCGTCACTGCGGATTTAAATATAAATAACGCGGAATCCGTAACTGCGGGTTCAAACGAACGGCATTTGAATATTGAATCCGTCTCTGCGGGTTCATCGGGTCAACAACTCTTTCCTAACAGATCGGAATCCATAGCTGTGGATTCAATCGCGACCGCTCGTTTGGTAGAATTGCGGAGTACGACCGTTACTGCGGTCGATTCGGACACCCCACATAAATATAGCTGTCGGGTTTGTCTGCGCAGGCACTCGCTGAGCACCTGCAAACAATTTTTAGAAATGACGCTGGACGCTGGACGCTGTTGTGGTCCAGCATCGAGATTGTACGCGTTGCCTTGGCAAATGGCACCAAGCGCGTAATTGCCATAGCACCAAAAGCTGCTACAAATGCGGTGGGGACCATCATGCTTTGCTGCATGATAATAGAAAAGATGTTGGTCGAGGTTCTCAACCCATGTTCCGTCCGCGCCAGCATACAAGGTCTCGTCCGTACCCAAGCTCTATGTCTGGTCCGAGTACTAGATCCGATCTTCGTTCGTCTGAGGTTTCACGATCCTTCTGCCATTCATCTGGTAGTTCCTTGGGCATACTGCCTTTACAATCGGTGGCGACCTTATCCCCAAGTCTAGTAGTACGACTTCAATGTGTCGGACCGACTTTTCCAGTCCGAGCGGTGCTGGATACTTGCTCAATACAGAGTCTCATTTGTGCGACAATGGTAGACCAATTGAAACTACCCACTTCCGACCTAGATGGAATTCGGCTTTGCCGAATCACGGTCACGTCCGTTTATGATGTCACTCAAAGCATAACTTTAGTGGTAAGGGTTACAGATCTTCGCCACGTTTACACCCCTCGTGAAGCCGTCAATGAAAGGATCAAGGAGGCATTCCTTGGATTGCCTTTAGCAGATCCCTCCTTTTTTCGACCAAGTCGGGTTGCGTTAGTGCTGGGCCGGATGTGTATTCAAAGGTGGTGACTCATCGGGTGCAAACGACGCCTGGATTACCTATAGCACAATACACCATATTTGGTTGGGTATTGTCTGGAGTCTGCTACAATTAGTAGAACCTAGTAAAAATCCGAATTTTTGAAAACATTAACTTTACCAAAATAAATTTGAATTGCTCACAAAACACTGCACCTCCTTTTTCATTATACAGTACCTACATGTTACAATACATAATATCGACCTGTGTTACAACATTCATAATGTTGCAAGGTGGGCGCCTAATGTTTACGTAAGAAATATTAAATTAATTTATTTGCATTGTTTGGAAATGCCCCTCTTTTTTGTCGTTCTAATTTCATTGTGTTTGATTTTGCATACTCGTTAGAAAACTGCCTACTCCTTATTGTTACACCATTGAACTGTCAACTAGCAGTTTTCTAACGAGTATTGGTTTGCGCCGACGCCACCTTTCAGCATTATTAATCTTCGTATCGATCGTAGCACAGGTAATCTGTTTGTTAATTTTCCCTTTCTTATCTATTATTTTTATTTATCAATAAAGCGACTGCTTTCTTTGAATTTTGGAACTAAAACTATTTGTGTTTTTATTTTTCTTCCCTTTCTTTATCGGAGCGCAATTTCGGCGCATTTACACACACATTTTAAGTCAAATCGATTCGAAAATATAATCAAAACCCTCCAAATAGGTAAAATCACGAGGTACTTTTATATGAGCCCTATACTTATAATTATTTGAAAGAATTTGTTTTTCTTTCTAAAATCTCAAATTACCAACATTTGAGGAATTTTAAAGGGGTTATGTCATTTGAGGGGGGGGGGGGTATATCATTTGAGGAGGGCTATATCACAATGTAAACCAAACTGATACGTATTATTTACGAATGATACTCCTAGGACTGTATCAAATTTCAAACTTTATCGTAACTTTTGCGGAGTATGGGGCAAAATATTTGCGGCCCTTTGTGTGGGGTTAAGCTATATAAAATGGTCTTTAAAAAAGTTAGATCCGGGAACCCCTCTTTAGGATTTTTATTTACCAACCAAAAAATTTCCTAAACCCAAGATTATCTGCGGGGCAGTGTAATTACTGACGATAGTGCATAGTGCCCGTATAACGATACCTATGATTTAAGGTTACTTTTAAGGGTTCGGAAGAATTTTCCGAGTATTTGAATCTTTTTCGTACTATATTTTAAATTCACTCCACGTTTTTGTATAGTCCGCATATTACAGTGCCTCTTCATATTCGGTATTTCACTGATTGAAGTCCCAATGAATTTTGCATTTGGGTTCTCATTGGATGGATTATTTCCATATATAATCAAAATCGAAAATTTAGGTATGGCAACTATATAACGCCATGTATATAAAATATGCAAACTTTCTCGATTTTTTTTAAATAAGAATTTTAAATTCCAAAAGGCATTCTGAAACAATTGTACACAAAATTCCATATCATAATAGAACAGTCCATTTTTTCAGTTCCGCGATTTTTCTCAAAATTTTCTTTAATGACAACGTTTTCACTGTAATTACAAATAACCAAAATAAATGTTGAGTCAAATGGGCCCAGTCGTTCCCAACTGATGTGTTACTACATTTTTTTTAAATTGTATATAAATTTAAAGAAGTAGATCTGACCAGTTCCTCTGACCCCAAACAGATACCTTGGGTTAGAGTGAGAGTCAAGATTACGTCGTATACTAACTGTGGAACAGATATCTTCATGATTTTGGCAAATATTAGGATTTTAGATACATCGAAAAAATGGGCGCAAAATTGGGCGTGGTCACTTTTTCTTTGCATAAAAACCTAAATCGGGGTAGGACGAACATTTAAAAAAAAATATCCAAATACATTCAGCCGATCTCAACTGATTCAAATATCAACGAACAACAATTGGTTTATATATAGATTAAAAAGTAGGCGTGGTCAGTTTCTCAGCCCCTAAATAAATACTTACGATTGGAGGGAAAGTCTACCAACGAACAACAATTGGTTTTTACATGTATATATCTTCTATATATATAAAAATCAATTGGTGTTCGTTGATAATGGAATCAGTTGGGAACGGCTGGACCGATTTGCAAAATTTTTTGTTAAAACGTCCGTCATACCCCGAGTTAGGTTTTTAAAGAAAAAAATATTGCCCACGCCTACTTTTACGCCCACTATTTTGATTTTTGTAAAATCTTTATATTTGCCAGATAATGAAGATATCGGTTTGAAAATGATTACACGAGATACTATTGACTTTCCCTCCAACCCTAGAGATTTATTTGGGGGCTGAGGAACTGACCACACATACTTCTAATCTATATATCTTATCTATATATATAAAAATCAATTGTTGTTCGTTGGTAATGGAATCAGTTGAGAACGGCTGGACCGATTTGCACTATATTTTTTACATACGTTCGCCATATCCCGAGTTTGGTTGAGAACGACTGGACCGATTTGCATTATATTTTTTACCAGTTCCTTTTTCTTTGCATAAAAACCTAAATCGAGGTTGGACGAACATTTTAAAAAAATATCCAAATACTTTCAGCCGGTCTCACCTGATTCAATTACCAACGAATAACAATTGGTTTATATATAGATTAAAAACTAGGCGTGGTCAGTTCCTCAGCCCACAAATAAATACTTAGGATTGGAAGCAAAGTCAACAGTATGTCGCGCAATAATTTTAAAACCGATATCTTCATTATTTGGCAAATATAAAGATTTTAAATAAATCGAAATAGTAGGCGTTAAAGTAGGCGTGTTCAATAATTTTTTCTTTAAGAACCATATATATTATATATAGATTAGAAGTATGGATGGTCAGTTCCTCAGCCCCCAAATAAATCCCACCCAAACAAATAAATATCAATTATTTATTTGGTTTTCAATTTTAATGCTTGCATATTAAGTTTATCATTCTGTTTGTAACACCACGAAATATACATTTCAGACCCCACAAATTGTGCATATACTTGATCAGCATAAAATTCTATAACGATTTAGCGATCTATATTCACCTGTCCGTCTGTGGAAATCTCTCTAGTTTCCGAACGAAATGAACTAGGTTCATAGAATTTTACTCAAATGCATATTATGTCTGCAAGACCATGTAGGTTTACGTTTTGGTATAGCATACCATATAATGGTACCTCCCTATTTTCGGTGATTTAAGTGACATTATTAATCGGAAATGCTACAAATTTGGTATTTGAAGTTCGTAATGGATACTACAGCCTATGACATTTGACCCATTTTGATGATTTTAGCTACATTATTCACCGAATTCTTTTTTTTTTAAGTTTCGCATTTCATAATATATAAAAAATTTAACGTCTACATTCGGTGTTTTACAGATTTAACAACATTTTTATACCCTCCACCTTGGAAAGAAGGGTATATTAACTTTGTCATTCCGTTTGTAACATCCTTAAATATTCGTCTTAGACCCCATAAAGTTTATATTCATAATCAGCATAAAATTCTAAGTCGATTTAACGATGTCTGTCTGTCTGTCCCTCTGTCTGTTGAAATCACGATACAGCCCACATTATTTGACGTAGAGCGCCAAAATTTAGCAGAGCTATTTGCATTGTGTCTAGGATGGTTGGTATTGAAAATGATATATGATATGATATATCGGTCCACGTTCTGGTATAGTCCCCATGTAACAGTACCTCCCTATATTCGGTATTTTGATTATTTATGCCACATTTTTTCACTGATTTGTCTAAAAATTGGTATTTGTGGGTCATAATGTGTCCTAGTTCGTATGGCGAAACATTGTAATTATATGTCCACGTTTTGGTATAGCCCCCATATAACGATACCTCCCGATATTCGGTAATTTGATTATTTTTTGCCACATTTTTTCACGGATTTGTTTGAAAATTGGTATTTGTTGGTCATAATGGGTTCCAGCTTCGGTGGCGAAACATTGCATGCATGGGTCAAAGATTTGATATAGCCCCCATATAACGTTTTGGTGTAGCCCCATATAACGGTACCTCCCCATAGTCGGCATTTTAATGGTTTTGCCACATTTCTTCTAATGTTTACTTTACCCTAAGGTGGAGGGTATTAAAAGTTTGGCCCGGCCGAACTTAATGTTTTTTTAATTGTTAAAATATATTTTTGTTTTGAAAATTGCCAAATGTGTTCCAAATGGTGGAGGGTATTCAAAGTTCGGACAAAGTTGCTGATTAATATTTTTTTGTTTCTTTACTGCTTTATAAATACTAACATCTCTAAAATGTCCTGCTCATATGATATTTGTACCAATCTCACAGACTCCGATAATACAATTGGTTGTGCGCCAAACGGTCACATTATATTTGATGCAAATATAGCAGATGCACTCAATTTAGAATATAACGGACTAATTTTGTTTTGTATAAAATATCGTCATATAAGTGTTGAATTTTATAATTTCGCAAGACATATTTCTTCCGAAATAAGTGAAATAGGTAGAGATATCTGGCATTTTCTCGTTTTATTCAATTTTTGAAAAATTTCCTGTATTGGATGAGTTATTGTCTTCTCCACTTGTGTCGTCGGCTAAACCAGTGACTTCATATGTTGCAGCCAGCGTACCTCCGCTGGTTTCTACTAATTGCGGAAACTGGTGGAGCGAATACGTATGCTGCTGTGTGCAAAAACACAACCCAACCCAAGGTTTTGCCGCAGGTCTTACAAATCCTTTCTGTCCCAATCCTACGAGCGAAGCGAGTTCATAGACTACCTCTCTTAGACGAAAAGAAACCAGACCAACTTACGCAAGGGCACCTTTACCGGCAACTACTAGCACAGACATCGTAATCTGGCAATAAACCATTATCGATGGCTCCCGCTATGAAAATGGTTTTTGTCTCAAGGCTTGCACCAGCCACTTTGATTGAAGACATTTGTTATATGAAATCTAATATCAAAGGTGAATATTTTTTAAGAAGTCAAAAACTTTGTTCGTCTTTCTCAGAAAGTAGATCGTCTTTTAAAACTGTTTCTTCTGAAATTGTTGATAAATTTATATCGAAAGACTTCTGGCCTGCTAGGGCATTTGTTAAAGAATTTATCGACAGAACAGATAATTTAGCTCATCTTCCTCAAAGGACAAAAAACCAAATAAATTCTTACTATTATGTTAATTTGTTTACAGAAAAGATCGTACTTTTAGAAAAGATGGTAGTATTCTTATACCGATCAAATGTGACAATTGTGCTAATAAAGTTGAAATTTTGATGCCATAGAATTTGTTGGAATCTATATTGAATTGGGCAAATCCAAAAAAATTGTTACTTGTTCAGATATATATGAACGTAATTTATCAGCAATTCTTTCTTTATCTAGAAAAATTAATGACAATGACCGTATTTTAGTTCTTGGTGACTTCAATATGCCTTCGGTTTCTTATCTTAAACTTCCGGACCCCGAAGCCTTAATTCCTTTAACATCTAACGCGAAAACTAACCAACACACATTTGAAGTTGTTAGTTCTTTTTCCGATCTCAATCTTTATCAATTAAGCAATATAACTAATGCTCTAAATAAAATACTAGATCTTGTATATGTTAACACTGCGCAATATTTCGATTTATTTAGAATCCCACCAGTATCGATTCCCGAAGATAATCATCACCCTACTTTCTGCCTATCTATGTCTTATTGCAGTTCATTGAATATTACAAATTCGTATGATTCTAAACCCCATAAAAATTTTCTAAACTATAAAAAAAAGAATTTTGGTAAATTAAATTCACTACTGTCTTCCGTAGATTGGGTTTCCCTATGAACTTCCAAAAATTGTACTGAATATGAACTTAGCATCGAGAAATCTTATGAAACGTTAAATAGATATATGATAAAAAGTCTCTAAATTCAGAAAAGTAGTTCAAATAAATCACCATGGATAACATGTGAGTTGATGAGATTGAAGAACTTAAAGAATAAACTTTTTCGTAAATTTAAAAAATCGGTATCTGACTTTGCCTACGCTAATTACTCTATTTAAATGTCTAAGTACACTCTAGAGTCTCGTAGATTGTATAAGGACTAACTTGATAAAATTAAATAAAAATTTTAGATCTAATTTTTATGAATTTTATGAAATTGTAAATTTAAACAGAAAGACTTCAAACAAACATAATGTTTTAAAATTCAAAAACAAAGATTATGTTAATGACAGCGAGATCTCTCAGTGTTTCGCTAGTTTCTTTTTGTCAGTTTTTTCAAATAAAGGTTCTCAGTCAATTGATCACTATACATATGACTTGCGTCAACTTGATCAAGTAAATATTCCATATGTTATTGATGCATATATATATGTTGGCTTGCGCAGTTTATAAACAATTAAGAGTGCAGGCCCTGATGGTGTTCCTAGCATTATACTAAAATTTTGTTACCACCTTAACTACCCCATTAACTCTATTGTTTAATTATTCTTTAAAATTTGGTTACATTCCCTCCCTCTGGAAGAAATCTTACTTAATTCCATTACATAAATCAGTTAGTGTATCTACACATCCAATTGTAGGGGTATTGCAAAATTAGCCTATTGAGCCTATTTTCTGTCCTTATCGATATGGTTTTTGGGCGAGGTTGTCGACTATCACAAATCTTACCAAATTTACCCCCATAGTTGTAAAGGAATTTATTAACGGTATGCAAACTGATGCAATCTATACAGATTTTAGTAAAGCATTTGATTGTGTCAATCACCAACTTTTATTTAATAAACTAAATCATATAGGCTTTAGTAATAGTGGATAGCATCGTATTTAATAGATGGGACACGATTAGTTTTATTTGAGGGTTGCCAATCTAGCTCTTTTAAAAGGACGGAAGTCATCTTGGACCGGTCCTTTCTTCCTTATTTGTAAACGACTTCAATAAAATGTTTTCATGGTGCTATTTAAATGTCATGGACTTAAATTTTTAAAAAAATGTAAATAATCATATGTGCTTTTAACGATCTAATCATGGTACAATAAGGAGGTAGAACAGCTTCGTAAAACAACAGAAATACAGCCCTAAGGCTATGCCCGCTTCCTATCAAATTTGTATACAACACGTTGTTTTCATTTATTAAATATTTTTCCTCCTTTTTAAAATCAGTTAATCAGTTCTTCCAAAAATAATATCTAAACAGTTCTATCTTTCAATTCCATGGCAAAACTGGCGAATTGCTTTAATGCGCGTCTAGCAATTTACGCGACTTCCAAACATTGATTTTGAAAATATTCTGTTTTTATTTTTCAAAACAATAAATTAATACACAAAATTGGCAGAAGTCGGGCACTCTTAGAAAAAAATTGTTATCAGCTGGTAGCTCTACCTTACCTTTTTATTGTACCATGGATCTAATCCTTTACCAACTGTATATAATATTAACGGGAAAGTTTTAACAACCGTGGGATCCTTTGTTGATCTTGGCCTCCTAATGGATCCTAAGTTATCTTTCAATAATCATATTATATCAATGATTAAGAAAGCTAATGGTGTTTTAGGATTCATAAAACGGTGGGCTAAAGAATTCTCTGATCCGTATGTTACCAAACAACTATTTGTATCACTTGTTCGGCCTATACTAGAATATGCTTCAGTTGTATGGCATCCTAATTATACCATCTACTATACTACTAAAATTGAATCGGTGCAAAAACAATTTCTGCTTTTTGCGCTGAGAGATTTTCATTGGAATAGTGGTTTTACATTATTGCCCTATACTAGCACCACCTAAATTAACAATACCATAAGGGCGTATAAAATCTTAAATGGTAACATGCATTCGGACTTTCTTATTTCTTCTTTCAGAATTAATATCCCATTTAGATTAAACAGGTGTTATCAGTTTCTAAATATTGATTTTCACCGAACTAATTACTCTGTGGGTGAACCTAAAAGTAGAATGTGTCCAGACTTAAATTCTTGGTATGATATCATAGATTTTGGTGCTAGTATTAACATAATAAAATCTTGAATAATTATTTTTCCACAGGCTAGTGAAATATTTTCTGTAGCTGGTATTTCAATGCCCACCATGGTGTGGATCATGGCGAGTACGCGATTCCTACGTAATGGGGAGGTCGCCCCCACGGTCGGTTGGGGTGGGAAAGAGTGGCGTTGGGAACTTTCATATAAAAAAAAATACTTAGCTTGAAATAGATTTTTACCTTTTTCAATAAATTTTTACTATTTTTTATTATATTTATTATATTGAATTTAACTAAGTAAGAGTTAATAGAAAATGAAATTCCTATCTTATGTTTTCAAAACGTTTCCTTAATTCAAGCTCATTTACTACTTAAATAAATTATCTCATCACTTTGTTACTATAAATTAAAATAGGAAATAAGAAAAATAAACTACTATTAATGTTTTTCCTACAAAAACGTAAGGAGCTGCAACTGGTCGAGTACCAATTCATATTAATAAAATTACTGCTATTGTCCAAAATATAATTGCATTAATTGGATTCCTCGGAATTTTCTTAAGTGATAGAAAGGTAAAATAGCTTAAATTGCAATTGATAATACTAATGTAATAACTTGATAATACTAATGTAATAATTGATCCAAGAATAGCATACGCGCAAAAAATATTATTAAGAAGTAAGATTGCGATTTTCCAAGGAGCGCATATCAAAAGATTTTTCATTTTGGAAGAATGTGCTGTTCAAAAAATCCGCCATCATACCATGTCTTGCGAAGAACATTTGAAGAAAGCTTTGATTGAAGAATAGCAAAAAAATTGAACACATCTAAACTTGTTAAAAGTTTGCCATATAGGCTACATATTGTATAAAAGTAAAGGAATAAATAAAAAATATTAATGTCTAGAAATACTTTAAATTATACGAAGTGTACGAGTTTAGCTTCGGCATTTTAATATTTATTTTTTCTTTACTTTTAATGAATTAAGATGTTAAGTTTTGTTGCTTTTAAAACTATTTACATTGTGTATTAGTAAAATGTAAAAAAAAAACATTTTTTGTAAATTTTAAATTTTTTGAAGTTATAAAAAATATTTTATTATTTATTAACTATGATTGGCTGGCTGGTATTGTTGAGATGTAATGGTGCAGGTTTGTACGTTTATTTGTTAGTGTTGTTTGACATGTGTTTCTGGCGATAAATAGTGAACATTTTCTTCACTTAACTGCCTGGTAGGTGTTACTACTACTACGGTCTTGATGGTGTTGTATCCAGTCGATGTCGTCTGCATAGCCAAAAGTTTTACCGCTTTGTGCCGCTGACTTCGATAAGAAGAGTGTCCGGTCAATTTTGTTTCCAGCTCCGTCATACACTCAAATCGGTATAAACCGCCACTGCTTGCTGCTTCCAAAAGTTGACACTCCTCTGGCGAACTCAGGATTTTCTTCCATATATCCAACTAGTGCCCGCAGCTGTGCAGTTGACGATTCTTTGGTGCTGTAATTGAGGAATTAATATAATGTTGTTGACATATTATAATTATATTTTTACTTACCTTTTTGTTTCTATTTTCAATCAAGTAATATTTATGTTGAAAATAATTTCATGAATTGTAATAATACAAGTGACTGATTTTGACATTTGTGTTCGCATGCATGCGAAAAGAAAAAGTTAGTGGAACGTAAAATTGCACTGAAATGCTTACGTTTTCGTTCGCTTTGATTTTCGTCAAATTTTTCATTCTGAAAATTTTAGTGGAACGGAAATCAGCCGTTTGTCGTGTAAAAGGCATGCGAACGTGTTCTTTCGATATCGTGGAACAGACAGTAAATCACAAAACGTCAAATCGAGTTTGACACTAGTATTACTATAGACTCAAATCAGCTGGGACTTGCTGTTAACTGTAATAATTATACCATGATGTTAACCCTTCGATTTGTACGCAAATTTAACAAAAGAGAAGAATGTTCTAATAAAGTTTACTTTACTTTGCTACTGTTTGTCTGTTCCAGAACTGCAAGAATGTAAAAATGTTTACTACGATAACCGATTGGCAAAGGATGGGTCTAAAACAGATCCATCCACATCATTTATATTTTTTAAAATAAAATTACCATTGTCAATTCATTAAAAATTGGAAGTAGCAAAAATTTCTTTTATTGTTTTTCCACGCTGTAAACAAAAAAATCACCATATGCTGCTTTAGACTTTGCACATTATATTGTATAAAGTTACTAGTTTTTATTGTGAATTTTCAGATTCTGTATTACATATTTTGAGTGTATTATTGGTGTTAATAGATACGTTGTTTACTCCTGAGTGGGGCTGTGACTGCTGAAATTTGTTTAATATATCGGCATTATTAGTGTGGTAAGTACTTTTGACATTTGCAAACTGTGTTAAGGTGCAAGTACATAATAAGCTTGAAGTCATGGCTAGGCATATTTAGTGACATTTCATAAAGGGATTACAGATCCGAACTAAAATCCTGTCGTCGTTTTCCATTATAATTTGACATTAATATGCCTAGCCATGACTTCAAGCTTTTTATGTACTTGCACCCTTAATGTTTTTTCTATTTCAGATACTTTTGAAAAAGTTTCTAGATGGGAAACGGGTTGAGGCGGTGTTATTTGGATCGGACTGGCTGTGACGTGATGAATTAGATTTCTAGGTGACGTAACTTTGTTGTATTTTAATTTTGTGACTCTTTTATTTATTTCCTCATAAGCGATTCTTTTTGGTGTTTTATTTTTATTAAGAGGGGGAAAGGCAGTTTTAAATTCATCTTCTGAGAGTATTTGGAGTCGGTTTTGGGATTCAGGGTATTTTTAAACAACTTCTTTTCTTGACAGGTTGCAAGCGCCATTATACTTCTTGTGTTTCTTTCTGGTTTCCATCTTGGGCACTGTTTTGAATCGGTTGCAAAGTGATCAATACTATTGCAAAGAATGCATCGTGGAGAGTTGTACACATCTTTTGTAGTTGGGAGACATTCTTGTTCATCTGGGCATTGATTAGGGCATATGATAAATTTACCACAGTTTAAATAAATATAATAAATAAATATTTCGGTCGTATATTATACCAATTTTAATGGTTTCGGAATATTCAATTTTGTTATTTTCAGTTTTTCCCGTGAAGCTATATACTGATACAACATCCATATCATTGTTTGTTTGTTGCTTAATTGTATTGGCATTAATTCTCGGTGGTACGTTTTTCATTATATATAAACGTTGTATAAATCTTTCTGGGATAAACGTTTTGAGATTAATTAAATTAAAATTTGGATTATTTGCAAAAGAGTTTGTCGATCTAGCATTGTTGAATGTTAATCTAAAAAGATTGTGGCCAATATTCTTGCAGGAATCTTGCATAGTTCACATATTTTCCTCCTTGCACTAATTTGCGTTTCTGAGGAGAATAATTCATGGAAAGGACCAGGATGATATCATGGTACAATGAAGAGAATGTAGGCCAACTTTGAAAAAATTGCAAGTATAGAGGTCTACCTGTTTGGCTTGTAATGTCAGAAATAGTATCAAAACAATAACAAAATCAAACAACTTGTTGCATTTATTTTGAATAAATAATTGAAAACCGCGAAAACTGAATGAAAGGTCAACACTTCTTTTCAAAATCACAACTCTAGATTGTGTCGATGCATACGATGAAATAAACATTTTGAAAACATCCGAATTTGAATTTTTTCTGAAAAATTTTTTTGTTATTGAGAAGAAAACACATACATAAACAAATAAAGATGACATATTAAGGCAAGAAAATAAAAAAAATTGAAATCATATGGTATCATAGCCCTACCTTGATATCATTGTACCATGGGTGATATGTTGGATGGTTTCATGGTAGAAGAATACAGGTAGATGCATCAACGCTCGAGAACATTGATATGTCAAAAAATGTGAAATGTTTCTTCAAAACTAAGTAGATTTTAATACAGATTTTAGTACTCTGGAAAATGTATATGGGGAAGTCCTTAAAATCAAATTTATCACAAATTTCCACGTGTTGTGTAATAAGGAAAGACAACGAGGACAACCACTGCTGAATTGAAACTGAAATTTAGTAATTTAACATTACAAAAACCATAAATCGCTGAGATATCTGAGATTGTAAATAGAAGCCGATCTGCAGTACATCATGAAACGGTTCAAAACAGGTGGATGTGTAGAAAATTGATCAAAACGGCAAATAATAAAATATTTCCCTTGAGTGATGTATATTTACGGCAGATCAAAAAGAATCCATTCTTAAGTGCATCGAAGCTCGCAAAAATTGCTGAAAAGGATTTGGGAAAAGTGTGTTGCCCTGAAACAATAAGAAATATACTGCATAAGTCGAATTACAATTTAAGAAGATAGACATAAACCTTTAATCAGCAAGCGAAATCAAGAAGTTAGGGTGCAAAGACATAAGAAGCTTGAAGTCAGGGCTAGGAATATTTTGTGACATTTCATAAATGGATTACAGAGCCGAACTAAAATCCTGTCATCGTTCTTCTTTATAATTTGACACCAATATGCCTTGTCATGACTTCAAGCTTTTTATGTACTTGCACTTTAAGTTTGTAATTTACCAATTTATTTTTTACTTTAAATGGATTATAATGTTAAGTTTCATTGTTTTTTAAATTGCTACATAATGTGCTAGTAAAATGTAAAAAAAAAAAACTTTTTTTGTAAATTTTAAATTTTTGGAAGCTATAAGAAAAATAATTCTTTTTCTTTAGCTGTACGAATTTCGCTTGGAGTTTGTTATTATATGTATTTTTTACTAATTTAATCATTTAAAAATTGGTTTGACAATTCATTGTCCCGGCAGCTGTGTCGATGCGTCTACCTGTATTCTTCTACCAAGGACTCTAGCATATCTTTACGACCTCATTGTATATTGGATCAAGGCGACTATAGTTCTAAGTTAAACATATTAACCACTCGATTTGTATTTACATTTACCCAAAAAAGAATAATACTCTTATGCTAGGAACACAATTGGAGCGAACGACGAATTTTTTCGCGGCGTATGTTCGTCGTCAAAAATAAAAACCATATGTGTATATGGAAGTGCACACAATCACGGCGACGGCGAAAATTTCGTCGGTCGCCGCGAACTCAATTAGCTTTATTTCTATTTCATACGCCGGCGAACGGCGACAAAACAGTACAAGGTGGCCATACTTGTACGAATTTTATGTGTTTTAGTAAATAAAGTTACTTTTTACTTAAAAATTTGTTATGGTCACTCTACTATCTGTTATTCGTATAAAAAAAACATAAATAATTTGTTTATTTATTTGTGCACTTGCGCCTGAGTGAAGATGGATATCAGTGAATTTATAATAGAGAAGATGGACATAACTGAAATTATAAAGAATTATGAGTTCTTGTATAATTTTCATTGTAGTCAACAAATGAGCAAAAAGTAAACAACTTCATCAGCTGTTTTATAATTTCGTCGGTATTGTGTTCCATACGACGAATTTTCGCGGCTCATTTTGTCGCCGCGTAGGGCGAAATTCGTCGTTCGCTCCAATTGTGTTCCTAGCATTATAATGTTTATGCCATGGTAGAAGAATATAGGTAGACGCATCGACACAGCTGCTGGGGCAATGAACTGTCAAACCAATTTTGGATTGAAAATGTTGAATGAAAAATTATTTAAATTTGTAAAAATTATAATAACCTCCGAATGACATCGTATAAGAAAACATATAAAAATCTACTTATATTTAAAAAAAAAAACATTTAAATTTTTTGACATATCAATCCTCCCAAGCGTTGATGCGTCTACCTGTATTCTTCTGCCATGGTTTATGATAAGTTCACATGATTTGATCTCCATTCCTTGTTCGACCATTAATTAAGAAATATCCACTTAATTCCCCAAACAAAATTAATGTGGCGTTTCCACTGCACTTGATTCGCTCTCTATTCGTTGTTTGACCCTTAACTATGAAAAAACTACCTAATTCTTCACACAAAATTTCCTGAGCGAACACTCATATTTGTACGTTGTTCAAATCAAATCACTCTCAGAACAACGAAAAAATATGCCCCATCCCTCACAAATGAGAGCATTTATCGAAAAAATAAATTATGACATTTAAAAATTAATAATAGAAAAATTTAATGAAATTTTAAAAATTTTTGGGAAGACTGAAAATTATAAATGAAAACTACAATGTTGAATGGCGTATGTATATTCAAACGAAAGTAAATTTTGTTTTCTCTCTCATTCGAGGTACGCATTTCGTCCACGAGTTAAAATTTCTACAGAAAACTGCAAACAAAATAGTCAATATTTTCAAAATGTGTCTATCGGCAGAAAAAATGTTTGACAAGTGTCTCTTTAGCAGAATTTAAAAATGGAAAAACACAAAAATATGTTCAACATGTCAACATTTACACAAAAAGTTGAAAACGTGAATGAAAATTGTAAAATTAATGATATAATAAATCTTTGGGAGAAAAACAATAATTTCTTATATTCATACTAGTTAGAATTTCATGTACTTTCGTATACACTCCCTTTAAAATCAACAAACAATTTTTTTGAAAAAAGGAATTATTTTACTATGAATTACGAATCGTGCCGTATGAACGGGTTAATTCGAGTACCTAATGCTAGGAACACAATTGGAGCGAACGACGAATTTTTTCGCGGCGTATGTTCGTCGTCAAAAATAAAACACATATGTGTATATGGAAGTGCACACAATCACGGCACCGGCGAAAATTTCGTCGGTCGCCACGAACTCAATTAGCTTTATTTCTATTTCATACGCCGGCGACCGGCGAACAAAACAGTACAAGGTGGCCATACTTGTACGAATTGTATGTGTTTTAGTAAATAAAGTTACTTTTTACTTTAAAATTTGTTATGGTCACTCTACTATCTGTTACTCGTATAAAAAAAACATAATTAATTTGTTTATTTATTTGTGCACTTGCGCCTGAGTGAAGATGGATATCAGTGAATTTATAATAGAGAAGATGGACACAAGTGAAATTATAATAGAGAACGTAAAGAATTATGTGTTCTTGTATAATTCATTGTAGTCAACAAATGAGCAAAAAGTAAACAACTTCATCAGCTGTTTTATAATTTCGTCGGTATTGTGTTCCATACGACGAATTTTCGCGGCTCATTTTGTCGCCGCGTAGGGCGAAATTCGTCGTTCGCTCCAATTGTGTTCCTAGCATAATTCTGAGAGCGAACAACGTTGTTCGGTTTCCAATGGAAACATGCTATTACTGAGCGAACAATAATTGTTGTTCTTTGTTCCATTCAAATCACTCTCAGAACTAAGATGAAATGTGTGCCATCCCTAACATATAAGAGCCTTTATCGAAAAAATTAAATATGACATTTAGAAATTCAAAAAAGAAAAATTTAATGACATTTTCAAACATTTTGGGAAGACTGAACATTATGAATGAAATCTACAACGCTGGATGGCGTATGTACATTAAAACGAAACTAAATTATGTTTTCTCTCTTATCCGAGGTACGCATTTTGTCCACGAGTTGAAATTTCCACAAAAAGCTGGAAACAAAAGAGGCAGTATTTTAAAAATGTTTATATCGGCAGAAAAAATGTTTGACAAGTGTCTCTCCAGTAGAAATTAAAAATAAAAAAAAATACAAAAATATGTTAAAAATGTCAACATTTACACAAAAAGTTGAAAACATGAATGAAAATTGTAAAATTACATTGTAAACGCGGGGTAAGCAAAAATAACAGTTTGTACTCGGCATAATGGGAACCTGGCATAATACAATATTTTTGATATCAAAAATTGACTTATCGATTTCCAGCTGATTCGTCCTCTTATTTATTTTTATATTGTGGTTCGTTACGTGCATGAATATTTTGCATATTTACTTCAGAGGGTTGTAGCTAATGCTTCCTTAAAAAAAAATAAATGAGTTTTTTGTTTGATTTAATAAAATCCTTTATAACAAAAATGTTGGAGATATTGTCATTCGGGAGAAAAACCATTACCAACACGTTGAATATATATGTCAAAACAAATACTGGAAAGACGTTGTCAGTGAATTTAGAGCCGCAGTGGGACATAAAAAATGTCAAAGAAATTGTTGCTCCACAGATGGGCTTACAGCCCGAAGAGGTTAAGATTATATTCGCAGGGAAAGAGCTAAGCGATGCTACAACTATTAAGGTAAAGCGGATAGGGACCGATAAAAATTCCGTTTCTGTTACTTACGATTATTTTTGACAGGAATGCGATCTGGGTCAACAAAGTATCTTGCATGCAATACGTACACGACCAGTAAGAGAAAGGAAACGATTGCAGTCCACTGTGGCTGAAGAAGATCCTGATGAGCAACCTTCCAAGCCTTTGTGCGAAACATTGGTCGATCTTCAATTGCAAAGTGAAGAAAGGAGTAATATCAGTGAGAAAGGTAAATTTGTTCCATAAAATGGTATAAGCCAATAATTTGAGCATTACATTTTGCAGATCGCGAGCGTACAAAAGCTCACTTCTTTGTTCATTGTTCTCAATGTGGTAAGTTGTGCAAGGGAAAACTACGTGTTCGCTGTTCTTTGTGCAAAGGAGGGGCATTTACGGTTCACCGTGATCCAGAATGTTGGGATGACGTTTTAAAAACGCGGCGAATTCGTGGGCATTGCGAGTCATTAGAAATTGCATGCGTTGATAACCAAGATGGCGATCCTCCATTTGCTGAATTTTACTTTAAATGTGCCGAACATATTTCTGGCGGGGAGAAGGATTTTGCTGCGCCATTGAATTTAGTTAAAAACAATATCAATGATGTTCCTTGTTTGGCATGCACGGATGTAAGGTAAGTGGATGCCGTGGCAATAGACAATAATTATCAGTCTAAAATACATCTTCAGGTTGTTACCTTCATGTCTTGAAACGAATGTGCAGTCGAACTTCTGTGTAACAAACTTTTCACAACGCATCTTCGGTTAACTTTTCTTTGGGGGAACCCAAGTTGAAACTCTCAGAAATAAATATATATATATATATATATATATATATATATATATATATATATATATATATATATATATATATATATATATATATATATATATATATATATATATATATATATATATATATATATATATATATATATATATATATATATATATATATATTTGACGTAGAGGTTCGCGTTTGGTGTAGGTCATGATGGGTTCTAGCTCCGGTGCCGAAATATTGTATGTATAGGCCCAAGTTTTTCTATATCCCACATATAACGGTACCTCCCGATGTTCGGTATTTTGATGATTTTTGCCACGTTTTTCCACGAATTTGTCTAAACATATGTATTTGTAGCTCATAATGGGTTCTAGCTCCGGTGGCGAAATATTGTATGTATAGGTCCACGTTTTTGTATAGCCCCCATATATCGGTACCCCCGATATTCGATTTTTTTATGATTTTTCCACAGATTTGTCTAAAAATTGGTATTTATAGCTCATAATGGATTCAAGCTCCGGTGGCGAAACCTTCTATGTATAGCCCCCATATAACGGTACCTCCCGATATTCGGTATTTAGATGATTTTTGCCACATTTTTCCACGAATTTGTCTAAACATTGGTATTTCTAGGTCATAATGGGTTCTAGCTCCGGTGGCGAAACATTATATGAATAGTTTTTGCATAGCCTCCATAAAACGGTACCTCCTGATATTCGGTATTTTGTCGATTTTTGCCAAATTTTTTCACAGATTTGTCTAAAAATTTATATTTTTAGTTCATAATGAGTTCTAGCTTCGGTGGCAGAACATTGAAAATTTGGAACCACGTTTTCCTTTGTCGCACATATAACGATACTTTCCGATATTCGGTATTTTGATAAGTCACATCTAGTCACATCACCCCGAAATTGTTTCATATTTGGTATTTAAGAAGATTTGGTAGATGACATTCCTTGTATAAGTATAAAATTGCCTATATAGGTTCCCGTTTTGGTATGGCCTCATATAACGGCCTCACCCACTATATGTTTACTGGTATTTGTAATTTAAAGTGGAACACGTTTGAATTCAGATACTTTTAAATAAAAACGTTTTCTTTACCCAGTAAAAGTTCGCATATAATTTGATGGTCTCTCTTCAATTATGCGGTGGAAAACTTTTTATAACTAGTAAATACTTTAATTTATTTCAATTTGAAAGAAAGTTTATTCGGGTGACATTGTGTCTATCAGTCTGCAAGAAAATTTCGCTTTGGTATTTGCATTTTTTACATGAGTGAAGAGAATACCAAATCCCCGGCCTAATGCCGTATTCCTGTGTTTTCATTAAAGAAAATCGCCGTTAATACACGTATTTATATGAAAGAAAAATGTAACAATTTCAACATTGTAAGTTCTAATACTTTTGTTTTGTGTATCGATAATAAAAACGTAAATAGAAAAATGTGAACGCGTTCAATTGCAAATCGCACATTTAGAATTCTTAATTTTAGGGTCCTTGCGTATTTATGTATTGTATTATGTACCTTTTTTGGGAATTTTAGTATTTTTGTACCGCGCGAATTAAACTTACTTTAGCACTCCTACCTAATACATAAAATAAGTCTTAGATTTTTTTCATCACAAAAATTGAAGACATGAATTCATAGGAATGTTAAAGGCGGATTACCGAAATATGCAAGATCCATATATTTAGGGCACCCAAACAAAACCACATCACAATTTGCAATCCCACGGCGGCCGGTTCTATGTACCGGATTGAGTCGGAGGATCAAATCTTCGACCAGGGGCCGCCAACCCAGCAAATACATGTTCATGTTCGTCCATTTTTCTAATGTGGGAGTAACATTACCCGGAATGTTTGCTCCTTATTCTCTTGGTCCGAGGCGGGATCGAGACCAATCACGGACCATGGTTCTGTTTCTTTCCAATTGCTTCCTGCTGCGCCAATGTAGACCCCAGAGAGTCTTCATTTCCGTCGTCGGAGTATGAGACTCCCCCGCAATCTCCACAACAGCAAGTCCTGCAGCAGTTGACGCCACACATTGCTGTTCAAGTTTCGGGCAATGCATCGTTTCTCCAATTCAACTCTGATGGTCTCCGAGGTAAGATCAACGAAATTGCAAACTTCATGAGTCGGAAGAACATCAAGGTCGCAGCGATCCAGGAAAGCTGAGTAGCACCTGCAGGCTTCATAGTTGTGATGGATACAACGTATTGAGAAAGGATCGCACCAGAGGTGGAGGATTAGCGTCCCTATTGCACCACTCTGTCCAGTACAGACCTATCTCGCCTGAGCTTGAATCTAGTGACCCGTACATGGAATGTATGGGGGTAGCGGCGAAGTGTGGAACCGCCGAGGTAGAGGTGCTTAACGTGTACATTCCGCCGTTAAATAGCTGGTAGGCAATAACCGCCTGGTACTAGGGGATTTAATGCCCATCATGAGCTATGACATTCCGTCCTAAGTAACGACCAAAGAGCCATGGCCCTGACTGAGCAAATCGATAGCTCCACGTTTTGCACAGTGAATGAGGACGCGCCCACCAGAATTAAGGGAGACTGCCACAGTTCGCCGGACATATCCATCGTGCCCCAGGTCAGACGAATGACGTAACGTGACAATCCGTCATTTCGCTAGGCTAAGACCACCTCCCTATTATTCTCGCCGTAAACAGACCTCATAGACTTTGAACGCCGCACTTTCCTTAACTATGGGAAAGCCAATTGGCAAGAATTCAGAGAATATACCAATCACCGCTTTAGAGAACTGCTCAACCCATCTGATGTTCAGGTAGCAGATAAGTGTTTCTGGGACATCATCAAAGCTGCAGCCCCTCCCTATATACGTGCCGGTCAAATACCAAAATAACACAAAATTTCCCAGCAGAGGCAGCGGGATTAGCAAATGAGCGAGATGAGCTTCGCCGTTCTAAACCTAATAACCCCAGAGTCAGGGAACTTACTTTGGAGATAAACAGGTTAGTCGATGAGCATAAGCGGGAAATGTGACTAGAACATCTGAAGCATTGCAGAACGGATAATCGAACATCTTTCTCATTTAACGGCGTAGAAGTGACAGACGTCGTTAGCCAAGGTGAGGTGATATCTCTAGAACTGTTTAGCCTCTACCTTTCTGACATTCCACGTCCTCCACACGGCATAGAGATAATAACGTACACAGATGATTGAATGACGCTTGTGGCATCCGGAGCCATCATATATGACATATGCGATCGGTTAAATGCTTACATAGTTGATATAACCGCCTTTTTCATTGCGAGGAATGTGAAGATATCCGCCACTAAATCGACGGCCACACTTTTCACCACATGAACTGCGGAAATGATGCTATCTTTGAATGTGCACGTCGATGAAGTTGTAATTCCGACCACCAACTACCCCATGGTCTTAGGGTCACACTCGATAGCCTCTTCAAGTCGTCCGCGCATACCACAACTATCTGGTGGTTCTCTAGTCTCTGGCCAGCAGCACTTGGGGAGCTGATAAAGAAACCTTGTTGAGCTCTTACAACGCGATAGACCAGTCTGTGGTAAACTATGCGGCTCCGGTGGGTCCGCCAACGTTAGTGCTACGCAGTGGAAAATATTCAGTCCTGCCAGAATGCCGCCCTTAGAACCGCAACAGAGTGCCTCCTCATGACATCTGTCGACCACCTACATGAGGAGGGGAAGGTCTTACCGGTGCGACAGCATAATAAAATGCTGTCAATGCAACACCTGCTTGGGTGCTACCGACAGGTTGTTCAGTAAAATAAAAAAAAGATTAGGAGACGGCACAAAGAATCTCAACTTAATAAAAATAACTATATGAAGGATGTCATAATTTTTCTCTTATATGTTAACGATTTGCCGACTTCAATTCACAGTTACTGATGTATGCAGTTGGTGTTAAAATATTTTTAACACATAAGTCCAATAAGCAGTCATATTTATTGCAATACGTTCTCAATAATTTGTTTTCGTGGTGCAATTTTAATTTTAAAAAAAATTAAACATACGTGCTTTTCACGATAAATTCTTTTATTAACTGTATATAATATTAACGGGAACTTTTTGACACCTGTGGAATCCTCAATTTATCTTTTAATAATCATATTTTATCAATGGTTAATAAAGCAAATGGGGTTTAAGGATTCATAAAAAGTAATTATTTGTATCACTTGTTCGGCCTATACTAGAATATTCTCTAGTTGTATGGGACCCTGTCATCTACTCTGGTAAAATTTAATCAGTACAAAAAAAAAATCAGCTTTTTTCGCTGACAGATTTTCATTAGAACAGTGAATTTCCATTACCGCCCTATATTAGCAGACTAAAATTAATTAGATTACCTACATTATAAAATAAACGTATTACGTTCAACGCCATAATGGAATTTAGAATATTATATGGTAATGTGCCTTCGGACTCGCTTTTTTCTTCTTTTAGAATTGATATCCATTTATACTTTTATATAAACAATGATTTTCACCGATCGTAGATTTTGGTACAAATATTGATATAATTAGATCTAGAATAATTATGTTTTTAAATAAGTAGCAATAGATTTTTCTACCGGCTGATAAAATATTTTCTGTAGCTTATATTTCAATGCCTACTATGTTTTCCACCATGGTATAGATCGTAATGAGTTGGTCGACCCCACGGACGGTTGGGGTGGGAAAGAGTGTCGTATGGAACGTTCGAAAAGGAATGACATTTGACATTTGCGGTAGCAGAAACTGCAAAAATGTATTAGTGTTGCAATTTTTTCAAGGAAAATTCGTGTTGTGTAGTCCCATACAATGGTACATTTTCTAACAGGATTGTTGAAAAATTGGTACTAAAGTTTGCAACGGGTCCCATCTCCAATGGACGAACATTGTCTGTTTCTGTATTTCACAATTTGATGATTTTAGACAATTTTTTTAGGGTAGTCGCTTAAAATTCCGTATGTAGGGTTTGTGAAGGATTCTGTTTTTATGGCAGAAAACTACTAGTATAGGGTCATTATTTCTTTTATCACTCATAAGGCGGTATCTGCGAATAGTTTGTATTTTGGTGTTGTAAGCCACATTTCATTGGTTAAAATTGAAGTAGTCCCAATATTCAATCCTAATACTTTTATTTTTAACGGGTTTCTTTACCACATGTTGTTTTTGTAGCATATAGCATTGTAACCAACTTCAGACTGCTGTCATTTGTATGCCACTCGTCCGACAGCTGTTAAAATTATTCCAGTGACAGCTCATTATATTCTTTACAAGCGTACAAAAGCATTTTGGTGAGAATTTTTCAGAAAAAAAGTTATTCGTGAAGGAATTCAAGCGTGATTTCTTTATATTTGGCTGGAAAACCATAAGTGGCTATCGGTAGAGCACTCCAGCATTTAAATGTGAATAAATATTTTGTGTCTCGTGCCACATCAGCAACATCAGCAGAAATGGTTCGAAAAGTAAACAAGCGACTTGATCGAAACTCGCGTCGTAATGGCCGAAAAATGGCTCTTGAGCTGAACACATCGCAAAATTCCATTCGGCAAATATTGAAAAACGAGCTCGGGGTAAAGCCATTGAAATTCCAAAAAGTGTAAGAATTTACACCGCAACAGAAAGAAAGAGTTTCTTCGCTTGGCCGAAAATGGTGAACTGCCGAATTTGGTTTTCTCCGATTGATTGTAAACAAACAAAATGAGGTCAGCTGAAAATGTGCACCTTCGGTTGGCCACCAGAGCTCAAGCGCCGGTCATGGTTTTGGTTTGGGCCGCCATAATAGCCGATGGTTGCTCTCCGCTCGTATTAATCGACCGTGGCATCAGAATAAATGCCGAATATTATGGCGAAAATTTGATGCTATTCCGAAATTGTTTTCATTCATTCAATAAAATTTAAAAAAAAATTAAAATTATTGCGTTTAACTTTGTTGCAGTTTTTTCATCTCACCCTGTACATAATTTAGATTTTGATAGACACCTTTCCAACAAAACTAGCTGTGATCTTGTTTGTGTTAGATTGTGTTGAATAACACATAACATAATTTATATTGCGAGTTCATTGTTAACCCTATCAAAAGCTTGTATAAAATCAGTATAAATTGTGTAAGGTTGATTACGCTGAACAAATTCTTCTGTTACTGTTCTCGTAAATTTTATTCTTATACAATTTTATTCTTTATGATATGAAATCAATATAGATTGAATTTTGCGTGACATTACCACAGTTTTTTCAAACTTTCTTGGAATGACACTTCATTTTGAAATTTCTCTATAACGTGATGCATTTCCTAGACTACCAAACTTATGTTAAGCTATAAGACTTTTTCCAGAATGTAGAAAAGTGACCATATTTAAGTAAATAATTGAACAATATAGTTAAAGAAAATACTAATGTTTAAGAACAATACTCAGGTTTTATATTAGATATGTCATCCGGCCTGGATATTTCAGCGATTTTAAATTACGCAAACTATTGGATACACCTTGGCATTGTAGGAAGCTCATACAAATTTCATCAGTCTGTGACATCTTATTATAAGGTATCAATCTTTGCTCGGCAGTTTGTACTCGAAAAATTCTGCTGTACATTCAGCAATAACAATGCCTGTGAGAAATCATTTTAAATTTATTTAAAATGGAAGGCATATTCAAAACCTAAAGAATCAAATCCTTCATCGTTTCGGTGAATAAATTTATTGCTGACAAATGTTAATTATATGTCAACAGTTGATGAAGATGGAATATAAGAACAAGTTACGGTTCAAGTTACAATTTCAATTTGTCCGTTTCAATTTCATTTAGATCAATTAAATTAGTGGTATATTTGGCATCAACTTTTATTTATTTATTAACCCATTTGTAATAAAAAGGCCTTATAAACCGTACATAACTATTACATAGCTTCCTTAAACCTGAGTTAAAACAATTAAAAAATAAAAGTAAATAAATTGACAATTTTATGATATATACATGAGTACATACGTAATACTACTATATAAAGCACTTATTATTATTGGCTCCCCAGCTATAAAAATTTAAATGCAAGGTGATTAATATCCATGTTTACAATAACTTCTAGATTAGATAGCAACAAATCAAGTTATAAAGCGGTTATATATAACAAATAAGGATGCAAGATGTTGAAGCAGTTTTAATCGAAAAACATTGTTAGAATGTGAAAAAACTCTTAATTCCTGGGGTATTGTGTTCCAACATCGTGCGACCCGTACCAGAAAGAAACTGGCCTACCACTTCTTATTATATTATAAAAGGATACGAGATTACGACAGGTAATTAAGTCATTAAATAAACATCCGATAAACCGTTTCACAAATTCAGATATATGTTCTCTTCCACGGACATTATATACAAACCGAAATATAGATAATTCCAGAAAAACAAGTACACTTAATCTGCCCTCGTTGATATTCTGGCGTATATTATCCGTTGCCTTTATAAGCAAGTGTGTAGTGCTATGCCCTCTCATATTGAGTTTCAGATATTAGACTCGAAGTATATTCCACAATTTGATTTTTCATTATAATCTCTACTATCTTTGATACAGATGGTAGCATAGAAATTGGGCGAAGGTCATCTGGGCAACTAACATTATTCGATTTGGGGATGGGGACAACACGAGCTTTTTTCCATGCAAATGGAAAAGTTGAGGTTACTAATATATAGTTCACGAAGTGCAAAAGTATATCCATGATGTACGGGTAAATTAACTTAATAAATCGTATGGGTATCATATCTACCCCTACTGATTTAGAGTGAATTTTGAGCAATGCTTCAAAAACTTCAGCCTCCTCAATGCACCGAAACGAAAATAACGTGTTAGAATCTACATCCTGCATAAACTCCACTTGCCCTGCAGATCTATGGTCACTGTTAATAAAGGAACACTTTATGTCATCTACATTAATATAAAAAACAGAATGATTTTGATTAACATAACCTGCGTTCCGCAACAATTTCCAAACGCCAGATGTATCTAACCTGCCAAACATTGCTGCAAAATATTTCCTCTTTGCTCTTCTAATAACGGTCCTTGTCCTGTTTCTATATCTACAGTAAACAACCCAATTCTCGTGACAACGGTCTAATTGAAATGCATTAAAAGCCAAATATCTAACGGATCTAGCAAATGTGACATCGCTAGCCCTAATCCATGTTTCTGTGCGAAGTTGTACTCTTATCCTAACAACAGGTACGCAGGTAAATAAGCTACCAATCAGAGAACTAATTTGAGAGCATTTGATATTTACATCAGGTACACTTAGCAATAAATTCATGTCAAAAGCACGCACGATCAACAAAAATCCATCCCAATCCATGTTGTTATCTTGGTACTCCAGGAATTCAAGCGGTGTATGATAACTTAAGGAAAGAGACGCGAAAAGTAGGGCATGGTCAGAGACGGGCGGACACTGAACTTGATCACTAAAGTTAACAAATGAAGCATCACTCACCAACATGAAGTCTATTAAAGAATTTAATCTTGTTCTTACATCAAAATGTGTGGGTTTAGAATTGTGAACAATTGACAAGTTATATCTTATGCAAAGTGAGCGAAAATTACTAGACTTAGTATCATCAAACAGGTTATTATTAAAATCACCAAAAATAACTATTTTTTGGTGCTCCGAAAATAAATCCATATGATGACACTGAAAATCACATAAATTACCCGTTGGTAAATAAATTACGCCAAACAAGATTTCAATATTACATAACTTAACGAAAAGCAATTCACATCCAGGAAAAGAGGTTTTTAATACAATTTTGTAGGGGAGACCATTAACAATAAATAAGCCTACACCACATCCTCTACCTGGAGCCTGGCGATCATTCCGGCAAAGTCTATATCCAGGTAAGGAAACGGCTTTATTGCAAATCTCATTCATGAGCCACGTTTCTGTTATATATTGGTTATAACTTCTTGTCGGCGAAGCCTTATACAGAGGATTTAGATATGCCGCAGCAGGAGTGCAATTGTCGTTGAGGTAATCTCTATTTGACAGGTCACCACTTTCACCTTTAATTATGTCCGACACTTTAAGTGTCCTGGTTCTGAAATACTCCTTCATTATTATTATTCAGCTTAACTAGAATCTGTTTTTTGTTGCTTATGTAGCCAATAGTTGATATCATGTGTAGAAAGCGACACATTAAAAAATGAGGTTAACGTCATTACCGGGGCAACCAAGTCTGTTAACCCAGCAGGTACGCCGCTGATTAAAAAGTCAGCCCTATTCAGCCGGCGATGTAACACATTCACTTCAGTCTGGAGATCTGATATTTTTGAATCTGTAGCAGATTTTAGGTTGCTCACTTTTTCATTGCAGCTGTTTATATCGGATTTAAGTTCAGTTCAATAAGATCTCATCTCATTTTTAGTTTCATACAGAGCTGCTTTATTGGAGTTTTGTTTAGTCTGGTTACTCATTTTTATGCCATCTAAATTTGCGTCAAGACTTCGAAACTCGCCCGATATGCTATTTCTATTGGGATTGGTGTGTAGACAGTTCTAACATGAGGAACAAGTAAAAACGCTGGATTTAACAGATTTTAAAGCAGCTAAATCTTTTTCATTGATATTAGCACAGGCAGCATGTATCCATTTATTACATTTTTTACACAGAATGCTTCCTTGGGATTTGGTTATAGCATTGCTGCAAATACCACATTTCTCCGCACTAGGCATCTTTGGTTGCTTGGGGAAAAATCAGAAGCAGCATCCAAAAACAAGGCAAACAAGAGCAACAATAAAATGCAGCAACCAAACAGAACAGCAACAATTTAGCAGCAAAATAACAATTATGCAATATTGTGTATAAAGCGGTATTTTCATTTCAGTTATTTATATGTTAAATGAAATGATATGAAATGAAAATGTAATTTTAACAACAAGTCATGCAACAAACTCCAATTTCCGAAAGAAGTGTATAATGTGTCCGATTTATTAAAAAACGAAAAGCTGCGATGAAGAAAAACCACATTTATTCAGATTAGTTCCTTTTGTTAGATATATATTAGAATACGTTTCTGTTGTATGGGATCCTCAATAATTAATATACTCGGATAAAATAGAATTCGTGCAAAAACAATTTCTGCTATTTGCCTTACGAGGTTTACATTAGGATAGTGATTTTGTTTTGCCTTCTTATACTAGGAGGCTTAACTTAATTAGATTGTCCATACTTTAAACAGACGTATTATATCGAACTCCATGTTGTTACTAAAAATATTAAAAGGTAATATACTTTCAGATTTCCTTATCTGTGTTGACTTTAATTCAGTGTGATGTGGATTTTGGTATAAGTTTAGAAGTTATTAAATCTAGAAAGATTTTATTTTTAAACAATTAAAATACATATTTTATTATTTAACAAACTAGATGAAGAATTAGATTTCTGTAGCTGGTCTTCTATTTCCTACTAAATCCGATCAAAAAAGGTGCAATGAGGACGCCATAATCTTTTTTACGAACACGATGTTTTCTAATTATGTGATATTTAGAACATAAAATTCCACAAAATTATAAAATCACTGCAATGTTATTATGTCGAGACGAAATGCTATAATTCGGTTCAGTGTTGGTTTTTTTCGGTTTTTTAGTGTTGGAATTTTGTCCTCCAGAACAATAGTGACAAATTGCGTAAATCAAAGTAACAGGGCTTTGAAAGATATTGATTCCTGTTTTTCATGACTGTCCAACGACTTTGAAAAAAATTTTATATCCAACGATAATTTTGGAAGTACGGTCGCAATAACAGGCATATTTTTAACAGAATCAAGACATCAATTTGAGACACAAAGGCGGGAATATCTTTGAAAGAAATTTTATCTTATAATTATCTTACACACACACACACATATATATATATATATATATATATATATATATATATATATATATATATATATATATATATATATATAAGCATGGTACAATGATATCAAGGTAGGGCTATGATAACATATGATTTCAATTTTTTTATTTTCTTGCCTTAATATGTCATCTTTATTTGTTTATGTATGTGTTTTCTTTTCAATAACAAAAAATTGTTCAGAAAACATTCAAATTCGGATGTTTTCAAAATGTTTATTTCATCGTATGCATCGACAAAATCTAGAGTTTTTGTGGCGAAATAATCCTTTAGAGATATATAGAACCTGGTTTTGAAAAGAAGTGTTGACCTTTTATTCAGTTTTCGCGGTTTTCAATTATTTATTCAAAATAAATGCAACAAGTTGTTTGATTTTTTATTGTTTTGATACTAATTCTGACATTACAAGCCAAACAGGTAGACCTCTATACTTGCAATTTTATCAAAGTTGGCCTACCTTCTCTTCATTGTACCATGTATATAAGAGTAAGGACTTCATAGCATGGTACAATGAATTCAAGGTAGGGCAGAACAACCATATGATTTCAATTTTTTCATTTTTCTGGCTTAATATGTCAACTTCATTTGTTTATGTGTGTGTATTTTTTCAATAATAATAAATTGTTCAGGAAATATTCAAATTTGGGTGTTTTCAAAATGCTTATTGCAACGTATACCTCGACAAAATCTACAGTTTTTGTTGCGAAATAAACCATAAGAGATATATAGAATATAATTTTGAAAAGAAATTTTGACCTTTCATTCATTTTTCGCGGTTTGAAATTATTTATTCAAAATAAATGCAACAAGTTGTTTGATTTTTTATTGTTTTGATACTAATTCTGACATTACAAGCCAAACAGGTAGACCTCTATACTTGCAATTTTTTCAAAGTTGACCTACCTTCTCTTCATTGTACCATGCTTCATAGTAATTTCCAAATAGTTTTGTCCACCTCATAATTAGGGGCAGAATGATTTTTTGTCATTTAAATTGTGCGTTGGAAGCCCCATGAAGCCCATATTTTGCATGCATCGAAATTATATGAACTTACTCAATAAATCTATAAAAACAGTTTTGTCACATTGTACTATCCTAAAAATACTACACATTATATTAGAATTTAAAATGAAAAAAAAACAACACAAGTACATACGAAAATAATAAGTCAAAATGGAAAAAATCATGTAATACAAAACATAACGACTGTATATAATGTATATAAATGAAACATTTCAAATTTCATGGATTTTATCCTTTTCTGCATGGAGACAATTCCGAATTAATCTGAATCGTTAAAACCAGACCAGCGGTTCGTGAGTTATAAGCGTAGTAACTAACACAACTTTCTTTTAGTTCCTCAGCCCGCAATAAATACTTAGGGGTGGATGAAAAGTTAACAGTATCTCGTGTAATAACTTTCAAACCGATATCTTCATTATTTTGGCATATATAAGGAATTTGGATAAATCGAAATAATGGGCGTAAAAGTAGGCGTGGCCATTTTTTTCTTTAAAAACAACTCGGGGTATGATGAAATACAAAAAATTATACAAATCGGTCCAGTCGTTCTCAGCTGAATTCATTACCAACGAACAACTATTGATTTTAATATATATAAAAGATAGATATGAGAGCTGTATCCAATACCGGACCGATTTCAATATAATTTGGAAAATTTATTTTCTAATCAAATCCCGTCACTCATTCCAAACTTCATTAAAATAGAAAATACATATCGTGTTTGGTGCATCAAATAAACGAAATGGTTCAAAAATGTATATGGGAGCTATATCCAAATCTGAACAGATTTCAATATAATTTGGCAAATTTATTTTCTAATCAAATCCCGTCACTCATTCCAAATTTCATTAAAATAGAACATACATATCGTGTTTGGTGCATCAAATAAACGAAATCGGTCGAAAATATGTATGGGAGCTTAATCCAAATCTGAACAGATTTCAATATAATTTGGAAAATATATGGTCGCTTTAAATTCCGCTACACATTCCAAATTTCATTGGAATTAGAGATACATAGCGTGTTTGGTGCATCAAATACATGAAGTCGGCCGAATATGTATATGGGAACTATATCCAAATCTGAACCGATTTCAATATAATTCGACAAGTATAAGAACTTGTACGTTCTTATACTTCTGGAACAGACAAATAGATATTTTTTGTGAGAATTCATGCGAAACTTGGATAACGAAGTTTTATGTTACGATCATGCATCAACTCGAATAAAGGTTAAAGGAAAATTCATGAAATAAAAAGAAATAATTTTCATGTGTTTGGCAAAATAGGAACACATTTGTTACACCCTAAAACACACATATAATTGAGGGTATATTATGTTTGGTACTTATAGAAATAGCTAATTTTCTTGTACCCGATAATTTGGCGGTTTCTTTGTTGTTAACATATTACTAAGATTAAAATAACCTATATTATTACTTGTACAATATAACTAAGTTTGCAATACCCTGTATTATTACTTACCACTTTGTATCATACCAGCTGTAAATATTGTATACTTCATGAAATATAATCAAAGAATTCATTCCTATAAACAACATTATTGTTTACTAAAAAAATTGGGTTTAACCAATTTTTGGCAGTTGTAACTAATTACAAATCGATCTATTAACCCAAAGTTAACAAGGACATTATTCCCGAAATAAATAATAATAATTCGAGAAAAAATTAGATAAAAGAGTTGTTTCATTTTTAATTTGATAGATGCTGCTATGGAATTTTCAACCTTCTGTTTGTAGTTAAAATCAATACACACCAAGTAACTGTAATGAGCATTAAAGGTTATTATAAGTCTTATATGTAATGATTGGTAATGATGAAAATAATTTTTTGCAGTTTGTAGCGCATTTGCTACTTTTTTATATTTTTTAACACTTTTAGGATAGAAACATCCATTTGAATTGTGGACATCTCCACATATAACACATACGAATTTATTTTACAATACGTTTTAGTTTGTGCAGTTGGCCTTTCTCATGTACTCCGCAATTACATAAAACGTAATATTATAAACCGAATGTATTTCACTACTTTTTCTGTATGTAAGTAAGTTGTTAGTGTAAGAGACTAAAACAAAATTACTGCCCCAAATTTAAACATCTTAAAACAAAAAGCAAGAATTGCTTCTGTATGGACTCGATTTTATCGTAATAGAGAGTATATTGAGGGTCCCACACAGAGGAACCATATTCTAATATTGGTTTAACAAGACACGAATATAGTTGTTTATGGATCAGAATGTTCTTTATCCAAGCGTTTAATAAAATCGAAGACACCGGATGCTTTATTCACCATAGAAATAATATGTTTATTAAAATTTAAATCAGTGAACAATGATTTGATATAGGGTTAGGTCTAAAAACACATATGCTTACATTTTTTAAAATTCAACTCCATGCCATTGAGATGACACCATTCGAAAAGGTTATTTATTTCTCTTTGCAGTAAGTCAACATTCATTTGAGATTTATGAGTCATGAATAATTTTACATCACCAGCGTACATTAAACATCATTAACAAACAATAAAAATAGAACTGGTCCAGAATGACTTCCTTGTGGAACACCAGATGGAACATCGATAGATTTAGAATAAGAACCGTCAAACAAAACTATCTGTGACCCATCGCGCAAATAGCATGAAATCTATAAAACCAAGTTTCTATTAAATTCTAAACGTTCAAGTTTGAATAAAAGTAATTTATAACTTTATTAAAAGCTTTTCTGAAGTCGGTATTAACCAGCGTACGAAAATAAACTATTGCAAACGTTTGCAATCGTTTTGTTCTGTATTTTCCCGAAGTACGAAACGAAACCAAACCGATACTCAGCTAACGGCACTTGTTTTTTGTTTTGTACTGTTTGTGTATGTGAGTAGAAACAAAAACAAAACTGAAATGTACTCTGCTGGATGACGCAACGTTGAAAACAGAACAGTACAATACACATTGCAAATGTTTGCAAACGTTTGCTTGTATATTAACTCATTACAAATATTATAGAAAGTATTATAAATAGTATTATTTTTATTCATATTTGAAAAAGTTTTAATAAAATAATATTATCAAAATGGTTAAAAAAATAATTTGCCTTCATATTCAAACCCTCCATTTACTCTTGTTAATAAAATATGCTCCAAGTTTGTTGGTGTTAGACGAAAACAATCTCTACACGCTTACTTGTGCACATGGAATGAATGCAATTGTTGTTAGGGTATTGTTTTCTGTTGTCCAGTAGTCTATAATATTTCCATTTATTGCTAATCTGGGCTGTCTTTCATAAATTAGGAGGTCACGTTCAATATTTTTATGAGTGGCTCACTGCAGGAAGGTCTACCACAAGTTTTAAAGTAAGCTTCAAGTGCATCTTCAGTACTACTTGGTTCGGCACAAGAGGTTGAATTAGAAAATTCTGATTTAGAAAAATATGTAGTTGTACAATAATTTCCTGGAAAATATATAAAATCTTAAATGGCCGGTCTTCTGTCATACGAAGTCTGCCATTTTTAGTAAACAACTCCACTATAGCATTTTCCACACTATTATCAGTTATGCATGAAATTTTTATACATTTTTATTAACTGACTGTTCATTTTCCATTTGTATGTAGTTTTGATAAATATTAGGGAGTGCAGTTTTTAAGTGTCTTCCTAAATTACCTTCATGTCCGCATAATATTTTATGGCAGTCTCCGTTTCTGCGCATAATTTGTTTATTTTGATTGTCGAAATCAAAGATTTCTAGTGTCTTACAAATATTCAACTGCTAATTGTCATCGTAGATAAATATAGGTAGATTCATTGGTGTAAACAAATGTGAACAATTTAATGTGAACATTGAAAATTCAAAAATGCTATAGTTATACTTTAAAAATAAGTAGATTTTTAAACAATGTTTTGTACAATGTGATTGGTGTCGTTTTTATTATAGTTAAAAAAGTTTAACAAACATACAAATTTTTAATTTAAATTTACATTTTTGACAGTTCATTGTATAACTAGCCTGTTGAATACACTCAGTGTTGCCAGCGTTGTGCAAAAATAAACTTATAATTATGTCTACCATACAACGGAAAAATATAAAAAAATATTATTTAGAATGGCAACTCTAAATACACCAGTCATAATTTCACTCAGCAAACGTTTGGAAACGTTTCCTGGCGATTTGTTCGCAAACAGAACAGATTGGCAACTCACGGCCATAGTACATTAAAGCAAACGTAATGTTTGTGTATTTCTGGCATTGAAAGGTTTGTGGTTTTGTTTTGTATGAAGTACAAAACGATTGAAAAAATTTTAAAAGTTTGTGACTTCGTGTGAGCGGTACGTTAATCGTTTCGTTTGTTTTCGTTCGCTGGTATTAATTGTATCGGTTTGTTTGTTGTGAACAAACTCTTTGAGTTGAATAAGATAAGTAATGGTTGAGAGTCCACTGCGGAAACCATGTTGAAATGGACTTAGGATAGATTTGATTTTATGGGAAATTACATCAGTAATTAATTAAAAAAAAACTTTGGAATTGCACTCAACTTTGCAATTCCTTTATAATGGGAAACACCTACTAAGCTGCCAGATTTATGTAATGGCACGATTTTTTCAATCAGAAGGGAAGTGACTAAATTTAAGTTAATAATTAATTGTACAAGTGTGTAAAAGGGACTGACAAGGTATTTTAACAGAATTTTAATATTATACTGGGAATGCCATCTGGACCCGGACTTTTTACCGCTTTGAAACGACGTAGACCTTTTGAAACTTCTTGGAACTGAAAATATGGTATAGTTACTTTAGGAATTTCTGGTAATTGTATGGATAGGAAAAATTTTGAGGAAAGTTGTCACAAGAATAAACAGACGCGAAAACATAGAAAATCATTCAACGATTTCAGTATCGAAAACATATTTATTATTATAAGCTTTTAACTCACAAGGTTTAGAAGATGTTTTTCTTTTTAAATTTACAAAATCGTAAAAGGACTTTGGATTACATTTAAAATTATTTTTGACTGTATTTATATAAGCTTCTTTAGTATACCTTGATCTAGCAATTGAATAAATAACATAGTCAATGTTTTTTGAAGTTATTTCTTCGGCTTTAGGAATAAATTCTTCGAAAAATTAGTTAAAAATGTTATACATTTATTTACTACGGATTCAAGTTCATTAACGTTATTACAACATCATAAAGAAGTCCAATCCATAGAAGAAATTAGTGAATTTAGTCTATGAAAATTATTTATTTTATAATCAAAAACTTTTTTGCTGGATGCGTTGAGCTTTTCGGAGTTATTATACTATTCAGCAACATTAATATGCATACTGTTGGATGATAATAATCTTCGGGAACTGAAAATATGGTAAAGTTACTTCAGGAAATTCTGGTAATTTGTACGGATAGCAAAAACTGTGCGGAAAGTTGTCATAAGAATAGACAGACGCAAAAACCTTAGAAAAATATTCAGCAACACTCAGTATCGGAAACATATTTATTATTATAAACTTTTAATACACAAGGTTTAGAAGATGTTTTTCTTTTTACATTAAAATTTATTTTTGACTGTATTTAGATAATTGTTGTATGCTATACGAGCTTCTATGTTATACATAGATCTAGCAATTGAATAAATAAAATAGTTAATATCGGACCCAGATTTCTTATACTTTCGACAAAATTTTGTTCTTAGAGTTTTTAAAAGTTTACAAATTATGCGTAATCCAAGGAAGCTTTTTTGAACTTATTTCTTTGGTTTTAAGAATAAATTCTTTGAAAAATTTGTTAAAAATGTTATACAATTTTTTTACTACGGATTCAATTCATTAACGTTATTACAACAACATAAAGAAGTCCAATCTATAGAAGAAATTAGTGAATTTAGTCTATGAAAATTATTTATTTTATAATCAAAAACTTTTTTGCTGGATGCGTTGAGCTTTTCGGAGTTATTATACTATTCAGCAACATTAATATGCATACTGTTGGATGATAATAATCTTCGGGAACTGAAAATATGGTAAAGTTACTTCAGGAAATTCTGGTAATTTGTACGGATAGCAAAAACTGTGCGGAAAGTTGTCATAAGAATAGACAGACGCAAAAACCTTAGAAAAATATTCAGCAACACTCAGTATCGGAAACATATTTATTATTATAAACTTTTAATACACAAGGTTTAGAAGATGTTTTTCTTTTTACATTAAAATTTATTTTTGACTGTATTTAGATAATTGTTGTATGCTATACGAGCTTCTATGTTATACATAGATCTAGCAATTGAATAAATAAAATAGTTAATATCGGACCCAGATTTCTTATACTTTCGACAAAATTTTGTTCTTAGAGTTTTTAAAAGTTTACAAATTATGCGTAATCCAAGGAAGCTTTTTTGAACTTATTTCTTTGGTTTTAAGAATAAATTCTTTGAAAAATTTGTTAAAAATGTTATACAATTTTTTTACTACGGATTCAATTCATTAACGTTATTACAACAACATAAAGAAGTCCAATCTATAGAAGAAATTAGTGAATTTAGTCTATGAAAATTATTTATTTTATAATCAAAAAATTTTTTGCTGGATTCGTTGAGCTTTTCGGAGTTATTATACTATTCGGCAGCATTGGATGATAATAATCTTCGGGAACTGAAAATATGGTAAAGTCTTCAGGAATTTCTGGTCATTTGTATGGATAGGAAATCGGAAACATATTTATTATTATAAATATTTAATACACAAGTTTTAGACGATGTTTTTCTTATTAAATTTACAAAATCGTAGAAGGACTTTGGATTACATTTAACATTATTTTTGACTGTATTTAGATAATTGTTGTATGATATACGAGCTTCTATAGTATATCTTGATCTAGCAATTGAATAAATAACATGGTCAATGTATTTTCGACAAAATTTTATTCTTAGAGTTTTTAATAGTTAACACATAAGTCGTAATCCAAGGAAGCTTTGTTGAACTTATTTCTTCAGTTTTAGGAATAAATTCTTCGAAAAATTTGTTTAAAATGTTATAATTTTTTTTTTACAAGTTCATTCATTTAAGTTCATTAACGATATTACATCAACATAAAGAAGTCCAATCTATATAAGAAATTAGTGGATTTAGTCTAAGAAATTTATTTATTTATTTTTTTGCTGGATGCGTTGAGCTTTTCGGAGTTATTATACCGCTCAGCAGCATTAATATACATACTGTTGGAAGATAGTAATCTTCGGGAAATTAAAATATGGTAAAGTTACTTCAGGAATTTCTGGTAATTTGTTGGCATAAGAATAGATAGACGCGAAAAACTTAGCAAAACTTTCAGCGATTTCAGTATATTCATTATTTTAAATATTTAATACACAAGGTTTAGACGATGTTTTTCTTTTTAAATTTACAGAATCGTAAAAGGACTTTGGATTACATTTAAAATTATTTTTGACTGTATTTAGATAATCTTTGTATGATCTACGAGTTTCTATAGTATACCTTGATCTAGCAATTGAACAATTAACATAGTCAATGTCGAACCCATTTTTTTATACTTTCGACAAAATCCAAGGAAGTTTTTTTGAACTTATTTCTTCGGTTTTAGGAAAATATTCGTCGAAAAATTTGTTTAAAATGTTATAACATTTTTTACTACGGATTCAAGTTCATTAACGGGTTTACAACAACATAAAGAAATCCAATCTATAGAAGAAATTAGTGAATTTAGTCTATGAAAATTATTTTTTTTATAATCAAAAACTTTTTTGCTGGATGCGTTGTGCTTTTCGGAGTTATTATACTTTTCAGCGACATTAATATACATACTGTTGGATGATAATAATCTTCGGGTGTTGAGATAGCACGGATTCTTAAAATGCTAAATTAAGAATTTTTCCATAACTATTTTCTACGCTGTTTATTTGGTGAAAGTCTAAATCGCAAAAGCGATTCACAACATTAAATGAAAAATGGTTAGAATTCCCAGAGGGGGTTAAAGTAGTCATCGATTCTGAATCTGGCAATGAGAGCCACGAAATAGATGGCAAATTGAAATCACCAAAGACCAAAATATAAACAAAAAGATCTATTTTCTGGTTATTGTATGGATAGGAAAATTTTTGAGGAAAGTTGTCATAAGAAAAAACAGACGCGAAAAACTTAGAAAAACATTCAACGATTTCAGTATCGAAAACATATTTATTATTATAAGCTTTTAACTCACAAGGTTTAGAAGATGTTTTTCTTTTTAAATTTACAAAATCGTAAAAGGACTTTGGATTACATTTAAAATTATTTTTGACTTTATTTAGATAAGCTTCTTTAGTATACATTGATCTGGCAATTGAATAAATAACATAGTCAATGTTTTTGAAGTTATTTCTTCGGTTTTAGGAATAAATTCTTCGAAAATTTGTTTAAAATGTTATAAATTTATTTACTACGTATTCAAGTTCATTAACGTTATTACAACATCATAAAGAAGAAATTAGTAAATTTAGTCTATGAAAATTATTTATTTTATAATCATAAACTTTTTTGCTGGATGCGTTGAGCTTTTCGGAGTTATTATACTATTCAGCAACATTAATATGCATACTGTTGGATGATAATAATCTTCGGGAACTGGTAATTTGTACGGATAGAAAAAAACTGTGCGGAAAGTTGTCATAAGAATAGACAGACGCGAAAAACTTAGAAAAATATTCAGCAACACTCAGTATCGGAAACATATTTATTATTATAAACTTTTAATACACAAGGTTTAGAAGATGTTTTTCTTTTTAAATTTGCAAAATCGTAAAAGGACTTTAGATTACATTAAAATTTATTTTTGACTGTATTTAGATAATTGTTGTATGATATACGAGCTTCTATGTTATACATAGATCTAGCAATTGAATAAATAACAAAGTTAATATCGGACCCAGATTTCTTATACTTTCGACAAAATTTTGTTCTTAGAGTTTTTAAAAGTATACAAATTATGCGTAATCCAAGGAAGCTTTTTTGAACTTATTTCTTCGGCTTTAGGAATAAATTCTTCGAAAAATTTGTTTAAAATGTTGTACATTTATTTACTACGGCTTCAAGTTCATTAACGTTATTACAACAACATAAAGAAGTCCAATCTATACAGTTACTTCAGGAATTTCTGGTAATTTGTATGGATAAGAAATCGGAAACATATTTATTATTATAAACATTTAATACACAAGTTTTAGACGATGTTTTTCTTTTTAAATTTACAAAATCGTAAAAGGTCTTTGGATTACATTTAAAATAATTTTTGACTGTATTTAAATAATTGTTGTATGATATACGAGCTTCTATAGTATAGCTTGATCTAGCAATTGAATAAATAACATAGTCAATGTATTTTCTACAAAATTTTATTCTTAGAGTTTTAAATAGTTAACACATAAGGCGTAATCCAAGGAAGCTTTGTTGAACTTATTTCTTCAGTATTAGGATTAAATTCTTTGAAAAAATTTGTTTAAAATGTTATAATTTTTTTATACCCTCCACCTTGGAAAGGAGGGATATTAACTTTGTCATTCCGTTTGTAACATCCTTAAATATTCGTCTTAGAACCCATAAAGTATATCTATTCGTAATCAGCATAAAATTCTAAGTCGATTTAACGATGTCCGTCTGTCTGTCTGTCTGTTGAAATTACGATACAGCCCACATTATTTGACGTAGAGCGCCAAAATTTAGCTGAGCTATTTGCATTGTGTCTAGGATGGTTGGTATTGAAAATGAGATATATCGGTCCACGTTCTGGTATAGTCCCCATACAACGGTACCTCCCGATATTCGGTATTTTGATGATTTATGCCACATTTTTTCACGAATTGGTCTGGAAATTGGTATTTGTAGGTCATAACGGGTCCCTGAGCGTGTAGCAAAACATTGCATGTATAGGTCCACGTTGTGGTATAGCCCCCATATAAAGGTACCTCCCGATATTCGGTATTTTAGTTTTTTTGCCACATTTTTTCACTGATTTGTCTAAAAATTGGTATGTATAGGTCATAATGGGTTCGAGCTCCTTTGGCGAAACATTGCATGTGTAGGTCCACGTTCTGGTGTAGCCCCCATATAACGGTACCTCCCGATATTCGGCATTTTAATGGTTTTTGCCACATTTCTTCTAATGTTTCTTTTACCCTAAGGTGGAGGCTATTAAAAGTTTGGCCCGGCCGAACTTAATGTTTTTTTACTTGTTACAAGTTCATTCATTTTTTTGCTGAATGAGTTGAGCTTTTCGGAGTTATTATACCGCTCAGCAGCATTAATATACATACTGTTGGATGATAGTAATCTTCGGGAAATTAAAATATGGTAAAGTTACTTCAGGAATTTCTGGTAATTGGTTGGCATAAGAATAGATAGAAGCGAAAAACTTAGCAAAACTTTCAGCGATTTCAGTATATTTATTATTTTAAACATTTAATACACAAGGTTTAGACGATGTTTTTCTTTTTAAATTTACAAAATCGTAAAAGGACTTTGAATTTCATTTAAAATAATTTTTGACTGTATTTAGATAATCTTGGTATGATCTACGAGTTTCTATAGAATACCTTGACATAGCAATTGAACAATTAACATAGTCAATGTCGAACCCATTTTTTTATACTTTCGACAAAATCCAAGGAAGTTTTTTTGAACTTATTTCTTCGGTTTTAGGAAAATATTCGTCGAAAAATTTGTTTAAAATGTTATAACATTTTTTTAACTACGGATTCAAGTTCATTAACGTTTTTACAACAACATAAAGAAATCCAATCTATAGAAGAAATTAGTGAATTTAGTCTATGAAAATTATTTTTTTTACAATCAAAAACTTTTTTGCTAGATGCGTTGTGCTTTTCGGAGTTATTATACTTTTCAGCGACATTAATATACATACTGTTAGATGATAATAATCTTCGGGTGTTGAGATAGCACGTATTCTTAAAATTTCAAAATACCATGTGATATTAACAAATGCTAAATCAAGAATTTTTCCATAACTATTTTCTACGCTGTTTATTTGGTGAAAGTCTAAATCGCAAAAGCGATTCACAACATTAAGTGAAAAATGGTTAGAATTCCCAGAGGGGGTTAAAGTAGTCATCGATTCTGAATCTGGCAATGAGAGCCACTAAATAGATGGCAAATTGAAATCACCAAAGACCAAAATATAAACAAAAAGATCTATTTTCTGAACTATTGATGATATTGCTTTGCCTTTCAGTAACCTCCGTTGTAGCAACCGTTTTTGGCGGGACTCCTTCAGTCACAGCTTTAGTTCAATAGTACAGCGTTCTAAGTTCCATAAGTACAATCTGAAGCGTCTTGCACGCCACAAAAGTCAACATTAGTTGAACACTTCTGAGGAGTCCTTTTACGCTTTGGACTAAATGCGACTGGTGAAGAAACCTATTCATTTAAATTAAGAAAATTTTTCGAAAATTACAGCAACTTTTACCTCAATTCCAGCACACTGTGAGCATGCGACCGGTTGAGGCAAAGCCAACACTAAATTGTTCCAACAGAATCAGTGGGACTCTTAAAATTTTCGTATGAACAAAACATAAATAAAAACAGAAAATATAATTTAATATTTAATGTGGATATAATTTGATGTTAAATGTGGAGAAACATATTATGTATTGAGATGGCACAATTTACTGTAGCGGGAATAAAAACGAGCAACTTTTACTAAGAACGGAAATAGATTAAAAAATAAGAACATGGCAACTCTCTTTTGTAACAAGACAGAAAGTAGGAAAAAAGAATTACAAATACTTACGGTAACAACAATTAGAAAAATTAGAAAGGTTATAAAAAGAAGAAGGCAATTTTGACTTGATCAATTGAAACAAGAATAATTCCAATTAAACTAATATGCATAAAACACACTACAACAAATCACTAACAAGTATGCACGAAAGCAATGTACTTATCTATGATTTTATACTAATGTTGTCATACAAATTAGTTTAAAGACTTGAAAAATAAACTTTTAATAGTTTTCAATCAAGATCACCAAAAAAATCAGCTTTCACACGACAGGGTTGCTAGATTTGTGACGATTTAGATCACATTCGCTAACCGAATTCTTTAAATTTCGGTACTTATAGCTTCTAATGGGATCTACCTCCTTTGCTAGATTATCATGGTGTGCATCTTAGTCTGTACGTAGAACTTAGGTATAGGTAAATAATGAGAGGCGTCGGGAACGTACTAAAAATAAATGTTCTTAATTGAAATTTGTTAAATAACTATTTATTGAATTATTCTTTTTGACACTTTCGGAATATTAAAATATATTTGGAAAATAAAATTATGATAAAACAACTCATATAACTCTTGTACATTCAATTAGTAAACAACAAAATCTAATAAATACTATTTACTTTATTCACATTATAGCGAAACTGTTTTAGTATTTCCTTGTGCATCGAAGCATGTTACATGCATCGAATGTTTTCTACACTATAGTCGTTCACGTTTAATGGAAAGGCAATTCATGCCTCATCCTGAAATTGGATATACATTGCCTTGTCCCGCTGGCTGCGAAAATTCTTTTATAGAAGAAATACACCATTTCAAGTTGCTGACTCGAGAGGAATACGATCGATATCAGAGATTTGCGACAGAAGAATATGTTCTGCAAGCCGGTGGTGTACTATGCCCCCAACCGGGTTGTGGCATGGGACTTTTAGTGGAAGCTGATTGTAGAAAAGTAACATGCCAAAATGGTTGCGGGGTGTGTAGATAATAAATTCATTAAAGTACTATATAATATTTATACTTTACAATTTTTCAGTACGTATTTTGTCGAAATTGTTTGCAAGGATATCATTTGGGCGAATGTTTACCGGAAAATGAATCAAGTAACCCCACTGGAAATTGTGAATATACTGTTGACCCAAATGTAAGTATATTATGAATAATATTTTGAGTATTCTTATGTATGCAACACATTGGAATGTTTTGACAGCTTTTATTTTGATAAATTCTTATTTTTCCTATAGCCTCCATATAATTGTACATCCCCATATTCGGCAATTTAATGATTTTACCCTCAGTTTTTAGCGGGATAGCTAAACATGAGGTATTTAGAGCTCATAATGGATTTTGTGTTAGATTAATTTGCAAATACAATTCTTGGTCCGTGTTTCAAGACAAGTCCTCTTAGGTATCATTCGCATTGTGAATCATATAAGCAAACAATAATAAACACAAAAATCAAAATAAATGTGCCATTATAGCTATACACTAGAGCCCTTGCGTCGTTAATGGGGACCGAAGAATCGCGACGCAAATCACCCTTTTCTATACATATACAAAATGCACTGACATTTTATTCAAAACAAAGCAGAAAAATTCGTATTTTTGATAAAAAAGGAGGGTATATTAACTTTGTCATTCCGTTTGTAACATCCTTAAATATTCGTCTTAGACCCCATCAAGTATATATATTCATAATCAGCATAAAATTCTAAGTCGATTTAACGATGTCCGTCTGTCTGTCTGTCTGTTGAAATCACGATACAGCCCACATTATTTTTACGTAGAGCGCCAAAATTTAGCAGAGCAATTTGTATTGTGTCTAGGATGGTTGGTATTGAAAATGAGATATATCGGTCCACGTTCTGGTATAGTCCCCATATAACGGTACCTCCCGATATTCGGTATTTTGATGGTTTATGCCACATTTTTTCACTGATTTGTTTGAAAATTGGTATTTGTAGGTCATAACGGGTCCCTGTACGTGTGGCAAAACATGGCATGTATAGGTCCACGTTTTGGTATAGCCCCCATATAAAGGTACCTCCCGATATACGGTAATTTGATTATTTTTGCCACATTTATACACGGATTTGTTTGAAAATTGGCATTTCTAGGTCATAATGGGTAAAATTGGTATTTTCAGTCAATTTTTATATGGGGGCTATACCACAACGTTTAGGTCCACGTTGTGGTATAGCCCCCATATAAAGGTACCTCCCGATATTCGGCATTTTAGTTTTTTTGCCACATTTGTTCACGTATTTGTCTAAAAATTGGTATTTGTTGGTCATAATGGTTTCCAGCTCCGGTGGCGAAATATTGCATGTATGGGTCCATGATTTGGTATAGCCCCCATATAACGGTACCTCCCGATATTCGGTAATTTGATGATTTTTGCAACATTTTTTCACGGATTTGTCTGAAAATTGGTATTTGTTGGTCATAATGGTTTCCAGCTCCAGTGGTGAAACATTGCATGTATGGGTCCATGATTTGGTATAGCCCCCATATAACGCTACCTCCCGATATTCGGTATTTTGATGGTTTTTGCCACAAACATAACAACAATTAAATTCATTTACATATGTATGTACATATATCACCATAAAAAAAGGGAATTCCCCTTATTTCACAAAATTTGAAAATTTGTTAACGTACAGGTGATGATCAGTGCAAATGCAAAAAATAGTAATCCACAATGTAGCTCGGACGGACGCAACTTAAAGTTGCAACTACACAAATCGAATTTTCTCGTTTTTGAAAAGGGACGCAACTCGAAACGACGCAAGTCGGGGGTCTAGTGTATATAAAAGATCTATCAACACTTTATCCAATCGATAGCCCTTATTCTATGTTATTAAAAATAAAAAAGCTAACAGCTATGCCATGAGTCTGATCATTCACTCAATAGAAGCAACTTCCAAAGATCAATTACTGAAGATGTGCACGAATATATTTTCTTTCGAATGGATAGCAGAAAATTAGATTTCTACCAATACATCCAAGCTCAAAAGCATTTGGAATGATATCAATGCTGGTTTGGCAACAAAAGGTGAAAAAGAACTATTTGAAGATATTACACTTGTTGACAAAATCTTTTGAAATGTTCAAATCTAGTTGGATGATGCTAGCAAGAGATGAAGACAAGTCCCTAGAGGAATTTCTTATGCAGTTCTGTTTTTTTTTTTTTTTTTTTTTTTTTTTTGAAAAAAAAAATTCAAGAAACTTGTCACTATAGCAAGAAAATTGGCTATTGGATTGAAGATTGCAGATGGAAACTCTGTGTCGAATGAAGTTAATTTGAGCATATATACCACCGATTGGTGGTATGTGAACATCGGGTGCCAAATGGAACGTTGTACAAAGTTGATTTTTCATCTGTGACTGCAAATCAAAGCGTAACCTTTTCGGTAGACAATTTTAAGCTGCAATTGTATCATGAAAAGTGGGGACATCCAGATAAGCGGCATGTTAAGAAGAAATTGGAAAATGAGATAGATATTCGAGTCAAGGACTATAATGAAATCTGTGAGCCTTGTGTTTTTGTTAGGTCCTCAAGATTACCATTTGGAAGACGCAAGGCTGCAAAAGTCCCAGGAGAATTGATATCAGCAGATGTGGGTGGGCCATTTTCCTCATCATTTAGAGGATATAAATATATAGTTGTTTATAACGATGATTACTCAAAATTCTGTTATAGCTATGTTGTAAAGAACAAATCTGATGTGAAGGTTACATTGGTAGAGATGCTTGCACATTCCAGCAGCCAAGACACACGGTTTTAACATTGCTCAGTCAATCAATATCAACGATTTCCTCAACATAACGGTGGTGCTGAAGGGGAAAACAGAACCATTGTAGAGATGGCAAGAACATTTATGATCTCCAATAAAAATGTTGAGTTTCCAAAGTCCAAAGTTTCCAAAAATATCATAGAAATATCAAGAGATATGCTATTTTCAGAAGAAATCAGTGGTTGTCTTAATGTTGACATTGAAAAAGACGCAATAGTAGAGAAACAAAATGACGATTATTCTTATAGCCTTCAAGATACACGGGAAAGTAAAATATCAGTATGCATTCTTCTGCATGAAAATAAATCAGACGATGCTCAAGATTTTTCCCCCAGAAATAATTTGAGAAGAAGCGGTGCAAGATGCCGAACCGCAGGTAGAGAGCACTGAAACTGACGAGCAAGACGGTTAAGAAATCGAACAGTTATAATATCAAATTTTATCAGCGATGAGTTTGTAATGATATCACATGATTTCGTTAACCAAACAGAGCCTACAGTAACCTATTCAAAAGCTGTTGAAAGTGCTGAGAGAATCAAATGGATGCAAGCAATGAAATCAGCGACGAATTCATTAATTGTTAACATGTGTTCTGTCGAAACTACCAAAAGAAGCAAAGGCACTCCCTTCGAAATGGGTACATCAAATAAAAACTTGATTTCAAGTCAAGCCCTGCAGACAGTTGTTTGTTTATAAGAGAGAAATATGCTCTCTATATTGATGATGGATTGGTAGCTGCATCAGGCAAAAAACGACTTAAGCATTTCCTAAGTAGTTTAAAATCAGAGTTCAAAATAATTCCTACAGATGTTTTATATTTTCTCAGAAAGGAAATTAAAAATTGCGATGATGAAATTAAAATTGCTGGATCCATAGATATTGGAATAACGTATAAGAAAGGACTCAAAATATTGGAATGTTATCTCGATGCTGACTACAGTGGATGTGTCAGTACTGGACGTTCTACAACAGGTGTTGTTGTAACCTATGCAGTTGGAGCTATGTCTTGGATGAGTCAAAAGTAATTTACTGTGTCAACTAAAACAACTGAAGCATCATCTGAAAATCAACTTGCAGATCTAATGACTAAACCCCTACCGAAGCTTTGATTGCAATACTAATGTAATCGTTGAAATATTAATTAATTAAAGAAGGGAATGTGTTGAAATATGCGTTTAACAAATTAATTTCTATGCATATGTTTATTATACCCTCCACCATTCTATGGAAATTATATTAGCTTTGTCATTCCGTTTGTAACTCCTCGAAATATTCATGATAGACCTTACAAAGTGTATACATTCCGGATCAGCGTAATTTTTTTTCGAACAAATTGAGATAGAAGGCTAAAATTGTTCAAAAATGTGTATTTTGCCAGTAGGCTGGTTAAGTTCATAAATGGGCCATGTCGTTCAACGTTTTTGTATATCCTCCATTTATTGGTACCTCCCGATATTCGGTATTGTTATGATTTTAGCGACATTATTAACCCGAATTGTTTCAAATTACGTATTCGAAGTTTGAAATGAGTATTACATCCTATGCAAAAAAAAAATCATTTAAATATCCATCTTAATGGGTATTTCAGCCCATGAGAAAAAAAATTACTTATGCAGGTCTACGTGTTCATATAGCCCCCGTATATAGGTCATCATTTAAATAGTATTTTTCGGAATTGTTTGATATTCCTCAAGTTCATTCCAAATGGTGGAGATCATTAAAAGTTCGGCCCGGCTAAACTGAATGTTCAAAACGCTCTGAAAACAATTTAAATTAAAAAATCATGCTGTTTCAATAACAAATCACAATTGAATGTCCTTTTTATTATACCCTCCACCTTGAAAGGAATATAAACTTTGTCATTCCGTTTGTAACATCCCTAAATATTCGTCGGAGACCCCATAAAGTATACTCATGTAGTATATTTATGATCAGCATAAAATTCTAAGTCGATGGCCGTCTGCCTATCTGTTAAAGAAGATCTCATAGAAGACAAGAAGGTTTTCTTCGCATAGAAGACAAGAAGGTCCTCTTCGCATAGAAGACAAAAAGGTCTTCGTCAAAGAGCTGGTGGTATTATTCTTATAAAAGACCAGAAAAGCCATTTTCATAGATGACCAGGGAAAGTCTTCCCATAGAAGACCAGAAAAGGTCTTTCCACAGAAGACCCGAAGATCGTCTCATGGAAGACTCGTTAGAAAACTTGTAGGTCTTCTCCAGCAGTCTTTGCCCATGGAGGTTCTGTAGCTCTTCTCTTATAAAACCTAGAGCTCTTCTCTAGAAGACCTGGAGGTTTTCCTTAGGAGACCTTGGCTATTTTCCCTAGAAGACCTGGAGGTCTACTCTTGGGTGTATTGAAGTCTTTTCCTAGAAGACTGGAGGTCTTCTTCTAGAAGACTTGAGGTCTTCTCCTAGAAGGAGGTCTTCTTCTAGAAGACTTGAGGTCTTCTTCTAGAAGACTGGAGGTCTTCTCCTAGAAGACTGGAGGTCTTCTCTTAGAAGTCTTGAGGTCCTATAGAAGACCAGAGGGTCCTCTTATAGAGATTTGGAGGTCTTTTCATAGTAGACTATAGAAGGTCTTCTCGTAGAAGACCTGGTTGCCTTCTCTCTCGACCTAGAGGTGTTCACATAGAAGAAGGTATTTTTTATGGAAGATGACCTGTTGGTCTTTTAGATGTCCTGTTGGTCTTATTATAGATAAACTGGATGTTTTCTCATAGCAGACCTGGATGTCTTCCCTTAAAAGACCTGCATAGAAGACCTGGAGATCTTCTCATAGAAGTCACGATACAGTTCACATTATTTGACGTAGAGCTTCAAAATTTGGCACAACAATTTGTATTGCGTCTAGGATGTTTAGTATTGAAAATGAAATCTATCGGCTCACGTTTTGGTATAGTCGCCATATAACGGTACCTCCCGATTTTCGAATTTGTCTAAAAATTGGTCATAATGTGTTCAAGCTTCGGTGGCCAAATATTGTATGTCCACGTTTTTGTAGAGCCCCATATAACGGTACATCCCAATAATCGGTATTTTGATCATTTATGCCAAATTTTCCACGGATTTGCCCAAAAATTACTATTAGTAGGTCATTATGGGTTCTTGCTACGGTGGCGAAACATTATATGGTCCACGTTTTCATATAGCTCCCATATAACGGCACCTCCCGATATTCAGTATATCGAGGATTTTTGCAACATTTTTCCACGGATGTCTAAAAATTGGTATTTGTAGTTCATAATGGGTTCTAGCTCCGGTGGCAGAACATTGAATATTAAGGTCCACGTTTTCCTATAGCGCACATATAACGATACCCTCCGATATTCGATATTTTAGTCACTTTTACCCACGAAATTGTTTAAAATTTGGTATTTAAGAAGATTTGGTAGATGACAATCCTTGGAGTATAAAATACTCTATAGCCTTTTCTATTTTTGTATGCCCCCCACATAACGGCCTCATCACTTTATGTTTTTTTTTAGTTTAACAGCATTCTCCAACAGTCTTATTGCTATTTGTAGGTTAAAGTGGAAAACGTTTGAACTCAGATTATTTTATATAAAACGTTCGTCCCGGCCGAACTTAATGTTTTCTACTAGTCTTTTTATTTACAACTTTACTTATTTTTGAATGATGATCATACAAATCTTCTTCTAACTTTCATTTTGTATATTTGTGACACAACTTGGATCACTTCTGTAAGATGGTTCTCTACCCCTGAGAAGCCTAAATGCAAATGTGTAGCCAAATGTGGTCAAGACCCGAAAAACAGGTAAAATCAGGAGTTCCCTTTATAATGGCGCTACTCCGAAACTTTCTCCTACATTTAAAATTTTTGGCAAAGAGGTTTTCTACCCCCTTAAAAGAGGAGACAAAAAATTACAAATTACAAGACCCAGGGTAAAATATTCCTAAAATTTAAAAAATACTTGAAATCTGGTAATACCCTCATACGGGGGTTATAACAAAACGTAGATCCACATGACCCATGTTTTGTACAAATGATTTCACATATAACCCATACGTCTGGATCAAATTTAATAGCTCTATCTTAAATTTTGCGAAGTAAAGAACAAAATATTTCAGGTCCTTTGTGTATGGTTATCCCTTTCGGGTTTTTGATATACTAACTTAATAATATCCACTTACTATTACACATAGTCCCTCGTTTAACGTTACCTACGTTTTAAGGTATCTCGAAGATTTCGAAAGAGTTGTCGAGAGGATATAAATTTTGTTATTTATGTTTGTTTCGCATCTACCAGCTGAAGCACCATGTAGGCCAATTCTAGTCACATTTTGATTGTTTGAATATATCTTCAAGCTGAAACACGATATAGGTTCTGGGGAGCACTAATTTCAGTTTTTATATCTTTCAAGCAGAATTAAAAACAATGAAAAAATTACACTTCAAATTGATGTATAATAATACGAACCTTTAAAAAATATATATCTCAAAAATATTTTTTATTTACATTTTTATCCGATTTTTGTCCTTTTCTGCCAAGAAACCATTCCGAAATGATGTGAGTTGTCAAAATCCGCCAACCCGTTAAGTGTAGTAACTGACATAACTATCTTTTATAAGTATATATAAAAATTTGCAAATTTTAATTGTTTCTCAATTGAGGAAGCCAATCATTAACAAAGTGTTTCCCCATAATTTTTCTTCAAACAAAAATTATTCATTCGTAAAAAATAAACAATCTCAAAACAAACACAAAGAAGACTTTTGTGCAAAAAATGTAAGAATTTTGAAATATGTATTTTAAAAGGTTAATTAACGTTTTTATCACATAAGGGTAAGCACAGGAATTTACTTATATGTTAAAACTAGATTTGTTACTAAAATGCTCACACTGCACTGGGGAGGGACAAGCATCTCTTTAATTCTTCCGGCGTCTTGTTTAATAACTTGTTCATTAATTTGCGCCTCAATTAGAGAATCAATCGAAACTTCTGACGTTGTGTAAGAATTAACAAAAGTAACTTTCTTTTCGCACAAAAAGCTGTATTTTAACAAGAAATTTTTTACAATTTCTACTTCTGCAGTGTTTTCTAATCAATGGTTTGTTCTTTCATTTCTCTGATGTTGCTATATTTACACTGAATAATGAGATTTTCGTACTTCACCAAGTCTATCAGAATGTGAAGAAGCTAAAACAAAAACAATTCCCATTGGATTTTGTGGCATACCTGATAAAACAATTTTTATATAATTCAAGGTTTTTCTATACGTTTACAGATTTATTTTAAATTCGGATAGAATGTTCCTAATAACAGAAATGACGGATACCCCGTACACTGGACATTCGGCATTTACAGACATATTTTTATATGAGTTAATTTCCAAATGGTGGAGTGTATAAAAACTTCGCTTTTTTATTTGTTTATATTCAAATCTCTTGTAAAAATCGTTGGCACATTTATAGTAGAATACTATTCGTATACCTCATTTATATTTACTAGGTCTTGTCACACAAGAAATGTACTAATTTTTTTGGTCGCTAAAAGTCAAAAATTAAGTCAACGCACAATTACAGAAGTTAAAAAAAGCTACCTCTCAAATACATTTTTTTTTAATTTACTCAAGAAAAATAAATTATTAATTACGGCAAACAGTTTAAATTATATACGATTTTCGCATTTTGTACTAATCTAGGAGAACATAATTAAGTAAAAAAAAAATTCTAAAACTACACAAGTAGAGTAAGTGAGTCACAGTATGTTTTCAGCAAAGGCCAAGCTAGGTGCTGGTATCTTTTGGTCCGTTTAAATCTGCTCAACTTAATCTATCTCAGTCTGCTTTCAATCTTATTTTTTTCTTACATTTTCTTTCTATATGTGAATGATATAACATTTTGTAGTTGTTGTTGTAGCAGTGTTAACATGCTCCGTTGTTTATAGACTGATTGATCCGGTTCTTCCTCAATGTCCAGTTTCAGGAATTCTGCTACCTTTATGGACTGTAGCCAGGGATCCTCTAGAGGGAGTTGGGAAAGCTTGGCTTGACAATTATACAGATGCAGCGTATTGTGCGGGTATCGCACGCTGAGCAGACGTTCCGCACATCTTCATCAATTCGACCCCAATACGAATTGCGACGGCTGCACCATCCTGAACGTAGTTGGGCCAAAACTACCCTGATTTGACTAGGCAGCCGATGTTCTTCATCTGCAATGGATGGGGGGCGTTCATACTGTAATTGTTAACTACCTCTGCGACTGCATCAGTATGAATGCTATTAGACCCGCTTGATAGACTTCATGATCTAGGGGCTCTCTATTCTATCGCTGGACCTCTCTCTCTAGATCATGAAGGTCCTTCCTGACACGCCTGGAGGGGAAGTTCTGTCCACCATATGGTGGTTAGGATGACTACCACGATAACACCCAAGCAGGTACTGCAACGAAAGCAAATGATTCTGTGACGTAAGGGAAGAACCTTCGTCTCCTCATGTAAATGGTCCACAGGAGTCATGAGGAGGCACCCTGTTGCAGTTCTCAGTGCGGCATTCTGGCAGGTCTGAATACTTTTCCACTGCGTTGCACTCGTAATCGCAGACAACACTGGAGCCGCATAGCTAACCACAGACCGATCTATAGCTTTATAAGAGGTCAACAAAGTTTCCTTATCCTCAACCCAAGTGCTGCCGGCTAACGCCTTGAGGATCTTGTTCCAATCGCAGATAATTGTGGCTTGCGCTGAGGACTTGAAAATGCTATCGAATGTGACCCCAAGGATTTTGGGGTAGTTAGTGGTCGGAATTACGTTCGGAACACATTCAGCTGTGTTCTCATCTCCGCAGTCCATGCGTTCTCATCACCGCAGTCCTGACACATATGTCATAAACTACAGGACCCGACGCCATGATCGTACGGTCATGGTGCTATGTAGTGGATGGAAACCGTGTTGATGGTTAGCAACTGATAAGCTTCCTCCGATACTGGAGAGGAGTTAAGTCTCGAGAGTCTTTGCTACTGGCTACAAAAGCGAAATTGGGTTGTATGATTCGCCTTTGTTGGCACCCTTGCCTGGCTTTAGTAGGGGACCACCCTATCCATTTTCCAGGCTTCGGGAACTATGGCTAACGACAAGTTAAGGTCTTTGTATATATACTCAACTTTCAGTGTATCCAGTTGCTTCAAAATTACCATTGATATTCCGTCCGGGCCCAATGCTTTAGACGACTTAGCGTTTCGGATGACATTCGCAACATCACCCATCGTAAACTCTGGAGGTACATCTTCGGCGGGAAGAGCTCTTATATGACGTAGTACATTTCGTCTCGCACTATCACTCTCGGGGTGCTCGACAAATTGACCAGCGCACCTCTTCGGATCAGTCACCGTTACGTCGTTAAATGTGACTGCTGTCCTATCATCCTTTTTCCCATGGTTCGAGAGTGACTTTACTTTTACCCACAATTTACTCAAATCGGTTCCAATGTTGCAACACTTCAGATTGGTCTAGCCACTTTTCCACTTATGCTCTTGTACCAACCTGTTGACTTCCACTGTCAGTTCACTGACACTGGGATCAGTAGGGTTGGTACGCCGGAACTCATCACACTCATTTGATAGTCTCGCTGCCTCTGCTGGGAAATTAGGTCTTACTTCGGGTATTCGACTGGCAGGTATATAGCGAGGTTGGTGAACTCTCTGAACTCAGGCCAGTGGGCTTTCCCACGGTTAAGGAAAGTGCGGCGTTCAGAGGTTATGAAATTGGGCGATCTGCTGATGGAGACGATTATCGGGTGATGGTCTGACCCAAGAGAAATGAAGGGTTGTCAAGTCACGTCATTTATCAGACCGGGTGACACAATGGTTAAATCTGGCGATCTGTGACATTCTCATCTTATTCGAGTTTACCGTGCAAAATGTGGAGCAGTCAATCTGCTCTGCCAACGCTGATCCCCTCTGGTCATTACCTAGGACGGAATGTCACAATTTATGGTGGGCATTGAAATCCACTAGTACTAGGCGGTTATTGCCTACCAAAAGTGGGCTTATATTAGGCAAGTTACGCGGTTCACAGCTATTAACCGGCGGGATATACACATTAAGCACCTCTACCTCGGCAGTACCACACTTGACTGCTACCCTCTGTTTGTCTGTATAGAACAGAATGGTGTAACAGGAACGCTATTCCCCCATCTCCACTTCTGGTGCGATCTTTCCTCAATACGTTGTAACTATTGCAACGTAGTAAGCTGCAATTTTCATTGAGCTTGGTTTCCTGCACCGCTGCGATCTTAATATTCCTCCGATTCATAGAATCCACTATCTCATCAATTTAACCTCGGAGTCTGTTTAGTCTTGTAGAAACTGTACTTGTTGTAAAGTTGTGTGTTGTAGTTTGTGTGTTGAATGTACTTCTTTAAATTTATTCTCATTTTTAAAAGGCATGTGTTTTCCATATGCTAGGTTTATGGTCGTAATAAATAATGTGATAAATGTCACGACCATAAATAGAAGATAAGAAAGGGTCGATCACAAACTAGGTACGTTTCGATTTCTCCCGCAATGTGTGCGTGGGCTGCATTAGGTATTTAACGCACATCGTGCATTAGTAAATAATATCCATGTGTAAATGTATTAGATGTAAGGTTTAGTGTTGAGAAAATGTTGTTAAGAAATGTTGTAAATATTTCCAGCCACGGAACGAGAAACATCATTTCGCGGCGTTTTCCTGTTTTTGTTACACCGTTTTGTGATGAGGTTAGGAGTCGACGTCATCAGAGTCCGTTGCAATTGAATTGCAAGAATGATGCACCGTTCGGAATTTCAACAGCAACATGTGGCGTTAGGTGCTGCGGTAAAGGTTGCTGTTCTTCCGTTGCGGAACAATTTCTTAAATGCACCCATCCTCCGCATCCATTACATCGCACCGAGACTGAACTGTGGTGGATGGTGTTTTGGCAAGCCGTATAGAACCATGGTCCGGGGTTTTTCTCAATCCCGGCACGGACCAAAAGAGTCCGGAGCAAGCATTCCGGGATGTGCTGCTCCTAATACAGAAAAATAAACAAACACGAAAATATATACAATGGGTTGGCAGTCGCTGGCCGAAACTGGAGTGTTGTAGTTTCGGGTCAATCCAGTGTCGTAGAACCCGCTGCCGTGGGATCGACAATTTGTAGTGATACATCTGCGTGTCCCACCTCTTTGTCTGCACTCCTTTGTAAATTAGTCCTCCAGAAACTCACTACATGTTAATTTATCTAAAATTAAGACATTAGTTGCATATTACCGCGATTTTCCAACTTTTGACCAATTCTTTGGCAACAATTAAAAACAACACAAAAGCCTAGTTTGTGATGATTTCACCATACTTTGTTTTTGATCCATTTCCTTGAATACCAGAAACACTTTCAGAAGTGTAATTTTTATTGTCGTTGAGAAATAGTAAGGTTTTATCCAATTATTTTTGTTTTTATAAAGATAATTTTGTTTCTGTGGGTCCTCTTCTATGGAGCTTGTGCTCGTCACATCCACATATCATTACTAGTAATTTTGAAAGTAACTACGATTTGTGAAAGAAAATGAGATGTTTCATGTTTTTGATAATGCAAACATTACTATTACAATTCAATGTTATGAAAATAAATGCTGGATTTATTTTATTTGTCATGTATGTTTAGTTTGTTTAAGATAGTAGAAAATTATAAGAATAGGTAAAAAGAAAATAAAATTTTAAAAATACCAAATACAGCCGTTATATTGGGGTCTATACGACGAGGACCTACATTGGCATTGTTCGTCATAAGCCATTACCATATTCAAACTCGAAACTTGAAATAAACGGTGAATAATGTAGCTAAAATCATCAAAATATCGAATATAGGAAGGTACCGTTATATCGGAGCTGTGCGAAGACCTGGACCTGCATAGACAATTTTCTGTCACAGGCTGTAGCATCCATTACGAACTTCAAATACCACATCTCAAATACCGAATATTGGGAGGTACCGTTATATGGGGGCTATACGAAGACGTCAACCTGCACAAACAATTTTCTGTCTTAAGATGTAGTATCCATTTCGAACTTCAAATACCAAATTTGAAATAATTCCGGTGAATAATGTCGCTAAAATAAATCCATAGTATGATGGAGGGTATAAAAATAAATAATAAAATCAATGAATAAAGGTGTACAAAAACTAAAGATTTTACAAAGTATGTCTCAGGTTTTAAAATCAGTTTTTTGATTTCGGTGTAAATAAAATATATAATATATAATATAGCCTAGAAGAATTTGGTGTAAATCGGTTCAGATATAGCCATAGCTTTTATATATGTTTCATCCGATTTTATATTAAGTCCCGTTGAAGTCAACAAGTTATTTTAAATTATTTATCGTTGTCTGTATCGGGACTTATATTTTTTCATTTTACTAATTCTCCTGTCGAATTTTGTATAATTTAGCCAAGTCGTATAAAATGTTCAATCAGGTACTGTTGTTTCATTTAATAATGAGTGTAAATATATGAAAATGTAAATATTAAATTTACAATCCTTAACACCGTCAGATTTTTTTCACGGATTTGTCTAAAAATGGTATTTGTAGTTCGTAATGGTTTCCAGCCCGAGATATATATTTTTCCTTGCTTTAGTTGTACTAAAATCTAAAAAAATAAAATTGTTTAAATATCGCTAAATTGTTAGTGGTAGTGAAATTCGATAACTCATTACTACTAATCATTAAGTAGCACTGAAATTTTAATATCACTACCATTAATTATTAAATGCTTTGTGCGCTAAAAATCTAGTGCAATAAGCCCATCCTTGGTTTTTACGTTTTTTTTTTTCGAAGCCGGATTTTTTTTATAATCCGAGGGCGCTATCTAAAAAAAGTAGAATAACAGAACTTGTGATTTTACTTCGACTGATGCCGCTTGATGAGCTTACCGGAGTGGTTTTAAGTTCGAAATGTGTACTACAGCCTATGACAAAAAATTGATTATGCAGGTCCACGTTTTCGTATAGGCACCACATATCGATACCTACCTACATTTGGTATTTTAATAATTTTAGCATCGTTATTTACCTGGATTGTTTCAAATTTCGTATTTTAAGTTCGAAATGGATACTTTAACCTATGACAGCAAATTTTGTATGAGGGCCAATATTGGTTAATTCCTTCACTTTATACGAAATATGTGATAATTTCTACAAAATGTTAAAATGTGCGTGAGGTATCAGTTATAGTCGACCGAAGTATTTCATTTTCATACTTAATCTACCCTTTGTGTGGGCACCTGACCTAGCAGTAATGTAAATATTAAGATTTAAAAAGTTGGAACAAAATCTCTTTCAGTGCATTAACATTTTTTTTTTTTTGAAAAGTTCGACCTTTTATAGGGGAGGTACCAGAAGGAGTGGACCGATATTGCCCATCCCCAAACTCGATCTAAGCTTGGCAATAATATTACGATGTACCAAGTATGGACCAAATCGGATACTCCCTTCGAGGGTTATGGTGCCCACCAGCCAGGCGTACAGACGGACGGACATCGCTTGATCGACTCCAAATATCCTGAAACGGATTTGGTCCAAAAAAACCTAGAACCTACAACCGTTATTTCAATGAGGCACGTTTTGGCCGTATCAATGATATTTAATCTCTCTAGCCATATGGCTGAGGGATACATACTAACTTAATGTAGGTTCGTCAAAACCATATAAGAGTTAGTCGTCAGTCGTCAACAGTGCATTTGCGCTCTGTAAGGTATTGAATAATATCATGATGGAATTCTAAAAGTGCGTGTCTAGTGTAATTTTCCTCCTTGAAACCGAAAATTTGAATTAATTTTTTTACCTTGTTTAACCGACGTAACGAACTCATCTATAAAATGTTAAATTTTTTGTGACGTATTTTTCTTAGAGAATAATTGTACTTTTTAAATTCCAATATTTTTCGTATTAATAGAAATTTTTATATCAAACACTATTTTCAACCTCTATTGCTTATCATAGTGTGGTAATAATGTTTTTCGATAGCCATACTAGTTCCAAGACCAATACTAGCAGAATCCATTATTTTTTCTGGATATTTCTGTGAAATATTCGAAGAATTTGAAAAAATCAAATATTGAACCTAAATACATAATTAAAAACATATGCAAACTATAATCTATATCTAATATATATAATTTTATATTTCTTGTGGATTCATATTGGATATAATTTTTCATATTTTCTCGAAATACTCATGTCAGACCCGACAAAGTATACGGGTGAGATGAAAACACTGCAACCAACTTCAGACTGCTGTCATTTCTAAGCCACTAGTCCGACAGCTGTTAAAATTATTCCAGTGACAGCAGTTTACAAGCGTACAAAAGCATTTTGATTATAACTTTCCAGAAAAAAAGTTATTCGTGATGGAATTCAAGCGTGATAGTGTGATTTCTTTATATTTGGCTAAAAAACCACAAGTGACTATAGTTAGAGCACTCCAGCATTAAAATGTGAATAAATCGTTTGTGTCTCGTACCATCGCTCATTACCGTGATACTGGTAGCTTAGCCCGACGTCAAGGAAGTGGACGGAAGAATACAGCAACATCAGCAGAAATGGTTCGAAAAGTAAAGAAGCGACTTGATAGAAACCCGCGTCGCAGTGGTCGAAAAATGGCTCGTGAGCTGAACATATCACAATATTCCATTCTGCAAATACTGAGCAACGAGCTCGGGGTAAAGCCAATGAAATTCCAAAAAGTGGCAAGGTTGGCACTAAAAAATACCATAGTGTCGATCACCTCAAGCAAGTGCTTCGCCGGGAATGGGCCAAAATACCGCAGAGCAACCTTCGGGTAGCGTGTGACGGTTTCATAGGCCCTTTGAAGGCCATAATTCGTGCCAAAGGTGACCAATTCGAACAAATCTAAACTTATTCTATTGATGCTATTTCCGACATGTTTTGCTTTCATTCAATAAAATTTAAAAGAAAATGTGAAAATTGTGGCGTTTGACTTTGTTGCTGTTTTTTTATCTTACCCTATATATATATTCCTGATCAGGGTAAAATTCTAATTTGATTTAGCGATGTCTGTTTGTTTGTCTGTCTGTTGTAATAACGCCAAAGAAGACTAAATTTTTGTGTATTTTGTCTGTAGGCAGGTTAAGTTCGAAAATGAGCCATGTCGGTCCTCGTTTTCGTATGGCCCCAATATTACGGTTCCCCTAAATATTCGGTATTTTGTTTATTTTAGCGACATTACAGACCGTAATTTTGTATTGGAACTTGTTAATGAGTACTAACCCTATGACAAAAAATTTAGGTCCACGCCGTATAGCCCATATGTAACGGTACCTACCAATATTCGGTATTTCTATGGTATTAGAGACATTATAGAATGGAATTGTTTCAAATTGCATATTTAAAGTTCGAAATGGATGCTTCAACCTATGACAGAAAAGTCTATATGTGGGTTTACGTCTTCGAGAACCTCACATATAACGGTACCTCCCTTACACATTATATTCAAAGAAATTGTTTCAAAATTATTTGAGGGGCTAATGGGTACTACAGCCCAACGTACAATAAAAAGGTAAGGAAGAGCTGCTAGCAGATTACAATTTTTTTCTAAGTGTGAAATTTGTGAACAATAGAAACCCAATATTTTCAAAATCAACGATTGGCGGGCACAGCAAAGATCAGGGCTGTATATCTGCAGTTTTACGAAGCTGTTCTACCTCCTTATTGTACCATGATACAGTCTATGACAACAATTGCATATGCATGTTCTCGTCTTCGTATAGCCCCCACTACCACTAAAATTTAGTGGTAATGAAATTTTAATATCACTACCACTAAATTTAGTGATATTTCAAGCCAAAAAACGCTGTGTATATGTATTTTGATCCTTTTCACAGAATTATTGTTTAATGCAGACAAGCAATTTCTACCCAGACAATCAATGATTGCGTCCGTTGGTTTTGGAGGTGCCGTGTTTGTGCCCGGACATAATCCCCATTTCAATTATGGGGATTATGCCCGCTTTGTTCTTTGTCATAATCCCCATAATAATGTGGGGACTATGTCCGCTTCCAAAACAGACACAATCCTCATGGGCGGGAGTATGACCGTTTGCTGTGTGGACTATTTACAAAAATAATTAATTTTTAGAAATCTTTGATTCGCTGTTGCGAGGAGAAAATATCAAAAGACCGGCTACTTAAATAAATAACTAATTTTTAGAAATCTCTTTTTTGCACAACAAATCATTTTGGGTATATCCATTATTATGAGGATTGTGTCCGCAACATTCTGGGGATTATGACCTAACCCCCATTATGGAATGGAGATTATATCCATGAAGAAGCGGTCATAAACTCCATAGGGTAAGTGCGCTTAAGTTCGGCATGTCCCAGTAGTCGGCAATTGAAATTTAAACTTAAATAACTAAGAATAGAATTGACCAAATAATGAAATAATTGCAAAAAAACGTCAACGGTGTTCTCTGCTCTCTTTCTGTAGAAAAGCATTGAGCTCCGATCATTTATTACGAGAGAATAACGGTTTTCGTCAGTAAGTGTCTCCCAATGCGTGCGATAGTGCTTGTTTGTAAAAAAAAACCAGTAAAGAAAGTCCTAAAGTCGGGCGGGGCCGATTTTATGATACCCTACACCGCTTTGCTAATTTAGTTGAGCTCCACATAACAATTAAAAGAATTTATGGGAGAATTCAATCATACACGCTATGATTATATTCATAATTTAAAGTTCAAAGGAGTAAATATGCCGAAGCATTTGTATCTTTTAAATTCGGACTTGTATTGCCCATTTGGTGCAAAATTAATTTGAAATCAGATAAAGATATATATGGGAGCTATATCCAAATCCGAACCGATCTCGATAAAATTTAGCAAAGATATTTCTGAACTGTATTTAATATATTTCCCTGAATATCGTGGTTACGGAGTGCATATCACGGCTGTGGGTAACAAATACAACAAATCGGATGAACAATATATGTGGGAGCTATAGCTATATCCGAACCGATCTTCACCAAATTTGACATACTAGCTTCTAGACTCAATTCGGTCGTAAGTGCCAAATTTCATCCCATTTGAGCAAATATCAGACGTTTGGTGCACAATCAAAGGTAAATCGGACGAAGTTATATATGGGAGCTATATCCAAATCTGAACCGATCTCGATAAAATTTAGCAAATGTATTTCTGAGCTGTATTTGATATATTTCCCAAATATTGTTGTTACGGGGTGCATATTACGGCTGCGGAGGACAAAAATAACAAATCGGATGAACAATATATATGGGAGCTATAGCTATATCTGAACCGATTTCGATCAAATTTGGCATACTTATTTTCAGGCCTAATTTGGTTGTATGTGCAAAATTCCATACTATTCGGACTGATATTACACGTTTGGTGCACAATAAAAGGCAAATCGGACGAAGATATATATGGGAGCTATATCTAAATTTTGACCGATTATCTCCAATTTCAGTAGGGTTCGTCCTTGGGCCAAACAAATTATTTGTGCAAAAATTCATCTGGAAGGGCAATAAATGCAAACTGTACTTTGTTTACAAAAATACATGGACAGACGGACGGACGGACATGAATAAATCGACTCAGAATGTGATTCTATGCAGATCATCAAAAGGAACTATGGGTCTATCTCGTTTCCTTTTGCCTGTTACAAACAAATGCACAAAGACATAATACACTGACCACCTTGTGGTGTAGGGTATAAATAGTGGTGGCGTCAACTTAATAATCGATTTAAATAAATTAATTTAATATTTTTGGAATCAGAAATCTATATATATAAAAACCAATTGTTGTTTGTTGGTAACGGAATCAGTTGAAAACGGCTGGACCGATTTGCATAATTTTTTGTACAAACGTTCGTCATACCCTGTGTTAGGTTTTTAAAGAAAAAAATATTGACCACGCATACTACGCATACTGATTTATCTAAAATCTTTATATTTGCCAGATAATGAAGATATCGGTTTGAAAATTATTACACGAGATACTGTTGACTTTCCCTCCAACCCTAGGGATCTATTTGGGGTCTGAAGAACTGACAACGCATACTTCTAATCTATCTAAATATATAAAATAATATTGTGTTAGTTGCTACGCTTATAACTCAAGAACCGCTGGTCTGAGTTTAACGATTCACACAAATTCGAAATTGTCTCTTGGCAGAAAAGGATAAAATAAAAAAAAATCGCGTAAAATTGTGAATTTTGAAAATTTTCATTTTGACTTTTGAAGTGTACATTAGTAATGTTTTATTTTGCATGATTTTTTCCATTTTGACTTCCTATTTTGAAATGTACATTTGTAGTGTTTTTTTTTTTTTTTTTTTTTTTTTTTTTGAACTTTAATATGATGTGTAGTCTTTTTGGGTAGTATAAAGCGACGACAATTATGGAGTGGCGGACCTGAATAGATGCTGTCAAAATAATTAAACGTGGTCAAACCAAAGTTAAAAGATAATTAATTTTTCCAAGCTGCTAAAAAAAAACTGCCAAACTTCGTAAGGACCTTTAAACATTCGCTGTGAAAAACCAGTTTTGAATTCTGAATAAATAATATCAAAAATAAATATATATAGAAATATATATAGAAATAAAATAATAATAGAAAAGAAATAGTACGCAATACGATGTTAAATGGCGATCTTTCATGTCTGAAATTGGCATTTAGCTTTCAACTCCAGGATCTACATCGTGCTTCAGCTGGAAGATGCGAACACATTTAAACATACAAAAATAAACGACAAAACGTTATGGGGCTCATTTCAAAACGTGCACCTACCTACTTATTTCACATGACAATAATCCGTCCAATGAGAACTCAGTATGCAAAATTCATTGGGACTGCAATCGGTGAAATGCCGAATATAAAAGCGCAAAAAAGGAGAGGGAAAAGGGTTTCTACTCTTTCAGAAATTCTTCCTAAACTTTCACGATACCTTAAATCGCTTTTGCAGTTTAAAATATGGGTCGTAACCCCCGGATAAGGATTCAACCCGATTTCAAGTATATATTACATTTTAACCATATTTTCTTACTAATTTCGGCAAATGTTGGTAATTTGGGAAGAAACCATCCTTGCAAAAACTGATCACGTTTTGTATAACTATCATACTATTTAAGGAACCGGATATTTGTTTAATCGTCTTTGAGTTATACTATGATAAAAGACGCGCAATTTCAATGACAAATATTACATATTACTTTAAAAACAAGTAAAAAAATAAGTTCGGCCGGGCAGAACTATTATTATCATCCGCTTAGGGTAAAGAAAATATTTTTATATAAAAGTATGAGAATTCAAGCGTGTTTCACTTTAAACTTCATATACCAGTAAAACTGTTTGGATAATGCAGTTAACTTATCAAAAAACCATAAAGTGAATGAGGCCGTTATATGGGCCATACGAAAACGGGAACCTCTGTGGACAATTTTATACTTCAAGGATTGTAATCTATCAAACTTTCTAAAATACCAAATTTAAAACAGTTTCGTGCGTAAATGTGACTAGGATTATCAATATACCCAATATTGGTAGGTATCGTTATATGTGTTAGACAAATCCGAGAAGAAATGTGGCAAAAATCATCAAAATACCGAATTATGAATTTCCCCGTTTATATGGGGACTATACCAAAAACGTGGACCGATAGATCTCATTTTCAATATCAACCATCCTATACACAATACAAATTGTTCTGCTAAATTTTGATGCTATACGTCAAATAATGTGGGATGTATCGTAATTTAAACAAACAGACATACAGACGTACAAATCGACTTAGAATTTTATGCTGATTATGAATATATATATGTATGGGGTCTATGACGAACATTTAGGGATGTTACAAACGTAATGCAAAAAGTTAATATACCCTCCTTTCCAAGGTAGAGGATATAATAAGCATTAAAGACTAAAATTACGGGGCGGCAACGCGGACCGGGCCAGCTAGTTCTCCCATAAAAACTTTTAATTGTTATGCGGAGCTCTACTACATTAGCAAAGTGTGTAGGGTATCATAAAGTCGGCCCCGCCCGACTTTAAGACTTTCTTTACTGGTTTTTATTTAATCTCATTTTTATTTTAATTGAAAATCCATACGTTACTGAAGGTAACCATACTATTCTTGGTTTTCTATCTATATTTGGTTTAGAATGATAATTAAATAAAACACTATTTAAAAACGAAATTAATTTCAAATTCTGGATTAAACTGTGAATTAGTAATATAGCATTGTTTTATACTATTTAAAATAAAAAAATATACAAAATAATATTTTTTTTACTGAAATACCATATGCCGACTACTGGCAAATAGACATGCCGAGCATGTCTACTATTTTAGTAAAATTGCCAATTTTGCCTATTTAATAAAAACAAATTCAATTTTTTATGTGTTTGTTTCTCTTTCGAGACGAGCTTAATGATCTGAAATTTGCAGTGAAAAGGAAAGCCAGATAGACACTATCACACACTCACCACTATGCGACGCGTTTCGCCGTTGGTTAAGCGGCTATTATTTCGAAAACTAAACAAAATTTGGAATCTGAACAACTTTAGTTTTCTGCAATCGAAAGATTTCACTCAGAATGTTGAAAGATTGAAAAATCGAAAATCCTAAAAGTGCCGACTTACACTTACCCTATCTACCCTCACTGCAAATAGCTCTATTCCTATACTTACATCAATTTTAGTACTTTTTGTATACGTAATAGTACACATTTCCTAATTTACACTCTGATCTAAAGGCTACACACTCACAGTGATCCCTACACCAATATTCACATCTCTTTTCTTACACTCTATACCAAATTTAGTATAATTTAGTCCTTTTCATTCACGTTATAGTACTCGTTTCCAAATTAGTTTGCTTATTAAAACGCTTCGCATTCACAGAGATCCTAATACCCAAATACATAATTCCAGTTCTTTTTATACACTTTATGCCATATGTAGTACCATTTAGTACTTTTCGTGCACCTACGACCGCTTTCTATACTAAATTTCAATATTCCACCTTTATCCCTTAATCCAACACCATATTATACCAAAATTTAGAACTATTTGGAATAGTTCTTAGACTTAGTACCCATTTGCATTACTTAGACCACACCACGCATTTCCTAAAATACCTCCTTTTTAACCATATCAACTAGCAGTGATCCCTTTATCAACGTTATTATATATTTTGAATAATATGTGAAACAAGTCAGCAATTCTCTTTTAACTTAGATATGTTGGTCCACTCCTTCTTGTAAAAATCAAAGTTAAGATTTACAACTAGTCATATACAATTTGGAAAAAAAACATGTCAATATTTTTTTGCAATATTAGATGAAGCGTGAATATGGAGTGGATGTCGGCCCACTCTTTTGGATATCTTTCCCACAAAAGTTCAACATTTTTCAAATTTTAAGATGATACATGATCGAAAAGACACAACCCGACCTCAGAATTAAGTTTAAATTGTTTCATTAACTTAAATAACACTTCGTATACCATTATTAATAATTCTTTTTTATCGATGTTTTTTATTTCACAGCGTGCTGCTGAAGCTCGATGGGATGAAGCCAGTAATGTAACAATCAAAGTTTCCACAAAACCATGTCCGAAATGTCGTACACCAACCGAAAGGGATGGGGGATGCATGCATATGGTTTGTACTCGTTCTGGATGTGGGTTTGAATGGTGTTGGGTATGCCAAACAGAGTGGACAAGGGACTGTATGGGAGCACATTGGTTCGGTTAATAAGTGCAATTATTTTTTTATTTCTTTGTTAAGTCTAAAAAATTATAAAGTGGATATATGTTAATATCATTGATTCTATAAATAAATATAATTAAACTTATAATAAATGAATGTAAAATATGGAACTGTCAAATAAAATTCGCCGAAGGTGTGTAAGAGATGCTTCGGACCGCTGGACCTACCCCAGAGCAATGTAAGCATTTCAAAAACAAGTTTAGTTTAAACTAGCAAATAGATTCATGTGCTTGCCCCTAAAATCAGGAGGTACTTATAATTATTCGAAAGAATTTGTCTTTCTTTCTAAAATGTCAAATAACAAACATTTAAGGAATTTGAAAGGGGCTATATCATTTGAGGGGGGGTATATCACAATGTAGACCTACCCTATAAATATTTTGTACAAATGATTCCTCATGTAACCCCTTGGACTGTATCAAATTTAAAACTTTATCGTAACTTTAGCGGAGTATATGGCAACATATTTGCAGCCCTTTGTTTATGGTTAAGCTATATAAAATGGACTCCAAAAATGCACTGATTGCAGCCCCAATGCATTTTGCATATAGAACAGTCAATTTTTTCAGTTCAACGATTTTTCTCAAAACGTTCTTTCATGACAACGTTGCCACTGTAATTACAAATAGCCAAAAGAAAATTTGAGTCAAATCAGCCCAGCCGTTCTCAACTGATGTGTTACTATACTTTTTCAATTTTTTTACATATAAAATTAAAGAAGTAGGTGTGGCCAGTCCCCAAAAAGATACCTAGGGTTAGAGGGAGAATCAAGATTACGTCTTATTCTAACTGTGGGAAAGATATCTTCATGATTTTGGCAAATATTAGGATTTTAGATAAATCGAAAAAATGGGCGCAAAATTGGGCATGGTCACTTTTTCTTTGCATGAAAACCTAAATCGGGGTAGGACGAACATTTAAAAAAAATATCTTATATACAATTCTACACAAAATTCCATATCATAATAGAACAGTCAATTTTTTCAGTTCCGCGATTTTTCTCAAAATTTTCTTCATGACAACGTTTTCACTGTAATTACAAATAAACAAAAAAAAATTGAGTCAAATCGGCCCAGTCGTTCTCAACAGGTGTGTTACTATACTTTTTCAATTTTTTTACATATAAATTTAAAGGAGTAGGTGTTTCTCTGACCCCAAACAGATACCTAGGGTTGGTGATGGGGAGAGGCAAGATTACGTATACTAACTGTGGAACAGATATCTCCATGATTTTGGCAAATATTAGGATTTTCCATAATTCAAAAAATTGGCGCAAAATTGGGCGCGGTTACTTTTTTTTTTTTGCATGATAACCTAAATCGGGGTAGGACGAACATTTAAAAAAAAAAAATATCCAAATAGTTCCAGCCGGTCTCAACTTATTCAATTACCAACGAATAACAATTGGTTTATATATATATTAAAAAGTAGGCGTGGTCAGTTCCTTAGCCCCCAAATTAATACTTAGGATTGGAGGGAAAGTCAACAGTATGTCGTGTAACAATTTTAAAACTGATATCTTCATTATTTGACAAATATAAGGATTTTAGATGAATCGAAATAGTGGACAATTGATTAATATATATATACTAGCTGGCCCGGTCCGCGTTGCCGGGCCGTAGTTTTAGTCTTTAATGCATAGTTTTTAAAGCATAATTATTTTCAGCCAGAGGTTTTAATTTGAGAGTTTAAAACCTAAAAAAATAGATCATATGTATTAAAAATTATACATTATTTTTTTAGTAGCCCCTCTACCCCCAAATTAGCCTAAAAACACATTTTAAGCCAAATCGATTCAAAAATATAATCAAAAAAATTTCCGCGAATAGGTCTTCTACCCCCTTAGAAACTAAGATGCTAAATAAGGGTAAAATCAATTGAAAATTGGATGCTAAATAAGGGTAAAATCAATTGAAAATGGGGCTAAGTCGCTGGAAATAGAGAAAATCAGCGGATACCTTCATATAAAATACCTTGTTCTTCCTAAAATCTAAAACTACCAACATTTGAGGTATCAACTTAGACCGACCTGAAACATATTTTGTACAACTGATTCTTCATGAAACCCTGGACTGTATCAAATTTAAAACTCTATCGTAACTTTTGCGAAGTATAGAGCAAAATATTTGAGGCCCTTTGTGTTTGGATAAGCTATATAAAATGGACCCTAAAAACGTTTGACCCGAAACCCCTGTTAGGGATTTTTATCTATTTTCCAAGTGTAATATCGCGCAGTGTAATTACTGACGATAGCGCACAGTCACCGTATAACGCTACATGTGAGTTAAGGTTACTTTTAAGGTTTCGGAAGAATTTTCCGAGAATATGAATCCTCTTTCTAAATTTTCAATTTGGTCCACTATTTTGTATAGTCCTCATATTCGGTATTTCACTGATTGCAGTCCCAATGAATCTTGCATTTTAAGTTCTCATTTGATGGATTATTTCCATATCTAGTCAATTTCTTGCAGTTTTGGACTTCAGAATCGGTAGTAATTCCTAAATTGAAATCCTGGCAATATGACTTTATTTAACTATAAAAAATAAAGTTTCATCGATTTATAAAAGTTAGGGACCCCATAAAGTATGTTAAAAAGTTGAAATCTTTGTTGATTAAATTATGTCCGGGAGCCTCTTCATTCACCATTTGCAATTACGATAGAGATCCCCAAATTTAATATGCGTCTTTCAGTTTAAGCACATATTATTCTTAGGATTATTAATGTTACAAAAGGTATATATTTGTTCTCATTTAAATATATCCCTCATGTAATATTGTCTCCCAATATTCGTCGACCAAATGTGCTTTAAATTTTAGGTATTTTGAAGGGCTCAAAAGCATTTTTGAGTTTATAAATCATTTGTCAGAAAATTACAACAAAAGTCCACTTTATGATTTATTTTGTATTTCCCAGTACCTCTTTATATTCGTTATATCATCGTATTTAATTAAATTTTCAATTCTCAATTATCAGTATTATAAAGGTCTTAGCAATATTTTCCAAGTCAAAAGTAATTTTAGAATTCGTAACTTTTAGAAGATCATGTTATAAGGTATTTAGTTTTTACCAGTCGATTAAACTATATCTGTCTGTGTATACGGGCGTTCGTTGAAATCACAATAAAGGCGAAATATTTAGTTTAAACTTTGAACTACAATATTCCTAGGAAGTTAGAATATATCAGTTTCGTTTAGGTATAAAATACCACTAAAAATTCGTCATTTTGCATGTTTTTGTTACAATTTCTACCGAATTACATGTAACTTGACATTTAAAGTTTTCGGTATTGGTTCCCCATTAGGCATAGCCTCAATTTAAAAGTACGTTGAGATTATTAATGTGTTGATGCTTTGAAAAGTATTTTTTAGTCAAAATTGAAAATTTTGGTTTGTCAACCATATAACGGCATGTATAGAAAAAATGCAAAAATTTTCGATTTTTTCGGTTTTTATACCCTCCACCTTGGAAAGGAGGGTATATTAACTTTGTCATTCCGTTTGTAACATCCTTAAATATTCGACGTAGACCCCATAAATTATATATATATTCATAATCAGCATAAAATTCTAAGTCGATTTAATTTTAATTTTTTACATACAGATTAAAAGAAGTAGGTGTAGGCAGTTACTCTGGTAAATTAAAAAAATCAAAAAAAAGGGATTAAAATTGGGCGTGGTCACTTTTTCTTTGAATAAAAACCTAACTCGGGGTAGAACCAACATTAAAAAAAATATCCATATCCATAGGTTAATAAGTAAACGGGGCCAGACCGGGGAAGGTCAACAGTATCTCATATAATAATTTTCAAGCCAATATCTTTATTATTTGGCAAATATAAGGATTTTAGATTAATCGAAATAGTGGGCGTGGTCAATATTTTTTCTTTAAAAACCTAACTCGGGGTATGACGAACGTTTGTACACAAAATTGTGCAAATCGGTCCAGCCGTTCTCCATTACCAACGAACAACAACTGATTTATATATATATATATATATATATATATATATATATATATATATATATATATATATATATATATATATATATATATATATATATATATATATATATATATTTGTAAGACACTGAATTTATTCATTAAAAACATTTCTTAAGAACTAGTTGTGATAATATGACTTAACCTAAATTATAATTAAGTGTAAATGAGAGAGAGATAGATACCAACTGTACACATGCATATGCACCATGCCACCATAAACCTTAGGGGGAGGTCATACACACGCATAGCTATCTCACATGTGGCAAAAAAACATGCTACACTTGCTTATCAGTCTGAGTAAAGATTACATCCCATAATCAAACTCCACCATAACACATGCAGCAATTGAAAATTTTGTATTATTTATTTCTAACTCGAAGGTCTGCTCACCACATTTTCTTATCTTATTTCATGTGGACTGTATTAAGAAGATCCCAGTTTAACAAATCCCTCTCGTCTACACTAGGTAGCCCCAAATTCTCTTTTATTATATAAACATGTTCACTTATCCGTGAACAACATAATTGCGTGTCATTTGTGTACGTGTGCTTAAATTGAGTGTGTGTGTGTTACTCCGAGAGTAGAACAGAGTTTGTGTGTGCGCTGTAATTGTGAAGAAATAAACACATTTAAAAATATAAAATGATCCTGCAGGGAAATAAATTGGTTTAAAACTAATTTAAAATTAGTTTAAAAAAACCACAACTAGTTATTTTTTGATTTATTTCCTTTACGCCAACTAACTATTTTAACATGGGGATGAGCTAGGCAGTGGACAATTGTCCATTCCTGCATTACTTTGAAACTAAATATAAACTAGTTACCTTTAAACTAACTATAAACCAATTACTTTTAAGCCAATTTTTAGTCAGTTGAAAAATATGTTAAAAAAGTTCAAAAAGATTTTTTTATTTTTATATTTTTTTGTTAATCAAATTTTTTTATTTTCTATTTGAAGGAGGAGTGGTATTTTCAGATACCCTGGCTGCACTGTTTTTCTAAGCATATGTACTTGTGTATTAAGGTTGGCAGCACGAGCTTGTATTATTGTACGTTGCATTTATATCAAAGTATTTTTGGAAATGTATTATGCGAATTATTGCAAAGTAGTTTGATATAACCAATCATCTTTGTTTTTTAGGGCTGTTTTTTCTCTAGAGAACTTATATGTGTTTTGTTTTTGCAATTTTTTTTTCGTTTTGGTGTTTGAAGTGGTTGATATCCAGATGACTTTTCAACCAATTTGAAGTTAGTTGTAGAATAATGCATTTATAACTAACGATTTTCTCAACTGGTTGAAAAATGCCCCGCTGGTAAGTTAGTTAGTAAATGCATTATTCTACAACTAACTTCAAATTAGTTGAAAAGTCATCTGAATATCAACCAGTAGTGGTTACTTTGCTTTTTGATCTCCAGATGACTTTTCAACTAATTTGTAGTTAGTTGTAGAATAATGCATTTATAACTAACGATTTTCTCAACTGGTTGAAAAAAGTCTTGCAGGGGAAGTACAAATTAATCTTTCTTGTAAACTTGCGTATTCTTTTAATTTTGGACAGAGATCGGACACTTACTGAAGAAAAAGGTTTCAATTCTTAATTACGAAAATGTTCTGAAAATTTCTTTTTTTTTTTGTATCTTCATAAAATTTTGGTCATAAACATAAATTCTAAATTAAATCTCAGTGAAATAATTTTTTTTTGATATTTCATTTAAATTCCTGTTTAACTGAATAAAAGTAGATTTCTTTTCAATTTATACCAAAGGTATACGTTTGACAAATGTTCTGTTCCAGAACCTGCAAGAATCTACTAGTTTTGCAATTTTGTCGATAATATCTTGACCATTCTTGCAGTTCAGAAACAGAGCAAAAATGTATAGTATTTCTCAATAATCAAAATTAAAAATCCAATGTGCTTTTTATTAAGGAAATGTTTCAGAACATTATTTTTTACTAAGAATTTATAGCGCAATCGCAAAAGCATGTAGCGTTGGTTTCATTTGTGTCCCTAATTTTTGGTATGATAAACTCACGGAAAAATAATTTACCTCCAACTTATAGTTCTCATCATAAAAGCTGTCCCATTTATCATGAGGTGGACAAAACTAAACATATTACAACTTGATTTCTTTACGGTACGTCTTCCAAATTACAACCTATTTGATTTAGGAATTTCTAACGAATCGGTGAACAAAACTTTTAAACTGCAGAAAATGTGTACTATGGTGTGATACAGGTGTTCGTTCAACATTTGATTAATTTTTCATGCATAGTGAGTTCATTTGGGAAATGGACTCAAAAGACTTCAGTAATAAACTACAAAACAAGAAAAACATCAATAATCTTAAACCATGAAAACCGGATATTTTTTAGCAAATCGTAGGGCTTTTTCAAACTTAAGTTGCAACATATATGGTTTAGACAATTTCATTTGAAAATTTTAATGTTCTTAAAAATAAAACTTAGGGCCAGCGACTCGGATAGGGTCAACTAGTATGACATAAATATAATTTTCCAGAAAAAAAGTTATTCGTGATGGAATTTAGGCGTGATAGTGTGATTTCTTTATATTTGGCTGGAAAACCACAAGTGGCTATCATTAGAGCACTCCAGCATTAAAATGTGAATAAATCTTTTGTGTCTCGTACCATCGCTCGTTACGGTGATACTGGTAGCGTAGTCCAGTAGTGGACGGAAGAAAACAGCAACAAAGGTTCGAAAAGCAAAGAAGCGACTTGATAGAAACCCGCGTCAAAGTGGCCGAATAATGGCTCGTGAGCTGAACGTATCGCAATATTCCATTCGACAAATATTGAACAATGAGCTCGGGGTAAAGCCATTGAAATTCCAAAAAGTGCAAGAACTTAAAAAAAAACTAAAGTGTTGCTTCGCTTGGCCGAAAGTGGTGAACTGCCGAATTTTGTTTTCTCCGATAAGAAGACATTCGCTGTCCAGCAGTTTGTAAACAAACAAAATGATCGTGTTTACTTGCCAAAGAGGTCAGCTGAAAATGTGTACCTTCGGCTGGCAACAGAACTCAAGCGACGGCCATGGTGATGGTGTGGGACGCGATAACAGCCGATGGTCGTTCTCCACTCGTGTTAATCGACCGTGGCATCAGAATAAATGCCGAATAAAGCCTTGGGAACGCAAACATTTTGGTCACAGACCTTGGACATTCCAACAGGGCTCAGAACCATCGCACTCAGCACGCGCCACCCAAGAATGGTTACAAAATGAGGTTCCTCGCTTTATTTCTAGCGCACAATGGCCACAAAAATCTCCGAATACTAATCCGATGGACTATTGTGTTTGGAGTATTTTGGAAAGCAAGGTTGGCACTAAAGATACTACGATCACCTCAAGCAAAAGCTTCGCCGGGAATGGTCCAAAATACCGCAGAGCAACATTCGGGCAGCGTGGCGGTTTCATTGGCCGTTTGAAGGCCGTAATTCGTGCCAAAGGTGACCAACTCGAACATATCTAAACTTATACTAAAATCTAATGCTATTTCCGACATGTTTTGCTTTCATTCAATAAAATTAAATAAAATGTAAACAAGTAAACAAACATTAAGTTCGTCCGGGCCAAACTTTTAATACCCTCCACCTTAGGGTAAAAGAAACATTAGAAGAAATGTGGCAAAACCATTAAAATGCCGATTATGGGGAGGTACCGTTATATGGGGGCTACACCAAAACGTGGACAAAAATTACAATGTCTCGGCACCCGAACTAGGACCCATTATGACCCACAAATACCAATTTTTAGACAAATCAGTGAAAAGATGTGGCAAAAACCATCAAAATACCGAATATCTGGAGGTACCGTTATATGGGGGCTATATAAAATCATGGACCCATGCATGCAATGTTTCGCCACCGAAGCTGGAACCCATTATGACCAACAAATATCAATTTTCAGACAAATCCGTGAAAAAATGTGGCAAAAAAAAACTAAAATACCGAATATCGGGAGATACCTTTATATGGGGGATATACCACAACGTGGACCTATACATGCAATGTTTTGCCACACGCTCAGGGACCCGTTATGACCTACAAATACCAATCCGTGAAAAAATGTGGCATAAATCATCAAAATACCGAATTTCGGGAGGTACCGTTATATGGGGACTATACCAGAACGTAGACAGATATATCTCATTTTCAATACCAACCATCCTAGACACAATGCAAATAGCTCTGCTAAATTTTGGCGTTCTACGTCAAATAATGTGGGCTGTATCGTGATTTCAACAGACAGACAGACGGACAGACATCGTTAAATCGACTTAGAATTTTATGCTGATTATAAATATATATATATATACTTTATGGGGTCTAAGACGAATATTTAAGGATGTTACAAACGGAATGACAAAGTTAATATACCCTCCTTTCCAAGATGGAGGGTATAAAAATATGGTGCTTGACTTTCTTGCAGTTTTTTATCTCACCCTGTATTAAGTTCGTTATTCCGTTTGTATCTCATAGAAATAATAATTTTGGACTTAACAAAGTATATATATTCTTTATCAACGTAAAATTCTGACGATTTAGCCCTGTACTTTAGTCCGTCTGTTGTAATCACGCTAGAGTCAAACAAATTAAGATAGGAAGCTAAACCTTTGCACCGAACTATCATTTCTCGGCAAGTTCGAAAATGGGCTATATCGGTCCACGATATCGTAAAACCCCCATATAACGGTACCTCCCGATATTCTGTATTTTGATGATTTTACCCACATTTTAACGGAATTGTCTGAAAATCCACACAAGGAGTTCCATGTGGGTACTTTATACTTCGGAAGAGAATTATCTATATAGGTCGGCGATATCGTATAGCCCCCCATATAACGGTATCCCCGATATTCGGTATTTTAATGATTTTAGCCACATTCTTCAATGGAACTGTCTGAAATTCTATACCAAGTGTTCTTTGTGAGTGATATAGGTCCACACTATCGTATATTGAATTGTTTGAAGGGAGTTCCTTCTGAGTACTCTACCCTGTAGAAGAGAATTGTCTACATAAATCCACGTTTTAGTATAGCACTCATATAAAGGTTTTCAACAACAATTTAGCCATTTATATTTATCACTTTTCGTATACTTGTAGTGCGCATTTCCTTATTTATGCCATTGAGAGAAAACTTTCGTCATGTTATGCCATGTTTGATCAAACACATAACAGTACGTGACACCCACCAAATGCTCGATGTCTCGTCAGACTCAAACCCATGATCATCACATGTAGACCAATAAATGGGGATGTTGAATAGTGTGTCATAAAAATGTGTTCTTTCAAAAATAGCAGCAACCTGATACAATTAAGAATAACAACGGTCATAAACATATGTCGTGTAACAATTTTAAAACTGATATCTTCATTATTTGACAAATATAAGGATTTTAGATGAATCGAAATAGTGGACAATTGATTAATATATATATACTAGCTGGCCCGGTCCGCGTTGCCGGGCCGTAGTTTTAGTCTTTAATGCATAGTTTTTAAAGCATAATTATTTTCAGCCAGAGGTTTTAATTTGAGAGTTTAAAACCTAAAAAAATAGATCATATGTATTAAAAAGTATACATTATTTTTTTAGTAGCCCCTCTACCCCCAAATTAGCCTAAAAACACATTTTAAGCCAAATCGATTCAAAAATATAATCAAAAAAATTTCCGCGAATAGGTCTTCTACCCCCTTAGAAACTAAGATGCTAAATAAGGGTAAAATCAATTGAAAATTGGATGCTAAATAAGGGTAAAATCAATTGAAAATGGGGCTAAGTCGCTGGAAATAGAGAAAATCAGCGGATACCTTCATATAAAATACCTTGTTCTTCCTAAAATCTAAAACTACCAACATTTGAGGTATCAACTTAGACCGACCTGAAACATATTTTGTACAACTGATTCTTCATGAAACCCTGGACTGTATCAAATTTAAAACTCTATCGTAACTTTTGCGAAGTATAGAGCAAAATATTTGAGGCCCTTTGTGTTTGGATAAGCTATATAAAATGGACCCTAAAAACGTTTGACCCGAAACCCCTGTTAGGGATTTTTATCTATTTTCCAAGTGTAATATCGCGCAGTGTAATTACTGACGATAGCGCACAGTCACCGTATAACGCTACATGTGAGTTAAGGTTACTTTTAAGGTTTCGGAAGAATTTTCCGAGAATATGAATCCTCTTTCTAAATTTTCAATTTGGTCCACTATTTTGTATAGTCCTCATATTCGGTATTTCACTGATTGCAGTCCCAATGAATCTTGCATTTTAAGTTCTCATTTGATGGATTATTTCCATATCTAGTCAATTTCTTGCAGTTTTGGACTTCAGAATCGGTAGTAATTCCTAAATTGAAATCCTGGCAATATGACTTTATTTAACTATAAAAAATAAAGTTTCATCGATTTATAAAAGTTAGGGACCCCATAAAGTATGTTAAAAAGTTGAAATCTTTGTTGATTAAATTATGTCCGGGAGCCTCTTCATTCACCATTTGCAATTACGATAGAGATCCCCAAATTTAATATGCGTCTTTCAGTTTAAGCACATATTATTCTTAGGATTATTAATGTTACAAAAGGTATATATTTGTTCTCATTTAAATATATCCCTCATGTAATATTGTCTCCCAATATTCGTCGACCAAATGTGCTTTAAATTTTAGGTATTTTGAAGGGCTCAAAAGCATTTTTGAGTTTATAAATCATTTGTCAGAAAATTACAACAAAAGTCCACTTTATGATTTATTTTGTATTTCCCAGTACCTCTTTATATTCGTTATATCATCGTATTTAATTAAATTTTCAATTCTCAATTATCAGTATTATAAAGGTCTTAGCAATATTTTCCAAGTCAAAAGTAATTTTAGAATTCGTAACTTTTAGAAGATCATGTTATAAGGTATTTAGTTTTTACCAGTCGATTAAACTATATCTGTCTGTGTATACGGGCGTTCGTTGAAATCACAATAAAGGCGAAATATTTAGTTTAAACTTTGAACTACAATATTCCTAGGAAGTTAGAATATATCAGTTTCGTTTAGGTATAAAATACCACTAAAAATTCGTCATTTTGCATGTTTTTGTTACAATTTCTACCGAATTACATGTAACTTGACATTTAAAGTTTTCGGTATTGGTTCCCCATTAGGCATAGCCTCAATTTAAAAGTACGTTGAGATTATTAATGTGTTGATGCTTTGAAAAGTATTTTTTAGTCAAAATTGAAAATTTTGGTTTGTCAACCATATAACGGCATGTATAGAAAAAATGCAAAAATTTTCGATTTTTTTCGGTTTTTATACCCTCCACCTTGGAAAGGAGGGTATATTAACTTTGTCATTCCGTTTGTAACATCCTTAAATATTCGACGTAGACCCCATAAATTATATATATATTCATAATCAGCATAAAATTCTAAGTCGATTTAATTTTAATTTTTTTACATACAGATTAAAAGAAGTAGGTGTAGGCAGTTACTCTGGTAAATTAAAAAAATCAAAAAAAAGGGATTAAAATTGGGCGTGGTCACTTTTTCTTTGAATAAAAACCTAACTCGGGGTAGAACCAACATTAAAAAAATATCCATATCCATAGGTTAATAAGTAAACGGGGCCAGACCGGGGAAGGTCAACAGTATCTCATATAATAATTTTCAAGCCAATATCTTTATTATTTGGCAAATATAAGGATTTTAGATTAATCGAAATAGTGGGCGTGGTCAATATTTTTTCTTTAAAAACCTAACTCGGGGTATGACGAACGTTTGTACACAAAATTGTGCAAATCGGCCCAGCCGTTCTCCATTACCAACGAACAATAACTGATTTATATATATATATATATATATATATATATATATATATATATATACATATATATATATATATATATATATATATATATATATATATATATATATATATATATATATATATATATATATATATATATATATATATATATATATATATATTTGTAAGACACTGAATTTATTCATTAAAAACATTTCTTAAGAACTAGTTGTGATAATATGACTTAACCTAAATTATAATGAAGTGTAAATGAGAGAGAGATAGATACCAACTGTACACATGCATATGCACCATGCCACCATAAACCTTAGGGGGAGGTCATACACACGCATAGCTATCTCACATGTGGCAAGCAAACATGCTACACTTGCTTATCAGTCTGAGTAAAGATTACATCCCATAATCAAACTCCACCATAACACATGCAGCAATTGAAAATTTTGTATTATTTATTTCTAACTCGAAGGTCTGCTCACCACATTTTCTTATCTTATTTCATGTGGACTGTATTAAGAAGATCCCAGTTTAACAAATCCCTCTCGTCTACACTAGGTAGCCCCAAATTCTCTTTTATTATATAAACATGTTCACTTATCCGTGAACAACATAATTGCGTGTCATTTGTGTACGTGTGCTTAAATTGAGTGTGTGTGTGTTACTCCGAGAGTAGAACAGAGTTTGTGTGTGCGCTGTAATTGTGAAGCAATAAACACATTTAAAAATATAAAATGATCCTGCAGGGAAATAAATTGGTTTAAAACTAATTTAAAATTAGTTTAAAAAAACCACAACTAGTTATTTTTTGATTTATTTCCTTTACGCCAACTAACTATTTTAACATGGGGATGAGCTAGGCAGTGGACAATTGTCCATTCCTGCATTACTTTGAAACTAAATATAAACTAGTTACCTTTAAACTAACTATAAACCAATTACTTTTAAGCCAATTTTTAGTCAGTTGAAAAATATGTTAAAAAAGTTCAAAAAGATTTTTTTATTTTTATATTTTTTTGTTAATCAAATTTTTTTTATTTTCTATTTGAAGGAGGAGTGGTATTTTCAGATACCCTGGCTGCACTGTTTTTCTAAGCATATGTACTTGTGTATTAAGGTTGGCAGCACGAGCTTGTATTATTGTACGTTGCATTTATATCAAAGTATTTTTGGAAATGTATTATGCGAATTATTGCAAAGTAGTTTGATATAACCAATCATCTTTGTTTTTTAGGGCTGTTTTTTCTCTAGAGAACTTATATGTGTTTTGTTTTTGCAATTTTTTTTTCGTTTTGGTGTTTGAAGTGGTTGATATCCAGATGACTTTTCAACCAATTTGAAGTTAGTTGTAGAATAATGCATTTATAACTAACGATTTTCTCAACTGGTTGAAAAATGCCCCGCTGGTAAGTTAGTTAGTAAATGCATTATTCTACAACTAACTTCAAATTAGTTGAAAAGTCATCTGAATATCAACCAGTAGTGGTTACTTTGCTTTTTGATCTCCAGATGACTTTTCAACTAATTTGTAGTTAGTTGTAGAATAATGCATTTATAACTAACGATTTTCTCAACTGGTTGAAAAAAGTCTTGCAGGGGAAGTACAAATTAATCTTTCTTGTAAACTTGCGTATTCTTTTAATTTTGGACAGAGATCGGACACTTACTGAAGAAAAAGGTTTCAATTCTTAATTACGAAAATGTTCTGAAAAATTCTTTTTTTTTTGTATCTTCATAAAATTTTGGTCATAAACATAAATTCTAAATTAAATCTCAGTGAAATAATTTTTTTTTGATATTTCATTTAAATTCCTATTTAACTGAATAAAAGTAGATTTCTTTTCAATTTATACCAAAGGTATACGTTTGACAAATGTTCTGTTCCAGAACCTGCAAGAATCTACTAGTTTTGCAATTTTGTCGATAATATCTTGACCATTCTTGCAGTTCAGAAACAGAGCAAAAATGTATAGTATTTCTCAATAATCAAAATTAAAAATCCAATGTGCTTTTTATTAAGGAAATGTTTCAGAACATTATTTTTTACTAAGAATTTATAGCGCAATCGCAAAAGCATGTAGCGTTGGTTTCATTTGTGTCCCTAATTTTTGGTATGATAAACTCACGGAAAAATAATTTACCTCCAACTTATAGTTCTCATCATAAAAGCTGTCCCATTTATCATGAGGTGGACAAAACTAAACATATTACAACTTGATTTCTTTACGGTACGTCTTCCAAATTACAACCTATTTGATTTAGGAATTTCTACCGAATCGGTGAACAAAACTTTTAAACTGCAGAAAATGTGTACTATGGTGTGATACAGGTGTTCGTTCAACATTTGATTAATTTTTCATGCATAGTGAGTTCATTTGGGAAATGGACTCAAAAGACTTCAGTAATAAACTACAAAACAAGAAAAACATCAATAATCTTAAACCATGAAAACCGGATATTTTTTAGCAAATCGTAGGGCTTTTTCAAACTTAAGTTGCAACATATATGGTTTAGACAATTTCATTTGAAAATTTTAATGTTCTTAAAAATAAAACTTAGGGCCAGCGACTCGGATAGGGTCAACTAGTATGACATAAATATAAGCTGAACGTATCGCAATATTCCATTCGACAAATATTGAACAATGAGCTCGGGGTAAAGCCATTGAAATTCCAAAAAGTGCAAGAACTTAAAAAAAAACTAAAGTGTTGCTTCGCTTGGCCGAAAGTGGTGAACTGCCGAATTTTGTTTTCTCCGATAAGAAGACATTCGCTGTCCAGCAGTTTGTAAACAAACAAAATGATCGTGTTTACTTGCCAAAGAGGTCAGCTGAAAATGTGTACCTTCGGCTGGCAACAGAACTCAAGCGACGGCCATGGTGATGGTGTGGGACGCGATAACAGCCGATGGTCGTTCTCCACTCGTGTTAATCGACCGTGGCATCAGAATAAATGCCGAATAAAGCCTTGGGAACGCAAACATTTTGGTCACAGACCTTGGACATTCCAACAGGGCTCAGAACCATCGCACTCAGCACGCGCCACCCAAGAATGGTTACAAAATGAGGTTCCTCGCTTTATTTCTAGCGCACAATGGCCACAAAAATCTCCGAATACTAATCCGATGGACTATTGTGTTTGGAGTATTTTGGAAAGCAAGGTTGGCACTAAAAATACTACGATCACCTCAAGCAAAAGCTTCGCCGGGAATGGTCCAAAATACCGCAGAGCAACATTCGGGCAGCGTGGCGGTTTCATTGGCCGTTTGAAGGCCGTAATTCGTGCCAAAGGTGACCAACTCGAACATATCTAAACTTATACTAAAATCTAATGCTATTTCCGACATGTTTTGCTTTCATTCAATAAAATTAAATAAAATGTAAACAAGTAAACAAACATTAAGTTCGTCCGGGCCAAACTTTTAATACCCTCCACCTTAGGGTAAAAGAAACATTAGAAGAAATGTGGCAAAACCATTAAAATGCCGATTATGGGGAGGTACCGTTATATGGGGGCTACACCAAAACGTGGACAAAAATTACAATGTTTCGGCACCCGAACTAGGACCCATTATGACCCACAAATACCAATTTTTAGACAAATCAGTGAAAAGATGTGGCAAAAACCATCAAAATACCGAATATCTGGAGGTACCGTTATATGGGGGCTATATAAAATCATGGACCCATGCATGCAATGTTTCGCCACCGAAGCTGGAACCCATTATGACCAACAAATATCAATTTTCAGACAAATCCGTGAAAAAATGTGGCAAAAAAAACTAAAATACCGAATATCGGGAGGTACCTTTATATGGGGGCTATACCACAACGTGGACCTATACATGCAATGTTTTGCCACACGCTCAGGGACCCGTTATGACCTACAAATACCAATCCGTGAAAAAATGTGGCATAAATCATCAAAATACCGAATTTCGGGAGGTACCGTTATATGGGGACTATACCAGAACGTAGACAGATATATCTCATTTTCAATACCAACCATCCTAGACACAATGCAAATAGCTCTGCTAAATTTTGGCGTTCTACGTCAAATAATGTGGGCTGTATCGTGATTTCAACAGACAGACAGACGGACAGACATCGTTAAATCGACTTAGAATTTTATGCTGATTATAAATATATATATATATACTTTATGGGGTCTAAGACGAATATTTAAGGATGTTACAAACGGAATGACAAAGTTAATATACCCTCCTTTCCAAGATGGAGGGTATAAAAATATGGTGCTTGACTTTCTTGCAGTTTTTTATCTCACCCTGTATTAAGTTCGTTATTCCGTTTGTATCTCATAGAAATAATAATTTTGCACTTAACAAAGTATATATATTCTTTATCAACGTAAAATTCTGACGATTTAGCCCTGTACTTTAGTCCGTCTGTTGTAATCACGCTAGAGTCAAACAAATTAAGATAGGAAGCTAAACCTTTGCACCGAACTATCATTTCTCGGCAAGTTCGAAAATGGGCTATATCGGTCCACGATATCGTAAAACCCCCATATAACGGTACCTCCCGATATTCTGTATTTTGATGATTTTACCCACATTTTAACGGAATTGTCTGAAAATCCACACAAGGAGTTCCATGTGGGTACTTTATACTTCGGAAGAGAATTATCTATATAGGTCGGCGATATCGTATAGCCCCCCATATAACGGTATCCCCGATATTCGGTATTTTAATGATTTTAGCCACATTCTTCAATGGAACTGTCTGAAATTCTATACCAAGTGTTCTTTGTGAGTGATATAGGTCCACACTATCGTATATTGAATTGTTTGAAGGGAGTTCCTTCTGAGTACTCTACCCTGTAGAAGAGAATTGTCTACATAAATCCACGTTTTAGTATAGCACTCATATAAAGGTTTTCAACAACAATTTAGCCATTTATATTTATCACTTTTCGTATACTTGTAGTGCGCATTTCCTTATTTATGCCATTGAGAGAAAACTTTCGTCATGTTATGCCATGTTTGATCAAACACATAACAGTACGTGACACCCACCAAATGCTCGATGTCTCGTCAGACTCAAACCCATGATCATCACATGTAGACCAATAAATGGGGATGTTGAATAGTGTGTCATAAAAATGTGTTCTTTCAAAAATAGCAGCAACCTGATACAATTAAGAATAACAACGGTCATAAACATAATGGGAAGGGAAACCAACGCTACACGCTTTTACGATTGCGCTATAAATTCTTAGTAAAAAAATAATGTTCTGACACATTTCCTTAATAAAAAGCACATTTGATTTTTAATTTTGATTATTGAGAAATACTATACATTTTTGCTCTGTTTCTGAACTGCGAGAATGGTCAAGATATTATCGACAAAATTGCAAAACTAGTAAATTCTTGAAGGTTCTGGAACAGAACATTTGTCAAATGTATACCTTTGGTATAAATTGAAAAGAAATCTACTTTAATTCAGTTAAATAGGAATTTAAATGAAATATCAATGAAAAAATTTATTTCACAGAGATTTAATTTAGAATTTATATACTGTTTATGACCAAAATTTTATGAAGATGCAAAAAAAAAAAAGAATTTTTCAAAATATTTTCGTAATTAAGAATTGAAACCTTTTTCTTCTGTAAGTGTCAGATCTCTGTCCAAAATTACGCAAGTTTACAAGAAAAATATGAATTTGTAATTCATTTTATATTTTTAAATGTGTTTATTGCTTCACAATTACAACGCACACACAAACTCTGTTCTAACACACACACACATTCAATTTAAGCACACGTACACAAATGACACACAATTATGTCGATGACATGGTTCGCTGCTATCATCGACATGCTGCTTACTTTAAGTCGAGTCGATCATGCCAATCGAACCTTTGACAATGACAGACATGAATCGAAATAGGGGTTGTTGTTTGGTTCCAATTAGCTTTAAACTTAGCACAAGATTGAGTAAACAATATAAACAGTATATAAATTCTAAATTAAATCTCTGTGAAATAAATTTTTTCATTGATATTTCATTTAAATTCCTATTTAACTGAATTAAAGTATATTTCTTTTTAATTTATACCAAAGGTATACATTTGACAAATGTTCTGTTCCAGAACCTGCAAGAATCTACTAGTTTTGCAATTTTGTCGATAATATCTTGACCATTCTCGCAGTTCAGAAACAGAGCAAAAATGTATAGTATTTCTCAATAATCAAAATTAAAAATCAAATGTGCTTTTTATTAAGGAAATGTGTCAGCACATTATTTTTTTACTAAGAATTTATAGCGCAATCGTAAAAGCATGTAGCGTTGGTTTCCCTTCCCATTATGTTTATGCCCGTTGTTATTCATAATTGTATCAGGTTGCTGCTATTTTTGAAAGAACACATTTTTACACCCAGAGAAAAAATGACAACATCCGTGTATGAAATGACCACATCCGTGTATGATAGTGTATCAACCATGACAACGGCGTGCTCATTTTGACACCAAGATTTTGGCAACGGTTTCAACAACAGATGTGCATGAAATGAGCACATACGTGGTCATTTCGAGCACACCCCGTTGTCAGATTGTCAACGCTTCGTTGTCAGATTGTCAACGCTCCGTTGTCGGATTGTCAACGCCCGTTGTCAGATTGAAATAATGGTGGTAATTTTTTGGTATCCGTTCCTTTCCCATTTTATTCCCTTTAGTAGAAGAAACGAAATTTTTTGAAAAGTATTTTATTGAACGAAACCAGTTACATAAATTCAATATAAATACATATTTGTTTTAACAAAACAATTCGAATTACATATATTCAATGTATAGAAACAAATTAAATTAACTTAAATCTGAAATAAACTTTTCCATTATTTGGACCTAAACTGGGATTTCCGCTGATAACAATTTCCGAGACTTGATTGCTAATTACATAAACCTTTGGATCATCATAAAAGTTTGGTTCTTTTAAAATTTTTAAAAGTCTATATTCCGTTCTAGTTTCTTCGAAAGGATTTTTACAAAAGTTCAATAAATAACTTAAGTCTTCATAATTTGGATTATCAGTTATATATTTTTCAATTGTACATGAAATGGATGAAAGCAGAATTGAAACAGAATGTTGCATTTCTATAACATGATTTCTAGGCATATAGCTTTGATCATGTAATTGTAAAGACAGATATAACGCTTTCTTTTTCATAACATCTAAATCCTTTTCTATTGTATTGTTGTTAATAACAGTTTCACTGTTTGTATAATCATTTTAATTTGATGATGACGTTTCAACTGGCATATTAATGGCTTTAGCCATTGGTGGAGCTTTTGTATGATCCTTGTGAAGTTTTTCTAAATGAATTCTGAATGACGTAAATTTTGTAAATGTTTGCTTAAAGTTGTCCTGAACGCATTGTACTTTTAAAAATTTAGTTGACGTTAAATGGTCTGTTTTCAAATGAGCTATTAAAAGATTTGCCTTATCAAAATGCTTACGGCAACGAAAGCAAATATACATTTTGAATCGAACTTTAATTATTGTTGCAGAAATTAATAAGTGAAGTCAAATTAACTGATTTTATATCATATACAGTATTATTTTCATAAAAATATTTTTAGATGAAAATCCATGGAATTTGGCAGGCATTTGGATATTTTAAAGAAAATGCATGAAAAATTTTAAAACATGTACCTAAACATTCGAGGAACAATTGAAATTTTAACAAATTGTGGTTTAAAAAACATAAAAACCTTTTATATTGAAATCGGACAAACCTCCACAATTATAAATGGCTGTATAGTTAATCCAGCATTGTAATATTTTTCAGTGACTGTATCAATTTACCTTTAATAATCGTTAATTGTCGGTAGACGCAGTACGAAACTTTCCTGCGAATCGACTATTGTTACTTTTTTTCGTAATTTACCGTTTCCACATATAAACCTAGCAGGTGATGGTAAAACTGAATTCAACAGTATTGCATATATATAATCTTGAGCATCTGCAACCGAAATATAAAATAAATATTACTTTTAATGTTTATGATAAATCAGGAATTAAAATTTACCTATGCTGCTTGCCGTCAAAACATTTCCGAAGAGTTGTTTGCAATGTTCGTTATGAACATTTTTCCCATAATAATTGTAAACTTTTTTCTTAAATTGGTCCCATTTAGAAAGTAGAAGATTGCCTTTCTGTAGATACATAATATCGAAATCAATGTTGACCTAAAACGAAACATTAGAATCCATATACAAAAAATAGCTCATGGCTACTTACCAATTCTGAAGCTCTTGCATCGGACAACTTCGGCCATTCTAGGAGAAATGTATGGCTACTTAAATGTATATCTCTTTGCCGTATGTTAAAAGATCTTTTCCATTTTTCGCAGATCGATCCCCAATCATTACATTCTCTTAGTAAGGAAGCTTTCAATGAGTTTTCAACTGATTCATCAATTTCGGAAACATCTTTGTTACAAAAATTAGGAGACGTGTGAGTTGCTGCTTTGCTTGTGCTAGGCTCGGAAATCAAAAGCTTTATTCTTTTGGACTTCTTGTTTCTATACGTGGCATAAAGTTTTACGCTTGCGTTGTTTTTTCCTTTTCTTGAAATGTAATAATAATCCTAAAAATAAAGACATTTTATAAGTTAAGAAACTACATAATCAGATACGTTGTTTATATTGTTAATCTTACCCTTATTTCGTTTTCAAGAGGAAAAACGGAACAAATTTCATCCAATATGCGCATATAGTCTTGAGTGTAAAGAGTAACATTGTTGGTTAAAATATATTCTATAATTATATTATCTCTTTGCTCGTCACTTAATTTCTTATTAACGCTACTACATTCAAGAGCTAGTTTCCCCTTCGAGGCATGTGTTAACAATTCCGTTAGATCCTATAATAAATAAAAAAAAACTACATTAACTATGCTTAAACAAATATTACTCTTACTTTACCTCTGACAAAATTCCTTTGGCTTTTGAGCAGTTCGAACCTATAGTGTCGGGAGTACAAGGAGTACTTTCAGGTGTCTCGTTGCGTTTCCACCATTCACCTATTTTAGATGGAACTGACATAGTTTCGTCATCAATCCCGAGCTATTGTTATGGCAATATTAATACTGAGTTCAACACTGTAAAACAAATCATACGTTCGTTTTTTCCAAGCAAAGAGCTTTTCTCTGAATTCAACACGCAGTCCCAATGGTGGCACTGCTTCCTTTAAATCTTCTTTTTTCAAGTACTGCAAACTGCGAAATGTTACATGTGATGCTAAAAGAACAAAAAAGAAAATTCTTTGTTAATTACACTGATTAACTGAAAACACTGTAGTTGCTAAAATGGCAACGATCGTGTACGATTCATGCACGCCGGTGTACAAAGTAACAACGGTGGTGCATCATTATGCAGGTGGTGGTGCATAATTCATACACGACCGGAATCATATTGACAACGTGTGTGAATCATGCACCACCGTTGTCATTTTTTACTCGTGTGTAATCGGCTGCAATTACCAATATTAAAAACGCAACGTTGTCATTTTGAGCACATCGGTGGACAAATTAAGCACGGCGGTTGTTGGTACCGAAAGTTGACCACGTCTCGGTGTCAATTTGAGCACGTTCGTGTAAAATTCACCAACAACCGTTGTTAAAAAATAACAACGGGTCGCTGCGAAAATGACAACATACGTGCTTGATTTCGCAACGGGATTTTTCCCTCCGTGTATGACACACTATTCAAAATCCCCATTTATTGGTCTACATGTTATGATCATGGGTTTGAGTTTGACGAGACATCGAGCATTTGGTGGGTGTCACGTACTGTTATGTGTTTGATCAAACATGGCATAACATGACGAAAGTTTTCTCTCAATGGCATAAATAAGGAAATGCGCACTACAAGTATACGAAAAGTGATAAATATAAATGGCTAAATTGTTGTTGAAAACCTTTATATGAGTGCTATACTAAAACGTGGATTTATGTAGACAATTCTCTTCTACAGGGTAGAGTACTCAGAAGGAACTCCTTTCAAACAATTCAATATACGATAGTGTGGACCTATATCACTCACAAAGAATACCTGGTATAGAATTTCAGACAGTTCCATTGAAGAATGTGGCTAAAATCATTAAAATACCGAATATCGGGGATACCGTTATATGGGGGGCTATACGATATCGCCGACCTATATAGATAATTCTCTTCCGAAGTATAAAGTACCCACATGGAACTCCTTGTGTGGATTTTCAGACAATTCCGTTGAAAAATGTGGGTAAAATCATCAAAATACCGAATATCGGGGGGTACCGTTATATGGGGGCTATACGATATCGTGGACCGATATAGCCAATTTTCGAACTTGCCGAGAAATGATAGATCGGTGCAAAGGTTTAGCTTCCTACCTTAATTTGATTTGACTCTAGCGTGGTTACAACAAGCGGACTAAAGTACAGGGCTAAATCGTTTTAGAATTTTACGTTGATGAAGAATATATATACTTTGTTAAGTCCAAAATTATTATTTCTATGAGATACAAACGGAATGACGAACTTAATACAGGGTGAGATAAAAAACTGCAAGAAAGTCAAGCGCCATATTTTTTACATTTTTTTTAATTTTATTGAATGAAAGCAAAACATGTCGGAAATAGCATTAAATCTTAGTATAAGTTTAGATATGTTCGAGTTGGTCACCTTTGGCACGAATTATGGCCTTCAAACGGCCAATGAAACCGCCACGCTGCCCGAATGTTGCTCTGCGGTATTTTGGACCATTCCCGGCGAAGCGTTTGCTTGGTCTTGGTATTTTTAGTGCCAACCTTGCTTCCAAAATACTTCAAACACAATAGTCCATCGGATTAGTATTCGGAGATTTTTGTGGCCATTGTGCGCTAGAAATAAAGCGAGGAACCTCATTTTGTAACCGTTCTTGGGTGGCGCGTGCTGAGTGTGATGGTGCTGAGCCCTGTTGGAATGTCCAAGGTCTGTGACCAAAATGTTTGCGTTCCCAAGGCTTTATTCGGCATTTATTCTGATGCCACGGTCGATTAACACGAGTGGAGAACGACCATCGGCTGTTATCGCGGCCCACACCATCACCATGGTCGTCGTTTGAGTTCTGGTGGCCAACCGAAGGTACACATTTTCAGCTGACCTCTTTGGCAAGTAAACACGATCATTTTGTTTGTTTACAAACTGCTGGACAACAAATGTCTTCTTATCGGAGAAAACAAAATTCGGCAGTTCACCACTTTCGGCCAAGCGAAGCAACGCTTTAGTTTTTTTAAATTTTTGCACTTTTCGGAATTTCAATGGCTTTACCCCGAGCTCATTGTTCAATATTTGTCGAATGGAATATTGCGATATGTTCAGCTCACGAGCCATTATTCGGCCACTTTGACGCGGGTTTCTATCAAGTCGCTTCTTTACTTTTCGAACCATTGTTGCTGTTTTCTTCCGTCCACTACTGGGCTACGCTACCAGTATCACCGTAACGAGCGATGGTACGGGACACAAAAGATTTATTCACATTTTAATGCTGGAGTGCTCTAATGATAGCCACTTGTGGTTTTCCAGCCAAATATAAAGAAATCACACTATCACGCCTAAATTCCATCACGAATAACTGTTTTTCTGGAAAATTATAAACAAAATGCTTTTGTACGATTGTAAGCAATATAATGAGCTGTCATTGGTATAATCTTAACAGCTGTCGGAGGGGATAAGAAATGACAGCAGTCTGAAGTTGGTTGCCGTTTTTTTCATCTCTCCCTGTATACCCTCCATTCAATGTATGGTGGAGAGTATAAAAATCAGATGGAAATTAAAGCAGTAGAACTTTAGTTTCATAAAAAATAGAAATTCTAAGCATGAATTTATAACTTAATGGAGTACTAGATCTCCTCTTTTTAACGTAGAATGTATTTTTGTTTACCTATTTTGTTTTTCTTTGTTTGTACTCATCATACTTAGTGTCTAACACGATTTTCGTTGATACAGTCGTTTGATTAGATCTGTAAGAAAAAATCGGTTTCTCTGCGGATAAGCAACAAATGTTCGAACACGAGAATTGAAGTGAGCAATCACAAAAGCAATTTATTTTTTCTTTGAATCAAGTTTGTTTGTTTATTCAAACACTTAATCAAGTCGGAACAGTTTATTTAAACTTTTATGTCATACTAGTTGACCCTATCCGAGTAGCTGGCCCTAAGTATTATTTGTAAGAACATTAAAATTTTCAAATGAAATTGTCTAAACCATATATATTGCAACTTAAGTTTGAAAAAGCCCTACGATTTGCTAAAAAATATCCGGTTTTATTACTGTAGTCTTTTGAGTCCATTTCCCAAATGAACTCTCTATGCATGAAAAATTAATCAAATGTTGTATCACACCATAGTACACATTTTCTGCAATTTAAAATTTTTTTTCGCCGATTCGGTAGAAATTCCTAAATCAAATGGGTTGTAATTTGGAAGACGTACCGTAAAGAAATCAAGTTGTAATATGTTTAGTTTTGTCCACCTCATGATAAATGGGACAGCTTTTATGATGAGAACTATAAGTTGGAGGTAAACTATTTTTCCGTGAGTTTATCATACCAAAAATTAGGGACACAAAGATTAAAATTTGCCCTCCCTTAATTTTATAACCGAAGTTTTAATATTTAAGATAGTTCTTTGAAAGTACAAAGTCTCTCATACAATTCCCCAGCATGTAGAGTTGTTCGATCGATCGATCTAGTTCTGGGGATTCCCATCGTTTGTATGTATGAAATGTATGAAATCACTCATACGTTTAGGAACTGTTGTACTGAACTATGACATAACTCAGGTTCTTATAGGACATAAATGCCGAAAATATATATATGGGAGCTATATCCAAAATCTGAACCGATTTGAATATATTTTCACAACTTTATTTTTAGATCAAATTAACTCTCACATTCCAAATTTTATAGAAATTGGAGATGCGTGACAACTTTCTGGTTGTCTTACTCATCGTAGCTCCATTGTCTGACGTCATTGACATAATTTGGGTTAAGTTTTATGATGTCAGTTGCTTAATTTCTAGAAGTACTTGCACCAGCATCATACAGCTCAACCATTTGCAGTATAGGGGTTTGAATTTCGCTATATTTTATTAACTGAGCGCGTATACCAAACATATTTCAGAACAAGCGAATGACACTGTATATTTTTTAAGAGAAAAAGAAGTTGCTTCATCTCAGTTCTTATATATTTTCTGAAGCAACTTGCTACAGTTTTTGCAGTTGTTATTGTTTAAAGTAAATATTTTTGCAGATTTAATATTAAGTCTCCACAAATGAGATCAATATTTTTTTAAGTTAGCGGAATTAAGAATATTAAAAGTAATGCTATCTTCCGTCACTAGGCTAATACGAGGGCGGTTCGGAAACTTCTTAGTCTATCAATAAAAAAGAATAGTTAGTTTTTCAAACTATTTTTATCCTTGATTAAAATAGTTTTCCTTAAGTTATTCAAAATAGTGGTTTACAACTGTAATAGCATCTTCATTTGAGGTAAAACGCTTGCCAGCAAATAATTTGTTTAGATTTGGAAACAAGTGGGTGATCCTGCAACTCGTACTTTAATTCGTTAATTTTTGCCATTGTTGAAACACTCTTGTGCGCTGGTGCTTTGTCTTGATGAAAAAATATTTGTTTGTGTTGTAAGCCTGGAAATTGATCTCGAATTTGTACATTTAATTAATCCAAAAGGTTGCAATAGTACTCTGAATTTCTTGTTTTACCCTTTGTCATATAGTCAATCAATAAAATACCTTTAAAGTCCCAAACAAGTAAATAAGCAGTGAGTTCGGCCGGGCCGAACTTTGAATACCCTCCACCATTTGGAACGAATTAGAAAATTTTCAAAAAAAAAAAAAAAAAAATAAAATAAAATCCATTGAGAATTCTGTTAAAATCTTTAAAATGTGGCTAAAATCATCAAAATACCGAATACCGAGGGGTACCGTTATATCGTTAACCTATATAGACAACTCTCTCTCAGGGGGTAAAGTGCTCACAAAAAACCCCTTGTGTGGAATTTCAGACAATTCCATTGAAAAATGTGGCTAAAATAATCAAAATACCGAATATCGGAGGGTACCGTTATATGGGGGCTATACGATATCGGCGACGTATATAGATAATTCTCTTCCAAAGGACAAAGTACCCACAAAGAACTCCCTGTGTGGATTATCAGACAATTCCGTTGAAAAAAATACCGAATATCGAGGGGTACCGTTATATAGGGGCTATTCGATATCGTCAACCTATATAGACAACTCTCTCTCTGGGGGTGAAGTATTCATAAGGGTCTCCTTGTGTGGAATTTCAGACAATTCAATTGAAAAATGTAGCTAAAATCGTCAAAATTCCGAATATCGGGGGTTCCGTTATATGGCGGCTATTCGATATAGTGGACCTATATAGATAATTCTCCTTCAAGGGATAAAGTACACACTTGGAACTCCTTTTGTGGATTTTCAGACAATTCCTTTCAAAAATGTGGCTAAAATCATTACAATACCGAATATCGAGGGGTACCGTTATATGGGGGCTATACGATATCGTGGACCTATATAGACAATTCTCTTTCAGGGAGTAAATTTCTCACAAAGAACTCCTTGAGTAGAATTTCAGACAATTCAATTGAACAATGTGGCTAAACTCATCAAAATACCGAAAATCGGGGGTACCGTTATGTGGGGGCTATTCGATATCGTGAACCTATATCGATAATTCTCTTTCAAGGGATAAAGTACTCACATGGAACTCCTTTTGTGGATTTTCAGACAATTCCGTTGAAAAATCTGGCTAAAATCATCAAAATACCGAATAGCGGGGGTACCGTTATAATGGGGCTATACGATATCGCCGACCTATATAGATAATTCTCTTCCGACCTTTAAAGTACCCACATGGAACTCCTTGTGTGGATTCTCTGATAATTCCGTTGAAAAATGTGGGTAAAATCATCAAAATACCGAATATCGGGAGGTACCGTTGTATGGGGGCTATACGATATCGTGGACCGATATAGCCCATCTTCGAACTTGACCTGCCTGCAGACAAAAGAGAGATCTGTGCAAAATTTTAGCTTCCTATTTTAATTCGTTTAGACAGTAGCGTGATTACAGTCCTAAATCGTCTTAGAATTTTACGCTGGTCAAGAATATATATACTATGTTGGGTCTAAAATGATTATTTCGATGAGTTACAAACGAAATGACGAACTTAAAAACTTAAAACCGTTGCCTTAGGTTATGGCGGATTGATTGATTTCTTGTCCCGATAAACCTTTTTTATGTAAATATTTAATGACAGCACGCATTTCTATTTTTTTTTTTGAACATCTGTTTCTATATGAAGCTGTTGCCAGATCGAAACAAAATTTAACATGTGTTAATAACAGAGATTGAGTTTCCAAAACACTAATTTTTTCTGTTTACACCGCGCTTTTTGCCTCGTATAAGACCGAAATATTCAATTTTCCACTTTAATAACATTCTTTCTATATTTTATTGTATTATTGTATACATATAATTTTAAAGCAGGGCTAGCCCATAACTACAAACACAAAAATGGTCATAGTAAACTGTAAAAAATTTTGTGTGCGGTCACTTTCAATTGAGGTAAATATATATTTCGATTGTTGAAATGTGTGTTTTATTTCATTTTGATACCATTCAACATAATATGGAGCGAATATTAAGATTGTCATTTGTATATTCTTTGATTGTATATTTGTATATAATTGATCAGCATAAAATTCTATGTCCTTTTTGCGATGTCCGTCAGTCTGTCCGTCTGTGGAAAGCACTCTAGATTTCGAACGATTTGAGGCAGGTTGATAATACTTTACTCAGATGTATTTTATGTCGGCAGCACTTGGTATTAAAAATGGGCCAAGTAGGTCAGCGTCTTGGTATAAACCCCATGTAACAATAACACTTGATTTTTTAATCTTTAAAATTATTGCTAAATTTTTAACTTTTTTACCATACAAAATTTTGCTTTTTTACATGTTTATATAAGAGGAAGTAGGTTCAATCATCTATATCTATAAAAGAGGATAATGTTTGTATGTTCGTTTGTAATTTATGGACTCGAAAACCGCTGAACAGATTTTCCTGAAAATTTCCAAGTATACTACAACATCGCCTGAAAGTAACTAGGCTATATAAATTTATGAAATTCCAATTGGTACTGGAGAATCAGAGGTACCTCCCCAAAATTTAGATTTTATATTTCACATATCTATTGATCGATTACAGAAACACTCTCCAAATTTGGACTACGATTTGGATATAGCTCCCATATATATTTTCGACCGATTTCGTTTATTTCATGCACAAAACGTGATATGTATGTTCGATTCCAATTAAATTTGGAATGTGTGGCGGGATTTTGATCAGAAAATAAATAAATCAAATTTTATTGAAATCGGTTCAGATTTGAATATAGTTCCCATATATATTTCCGGTCGATTTCACATATTTGATGCGACAAACACAATGACAATGGACAATGGAGATTGTGTTAAATCCTCCCCTACTTAAGTAAGGGCCGTCCTCGGGTCTTTTGTAGCTATCAATGACAGCTTCAATAACATCGCGTTTTACTGTTCGTTTTCGACACAATTTGAATGAAATATAAAGACTGATGATTAAAATAATGCTTATAAGTCCAGAGACCGCTGGACCGGTTATTGTCCTGTTCTTCACGACATCTATGTGTTGTAAGTTTTCAAAATTTAATCTTTGAAGATACGGCAGGCTCAATATCTCTTGATGACTTGTGATATTAACTATAGTAGATATAGCCGACGTCGGTACCATCTTCAGTACCATCTTCTGGTTTTTGTATATGGAGTCATTAATACTAATTTCATCTTCAAACGTAATCAAATATGTACCGGTAATTATTGTTACGGTTCCTTCTCGGTTTTTTATAGTGGCTCTGTTGTCGTTTATTATCATGATGCCATCATCGACAATCTCCAATGATTCAAGATGACTTGGTCTTGTGCTGCAGTGTGCTATAGTACCCGAATGAAGCTGTTGAACACAAGTTGGTTGAGAATGATGAAGACAAAATTATGAAGTTAGCGTTGAGGTACAGTTTCCTATTGCAATTATACGATTTCCACAATTAGCGACGCTGTTGGTTTCAGCAAGATGTAGTATTGTGCCATTATGTTGGACGGGGTGCATAATTATTTTCTTACATACTGATTTGGGCTTAGGGTATTTAATAAGAAAATGCAACATTTCATTATACAGTAGGACCTTAATTAGTGATACTTCTGGCAAGTCTGTTACAGTTGTATTTGTTGAACTTATTTGTAATAATTCATTTACATCATCGGAATCTAATAGCGTAGGATTAATTACATCTGCTTTTACAACAGTGATTGATAGCATTAATGTTTCGATTTCCGCAATTGTAATTCTGTTTCGAGCAAGTAGTATTTCGTGTAAATACCCTGTGTGAATTTGTTCAGGTTTTGCGTTTCCAATAATTTTGTTGACAATATCTGTTAACTTATTTATCGGATCCTGTCTTTTAGAGTTTATTGAAACTTGTTTGTTAATTGAATTTAAAAGTTCCTTCTGTCGAAATTTCTGTTCCTCAAAGTCGTCAAAATCGGGAGTCCCCGCTATTATTTTCAGTGCTGTTCCCAAGATGTTAATACTTCTCGCCTGTCTGTGGTGAACATACAGTGATTGTAGGAGGGAACGTATTCGCTTAATATCAGACTCGAGTATTTTCACCATATGCGAGGAGGGGAAATGTTCCATAAGTTTTTCGGTTTCGTCCGCAATTTCCAAATATATTGTCAGATTTGATGTATGTCGTAAGTAGTCAAAGTCCTGCCAAATTATAACATCCCCATCTTCAATCGTTATATAGTAGGAGCCAGAATAGTCAATTAATTTTGTGGCAAGGGGTCTGTTTAAAAGAGTTGTTAATTATAATCGGATTATACAAATTTTGAATTATCTTATGTTGTCCTTGTGGACCACCCTCTCTCTAATAAGAACTGTAGTTCCTAGATCGGCTTCTATTGTTTCTTCAGAGTATAACGTGGTCAATTTGTTTCCTAGCCTTTTGTTGTTTTTCACTAGTACGGACTCACCAACTTCAAATGTTCTATTTTGCCTGGAGGCATTGTTTCTATTTAGTACGGTCTGTTGAGCTTTTGATATTTTTTCTTTAATTTCCTCCCTTAATTCGGATGAGGAGAATTGGAAAATATCTATCGGTCGCTTGTTGGTTATTGAGTGAATAGTCCGATTATATTTTATGGTTGCTAGTAAAATAAGGTCAACTGTGCTTTCCATTCTCTTTTCTAATTTGAGGCATCTAGCTATTTCAGAAAGTGTGCTATGAAAGCGCTCTCCTTGTCCATTTGATGTGCTATGAAGGGGAGTAGCGTTTTCCACTTTAACATTAAATTGGTCCCGTAACAGGGACATAATAGTCTCAGATTTTAGTGAAGGTTCATTGTCATAGTAAATATTTTCCATGTGTGGAAAAAGATTCATTAGTTGTATAATCGGGCCTTAAAAACTTTTATTATTCGAGATGGAATATGTTGAACAACCGCAAACTTTGAAAATTTATCGATGCATGTTAGGAAAAATTTTTTATCCGTTGAAAATACATCGATATGAAGCATTTCGCCTACGTAAGATGGTGTTGGGGTTACCCCAAGCTCATGTTTCATAGGGTGTCTGTCGTAGCCCTCGAACAGATTTCACAATTTGCAGCAATTTCATTTGCCAACTTTGCCATTTTTGGAAAATAATAATCAGAAAGTATCTGCATTTTCCTGAGCTGCCCTATGGGCACGGTTAGGTTCGATGGCAATAATTTCCCCCTGTTCATTTTTATCAAAAATGTCCTGGACAAAATTTTTGCAGTGCCAAAATTTAGTAGCGGGAAAGTATCTAACCAATTCATGCTGAATACAGGCTAAAGTTGGCAGATCGCAATGTATTGCATTTACGACATTTGGATTGATCACTGATTTTACTTCGTTTAGCAATGTTTCCCTGCTTGTGAAGTCAATCATATGTCGAGTCTTCTCAGTAAAGACAATAAAATTTCTTTTAAGTAGGAAATTTGCCTCCCGGAGGACAATTTGGTTCCTAAAGCAATTGATCGGTTTTTCTGTAGACTCAATGGTATAGGTCAAAGATATTTCGCTGTGTACCGTTGCGAGATCTGAGTGATTATCCTCTTCCAAAGTATTCAAAGATTGAGGCTCGAAATGTTTCTCGGTGCGCATAGATTCTACATTCAGAGTAGGGATGTTCTGTCGTGAAAGGGCGTCCGCCACATAATTCTCCTTTCCAGGTTTATAAATAATTTTGGCATTATGTTCGTCAACAAATGCTGCCCACCGTTTTATCTTAGCATTCGGGTTTCTATCAGAGACTGAAAATGTAAGTGGTTGGTGGTCTGTGTAAATATTTAAATATCTTACTCCATATAAAAAGTTCATCAATTTTTGAAGAGCCCAAACAATAGCTAAGAGCTCTCGCTCATTAGTGGCATAGTTTTGCTCTTTATCTTTAAGGGTTCTGGAAATCATGGTGATTGGCCTCCCCCCTTGTGAGAGAACTGCTCCCAAACCCAATGAAGAGGCGTCTGTTGTAAGATCAAAAGGTTTTTTGAATTCAGGATAAAGAAGCATAACTTCTTCAGAAGCAAGGATTTCCTTTAATTTACTAAAGGTCTGCATTTGCTCTTCATTAAAATTTATTTTCACCCATTTTGATTGAGAAGCAGTAATCTTGCCGTTTTCGCCCTTTAGAATATCTGTTAGCGGCTTGGCGATAGATGCGAAATCTTTAATAAAGCATCTGCAATAACTTGCCAATCCTAGAAACGACCTTACGCTGAAGAGTGTAGAAGGTGTTTCATAATTAAGGATGGCCTTTACTTTTTCCGGGCTCGTTCTGATGCCATTTCTGGACACAAAAAAACGAGGTATTCGACACTTTCCCGAGAAATTCTCATATTGGCCCCGTATAATCTCTCCAGTACCCACTCAATATGTTTCACATGGTCTTCTTCGGTTTCAGAGAAAATAATGACGTCGTCGACGTAAACATAGCATGACTTTCCAATTTGCTCTCTCAGGACATCGTCGATGGCCCTTTGGAAAATGCTGGGGGCATTCCTCAGACCAAAAGGAAGACGGCAAAATTCATATTTTCCATTTCCAACTGAGAATGCAGTTTTTCACGATCTTGTTCAGATAGTGTTATTTGATGGAAACCTGATTTAAGGTCAAGTGTCGTAAAAAATCTTGCTTTGCCAAGATTTGAGAGAATGACGGGTATTTGGGGTATTGGGTATTTGTCATCGATCGTAATGCTGTTCAGTTTCCTGAAGTCTATAACTAATCGTTTTTTGGAATTACCGTATTCATCCTTGCCTTTTTTATCAACAATCCAAACGGGATTATTGTAGGGTGATCTGGAAGGCCGTATTATGCCGTTATGCAGAAGTTCTTTTACTTCATTGTTAACAAAATCTGCTACACCCATGGGATATGGGTATAGTTTTGTATAAACGGGATCACTAGAATTAGTTCTAATGGTAGCTACAATATTCGTATTATATGGAAGTGATCTTTGGGGTTTGCAAAAACACCCGAAAATTTTTTTTATCACTTCCTTAAATTTTTCCGCAACGATTTGAGGTATTTTCATGTCCTCAACTTGTGTCAAATTTACATTTACGCATTTTAAAAATTGGATCTTTTCGATCCCAACTATAGTTTTAAGTTCCCTACTTTCAAAATTCAACGTTGCACCTGTCTGTGTTAATAGATCCAGGCCAATTATACCATCAAACGTTGATAGTGATGGTAAGATAAAAAATTTATTATTGGTTTGAAAAATATTTATGGTACATTTTTCCTTAATTGCTGTGAAACCATGAATAGATTTCACTATGAACGGGTTGGCTACGGGAATAATAACTTTTAAACCTTTTATAGGTTTGATATAATTCTTCGAAGCCCCCGTATAAATAAGCAATTTAATGATTTTCCCTGCCACTTTCCTTTCTATAAATGGTAGCAGGGAGTTGTGCCTAAAAAATTAATCTGGTCAAATTCATCCCCAGCATGTATTACAATATCGTCTGCTTCGGTTTCTGCCATTTGATGGTAGTCTTTACCACATCGGGACTCATCTTGAGAAATGTGATTAATTCTCTGATGTTTTAGCCCAGTGTATTTTGCCGTACCACTGTTGGGTCTTTTTACGGCCTGCCAATTTGGTCGATTTTGGAACGGCTGTGGTAGACTCTGATTTTGATCGTATTGATTCTGAGGTAAGCCCTGTGTAGATGGCTTGAATTTATTGATTGTCTGAATCGCATAGATTCATCGACCTCCATGGGTTCTATTTGATTATTTTTTTGATTATTTTCGTTCTTGTTTGAACGATTTGAATTTCTTTTAGAAAAGTACGGATTTTTACTTTGAACATTTCCGTGTGCGAAATGTGTTTCGTACTTATACTTATCTCTGTCCTCGCGTGATTTAGCGAAGTTTTACGCGAATTTGTATCTTTCCCGATTTGACTCAACCTCTTGGGCCAATGCCAATGCTGATGGTAAGTCGGATGGACGAGCGGAAAATAATACATTACTCAAATCTTTTTTTGTGCCAGAAATGAAAACGCGTAACGCATCCATTCTGTATTTTTCGTTCATACAATTTGCGACAACACTTTCATATGACATAGTGGTTTTGTTGGTAAGTAATGTCATTTTCTTTACTACTTCATCATAGAATTCTAGTAACGTCATATTACCCTGACGAAGAGTGGACAACTCTTGCTCAATTAAGTAAATTGGACGCTTATCTGAATAAGTAATGTCCAGTCGGGCAATAATAGCCTTAAAATTTAACACTGTATTGAATGAGGATAACACCATATCGGCTTGACCCTTTATTTTATTTCGAATTATTGCTACTGCCTGATAGTGTTTAGAACTTCCATCGTAAGGCTCGAACAACTTATAAGCTGTATGAGCAGCCTGGCGCCATGAAACGTACGTTTCATGCTTGCCTTCAAAGTCTGGTAAGGATTTTACAACCTCTAAGGACTCATCACACCGACTTTCTTTGTTAATTTCAACATCCTTATAAGGCACAACTTCAGGAGTCGATAAAGAGAATTTTTCAAGTTTATTATAAATATCGGAAATTTGTTTTTCAAATTGCTGTCCTTGAACTTTCAAAGCCGCTGAAATGGCAGAGTCAACAAGCACACGTATGCTTTCTGCGGTAGTTGCCATTATATTATTGTCAGATCTTTTGTCTAGAGGAATCTATTATAAATTCAACTTCTTGGTCAAGATCGCGATTATTCATTAATATCAGAAAAAAACGAACAGGCTTTTTTTTTAAATTTCCATTAGCAGTTAGATTTTCAACCCCCGTAATACACATTATTAGCCAAATTCTTTGAAATATGGTAAAATTAGGAGGTACCTTCTTTATATGGGCACTACTCCGAAACACCGACCTACATTGAAAACTTTCTTCTAACCCCTTATAATCCAAGATGACAAATAGAGGCCAAATGAAAAATATTGCAGAACAATATAGCATGTCATAGCATTTCGCGTGATTTAAATATGTAAAAATAGTTTTATCCACCTCATAATTGAGGGCAGAATGATAAGATGGGAATTAATTTCATCTGCCATTTAAATTGTAAGTTGGAGACCCCTTAAAGTCCATATTTTCATCATAGTATAATTCAATGATGATTCAACAAATATTCGGTCCCGTGCTACTTTCTTATATTTGTAATCTGTTCATGTTTCCACAACTTATTTCATATATATGTACATCCCAAATCTACGTTCCCAGCCAATATTCTCTTGGGGGTTATAAATTCAATAGAATACAAAATTTTCTTTTCTGACCACATATTAGATGTGAAAGTTGACTTGGGGATACTCCAATGTGGGGACTTTACTTAAATAAATTCCTATGTGGCAATTATCTGTATGGTGGTTCCCTACCCCAGGGTGGCATAAATAAAATTTTTAAGCCAAATCAATTGATGAATGTGGTCAAGACCAATATGAGCCCTACTCAAATTTCGAATTGTATGCGAAGAGGTTCTCTACCCCCTTAGAAACAAAAATGCCAAATAAGGGCCAAAAAATGAAAAAAGTGGCCAAGACCCCAAAAATAGCTTAAATCAAAGATGGTTATATAAATATGAAATCGGGTTGTTCCCTTATCCGTAAGTTATGATCGATATAAAGACCTGCAAAAGCGATTTAAGGTATTTTGAATGTTTGGGAAGAATTTCTGGAAGGATATAAAACTTTTTCTTACTAAAAGTCCCAGCTGAACCATGATGTAGGCCCTGGAGTTGAAGGGTAGATGTCAGTTAACATCCTATTTTGCACTTAATTCATTTTTTTTGGTTAAAAATTGTATATGGTGAAATATTATTCTTTATTTTGTTCACAAAAAATCCACGGAATATGATAATACAAATTGAAAAAAATTGACAAAAAAAATAACAAATTGAAAAAATCTTTAACTTGTTCGCTGATTTTTTACAGCAATGCAATGAGATCTCTTGTTCATGATTTTTTTAGCGATTTTGAAAAAGTAATTATCTTTTAACTTTGGTGTGACCGCGTTAAATTATTTCGATATCATCTATTCCGTTTCGCCACCACGCCTACTTTTACGCCCATTTTTTTAGATTTACCTAAAATCCTAATATTTGCCAAAATCATGATATCTGTTCCACAGTTAGTATGCGACATAATATTGACTTGGGGTCAGAGGAACTGGCCATACCCACTTCTTTAAATCTATATGTAAAAAATTTAAATATGTATAGTATAATATCAGTAGAGAACGACTGGACCGATTGTGACTGATTTCACAATACCGAAATTACAGTTCATTTGGTAGAAATTGTAAGAAAAACATGCAAAAGGACGAATTTTTAGTGGTATTATTAAAGTTCAAAGATTAATTTAAATATTTCGCCTTTATTGCGATTGCAACGAACGGCCGCATACACAGACGGATATAGATTAATTGGCATAGGATATTACACTGGTAAAAAATAAATAACTTACAACATGGTATTCTAAAAGTTACGAATTCAAAACTTTTGATTTGGAAAATATTGCTAAACCCTTTATAACACTGATAATTGAGGTTTGAAAATTTTATTAAACACGATGATATAACGAGTATAAAGTGGTATTGGAGAATAGAAAATAATGTGGAATTATGTTATAATTTTTTTACAAATGATTCATAAGCTCGAAAATGCGTTTGAGGTCTTTAAAATACCTCAAATCGCTATATCGGTATATAGCGGTAGTTGCCATTATATTATTGTCAGATCTTTTGTCTAGAGGAATCTATTATAAATTCAACTTCTTGGTCAAGATCGCGATTATTCATTAATATCAGAAAAAAACGAACAGGCTTTTTTTAAAATTTCCATTAGCAGTTAGATTTTCACCCCCCTAATACACATTATTAGCCAAATTCTTTGAAATATGGTAAAATTAGGAGGTACCTTCTTTATATGGGCACTACTCCGAAACATCGACCTACATTGAAAACTTTCTTCTAACCCCTTATAATCCAAGATGACAAATAGAGGCCAAATGAAAAATATTGCAGAACAATATAGCATGTCATAGCATTTCGCGTGATTTAAATATGTAAAAATAGTTTTATCCACCTCATAATTGAGGGCAGAATGATAAGATGGGAATTAATTTCATCTGCCATTTAAATTGTAAGTTGGAGACCCCTTAAAGTCCATATTTTCATCATAGTATAATTCAATGATGATTCAACAAATATTCGGTCCCGTGCTACTTTCTTATATTTGTAATCTGTTCATGTTTCCACAACTTATTTCATATATATGTACATCCCAAATCTACGTTCCCAGCCAATATTCTCTTGGGGGTTATAAATTCAATAGAATACAAAATTTTCTTTTCTGACCACATATTAGATGTGAAAGTTGACTTGGGGATACTCCAATGTGGGGACTTTACTTAAATAAATTCCTATGTGGCAATTATCTGTATGATGGTTCCCTACCCCAGGGTGGCATAAATAAAATTTTTTAGCCAAATCAATTGATGAATGTGGTCAAGACCAATATGAGCCCTACTCAAATTTCGAATTGTATGCGAAGAGGTTCTCTACCCCCTTAGAAACAAAAATGCCAAATAAGGGCCAAAAAATGAAAAAAGTGGCCAAGACCCCAAAAATAGCTTAAATCAAAGATGGTTATATAAATATGAAATCGGGTTGTTCCCTTATCCGTAAGTTATGATCGATATAAAGACCTGCAAAAGCGATTTAAGGTATTTTGAATGTTTGGGAAGAATTTCTGGAAGGATATAAAACTTTTTCTTACTAAAAGTCCCAGCTGAACCATGATGTAGGCCCTGGAGTTGAAGGGTAGATGTCAGTTAACATCCTATTTTGCACTTAATTCATTTTTCTTGGTTAAAAATTGTATATGGTGAAATATTATTCTTTATTTTGTTCACAAAAAATCCACGGAATATGATAATACAAATTGAAAAAAATTGACAAAAAAAATAACAAATTGAAAAAATCTTTAACTTGTTCGCTGATTTTTTTACAGCAATGCAATGAGATCTCTTGTTCATGATTTTTTTAGCGATTTTGAAAAAGTAATTATCTTTTAACTTTGGTGTGACCGCGTTAAATTATTTCGATATCATCTATTCCGTTTCGCCACCACGCCTACTTTTACGCCCATTTTTTTAGATTTACCTAAAATCCTAATATTTGCCAAAATCATGATATCTGTTCCACAGTTAGTATGCGACATAATATTGACTTGGGGTCAGAGGAACTGGCCATACCCACTTCTTTAAATCTATATGTAAAAAATTTAAATATGTATAGTATAATATCAGTAGAGAACGACTGGACCGATTGTGACTGATTTCACAATACCGAAATTACAGTTCATTTGGTAGAAATTGTAAGAAAAACATGCAAAAGGACGAATTTTTAGTGGTATTATTAAAGTTCAAAGATTAATTTAAATATTTCGCCTTTATTGCGATTGCAACGAACGGCCGCATACACAGACGGATATAGATTAATTGGCATAGGATATTACACTGGTAAAAAATAAATAACTTACAACATGGTATTCTAAAAGTTACGAATTCAAAACTTTTGATTTGGAAAATATTGCTAAACCCTTTATAACACTGATAATTGAGGTTTGAAAATTTTATTAAACACGATGATATAACGAGTATAAAGTGGTATTGGAGAATAGAAAATAATGTGGAATTATGTTATAATTTTTTTACAAATGATTCATAAGCTCGAAAATGCGTTTGAGGTCTTTAAAATACCTCAAATCGGCCAAATTAGTGCACATTTAGTCGACTAATATTAGGAGATAATATTATATGAGGGCAAATATATACCTTTTGTAACATCAATCGTCCTAAGAATATAATTAAAGCCTGTGCAAAGGTTGAATGACGCATATTAAATTTGGTGACGTCTGTTGTAATTGCAAATGTTGAACGGAGAGGCTCACGTACATAATTTAATCGACAAAGATTTCTACTCCTTAGCATACTTTAGGAGTCCCTAGCTTTTATGTTATTTAGGTTTTTAACTGTCAAATTAAAACCTCTGAAAATGGGATCAGGTTTTTAAAAAGGTTTTCAAAAACACTATAAGTCGCCGGTACGTGATCCTGCATTATCATTTATGCGATGCGTATTTATTTCTATTTAGTCGAATCATCATTTTTACTAAAAATTATATCACTTATTTGAGCCAGATCTGTGAATTATTATGCTTTAAAAGCTATGCATTAAAGACAAAAACTACGGGCCGGCAACGTGGACTTGTTGAACTTTCCATCCAACCCTAAGTATTTATTTGGGGCAGAGAAACTGATCACGACTACTTTTTAATCTATATATAAAAATCAATTGTTGTCCGTTGGTAATCGAATCAGCTAAGAACGGCTGGACGGATTTGAATATTTTTTAAAATGTTCGTCCTACCCCGAGTTTGGTTTTTATGCAAAGAAAAAGTGGCCACGCCTACTTTTACGCTCATTTTTTCGATTTACCTAAAATACTAATATTTGCCAAAATAATGAAGATATTTGTTCCATAGTTAGTATATGACGCACTCTTGACTCTCCCCCTAACCCTAGGTATCTGCTTGGGGTCAGAGGAACTGGCCACACATACCTCTTTAAATGTATATGTATAGAATTTAAAAAAAATAGTAACACATAAGTTGAGAACTGCTTGGCCGGTTTGACTCAAATTTTCTTTTGGTTATTTGCAATTATAGTGGAAACGTTTTCATGAATGAAAATTTTGAGAAAAGCCTCTAGAAATATTGCAAAAGTGAAAAACTAGAATTTTCTTTTTTGATAAGGAGTTTTGTATAGAATTGTTCCAGAATGCCTTTTAGAATTGAAAATTCTTATTGAAAAAAAAAAAAATCGAGAAATTTTGCATATATTCATATAATTTTGATTAAAAAATACTTCTCAAAGCATCAAAACGTTTAAAATCTCAACTATTGTATAAATGTTCAAAGATTAACCTAAATATTTCGCCTTTATTGCGATTTTAACGAACGGCCACATACACAGACGGATATAGATTAATTGACATAGGATTTTGCCCAAACATGGTCTTCTAAAAGTTACGAATTCAAACCTACTTTTCGTAATTTTTTTAACAAATGTTTTATAACCTCTAAAATGTTTTGAGACCTTCAAAATACCTCAAATCGGCAGGTTATATGGGAAATCAGTATTAAAGGACTAGACATAAGTGTACTGAAATCATAAAATGCCACATTGGAGCACATTTAGTCCACGAATAAATATTATATGAGGGTAGATATAGCCCTCATTATGATAACAAATATATACCTTTTGTAACATCAATAATCCTAAGAATACAATCTGCTAAGTCTGACAGACGCATTTTACATTTGGTGAGCTCTATCGTAATTGAAAATAGAGAACGGAGAGGCTCACGGACATAATTTAATCGACAAAGATTTGGACTCTACTACTTTATAGGGTACATAACTTTCATAAACCGATGTCACCTTATTTATGATAGTTAAATTTAATTTAGAAATTATTATCGATTCTGACGACGAAAACTCCAACAAATTGGAAACATATATACATGCGTATATGCAACATTTCCATCATTCACCAAAAAATTTGATTGTGCACTCTAAAAAATAAGTAGAAACGAATACAACAATAAACCACAAAACAAGGAAAACAGCAATAAGCTTGAACACCACCAAATTTGTAGATCGACTATTGTTGCAAGCCAACATTGTTTATCAATGTTTAGGCTTTAGAGAAAAGATAACCATTTACAACTTATATTAGGTTCTTAAAAATATGCATTACACGCTAATACTATGGGCCAGCAACGCGGTCCGGGTTAGCTAGTATATATATATGGTTCTCTACCCCCATATTAGCCTAAACACACATTTTAAGCCAAATCGATTCGAAGGTATACAATTATTCGAAAGAATGTATTGTTCTTTCTAAAATCTCAAATTACGAACGTTTGAAGAATTTAAATAAGTTGTATCATTAAAGGGGGGCTATATCAAAATGCAGACCGACCTGATACATATTTTATACAAATGATTCTTCATGTAACCCCAAGGACAGTATCAAATTTAAAACTCTATCGTAACTTTTGCGGAGTATAGAGCAAAACATTTGAGGCCCTTTTGTGTGTGGTTGAGCTATATAAAATGGACCCTAAAAACATTTGACCTGAATAATTTCCCGCAGTGTCATTACTGACGACAGTAATAAAATTACATGTGAGTTATGGTTACTTTTAAGGGTTCGGAAGAATTTACCGAGGATATGAATCCTTTTCTTACTAAATTTTCAATTCGTTCCACAATTTTGTAATGTCCGCATATTACAGTGCATCTTCATATTCGGTATTTCACTGATTGCAATCCCAATGAATTTTTCATTTTGAATTTCAATGGGTAGGTTATTTCCATATCTAGTCAATTTTTTGAAGTTTTGAAACTCGGAATCGATACAGGCCACATTATTTGACGTAGAGCGTCAAAATTTAGCAGAACAATTTGTATTGTGTATAGTATGGTTGGTATTGAAAATGATACCTCGATATTCGGTATTTTGATGATTTTTGCCACATTTGGGTATGTTGATAATCCTTGTCACATTTACGCACATAATTGTTTCAAATTTGGTATTTTAGAAGGTTTGATATATGACAATCCTTGAAGTATAAAATTGTCCACAGAGATTTCCGGTTTGGTATGGCCCCACATAACGGCCTAATTCACTTTATGGTTTTTTGCTAAATTTAACTGCATTATCCAAACAGTCTTACTGGTATATGAAGTTTAAAGTGAAACACGCTTGAATTCAGATACTTTTGCAAACAAATGTTTGCTTTACCCTAATGTGGATGATATTAAAAGTTCTGCCCGGCCGAACTTAATTTTTATACCCTCCTATCTATATCTATAAAAGAGGAAAATGTTTGTATGTTTGTTTGTTTGTAATTTATGGACTCGAAAACCGCTGAATAGATTTTCCTGAAAATTTCCATGTATAAGTTTGCCAAATTATATATTCAGCGCAAAATACCTAATATTGGGAGGTACCGTTATATAACGGTACCTCCCAATATTAGGTATTTTGATGATTTTTGCCACATTTTTTTTACTGATTTGTCGAAAAATTGGTATTTGTGGGTCATAATGGGTCCTAGTTCGTGTGGCGAAACATTGTAATTATAGGTCCACGTTTTGGTGTAGCCCCCATATAACGGTACCTCCCGATTTTCGGCATTTTAATGGTTTTTGCCACATTTCTTCTAATGTTTCTTTTACCCTAATGTGGAGGGTATTAAAAGTTTGGCCCGGCCGAACTTAATGTTTTTTTACTTGTTTTTAAAGTAATATGGAAATTTATTGTTTTGTCATTGAAATTGTGCGTTGGAGACCCCATAATGTCCATATCTTTTATCATAGTATAATTCAAAGACGATTAAATAAATGTCTGGTTTCTTAAACCATATAATGGTTATACAAAACGTGATCAGTTTTTGCAAGGATGGTTTCTTCCCAATTTAGCAACATTTGACGAAATTAGTATGAACATATGGTTAAAATGTAAGATATACTTGAAATTTAGTAGAATAAGTATGTATGGTTTAAAATACAAAGGATTAGCCAAAAGTCATTAAAATGGTCAAAAACTCATTAAAGTATCAAATTACAGTAAACAAATCGTCTGTCCGTCCGTGTATGTGTGAACACGTGCGCTTTTGTTTACAAATAGTGTGTGTGTGTGTGTGTGTGTGATCCTCCGTTCTGAGTATGGCAAAGTATGTGTTTGTGTGTGTGTGTCCCCGTTCGCAAACTGTGTTGATCGACGTGTGTGGGCGCGCTCTTGACCTTGAGTATGGCAATGTGTGTGCGTGTGTGTGTGTCCGTTCGGTTTAAGAATATTAGGGATGGCAAACTATGTGGGCATGCGCGGAGCTTACCGAAATGTTTACAAGGGGAAGGGGGGACTGATATGTGGAACAAAATATAGGGAATAACAACAACAACAGCATGGTTAGCGATAGAAATGGTCAGCGGCATGAAGAGACAGACGCAGTTATGTTTATTTCTGATCATATCAATACCAATGTGTTTATGTTAAATCAAGCATTGTTGAGTGTTGGGCATGCGCGGAGCTTAACGAAATGTTTACGAGGGGAAGGGGGACAAATATGGGAAACAAACTATAGGGACTATTGAGAATATCAACAAACAACAACATACATGCATCAATTGTATCGGTAAAAATGGTCAGCGGTATTAGGAGACAGGCGAATGGATTTGTATGATTTTAAAGACTGATGGGCGCCAAAAATAAAGAGGCGAACACTTGTTGATAAGAACCATTGGACAGAAATATGATAAACAGCATAATGAATTTCGCAATCTTATGCAACTATGATTAGGAGTGAAAAGGGAAGAGGCAGGAACAAATATGTGTTTACGAAATGTTTGGATCCAATTGGAAACTTGAGTTTGATGTTTATATCTGATTATATTAATACCAATGTCTTTGTGTTAAATCGAGCATCGTTGAGTGTTGGGCATGCGCAGAGCTTACCGAAATGTTTACAAGGGGAAGGGGGACAAATATGGGAAACAAACTATAGGGACTATTGAGAATATCAACAAACAACAACAACAACAGCATGGTTAGCGATAGAAATGGTCAGCGGCATGAAGAGACAGACGCAGTTATGTTTATTTCTGATCATATCAATACCAATGTGTTTATGTTAAATCGAGCATTGTTGAGTGTTGGGCATGCGCGGAACTTACCGAAATGTTTACAAGGGGGACAAATATGGGAAACAAACTATAGGGACTATTGAGAATATCAACAAACTACAACATACATGCATCAATTGTATCGGTAAAAATGGTCAGCGGTATTAGGAGCCAGGCGCATGGATTTGTATGATTTTAAAGACTGATGGGCGCCAAAAATAAAGAGGCGAACACTTGTAGATAAGAACCATTGGACAGAAATATGATAAACAGCATAATGAATTTCGCAATCTTATGCAACTATGATTAGGAGTAAAAAGGGCAAAGACAGGAACAAATGTGTGTTTACGAAATGTTTGGATACAAGAGGAAAAGGCGGAGGGGGACATTTTCTTGCATTCTGGGATACTTTTAATAAACGAACGTAATAATACATGATATTGTCAATACGAGGTATAATTATAATATAAAAGGAATCTATATTCCACTTTGATTTTTACAGTGTATAAGTGATTTTCAATACTTTCTGCAAAACCAAAAAGAGACTCAGAGTGAAAAGTGAACGAAAGTTATAAAGTTATAAAAATAGACTAAAAGTGAGAAAAACATTGAAACGTATTTACAATGGAAAACTTCCAATGCAATTTCTGCTCAAAAGCGTTGAGTTCTAAAGCTGCACTTAAAAAGCATTTGATGTTACATAAAGTTTGTGAAATATGTAAGAAAATGTTGGCAAACAAGTTGGCTTTAAAATTACATTATGAAGTGTATCACACAAATTTTTATCAACTGCAAAATGAAGCTGTGAATCAACAACCTTCAGGAACATGGCAGAGACACCAACAGATACAACAATCAAACCAACAACAAAATAAAATTGAAGGCATGAAACAAGGAACGACTTCTGGTGTAAATAGCGATATGACGCTAGTAAGGAGTGGATTCAATAATAGAATCCAAACCTTTCAATATAAAATAACAGAAGATACAATAGAAGTTGATTTAATATTTCAGGGGGCAAAAGCATCCCTTATTAATCAACTTCACGAAGCACTAAATCGTCATTACAGAATCAAATTTAATTTAGAGTTGGGTGGAGAATATGTTAAACCTTGTAACGAGAACATAATAATTAAAACAAGTAAAAAAGCAGTAACTTTGAATACCCTCCACCATTTGGAACGAATTAGAAAATTTTCAAAAAAATTAAATCCAATAAAAATTCTTTTAAAATCTTTAAAATATCTAATATAGGAAGGTGCCGATATATGGGGGGATATACGATATTGTGGACCTATAAAGACAAATCTATGTCTGCGTGTAAAGTACTCACAAGGAACTCCTTGTATGGATTTTCAGATAATTCCATCGGAAAAAGTGGCTAAAATCATCAAAATACCGAATATAGGGGAGTACCGTTATATGGGGGCTATACGATATTGTGGACCTATATAGATGATTCTCTGCCGAGTTATAAAGTACCCACAAGGAACTCCTTGTGTGGATTTTTAGACAATTCCGTTGAAAAATGTGGGTAAAATCACCCCGAATATCGGGGGGGTACCGTTGTATGGGGGATATACGATATCGTGGACCTATATCGACAATTCGTTTTGAGGAGGTAAAATGCTCACAAGGGACTCCTTTTGTAGAATTTCAGACAATTCCATTGAAAAATGTGGCAAAAATCATAAAAATACCGAATACCGTGGGGGTACCGTTACATGGGGGCTATACGATATCGTGGACCTATATAGATAATTCTCTGCCGAGGTATAAAGTACCCACAAGGAACTACTTGTGTGGATTTTCAGACAATTCCGTTGAAAAATGTGGGTAAAATCATCAAAATACCGAATATCGGGGAGTACCGTTATATGGGGGCTATACGATATTGTGGACCTATACAGATAATTCTCTGCCGAGGTATAAAGTACCCACAAGGTACTCCTTGTGTGGATTTTCAGACAATTCCGTTGAAAAATGTGGGTAAAATCATCAAAATACCGAATATCGGGGAGTACCGTTATATGGGGGATATACGATATCGTGGACCTATATAGACACTTCATTTTGAGGAGGTAAAATGCCCACAAGGGACTCCTTTTGTGGATTTTCAGACAATTCCGTTGAAAAATGTGGGTAAAATCATCAAAATACCGAATATCGGGGGGTACCGTTATATGGGGGCTATACGATATTGTGGACCTATATACACAATTCTTTTTGAGGATGTAAAATGCCCACAAGGGACTCCTTTTGTGGAATTTCAGACAATTCCATTGAAAAATGTGGCTAAAATCATCAAAATACCGAATACCGTGGGGGTACCGTTACATGGGGGCTATACGATATCGTGGACCTGTATGGACAATTCTCTGCCGAGGTATAAAGTACCCACAAGGAACTCCTTGTGTGGATTTTCAGACAATTCCATTGAAAAATGTGGGTAAAATCATCAAAATACCGAATATCGGGGGGTATCGTTATATGGGGGCTATACGATATTGTGGACCTATATAGATAATTCTCTGCCGAGGTATAAAGTACCCACAAGGAACTACTTGTGTGGATTTTCAGACAATTCCATTGAAAAATGTGGCTAACATCATCAAAATACCGAATATCGGGGGTACCGTTATATGGGGGCTATACGATATCGTGGACCGATATAGCCCATCTTCGAACTTGACCTGCCTGCAGATAAAAGAGAGATCTGTGCAAAATTTTAGCTTCCTATCTTAATTCGTTTAGACTGTAGCGTGATTACAACAGACGGACAGACGGACGGACAGGGCTAAATCGTCTTAGAATTTTACGCTGATCAAGAATATATATACTTTGTTGGGTCTAAAATGATTATTTCGATGAGTTACAAACGGAATGACAAAGTTAATATACCCTCCATACCTTTTTTGGTGGAGGGTATAAAAATATACCACAACTCAAAAATGATGGAACTTGAAAGAGCTGATAACATTGACAATATATTAAATGATAATTTTGATTACATAAAAACGAAGATGTCCGAGTTCCAAGAACGGGATTCCGGTTGGGCCCTGTTAAAGGTTTTCAGTTTGAAAATCAACATTAACAAGCATTCACCCATAAGAGGTTCCCAATATATACCCACACCTAAAGAACTAAAAAATAAAAGAGCCTGTATCAATATTTATAATGGAGACATTTACTGTTTCAAATGGTGTTTGATAGCGGCATTGGAAACTTCACAACCATTAAATCCGTCAAAATGTTCTTCATACGCCATAGATAATATTAATTCATCTATTATTACGTTGCAAAATGGTTTAACACTAAACTTTGAAGGAATAGAATTTCCGATGGAACTAAAGTATATAAAATTGTTTGAAGAAAAAAATCCTAACATTAGTGTAAACGTTTATGGTTATGAGTATTCTTCAAAATCAGTCGTTGGACCTTATTATATTACGAAACAAGAAAAGGACAAACATGTTAACTTGCTGCTATTAGAAAACGATGGAAAATCTCACTACATTCTAATCAAATCTTTATCTAGGTGAGTTTTACATTTAAATAACAAATATTTAAATATTATACTAATTATTATTTTTTTTTTTTATTTTAGGTTGATAAATAATCAGTTAACGAATTGCAGAAGGCGTTTACACATTTGCAATCAGTGTTTATATTACACAAGCAAATTTGATCTTATGGAGCATCATCGGGATTTGTGTAGTAAAGTTATTGCAAAAATGCCCGAAGAAGGTAAATCAACGTTGTCATTTAAGAACTTTCATAAACAAATGAATGTTCCATTTGTTATATATGCTGATTTTGAGTGTGTTTTAAAAAAGGTAGACAATTTAGATATGGTTATTAATAAGCATTTACCTTGTGCCTTTAGTTTTAATGTAAAATGTAATTTTGATAGTAACTTAGATGAATTATTTATATATACAGGTAGGGATGCAGCAGAAAAATTTGTTGAAATGTTAAATTCTAAGTGTAGGGAAATTTTTAATACGTATTTGAGTGTTAAAAATCCAATGACGCCATTAACGCCATCTCAAATTTTAGAATTTGAAAATGCAAAAATTTGTCATATTTGCGACAAAGAATTGGGTAGTGATAAGGTTCATGATCATTGTCATATAACGGGTCGGTATAGGGGAGCTGCACACAAAGAGTGCAATATAAATTATACAGTTCCAACATTCATTCCAATTTTATTCCACAATTTTTCTGGACACGAATGCCATCTTTTTATAAAAGAACTAATTAAATACATCCCTAGTAAGAAACTAATATAATTCCACAAAATAAAGAATTATATATTTCAGTATCACATGTTGTTTATATGGGTAATGGTAGGGAACTTGAATACAGGTTTTTAGATTCTTTCAGATTCATGGCGGCAAGTTTAGAAACCTTAGCCAACAATTTGGAAGATGCGGATTTGAAATCAGTTAGAGCACATTTCCCCATTGATAATCAATTAAATTTAATGAGGCGGAAAGGAATATTTTGCTATGAATATTTAGACAGTTTTGATAAACTAAATGATACAATTCTTCCACCCATTGAAAAATTTTATAGTAATTTATATAATACCAGTTGTAGTATAGATGATTATGAGCATGCAAAACGTGTGTGAGAGACATTTAATTGTCAGTCATTGAAAGACTATATGGAGCTATATTTGAAGACAGATGTGCTCCTATTAACAGATGTATTTGAAAATTTTAGAAAATCTTGTAAAAGGGTTCATAAACTTGATCCATGTCAGTACTATACTGCACCAGGATTGTCTTTTGATGCGATGCTGCGTTTTACAAAAATAACACTTGATCTTCTAAGAGATTTGAACATGTTCAATGTTATTAAAAAAGGTATCAGGGGAGGATTAGTTCAATGTACCAAAAGATTAGCTAAAACAAATAACAAGTATATGAAGGACTACGATAAAAATTCACCATCACACTATTTATTATATTTAGATGCCAATAATTTGCATGGTTGGGCAATGAAACAGTATCTTCCAGAAGGAGATTTTAAATGGTTGCAACCTGAAGAGGCAATAACAGATGTTGAAGAAATTCTTAAATTCATGCAATTCTTCCGGATACTCAAGGTCTACTACGTATATGTATCCAATGGTAGAATTATGCATGAATTTAAGAATTTCTTCAACATCTGTTATTGCCTCTTCAGGTTGCAACCATTTAAAATCTCCTTCTGGAAGATACTGTTTCATTGCCCAACCATGCAAATTATTGGCATCTAAATATAATAAATAGTGTGATGGTGAATTTTTATCATAGTCCTTCATATACTTGTTATTTGTTTTAGCTAATCTTTTGGTACATTGAACTAATCCTCCCCTGATACCTTTTTTAATAACATTGAACATGTTCAAATCTCTTAGAAGATCAAGTGTTATTTTTGTAAAACGCAGCATCGCATCAAAAGACAATCCTGGTGGAGTATAGTACTGACATGGATCAAGTTTATGAACCCTTTTACAAGATTTTCTAAAATTTTCAAATACATCTGTTAATAGGAGCACATCTGTCTTCAAATATAGCTCCATATAGTCTTTCAATGACTGACAATTAAATGTCTCCCACACACGTTTTGCATGCTCATAATCATCTATACTACAACTGGTATTATATAAATTACTATAAAATTTTTCAATGGGTGGAAGAATTGTATCATTTAGTTTATCAAAACTGTCTAAATATTCATAGCAAAATATTCCTTTCCGCCTCATTAAATTTAATTGATTATCAATGGGGAAATGTGCTCTAACTGATTTCAAATCCGCATCTTCCAAATTGTTGGCTAAGGTTTCTAAACTTGCCGCCATGAATCTGAAAGAATCTAAAAACCTGTATTCAAGTTCCCTACCATTACCCATATCAACAACATGTGATACTGAAATATATAATTCTTTATTTTGTGGAATTATATTAGTTTCTTACTAGGGATGTATTTAATTAGTTCTTTTATAAAAAGATGGCATTCGTGTCCAGAAAAATTGTGGAATAAAATTGGAATGAATGTTGGAACTGTATAATTTATATTGCACTCTTTGTGTGCAGCTCCCCTATACCGACCCGTTATATGACAATGATCATGAACCTTATCACTACCCAATTCTTTGTCGCAAATATGACAAATTTTTGCATTTTCAAATTCTAAAATTTGAGATGGCGTTAATGGCGTCATTGGATTTTTAACACTCAAATACGTATTAAAAATTTCCCTACACTTAGAATTTAACATTTCAACAAATTTTTCTGCTGCATCCCTACCTGTATATATAAATAATTCATGTAAGTTACTATCAAAATTACATTTTACATTAAAACTAAAGGCACAAGGTAAATGCTTATTAATAACCATATCTAAATTGTCTACCTTTTTTAAAACACACTCAAAATCAGCATATATAACAAATGGAACATTCATTTGTTTATGAAAGTTCTTAAATGACAACGTTGATTTACCTTCTTCGGGCATTTTTGCAATAACTTTACTACACAAATCCCGATGATGCTCCATAAGATCAAATTTGCTTGTGTAATATAAACACTGATTGCAAATTTGTAAACGCCTTCTGCAATTCGTTAACTGATTATTTACCAACCTAAAATAAAAAAAAAAAATAATAATTAGTATAATATTTAAATATTTGTTATTTAAATGTAAAACTCACCTAGATAAAGATTTGATTAGAATGTAGTGAGATTTTCCATCGTTTTCTAATAGCAGCAAGTTAACATGTTTGTCCTTTTCTTGTTTCGTAATATAATAAGGTCCAACGACTGATTTTGAAGAATACTCATAACCATAAACGTTTACACTAATGTTAGGATTTTTTTCTTCAAACAATTTTATATACTTTAGTTCCATCGGAAATTCTATTCCTTCAAAGTTTAGTGTTAAACCATTTTGCAACGTAATAATAGATGAATTAATATTATCTATGGCGTATGAAGAACATTTTGACGGATTTAATGGTTGTGAAGTTTCCAATGCCGCTATCAAACACCATTTGAAACAGTAAATGTCTCCATTATAAATATTGATACAGGCTCTTTTATTTTTTAGTTCTTTAGGTGTGGGTATATATTGGGAACCTCTTATGGGTGAATGCTTGTTAATGTTGATTTTCAAACTGAAAACCTTTAACAGGGCCCAACCGGAATCCCGTTCTTGGAACTCGGACATCTTCGTTTTTATGTAATCAAAATTATCATTTAATATTTTGTCAATGTTATCAGCTCTTTCAAGTTCCATCATTTTTGAGTTGTGGTATATTTTTTTAATTATTATGTTCTCGTTACAAGGTTTAACATATTCTCCACCCAACTCTAAATTAAATTTGATTCTGTAATGACGATTTAGTGCTTCGTGAAGTTGATTAATAAGGGATGCTTTTGCCCCTGAAATATTAAATCAACTTCTATTGTATCTTCTGTTATTTTATATTGAAAGGTTTGGATTCTATTATTGAATCCACTCCTTACTAGCATCATATCGCTATTTACACCAGAAGTCGTTCCTTGTTTCATGCCTTCAATTTTATTTTGTTGTTGGTTTGATTGTTGTATCTGTTGGTGTCTCTGCCATGTTCCTGAAGGTTGTTGATTCACAGCTTCATTTTGCAGTTGATAAAAATTTGGGTGATACACTTCATAATGTAATTTTAAATCCCACTTGTTTGCCAACATTTTCTTACATATTTCACAAACTTTATGTAACATCAAATGCTTTTTAAGTGCAGCTTTAGAACTCAACGCTTTTGAGCAGAAATTGCATTGGAAGTTTTCCATTGTAAATACGTTTCAATGTTTTTCTCACTTTTAGTCTATTTTTATAACTTTATAACTTTCGTTCACTTTTCACTCTGAGTCTCTTTTTGGTTTTGCAGAAAGTATTGAAAATCACTTATACACTGTAAAAATCAAAGTGGAATATAGATTCCTTTTATATTAGAATTATACCTCGTATTGACAATATCATGTATTATTACGTTCGTTTATTAAAAGTATCCCAGAATGCAAGAAAATGTCCCCCTCCGCCTTTTCCTCTTGTATCCAAACATTTCGTAAACACACATTTGTTCCTGTCTTTGCCCTTTTTACTCCTAATCATAGTTGTATAAGATTGCGAAATTCATTATGCTGTTTATCATATTTCTGTCCAATGGTTCTTATCAACAAGTGTTCGCCTCTTTATTTTTGGCGCCCATCAGTCTTTAAAATCATACAAATCCATGCGCCTGTCTCCTAATACCGCTGACCATTTTTACCGATACAATTGATGCATGTATGTTGTAGTTTGTTGATATTCTCAATAGTCCCTATAGTTTGTTTCCCATATTTGTCCCCCTTCCCCTTGTAAACATTCCGGTAGGCTCCGCGCATGCCCAACACTCAACAATGCTCGATTTAACATAAACACATTGGTATTGATATGATCAGAAATAAACATAACTGCGTCTGTCTCTTCATGCCGCTGACCATTTCTATCGCTAACCATGCTGTTGTTGTTGTTGTTTGTTGATATTCTCAATAGTCCCTATAGTTTGTTTCCCATATTTGTCCCCCTTCCCCTTGTAAACATTTCGGTAAGCTCTGCGCATGCCCAACACTCAACGATGCTCGATTTAACACAAAGACATTGGTATTAATATAATCAGATATAAACATCAAACTCAAAGCTAGGGCGTACATATTCCTCTCCCCCAGTTTCCAATTGGATCCAAACATTTCGTAAATACATATTTGTTCCTGCCTCTTCCCTTTTCACTCCTAATCATAGCTGCATAAGATTGCGAAATTCATTATGCTGTTTATCATATTTCTGTCCAATGGTTCTTATCAACAAGTGTTCGCCTCTTTATTTTTGGCGCCCATCAGTCTCTAAAATCATACAAATCCATGAGCCTGTCTCCTAATACCGCTGACCATTTTTACCGATACAATTGATGCGTGTATGTTGTTGTTTGTTGATATTCTCAATAGTCCCTATAGTTTGTTTCCCATATTTGTCCCCCTTCCCCTCGTAAACATTTCGGTAAGCTCCGCGCATGCCCAACACTCAACAATGCTCGATTTAACATAAACACATTGGTATTGATATGATCAGAAATAAACATAACTGCGTCTGTCTCTTCATGCCGCTGACCATTTCTATCGCTAACCATGCTGTTGTTGTTGTTATTCCCTATATTTTGTTCCACATATCAGTCCCCCCTTCCCCTTGTAAACATTTCGGTAAGCTCCGCGCATGCCCACATAGTTTGCCATCCCTAATATTCTTAAACCGAACGGACACACACACACGCACACACATTGCCATACTCAAGGTCAAGAGCGCGCCCACACACGTCGATCAACACAGTTTGCGAACGGAGACACACACACACACACACACAAACACGATCACGCACACACACGCACGCACATACATAAATTGCCATACTCAGAACGGAGGATCACACACACTATTTGTAAACAAAAGCGCACGTGTTCACACATACACGGACGGACAGAAGATTTGTTTACTGTAATTTGATACTTTAATGAGTTTTTTACCATTTTAATGACTTTTGGCTAATCCTTTGTATTTTAAACCATACATCCACTTGTTTGCCAACATTTTCTTACATATTTCACAAACTTTATGTAACATCAAATGCTTTTTAAGTGCAGCTTTAGAACTCAACGCTTTTGAGCAGAAATTGCATTGGAAGTTTTCCATTGTAAATACGTTTCAATGTTTTTCTCACTTTTAGTCTATTTTTATAACTTTATAACTTTCGTTTACTTTTCACTCTGAGTCTCTTTTTGGTTTTGCAGAAAGTATTGAAAATCACTTATACACTGTAAAAATCAAAGTGGAATATAGATTCCTTTTATATTATAATTATACCTCGTATTGACAATATCATGTATTATTACGTTCGTTTATTAAAAGTATCCCAGAATGCAAGAAAATGTCCCCCTCCGCCTTTTCCTCTTGTATCCAAACATTTCGTAAACACACATTTGTTCCTGTCTTTGCCCTTTTTACTCCTAATCATATTTGTATAAGATTGCGAAATTCATTATGCTGTTTATCATATTTCTGTCCAATGGTTCTTATCAACAAGTGTTCGCCTCTTTATTTTTGGCGCCCATCAGTCCTTAAAATCATACAAATCCATGCGCCTGTCTCCTAATACCGCTGACCATTTTTACCGATACAATTGATGCATGTATGTTGTAGTTTGTTGATATTCTCAATAGTCCCTATAGTTTGTTTCCCATATTTGTCCCCCTTCCCCTTGTAAACATTTCGGTAAGCTCCGCGCATGCCCAACACTCAACAATGCTCGATTTAACATAAACACATTGGTATTGATATCATCAGAAATAAACATAACTGCGTCTGTCTCTTCATGCCGCTGACCATTTCTATCGCTAACCATGCTGTTGTTCTTGTTGTTTGTAGATATTCTCAATAGTCCCTATAGTTTGTTTCCCATATTTGTCCCCCTTCCCCTTGTAAACATTTCGGTAAGCTCTGCGCATGCCCAACACTCAACGATGCTCGATTTAACACAAAGACATTGGTATTAATATAATCAGATATAAACATCAAACTCAAAGCTAGGGCGTACATATTCCTCTCCCCCAGTTTCCAATTGGATCCAAACATTTCGTAAACACATGTTTGTTCCTGCCTCTTTCCTTTTCACTCCTAATCATAGTTGCATAAGATTGCGAAATTCATTATGCTGTTTATCATATTTCTGTCCAATGGTTCTTATCAACAAGTGTTCGCCTCTTTATTTTTGGCGCCCATCAGTCTTTAAAATCATACAAATCCATTCGCCTGTCTCCTAATACCGCTGACCATTTTTACCGATACAATTGATGCATGTATGTTGTTGTTTGTTGATATTCTCAATAGTCCCTATAGTTTGTTTCCCATATTTGTCCCCCTTCCCCTCGTAAACATTTCGTTAAGCTCCGCGCATGCCCAACACTCAACAATGCTCGATTTAACATAAACACATTGGTATTGATATGATCAGAAATAAACATAACTGCGTCTGTCTCTTCATGCCGCTGACCATTTCTATCGCTAACCATGCTGTTGTTGTTGTTATTCCCTATATTTTGTTCCACATATCAGTCCCCCCTTCCCCTTGTAAACATTTCGGTAAGCTCCGCGCATGCCCACTTAGTTTGCCATCCCTAATATTCTTAAACCGAACGGACACACACACACGCACACACATTGCCATACTCAAGGTCAAGAGCGCGCCCACACACGTCGATCAACACAGTTTGCGAACGGAGACACACAAACACATACTTTGCCATACTCAGAACGGAGGATCACACACACACACGCACACACACTATTTGTAAACAAATGCGCACGTGTTCACACATACACGGACGGACAGACGATTTGTTTACTGTAATTTGATACTTTAATGAGTTTTTGACCATTTTAATGACTTTTGGCTAATCCTTTGTATTTTAAACCATACATACTTATTCTACTAAATTTGTACCCTTATCCGGGGGTTATGACCCATATCATGACCTGTAAAGGCGATTTAAGGTATCGTGAATGTTTAGGAAGAATTTCTGAAAGAATAGAAATCCTTTTCCCTCTTCTATTTTGCGATTTTATATTCGGCATTTCACTGATTGCAGTCCCAGTGAATTTGCATATTGAGTTCTCATTGGACGAATTATTGTCTTGATAAAGAAGTAGGTAGGTCCACGTTTTGAAATGAGCCCCATAACGATTTCGGTTATTTTTGTTTGTTTAAATGTGTTCGCATCTTCCAGCTTAAGCACGATGTAGATCCTGGAGTTGAAAGCTAAATGTACTATTTCATTTTTGATATTATTCATTCAGAATTCAAAACAATAAAAAATGCACACTTCTATATAGTTTTTAAATTGAAAAAATTTCACGCCAAAGGGATTTTTTCTTTTATATTTTTATTGGCATATTTTACGCAAACGTCCTTGAGTTATAAGCATAGTAACTAACAAACAAATAGTAATTAACATTCATTATTTTCGTCGCTTTATACTACCCAAAAAGACTACACATCATATTAGAATTACAAAAAAACACTACAAATGTACATTCGAAAATAGTAAGTCAAAATGGAAAAAAAATCATGCAAAATAAAACATTACTATTGTACACTCCAAAGTCAAAATGTAAATGTTCAAATTTCACATTTTAACGCGATTTTTTTGGATTTTATCCTTTTCTGCCAAGAGACAATTCCGAATTTGTGTGAATCGTTAAAATCAGATCAGCGGTTCTTGAGTTATAAGCGTAGTAACTAACACAACTTTCTTTTATATATAGATAGATTAGAAGTATGCGTGGTCAGTTCCTCAGCCCCCAAATAACTCCCTAGAATTGGAGTGAAAGTCTACAGTATCTCGTGTAATAATTATCAAACCGATATACTCTTTATCTGGCAAATATATTTTTTCTTTAAAAACCTAAGGCTGGAAATACATAAAGCGCATATTTGGCTGGCTTAAGTCATCGGCTGGCTTCTTCGTAGATGAACAAAGGAGTTTTAGGTTGACCTAGTTCGATTTTGGCCCTAGGCTCCTTTGTTAATTTCCGAAGAAGCCAGCTGATGACTTAAGCCAGCCAAATAAGCGCTTTATGTATTCCCAACTTAACTCGGGGTATGACGAACGTTTGTCCAAAAAATTATGTAAATCGGTCCAGCCGTGTTGCCGGCCCGCAGCTTTTGTCTTTGATGCATAGTTTTTAGAGAATAATAATTCAAAGATCTGGCTCAAATAAATGGAATAATTTTTAGTAAAAATGATGTTTCGACTAAATAGAAATAAATACGCATCGCATAAATATCAATACAGGTTCACGTAACTGGCGACTTATAGTGTTTTTAAAAACCTGATCCCATTTTTCAGAGGTTTTAATTTGACAATTAAAAACCTAAATAACATAGCACATATATTAAAAAGTATACATCAACTACCCCCAACGTATCCTAAACACACATTTTAATCCAAATCGATTCGAAAATATATTTTGAGTTCTCATTGGTATATTATTTCCATATCTAGGCAATTTTTTGGAGTTTTGGATCTCAGAATCAATAGTTATTTCTAAATTTGTAGCAGGGTTTGGTGTGCAGATTTCCGGTTCCGATTCCAAATAAAATACACCAAGGTTTTCTACATAAAATCGTTATAAAATTCTTTATTGAAAATAAATCTTACGTTTTTGACAATTAGTCCATATGCCTCAAACATGAATACAAGGGACTGCCATCGCTTTCACCAAGTATTCTATGTAATTAGCTTCGGAAGAACAATCGTTATAAAATTCTTTATTGAAAATAAATCTTACGTTTTTGACAATTAGTCCATATGCCTCAAACATGAATACAGGGGACTGCCATCGCTTTCACCAAGTATTCTATGTAATTAGCTTCGGAAGAATAAGCCAACCGGCCACACAATCATGTTTCCAAGAAGACTTAGTTCTTACCTTATGGATTGTCTATAAGAGAATCAAGGCTCGGCGCATTTAACCTTCGTTCTTTTATAGCCATCCAAACAAGCTTTTTTTCCAAACATAACGATTGTTTATAATTTAAACGACTCAATTGTTAAATAAACAAGTGAAAGCTCTTTATGTTAACTTAGCAAAGCACTAAAGAGACAACAAAGAAAAACTCAATCAGTGATCGAACGCATCTCAATAACTTTTACATTGTAACTCATCAACTACCCCCAACGTATCCTAAACACACATTTTTATCCAAATCGATTCGAAAATATATTTTGAGTTCTCATTGGTAGATTATTTCCATATCTAGGCAATTTTTTGGAGTTTTGGATCTCAGAATCAATAGTTATTTCTAAATTTGTAGCAGGGTTTGGTGTGCAGATTCCCGGTTCCGATTCCAAATAAAATACACCAAGGTTTTCTACATAAAATCGTTATAAAATTCTTTATTGAAAATAAATCTTACGTTTTTGACAATTAGTCCATATGCCTCAAACATGAATACAAGGGACTGCCATCGCTTTCACCAAGTATTCTATGTAATTAGCTTCGGAAGAATAATCGTTATAAAATTCTTTATTGAAAATAAATCTTACGTTTTTGACAATTAGTCCATATGCCTCAAACATGAATACAAGAGACTGTCATCGCTTTCACCAAGTATTCTATGTTATTAGCTTCGGAAGAATAAGCCAACCGGCCACACAATCATGTTTCCAAGAAGACTTAGTTCTTACCTTTTGGATTGTCTATAAGAGAATCAAGGCTCGGCGCATTTAACCTTCGTTCTTTTATAGCCATCCAAACAAGCTTTTTTACAAACATAACGATTGGTTATAATTTAAACGACTCAATTGTTAAATAAACAAGTGAAAGCTCTTTATGTTAACTTAGCAAAGCACTAAAGAGACAACAAAGAAAAACTCAATCAGTGATCGAACGCATCTCAATAACTGTTACATTGTAACCCTTCGTTCGTTCGATCACTCAATGTGTTTGGAATATACTTTACAACTTTAAAAAAGTCCACTGAAGCAGGTAGAAAAACTAATCATAACAATGTTGCACTGTGAATTAAAACGTTTTAGTAAGGTTTGACGAAAGCGTAATAATTGCAATAGTGATAAAAATATATTAGGTAGAAAGATAAGTAAATATGATTATAAAAGATAACGATAAATTAATAAAAATAAATAAAATAAATATGTAATGTAAGGTCGAACTATATTCTCCTCCTTTTGAGTGCGGCTTCGGCCAGAAAGCACGACAAAACATCTAGAACTTCTTAGATCTTCCTCTCTTGCGAATGGGATGAACTGGCTTTGGCATAATATTTGTATTGTCATCAGCATACAGTGTTAAGGCAGATGCGTGATATGTACCTAAGGGAATGTTGACGTTTTCAGGGAACGCTACTTCATACGATGTCGAACCCATTTTCCTGATTATAACATACGGACCGTCTCTCTTGGGAACAAACTTGGAAGTAACTCCTTTTGACGCTTGGCTCAGAACATGAGTATTAATCATTACAGTGGCTCCAATACCAAAATTTGGTTGTGACCTTCTGTGGGTATCGTACGAGTTCTTGTTTGCATCTTGTCTTCCTTCTTCACACTCTTTTGAATCTTGGATAATACTCGATAGTTTTCGTAGGTATGACGTGATTTGTGGAAGAAAGTTTTCTCTCTCTATTACAGATTTCAAATCGTTCTGAACGTCGTCCAATGATCTTAATTTTCTTCCAAAAGTCAGAAATGCGGCCGAAAAACCAGTTGATTGACATTTTACCGTATTCATGGCAAACCTGATGGCACTTATGTGGGTAGACCAGGTGTTATGATGACCTTGGCCAGTTGCGCTTTCATGTCGCGATTCTTACATTCAACTGGGTTTGCTTGGGGGTGGTAGACAGGCGCAAATTGTTGCTGTATATTGAAACAGAAGGCAACTTGTTGCATTATGGCAGAAATAAACTGGACTCCATTGTCAGTTTTAAGTCGTCTTGGGATTTCATAACGAAGAAAAACCTTTTCAATGAGGGTTTTAGTGCATACCTCGGCTGTGGCTTCCTTTAGGGCAAACAATTCAACCCAGCGTGTAGCAACATCTTCGGCGATTAATATCCATTGGTAACCATCAGCTGTAGTAAGCAGCGGACCAAAAAGATCGACAGCAAAAAATTCAAATCGTTGGTTAGTACTTGTTGTCTTCATAAATCCTACGGGTTTCATATTCGTTACTTTAAATCGTTGACATTCTATACATGACTTGACATGTTTGGCAATTTCTGTTCGCATACCTGGCCAGAAAAACCTCTTTGAGATCCGTTATATAGTTCTGTCCAGTTCTGTTCTGTTCTCAGATTCCAAGGAATTTATGATTCGTTTCAAAGATTCATCCTTCATTTGCTCTTCACGTATCACTGCCGGTGTTCTTGTAGGGAAATCAATTTGAATCGACAGAAGAGGAGCAGTATTTGATTCCTCAGCAAAACCAGTTGGACGAGATAACATATCTGCCACGGAGTTAGATTTTCCTGGTGTATATTCAACTTGCAAGTTATATTGTTGTATCTGCAACGCCCATCTGGCTAAACGACCCACGGGACATTTAATGCTTAATAACCATTTCAAAGGTTGATGATCCGTCATGAGGATTATTTCTGCTCCTTCTATATATCCTCTGAATTTGGAACAGGCCCAGACAATTGCAAGAGCTTCTCTTTCAGTTGTAGAGTAAATTCTTTCAGCATTAAAAAGCAATCTACTGATGTATTCTATCGGGTGTTCATCACTGCCCTCCCCCTGAATCAAAACTGCTCCTAATGCGAATGAACTTGCATCCGTTTTTATTATAAATGGTAAGTCATATTGAGCTTATTTTAGTATTGGTGGCGATATAAGCTTTTGCTTCAATTCATTGAATGCTACTTTTTGTTGCTCTCCCCAAACCCAAGTAGCAGTTTTTTTGTCAGATCTGTAAGAGGTCTTGCTATTTGTGCGTATTTGTCAATAAATTTTCGATACCACGAACAAGTTTGAATAAAAGATATTAATTCTTTCGATCTCTTTTGCCTGATATTGCCTCTGTTTTTTCTGGATCGACGGCTATGCCATCGGAAGTTAAAACATGTCCCAGATATTTAACTTCACTGCAACAAAATCGACATTTCGAGTTGTTAACACGTAACTTGTAATGACCCAGACGAGTAAACACCGAGTTTAAATCTCTCAGATGGTCTTCAAAGTTTCCTGAAGATATAATTAGGTCGTCTAAATAGGCAAAAATGAACATTCCATTCAAGCCGACTTTAAAATGGTCTGTGAGACGTTGAAATGTAGCAGGGGAGTTTCTGAGTCCGAAGGACATTCTAGTAAAGCGGTATAAACCAAATGGAGTTATAAAACATGTTTTATCACGGTCTTTCTCAGCTACCGCGACTTGGTAATAACCACTTTGAAGATCTAGTGTGGTCATAACTTTCGTACTTTTAGCCGAATGCAATATATCATCCATTCTAGGCAGTGGATAGCGATCAGGTTCTGTAAACTTATTCAACTTGCGATAGTCAACACAGACGCGAATACCTCCATCTCGTTTCGGAACCATAACAACAGGTGATGTCCAAGCAGATTCAACAATACCCAGTTCTAACATACGATCAACTTCTGCTCTCAATTCCTTAGTCTTCACGAAGGATATGCGATATGCAGGTGAAAATATTGGGGATTTATCGCCAGTGTTGATAGTATGCTCCATAAATGGTGTGGGTTCACTAATTGCTCCAAAAATCTCCCAATGGGTTTCCAAAAGCTGATCCAACTGTGACTTTTTATCCAAGTCCAAACAGTGGCCGTCAGAAGGCTTCAACATTTTGTAGTCTACCATAAATAAAGGAGTAAAAATGGAATCCAAATACTCATCATTTTGTGATTTAACACTGAAAATTTTGGATTTATTGTTACGTTCTGGAGTATCCTGTTCATGCAAAGGCAAACTATCTTTAAAAATGGCTTGAATTGAGTGTGAGGAGTAATCATTTCCGGACCAAAACTCTCAAATTCGGACATGTAGACTTCACGGTGGTATTTTCCTATTTCTTGTAGGTCGACTTCATGTTTTCTTTTCAAAGCTTCTGATGCCGTAACATTTTAAATGGGCTTTGCATTTCGATTGACCACTTTTATTGTCTCGATTAAGTTTAAATTTAATGGTAAGCACTCAGAAAATTCAAAATGGCTTTTCGGATCGTCTTCAAAACACCAGTAGCCTTGACCCATATTCAAAACAATAGCTGCCTGTTCCAGAAAATCTGCTCCCAACAACGTACGATTATTTGGGGCGTTTGGCAAAATGACGAACTGTATGTTTAAGGATCTGCCTCCAAAAAAATTTTGCAAATAGTGGACAAACAATCTTGCACCGATCTACTTCCATCTGCCAAAGATATTTCCATTCTAACTTTGCTGTAAATACACCCATTAATATCCATTACTTTTTTAAGAATGGAACTAGCAATACTGGTACGAGCTCCCGTGTCCATATATGCTTGTCCTGGAATGCCAAATATTTGAATATTTGCCATTGGAATTTCTCTTCCCACTAATCGAACTGCCATGCTATTAAAGCCAACCTGTGTTTTATTTTTGTTTGCACTGCAATTGGGACAATTTTCACCAACAAATCCTGGTGCATTGCAACCATAACATGCCAATTTCGGTTTTTCCGTATTGGTTTGAGCGATATAATTGGCTTTCTGCCTGGCCTCGGATTCGATTTTCTCCTTCTTAAAACAGTTGTCCTTGGTATGACCCTTTTTGTGACAATACGTGCATCGAACTGGACCACCAGATGCTAGATTCTCGGTGTTCACAATCTTGCCACGCTCGTTTAGAGAATCTTCAGCTTCTCGTGCATCCTTGAGCAATTCGTCGAAATTTGCCACCTTATGACGAATCATTCGCGAATCTGGACATGAAGCATTCCAAACAGGATGTCGATTTGGTCATTTTCCGACGGAACTTTTGGAAGTTTACCGAATAACGCCCTCTTCTTCCTAATAAACACATCTGTAGCTTCATTCTTCTGCTGTTTTCCTTTACAAATCTCCGCATATATGCGCCATGCCGGCTTTGCTGGACCAAAGGAATCACGCAGCATATTCACCACATCATCAAATTTCTTAGCTTTCGATTTCACGCCACTTCACCACTCAGAAGCATCACCCAACAACAGCATCGGCATACTATTAATGGCTTCCATATCTCCAATATTTTCCACAGTTTTGAAAGTTGTAATAGCCGAGATGAATTCCTCAATCTTGGTCGAATCTTTTTCACCATTATAACGAGCTGAACAATGGCTAAAAGTTCCAACTTTTACATTAGCTGCAGCTACAGCTTTTACTAACGTCTCAAATTTCTCAGTTGTTAAAGATGCACTGGTCATGATTTTTAGGCGTGACTTCTTCGTGGGGTTTCAGGAATTTCCATAAAAATTTTATATTTAAAATAAAAGTTGGGAGCCAAATTATGTAGCAGGGTTTGGTGTGCAGATTTCCGGTTCCGATTCCAAATAAAATACACCAAGGTTTTCTATACAAAATCGTTATAAAATTATTTATAGAAAATAAATCTTACGTTTTTGACAATTAGTCCATATGCCTCAAACATGAATACAAGGGACTGCCATCGCTTTCTCCGAGTATTCTATGTAATTAGCTTCGGAAGAATAAGCCAACCGGCCACACAATCATGTTTCCAAGAAGACTTAGTTCTTACCTTATGGATTGTCTATAAGAGAATCAAGGCTCGGCGCATTAAACCTTCGTTCTTTTATAGCCATCTAAACAAGCTTTTTCCAAACATAACGATCGTTTATAATTTAAACGACTTAATTGTTAAATTAACAAGTTAAAGCTCTTTACGTTAACTTAGCACAGCACAAAAGAGACAACAAAGAAAAACTCAATCAGTGATCGAAAGCATATCAATAACTGTTACATTGTAACCCTTCGTTCGTTCGATCACTCAATGTGTTTGGAATATACATTACAACTTTAACAAAGTCCACTGAAGCAGGTAGAAAAACTAATCATAACAATGTTGCACTGTGAATTAAAACGTTTTAGTAAGGATTGACGAAAGCATAACAATTGCAATAGTGATAAAAATATATTAGGTAGAAAGATAAGTAAATATGATTATAAAAGATAACGATAAATTAATAAAAATAAATGAACTAAATATGTAATGTAAGGTCGCACTACAAATTGATATTCTGTCAATATGACTTTAATGTAAAGTTTCATCGCTTCATAAAAGTTAAGGACTCCATAAAGTATGCTTAAGAGTAGAAATCTTTGTCGACTAAATTATGTCCGTGAGCCTCTCCGTTCACCATTTGCAATTACAACAGAGGTCACCAAATTTAATATGCGTCTTTCAAATTTTGCACAGGCTTTAATATTATTCTTAGGACGATTGATGTTACAAAAGGTATATATTTGCCCTCATATAATATTATCTCTTTATAAATCATTTGTAAAAAAATTATAACACAATTCCACATTACGATTTATTTTCTATTCTCCAATACCACTTTATACATTGTGTTTAATAAAATTTTCAAACCTCAGTTATCAGTGTTATAATGGGTTTAGCAATATTTTCAAAATCAAAAGCTTTGAATTCGTAACTTTTAGAATACCATGTTGTAAGTTATTTATTTTTTACCAGTGTAATATCCTATGTCAATTAATCTATATCCGTCTGTGTTCACGGCCGTTCGTTGAAATCGCAATAAAGGCGAAATATTTAAATTAATCTTTGAACTTTAAAAATACTAGAACAGTATTTGGCTTGCTTGTTTGGGATACCATAGTATTTTGTTGTTGCAAAATCGTCAGGCAAAATCCCATTATTGTTGTTTTTATAAAAACAACGTTTGTTTATGAGTGGAGAACGATGGTAATGTTTACCAGGGGGTAAGGCAGGGAATACCTAGGTCTCGGAAAGAGCCACCAATCCTCATCAGTTCCCTTGTTTCTTGTCTGGGATATTCTCCCCACAAGTTATATAAAAAATAACTTCTATGACAAAAAACATTTTTTACCCAAGTGACGAGATCGTAAGCTCAATAGAAGAGGAACAAAAGAATTACATAAAACTAAAATTCTTTTGGAAAATCTTCTAAATCTTAAAACCGCACTTATAAACATTTACATCTTTCTCCACTTGTTATGCTTTCGTTCAACCTGAACGAAGTAACATAACCATGTAAGTTTGTTTTGTCTGTTACAACAAAAACCCCTTCGTCGACCGTGCCTGTGTCTATTAATAGAACAGTGTTTGGCTTGCTTGTTTGGGATATCATAGTATTTTGTTGTTGCAAGCCAAACACTGTTCTATTAATAGACACAAGCACGGTCGACGAAGGGGTTTTTGTTGTAATAGGCAAAACAAACTTAGGTATTCCCTGCCTTACCCCCTGGTAAACATTACCATCGTTCTCCACTCATAAACAAACGTTGTTTTTATAAAAACAACAATAATGGGATTTTGCCTGACGATTTTGCAACAACTTTAAAAATACTACTAAAAATTCGTTCTTTTTAAACTTTTCGGTATTGTGAAATCAATACAGGCAATAACTGTTTTCTATTGGTTCCCAATTGGGCATATACTCAATTTAAAATAACGTTGAGATTTTAAATGTTTTGTGCATTGAGAAATATTTCTTAATCAAAATTGAAAATTTTGGTATGGCAACCATATAACAGCATCTATAGAAAATATGCCATTTTTTTCAATTGTTTCGGTTGTTTTTTTTTTTTTTTCAATTCCAAAAGGCATTCTGAAACAATTCTACAAAAAATTCCATATCAAAATAGAACAGTAAATTTTTTCAGTTCAGCGACTTTTCCGGATGCTTTTCTCAATTTTTTTATGAAAACGTTTCCATTAATTACAAATAACCAAAAGAAAAATTGGGTCAAATCGGTCCAGCCGTTCTCTACGGATGTTTTACTATACTTATATAAACTTTTTACATATAGATTTAAAGAAGTATGTGTGGCCAGTTCCTCTGACCCCAAGTCAAGATTACGTCGTATACTAACTGTGGAACAGATATCATAATTTTGTCAAATATTATGATTTTAGGTAAATCGAGAAAATGGGCGTAAAATTGGGCGTGGTCGAAAATTTAAAAAAATCCAAATCGCTCCCGTCGTTTTCAACTGATTCTTACCAACGAATAACAATTGATTTTTTATATATATATATAGATAGATTAAAAAGTAGGTGTGGTCAGTTCCTCAGCCCCCAAATAAATACTTAGGGTTGGAGGGAAAGTCAACAGTATCTCGTGTAATAATTTTCAAACCGATATCTTCATTATTTGGGAAATATAAAGATTTTAGATAGATCGAAATAGTGGGCGTAACAGGAGGCGTGGTCAATATTTATTTGTTTAAAAACCTAACTCGGGGTATGACGAACGTTTGCACAAAAAATTATGCAAATTGGTTAAGCTGTTCTTAACTGATTCCATTACCAACGAACAACAATTGATTTTTATACATATAGATTAAAAAGTAGTCGTGGTCAGTTCCTCTGCCCCAAATAAATACTTAGGGTTGGATGGAAAGTCAATAGTATCTCGTGACTTTTCAAACCGATATCTTCATTATTTTGGCAAATATAAGGATTTTAGATAAATCGAAACAGTGGGCGTAAAAGTAGGCGTGGTCATATTTTTTCTTTAAAAACCTAACTCGGGGTATGACGAACGTTGCACAAAAAATAATGCAAATCGGTCCGGCCGTTCTCAACTGATTCCATTACCAACGAACAACAATTGATTTTTATATATATATAGAAGAAGATATATATCAAAAACACTTCATTTTAAAAATACAGTTTTTCTTTTCAATCTTAGAGAGTCATAAAAATGTTTATAATTATTTCCTGCAATAAAATTTGTAAGTAAACATAATTAGGGGGCATGTGTAATTCATTAATGTGTATAATGAAGCTAAAATTTTTACATTTATTATTATATAATCCATTATGTCATTGATATGATTAAATCACAAATGATCGAATCTGTGCGATGATTGTAATTCTACTAAGTATTTCACTAACTAAAGACAGTCCCTATTAAAGAAATTGGTACAAATTATTAGATGTAATAAACAGACAATTTTAATTTTATTTGTTTTTTTAAATAAAATTCTAATTTGGGTTTTTTCTTATTTCTAAAAAAAAATTATTAATTTTAATAGAGAAATTCATCAATTGTATTTAAAAACAAAAAATGTTTAAGTATTTTTATTTTATCCAATCTTGTCAATATTTCTACACAAAAAAGTTCCACCTTTTCGTTTTCCTACAAAGTGTGTAGTTTCTACTTGCTACACTTTCGGTTGTACTATGACAATATTCTTTCATTTCAAATGTTATAAAATTCAAAATAAACTGCCCCAACTTGATTGAATGGTTGAATAAACAATGATGCTGAACGAACTCGATTGAAAAAAAACAGTTATGGTTGCTCACATCAAACGCTCTCGAACACTCCTGCCTGATTGTGAGTAAAACGATTCAAACTGAATGTTGAATTCGATCCAATGCGAAAACGATCATTTCATTTCAAACGACTGCATTAACAAAAATCATGTAAGAAACCGAGTATTATTGAATTTTTTCATACTCATTGCAGCCCTCTGGTATCTTAATCTTAATCATTCACAAAATTAAAATATTTTTGATTAACACAAGGCGCCATTGCAAATAACTGTTAGCGTCAAATAACTGTTAACAGAGTAAATGATACGAACAACTCTGATGGAACAATAGCAACTAACTGATAAGTAATTATGTATTTATTGAACATTTTTAAAAACAAATGCATAGCATGTTGATCAAATTACAAAACTGTAAATAACAAGTTCTGCATTGTTGAGTGACTGACATGTTTATTTTCTGGTAATAGCTCTCAAAACAACCATTTAATCCATATATGCTCTTTAACGCCTTAACTCGCTGCCACATACTCCGCTTCAGTTGTTGATAGTGCAACTATTGACTGTTTTTTAGATGACCAAGCAATTGGACCACATGATAACAAAATCACTATACCACTTGACGAGTGTCTTGTTTCATAATCTCCTGCGTAGTCCGAATCTGTATAGCAATCTAACATTAAATTTCCCGTTTAATTAAACATTCATTTGAAGTTCCATGCAAATATCTAAAAATTCGTTTTACAGCATTGACATTTTCCACATTATACGATTCAAGAAAACGACTTGCATAAGAAACAGCGTACATTAAATCTGGCCTTGTAGCTATTGCTAGATACATAAAAGATCCCACGGCTTCTCTGTAGGGAAATCTAATTTCTGCCGGTTTTTGCTGCAAGCCTTGCTACGCAAAATCTTGCATATTGAATTTTTTAAGATTTTTTTTTTTGATAAACACGCAATCTAGCCCATTCTTGAAAAATTTCCATACCCAGATAGTTTAACGATGAAAATACTTTTACATCCAATTCACCATTCAAATATTTAATGAATTCATTAGATGCATCTTGCAATTCTGTCGCAATTATTTCATAATCGATTCTTCCTGATTTCACCAATGAAAACACAAAGATCTGAATCACTTATTTTTAAATTAACTTTTTCTAACATTTCGGTGAAACACCTGTTCCAACACGTTGACAATTGTTTTAGTCCCTGGATTATTTAAAATACATTACTACCATCGTGGTAGCCTGGTGGTTGCTGCATAAAAATGTCGTCTTCCAGATTCCCATATAGAAAAACTGTTTTTATGTCAAACTGAGTTAGATAATAACTCAAAGACGCACTAATAACTAAAATCATTCTTATGAAAGTAAATTTAGCTACGAGACTGTTTTCTCATAGTCTCCATATTTTTGAGTGAAACCCCTTGCAACTAATCTTGCTTTATACCAATCTATTTCACCCATTTGATTTTTTTAAATTTAGTAAATGTTAGTAATCGATGTCTTTCCTTTAGGTAGCTCAACTAAACTCTACGTTTTATTTTCAACTAGAGACGAAAATTCTTCATCCATGGCACTCTTTCACTTCATTATTCTTTGTCTTTCCAAAAAATATATATATTGTCGGCTACTCCATTATGAATATTTTCATCTTCCCTGGTAGTATTTTGATTTCCCATTCCTTTTTACGCATCATCAAATTCTTCATTGGATTTTGAAGAACTTTACTCAGGGTCATTTCTTTCCTTTATATTATCTATCATTGAAATCGTTTTTGAATCTCTTTTATTATAACATTTCTCGCTATTTCAATTCTATTTTCTTGAGGAATCCAAATTCGATAGCCTTTGCAATTATCTTGGTATCCAACAAATATGCCTTTTTTGACATGGCATCCCACTTCTTACGTTTTTCGTCAGCTTCTGAACCAAAAACATGTAGCGACGATATATCTGCCTTTTCCGAACCGTAATTCGAAAGTTCTTTTTCCTTCATGTGTGTTTTAGTCTGTTCTATTCAATGTTTGTTTACAGCTTCTGTCCAGTATCGTAAGCTTAAACCTTTAACATATACTGTAGATCTTCCCAGTGCGATAACAATACTCATATCTCGTCCAGTTTCCCGTTTTGCTCAGTGTAAGGTGTTGATTGCTGGGAGTGGTTTCTTGTTCTATGAAAATATGAAATGAAAAATATTTCCTTTATAAACCTTTTTCATTTGACACTTGTTTCATTTATAAATGTTTTCATTTCACATTTTCACAAAACAAGAATTGAGGCCCTGGTGTGATATTTTGTGTTTACAAAAAATCCAACATACCACCTTACTCAGAACGCACTACTCTCACCTTCCTTCCTGTTTCAGTTTGCACAATATCTAGATATTTATTTATTACCTTTGTAATTTCAGATTTTGCCTTAATCATCGCGAAATAGAACCATATATCTTGAACCGCCAAAACACTTCCTGTATCGGACTGCACACGTCTGTATGGAATAAATCACCAGTCTTATCTACTCTGTTTTTGCTCTGCAAAAATGGCATTCTTGTTTGCTTCCCCATTAAACAGCCCTCATATGTTGTAAAGTTACCTCTATATTTTATTTTCTGTTGATCCAAAACTTCTTTTACATGCAGATTGGTTTGATGGCACATACGCTCTTGCCAAATTTTTGGAGACTTGTCCCTGACTACAGTATTTACTTCTTCAAATGAATTTAATGCTATCTTTAATACTAATTTAAAAAGCTTTGAATCTTCGCAAATTCCTTTAAGGAATGTTTGCACATTATTTATGAATACACAATAATCGGCTTCAGCTTCCATACCTCTTATCCAGACAAGCATTTGTTTAAAATATATACAAATATTTTGACCGTCACATTTACCATCAAATGCTTCCACATTTATATCTCCGAATCCACAGACGGGAATAATAGCTACATTTCATTTCACTTATTTTCATACAATTCAATATAAATAAACCAACATGGTAAAATCTTATATTAACATACGACAGTATGAAAACAGCCTATAACTATATTAATCTGAAAAAAAACTAAATAAATAACAAAAATAATCAGCGAATAGTAATATATATATATATATATATATATATATAAAATAATTACACACAATTTAGTAGCAATTTAGTAATTAGACCATCAGACACAACTCCTCTACCAAGCTAAACAACCCGCAACCAGAAACTCAATGAAACAAATATTCAAAACACCTCTTCCTGTACATATCAAAAGAACAGGTAAAGTTACGCAGGGTCAGATGGAGCTGATTCCACAATCTCGCAACTCTCACAACAAACGCCTTCTCGCCTACAGACGAAAATATTGGAAACAGCAATTGCAGATTTCGAGATGATCTACAAAACTTATTATATAAAGGAGAATTAACATTCCTCGTAATTCTGTAATGACACAAAAGCAGGCGATATTCAACATATCTGTCAAAGGACAGACCAAGAAACTTAATAACATGCTGTGTTACATGATCACTACGGCGCAACCCAAAAACATACCTAACAATAGAGTTAACAAGTTTGCGTAGGCGCAGAATTAGGCAAGCATTCGCCCCAGAGATGACCTCCAAACAATAGTTGACATGAGACATTAATTAATTAAAAGATCTGGCTACCATCATCCTAACACCAAGAGGCAAATGAGCTTGAAGACGATAGAGCCTCCTAAGCTGAAACGCACACGAGAAAGCAAAGAATCAACATGCGCTGAAAAATTAAGCTTGGTGTCAATGACTACACCTAAACATCTCATCTCATCCACAACATTAACAACAAAGGAGCCAACACGGATGCACGGCATAGGAACATAACGAGGACTATTTAACAGAACAGCTTCAGTTTTATTCTAAGTCACAGACAAACCATTAGAGGAGATCCACATAGAAAGCAATCCCAACGTAGTGTTTGCCACATTTTCCAACTCAAAGAGATCTGCATTTCCAAAGAAGACATGAATGCATACATGAAGATTTCACAAACTGGAATTAGACACAGACCCCACAATGTCATTAATGAACATAATAAAGAGCTGAGGGCCAAGCACATGCCCTTGTGGGACACCACACCGTACAGCACAAGATCAGACTGAACACCCCTGTGCACAACAAACTGAGATCTTCCACTCAAATACGACGATATCAATCTAGATGAAGAAAGAGAGAAACAAAATTTGTCTCTCAGCTTACAGAGCAGAAGCGTATGATCCACAGAATCAAAGGCCTTAGAAAAGTCAAGGCCAGCAAGCAAACCAACATCAGAACTATTGAACACATCACGAATGAGATTAGTGAGGGCTAAAATATGAACCGTGGTGCTAAAACCAACACTACAAAAGTAATTATTAACAGCATTGACATTAATAAGTGGGACATCACAACCATCATCAAGACAACCAACGACTTTAACGACTTTCATATCTACACACTACTCATACGACCAAACATTTCCTCATAAAATTTCATTATTTCATTACGCATGTTGCGAACCGTAGGACGCCTACGCCATTCCAGATAAGCCTGATCCCTAACGACTTTATCACATCCAACCCCAACCAAGCAGAGATGCGAGAACAGCTGGTAGCATAGGGACAAAAGACAACAAATTTTGAAACAACAAATCAAACAAAGCCCACTGTTGGTCAACATCACTCGGACTAAAATCAAAATTGCAAACATAATCTTCCACACACCGCCAGTCAGTCCTACGAAAATCCAGGAACTCAATAACCTTTTCTTCGGCAACAACCGGGAGTTCAACCCCTCAAAAATCAATGCATGGTGGGAGATACCAGGGTACTGCCCTGCAAGGAAAAAATCATAGCCAAGGCATCAGAGACCAGGCAAAAATCAATTAATGAGGTAGTGCTACGAGCAACATCAAGGTGAATCGGACTGGAATTATGTACAACAGAAAGCCCAAGAGATCTGCACAGTCTTCGCATTGATAAAGAATTCAGCGGTTTAAACAAATTATGGTTAAAATCGCCACAGACAACAATGTTCGCATATGAATAAAAAATGCCCTCATGGATAAGACGAAATGAGTCTACATCCCCACGAGGTAAGTAGACGACTGTAAAGAGCAATGTAGTGCCGTCCAGAAAAAACTCAGCAGACAAAGACTCACAAACACCATAATTCTCCGAATGGTAAACCACCTTATATGACAAACTATCACGTACATATAGCATTACACCTCCACCAATGCGGCCAACACGGTCATTACGCAGAACCTTGTACCCCGGAACCATCAACGACCTCGAAGACACCACAGGGTTAAGCCAAGTTTCAGTCACTGCAAACACATTCCCATCAAGGGACATAGTTAGAAAAATCATGGAAAACAATAAAATAAGAATAAATACAATAAAATAAAAATATAATAAAATAAATACATATATAATAAAGGAAAAACAAAGGCAAAACTTGCTAAATTAACAATACACTTGACCCAAGAAAAATAAGAAAAAATCAAAAAATAGTGCGATCGACAAAACTAGCTAACCTTAAACATCTAAACAAAAAACTATTATACATCATTACCATCACCAAGCAGCAAACCAGAAGCAGAATTCCTTTTGTCAGAAAGTTTCAGACTTTGATAATCGAATACCTAATCTCTTCTTCAATTTGGAAAAATATGTTCTGCGATACTAACTTCTGGAGATTTTATATATTAAAAAAAAAATCTGTTGTAGAAGATGTATAGATTTTTCTTCATACACACTTTACAAAATATTCCATATTTCAACGCATGATGTGAAGCATTGGTTCTTCGCCCATTGATATCACTAAAGTTATTTTAGCTTTGGCATCTGCAGGAACCCAATTTTTTCTAAACTAAGCAGGCAAAAAAAATCTCTGTCTCATTGGTTGGTAACGATTCATACAAATTCGGAATTTTCTCCTGTCCGAAAAGGATAATATACAAAAACAAGTAAAAAAGCAGTAAGTTCGGCCGGGCCGAACTTTGAATACCCTCCACCATTTGGAACGAATTAGAAAATTTTCAAAAAAATTAAATCCAATAAAAATTCTTTTAAAATCTTTAAAATATCTAATATAGGAAGGTGCCGATATATGGGGGGATATACGATATTGTGGACCTATAAAGACAAATCTATGTCTGCGTGTAAAGTACTCACAAGGAACTCCTTGTATGGATTTTCAGATAATTCCATCGGAAAAAGTGGCTAAAATCATCAAAATACCGAATATAGGGGAGTACCGTTATATGGGGGCTATACGATATTGTGGACCTATATAGATGATTCTCTGCCGAGGTATAAAGTACCCACAAGGAACTCCTTGTGTGGATTTTTAGACAATTCCGTTGAAAAATGTGGGTAAAATCACCCCGAATATCGGGGGGGTACCGTTGTATGGGGGATATACGATATCGTGGACCTATATCGACAATTCGTTTTGAGGAGGTAAAATGCTCACAAGGGACTCCTTTTGTAGAATTTCAGACAATTCCATTGAAAAATGAGGCAAAAATCATAAAAATACCGAATACCGTGGGGGTACCGTTACATGGGGGCTATACGATATCGTGGACCTGTATGGACAATTCTCTGCCGAGGTATAAAGTACCTACAAGGAACTCCTTGTGTGGATTTTTAGACAATTCCGTTGAAAAATGTGGCTAAAATCATCAAAATACCGAATACCGTGGGGGTACCCTTACATGGAGGCTATACGATATTGTGGACCTATATAGATAATTCTCTGCCGAGGTATAAAGTACCCACAAGGAACTACTTGTGTGGATTTTCAGACAATTCCGTTGAAAAATGTGGGTAAAATCATCAAAATACCGAATATCGGGGAGTACCGTTATATGGGGGCTATACGATATTGTGGACCTATACAGATAATTCTCTGCCGAGGTATAAAGTACCCACAAGGAACTACTTGTGTGGATTTTCAGACAATTCCGTTGAAAAATGTGGGTAAAATCATCAAAATACCGAATATCGGGGAGTACCGTTATATGGGGGATATACGATATCGTGGACCTATATAGACACTTCATTTTGAGGAGGTAAAATGCCCACAAGGGACTCCTTTTGTGGATTTTCAGACAATTCCGTTGAAAAATGTGGGTAAAATCATCAAAATACCGAATATCGGGGGGTACCGTTATATGGGGGCTATACGATATTGTGGACCTATATACACAATTCTTTTTGAGGATGTAAAATGCCCACAAGGGACTCCTTTTGTGGAATTTCAGACAATTCCATTGAAAAATGTGGCTAAAATCATCAAAATACCGAATACCGTGGGGGTACCGTTACATGGGGGCTATACGATATCGTGGACCTGTATGGACAATTCTCTGCCGAGGTATAAAGTACCCACAAGGAACTCCTTGTGTGGATTTTCAGACAATTCCGTTGAAAAATGTGGGTAAAATCATCAAAATACCGAATATCGGGGGTACCGTTATATGGGGGATATACGATATCGTGGACCTATGTAGACAATTCTTTTTAAGGAGGTAAAATGCCCACAAGGGACTCCTTTTGTGGAATTTCAGACAGTTCCATTGAAAAATGTGGGTAAAATCATCAAAATACCGAATATCGGGGGGTATCGTTATATGGGGGCTATACGATATTGTGGACCTATATAGATAATTCTCTGCCGAGGTATAAAGTACCCACAAGGAACTACTTGTGTGGATTTTCAGACAATTCCATTGAAACATGTGGCTAACATCATCAAAATACCGAATATCGGGGGTACCGTTATATGGGGGCTATACGATATCGTGGACCGATATAGCCCATCTTCGAACTTGACCTGCCTGCAGATAAAAGAGAGATCTGTGCAAAATTTTAGCTTCCTATCTTAATTCGTTTAGACTGTAGCGTGATTACAACAGACGGACAGACGGACAGACGGACGGACAGGGCTAAATCGTCTTAGAATTTTACGCTGATCAAGAATATATATACTTTGTTGGGTCTAAAATGATTATTTCGATGAGTTACAAACGGAATGACAAAGTTAATATACCCTCCATACCTTTTTTGGTTGAGGGTATAAAAAAAGAATCGCGTACAAATGTGATATATTAACATTATTTGTTTTATTTTGAATGATTTTTTTTCCATTTTGACTTATTTTTTTCTAATGTACATTTGTGGTGTTTTTTATATTTTATTTTTGAATTCGAATATTAACAACAATTTATTTAATTGACTTGATTTCTTAAGAACTGAAATTGATGACGGGTTACATGGAAGTGTAGTACCGAATTATGTGGTGGAGAAACGGAATAGATGATATCGAAATAATTTAACGCGGTCACACCAAAGTTAAAAATAAGCGAACAAGTTGAAGATTTTTTCAATTTGTTGTTCTTTTTTTGTCAATTTTTTTCAATTTGTATTATCATATTGAATTCAGTGGATTTTTGTGAAAAAAATAAAGAATAATTGATCACTATACACAATTTTTCACAAAAAAAAATGAAATAAGCGCGAAATAGCAAGTTAACTGACATCTACCTTTCAACTCCAGGGCCTACATCGTGGTTCAGCTGGAAGATGCGAACACATTTAAATAAACAAAAATGAGCGAAAAAGCCTAATGGGGCTCATTTCAAAGCGTGGGACTACTTCTTTCATGTGATAATAATCTTTGGGAGTATAATCAGTAAAACACCAAATATATTGGGTGCAAAATAGTAGAGCGAATGGGATTTTTTGGAGTAAAGAGGATTTCTATTTTTCCAGAAACTCATCCCAAACATTCAAGATACGTTAAATCGCTTTTGCAGGTAATGATATCCATCATAACTCACGGATAATTGTACAACCCGATTTCATATTTATATAACCATCGTATGATTTAGCTATTTTTGGAGTCTTGGTCACTTTTTTCATTTTTTGGCCCTTCTTGGCATCTTTGTTTCTAAGGGGGTAGAGAACCTCTTCGCATAAAATTTTAAATTTTCAGAGTAGGGCCCATATTGGTCTTAACCACATTCATCAATTGATTTGGCTAAAAAATTGTGTTTATGTTACGCTGGGGTAGGTAACCATCATACAGATAATTGCCACATAGGAATTTATTTACCACTTTCACATCTATTGTGTGGTCAGAAAAGTAAATTTTGTATTCTATTGAATTTGTAGCCCCAAGAAAATATTGGATTAGATTTGAAATGTACATCTATATGAAATAAATTGTGAAAACAGGAACAAATTACAAACATAAGAAAGTAGCGCGGGACCGAATATTTGTTGAATCGTCATTGAATTATACTATAACGAAAAATATGGACTTTATGGGGTCTCCAACTTACAATTTAAATGGCAAATAAAATTAATTCCCATCGTACGGTAATGGGTGTAAAATAGTAATTATATTTGACTATTCTGAAATCATTCTGCCCTCAATTATGAGGTGGATAAAACTATTTTTACTTATTTAAATTACGCGAAATTTTTTTGACATGCTATGTTGTTCTGCTATTTTTTTGATTTGGCCTCTATTTGTCATCTTTGATTATAAGGGGTAGAAGAAAGTTTTCAATGTAGGTCGATGTTTCGGAGTATATATAAATTTACCTCCTGATTTTACCATATTTCAAAGGATTTGGCTAAAAATGTGTATTTGGGGGGTGAAAATCTTACAGAAAAATTGCAACATATCTACAAATTTTAGAACTTTTTCCATGTAATAGTACCCCCTCAAGTCCACCTTTTGGCGAACAAATAGACCGACATGGTTAGGGAGACTTATGAGGACTCTAATGCACAATCTAAGATGTTAATGGGTTTAAAAAAGTAATTAACTTTGGCTATTCTTAAATCATTCAGCCCTCAATTATGAGGTGTACAAAATACAGTAAATTCCAAACTACTGCTCATTTGACTGGAAAATTTTGCTACGATTCTTACCATACTAAAAATTAATTTGATCCCCTACATGGTGATTAGATTGACATATACTTTTTAATAGGTTTGTATAGCACATCCACACATTTGAACCCCACGGTTTCAATATTGAAGCCAACGGTTTAAATATTGGTACAGGCATTTTAAAACACTTTTAATCGACCAGTACGTGAACTCTTATATCAGTCATATCTGTGAATAATTATGCTTTGATAAATGTGCATAATAGACAAAAACTACGGGCTGACAACGCGGGCCAGCTAGTAATATATAACTTAAAATAATAATAACAAAAAGAAAATATTATATATTGGGGCCATACCAAAACAGGAACCTCTATAGGCAATTTTATACTTCAAGGATTGTCATCTACCAAATCTTCGTAAATACCAAATTTGAAAAAATTTCACACCGATATTCGGTATTTAGATAATGCTAGTCAAAATTACCCAATTTGACTAGACAAATTAGAAATAGTTTATTGGCAGAAAAGGATAAAATCCAAAAAAAAAAATCGAGTAAAAATGTGAAATTTTTTATTTTGACTTTTGGAATGTACAGTTGTAACGTTTTACATTGCATGATATTTATACCCTACACCACAAGGTGGTCAGGGTATTATGTCTTTGTGCATTTGTTTGTAACAGGCAAAAGGAAACGAGATAGACCCATAGTTCCTTTTGATGATCTGCATAGAATCACTTTCTGAGTTGATTTATGCATGTCCGTCCGTCCGTCCGTCTGTCCATGTATTCTTGTGAACAAAATGCAGGTCGCATTTATTATCCGATTGAGATGAAGTTTTGCAAACAACATTTGTTTGGCCCAAGGACGAACCCTATTGAAATTGGAGATAATCGGTAAAAATTTAGATATAGCTCCCATATATATCTTCGTCCGATTTGCCTTTTATTGTGCACCAAACGTGTAATATCAGCCCGAATAGTATGGAATTTTGCACATACAACCAAATTAGGCCTGAAAATAAGTATGCCAAATTTTATCGAGATCGGTTCAGATTTGGATATAGCTCCCATATATAACTTCGTCCGATTTACCATTTATTGTGCACCAAACGTCTAATATTTATATATTGAAAAAAAAAAAAAAATCTGTTGTAGAAGATGTATAGATTTTTCTTCATACACACTTTACAAAATATTCCATATTTCAACGCATGATGTGAAGCATTGGTTCTTCGCCCATTGATATCACTAAAGTTATTTTAGCTTTGGCATCTGCAGGAAGCCAATTTTTTCTAAACTAAGCAGGCAAAAAAAATCTCTGTCTCATTGGTTGGTAACGATTCATACAAATTCGGAATTTTCTCCTGTCCGAAAAGGATAATATACAAAAACAAGTAAAAAAGCAGTAAGTTCGGCCGGGCCGAACTTTGAATACCCTCCACCATTTGGAACGAATTAGAAAATTTTCAAAAAAATTAAATCCAATAAAAATTCTCTTAAAATCTTTAAAATATCTAATATAGGAAGGTGCCGATATATGGGGGGATATACGATATTGTGGACCTATAAAGACAAATCTATGTCTGCGTGTAAAGTACTCACAAGGAACTCCTTGTATGGATTTTCAGATAATTCCATCGGAAAAAGTGGCTAAAATCATCAAAATACCGAATATAGGGGAGTACCGTTATATGGGGGCTATACGATATTGTGGACCTATATAGATGATTCTCTGCCGAGGTATAAAGTACCCACAAGGAACTCCTTGTGTGGATTTTTAGACAATTCCGTTGAAAAATGTGGGTAAAATCACCCCGAATATCGGGGGGGTACCGTTGTATGGGGGATATACGATATCGTGGACCTATATCGACAATTCGTTTTGAGGAGGTAAAATGCTCACAAGGGACTCCTTTTGTAGAATTTCAGACAATTCCATTGAAAAATGTGGCAAAAATCATAAAAATACCGAATACCGTGGGGGTACCGTTACATGGGGGCTATACGATATCGTGGACCTGTATGGACAATTTTCTGCCGAGGTATAAAGTACCTACAAGGAACTCCTTGTGTGGATTTTTAGACAATTCCGTTGAAAAATGTGGGTAAAATCATCAAAATACCGAATATCGGGGGTACCCTTACATGGGGGCTATACGATATTGTGGACCTATATAGATAATTCTCTGCCGAGGTATAAAGTACCCACAAGGAACTACTTGTGTGGATTTTCAGACAATTCCGTTGAAAAATGTGGGTAAAATCATCAAAATACCGAATATCGGGGAGTACCGTTATATGGGGGCTATACGATATTGTGGACCTATACAGATAATTCTCTGCCGAGGTATAAAGTACCCACAAGGAACTACTTGTGTGGATTTTCAGACAATTCCGTTGAAAAATGTGGGTAAAATCATCAAAATACCGAATATCGGGGAGTACCGTTATATGGGGGATATACGATATCGTGGACCTATATAGACACTTCATTTTGAGGAGGTAAAATGCCCACAAGGGACTCCTTTTGTGGATTTTCAGACAATTCCGTTGAAAAATGTGGGTAAAATCATCAAAATACCGAATATCGGGGGGTACCGTTATATGGGGGCTATACGATATTGTGGACCTATATACACAATTCTTTTTGAGGATGTAAAATGCCCACAAGGGACTCCTTTTGTGGATTTTCAGACAATTTCGTTGAAAAATGTGGGTAAAATCATCAAAATACCGAATATCGGGGAGTACCGTTATATGGGGGCTATACGATATTGTGGACCTATATACACAATTCTTTTTGAGGATGTAAAATGCCCACAAGGGACTCCTTTTGTGGAATTTCAGACAATTCCATTGAAAAATGTGGCTAAAATCATCAAAATACCGAATACCGTGGGGGTACCGTTACATGGGGGCTATACGATATCGTGGACCTGTATGGACAATTCTCTGCCGAGGTATAAAGTACCCACAAGGAACTCCTTGTGTGGATTTTCAGACAATTCCGTTGAAAAATGTGGGTAAAATCATCAAAATACCGAATATCGGGGAGTACCGTTATATGGGGGATATACGATATCGTGGACCTATATAGACACTTCATTTTGAGGAGGTAAAATGCCCACAAGGGACTCCTTTTGTGGATTTTCAGACAATTCCGTTGAAAAATGTGGGTAAAATCATCAAAATAACGAATATCGGGGGGTACCGTTGTATGGGGGCTATACGATATTGTGGACCTATATACACAATTCTTTTTGAGGATGTAAAATGCCCACAAGGGACTCCTTTTGTGGAATTTCAGACAATTCCATTGAAAAATGTGGCTAAAATCATCAAAATACCGAATACCGTGGGGGTACCGTTACATGGGGGCTATACGATATCGTGGACCTGTATGGACAATTCTCTGCCGAGGTATAAAGTACCCACAAGGAACTCCTTGTGTGGATTTTCAGACAATTCCGTTGAAAAATGTGGGTAAAATCATCAAAATACCGAATATCGGGGGTACCGTTATATGGGGGATATACAATATCGTGGACCTATATAGACAATTCTTTTTAAGGAGGTAAAATGCCCACAAGGGACTCCTTTTGTGGAATTTCAGACAGTTCCATTGAAAAATGTGGGTAAAATCATCAAAATACCGAATATCGGGGGGTATCGTTATATGGGGGCTATACGATATTGTGGACCTATATAGATAATTCTCTGCCGAGGTATAAAGTACCCACAAGGAACTACTTGTGTGGATTTTCAGACAATTCCATTGAAAAATGTGGCTAACATCATCAAAATACCGAATATCGGGGGTAAAATCATCAAAATACCGAATATCGGGGGGTATCGTTATATGGGGGCTATACGATATTGTGGACCTATATAGATAATTCTCTGCCGAGGTATAAAGTACCCACAAGGAACTACTTGTGTGGATTTTCAGACAATTCCATTGAAAAATGTGGCTAACATCATCAAAATACCGAATATCGGGGGTACCGTTATATGGGGGCTATACGATATCGTGGACCGATATAGCCCATCTTCGAACTTGACCTGCCTGCAGATAAAAGAGAGATCTCTGCAAAATTTTAGCTTCCTATCTTAATTCGTTTAGACTGTAGCGTGATTACAACAGACGGACAGACGGACGGACAGGGCTAAATCGTCTTAGAATTTTACGCTGATCAAGAATATATATACTTTGTTGGGTCTAAAATGATTATTTCGATGAGTTACAAACGGAATGACAAATATACCCTCCATACCTTTTTTGGTGGAGGGTATAAAAAAAGAATCGCGTACAAATGTGATATATTAACATTATTTGTTTTATTTTGAATGATTTTTTTTCCATTTTGACTTATTTTTTTCTAATGTACATTTGTGGTGTTTTTTATATTTTATTTTTGAATTCGAATATTAACAACAATTTATTTAATTGACTTGATTTCTTAAGAACTGAAATTGATGACGGGTTACATGGAAGTGTAGTACCGAATTATGTGGTGGAGAAACGGAATAGATGATATCGAAATAATTTAACGCGGTCACACCAAAGTTAAAAATAAGCGAACAAGTTGAAGATTTTTTCAATTTGTTGTTCTTTTTTTGTCAATTTTTTTCAATTTGTATTATCATATTGAATTCAGTGGATTTTTGTGAAAAAAATAAAGAATAATTGATCACTATACACAATTTTTCACAAAAAAAATGAAATAAGCGCGAAATAGCAAGTTAACTGACATCTACCTTTCAACTCCAGGGCCTACATCGTGGTTCAGCTGGAAGATGCGAACACATTTAAATAAACAAAAATGAGCGAAAAAGCCTAATGGGGCTCATTTCAAAGCGTGGGACTACTTCTTTCATGTGATAATAATCTTTGGGAGTATAATCAGTAAAACACCAAATATATTGGGTGCAAAATAGTAGAGCGAATGGGATTTTTTGGAGTAAAGAGGATTTCTATTTTTCCAGAAACTCTTCCCAAACATTCAAGATACGTTAAATCGCTTTTGCAGGTAATGATATCCATCATAACTCACGGATAATTGTACAACCCGATTTCATATTTATATAACCATCGTATGATTTAGCTATTTTTGGAGTCTTGGTCACTTTTTTCATTTTTTGGCCCTTCTTGGCATCTTTGTTTCTAAGGGGGTAGAGAACCTCTTCGCATAAAATTTTAAATTTTCAGAGTAGGGCCCATATTGGTCTTAACCACATTCATCAATTGATTTGGCTAAAAAATTGTGTTTATGTTACGCTGGGGTAGGTAACCATCATACAGATAATTGCCACATAGGAATTTATTTACCACTTTCACATCTATTGTGTGGTCAGAAAAGAAAATGTTGTATTCTATTGAATTTGTAGCCCCAAGAAAATATTGGATTAGATTTGAAATGTACATCTATATGAAATAAATTGTGAAAACAGGAACAAATTACAAACATAAGAAAGTAGCGCGGGACCGAATATTTGTTGAATCGTCATTGAATTATACTATAACGAAAAATATGGACTTTATGGGGTCTCCAACTTACAATTTAAATGGCAAATAAAATTAATTCCCATCGTACGGTAATGGGTGTAAAATAGTAATTATATTTGACTATTCTGAAATCATTCTGCCCTCAATTATGAGGTGGATAAAACTATTTTTACTTATTTAAATTACGCGAAATTTTTTTGACATGCTATGTTGTTCTGCTATTTTTTTGATTTGGCCTCTATTTGTCATCTTTGATTATAAGGGGTAGAAGAAAGTTTTCAATGTAGGTCGATGTTTCGGAGTATATATAAATTTACCTCCTGATTTTACCATATTTCAAAGGATTTGGCTAAAAATGTGTATTTGGGGGGTGAAAATCTTACAGAAAAATTGCAACATATCTACAAATTTTAGAACTTTTTCCATGTAATAGTACCCCCTCAAGTCCACCTTTTGGCGAACAAATAGACCGACATGGTTAGGGAGACTTATGAGGACTCTAATGCACAATCTAAGATGTTAATGGGTTTAAAAAAGTAATTAACTTTGGCTATTCTTAAATCATTCAGCCCTCAATTATGAGGTGTACAAAATACAGTAAATTCCAAACTACTGCTCATTTGACTGGAAAATTTTGCTACGATTCTTACCATACTAAAAATTAATTTGATCCCCTACATGGTGATTAGATTGACATATACTTTTTAATAGGTTTGTATAGCACATCCACACATTTGAACCCCACGGTTTCAATATTGAAGCCAACGGTTTAAATATTGGTACAGGCATTTTAAAACACTTTTAATCGACCAGTACGTGAACTATTATATATCAGTCATATCTGTGAATAATTATGCTTTGATAAATGTGCATAATAGACAAAAACTACGGGCTGACAACGCGGGCCAGCTAGTAATATATAACTTAAAATAATAATAACAAAAAGAAAATATTATATATTGGGGCCATACCAAAACAGGAACCTCTATAGGCAATTTTATACTTCAAGGATTGTCATCTACCAAATCTTCGTAAATACCAAATTTGAAAAAATTTCACACCGATATTCGGTATTTAGATAATGCTAGTCAAAATTACCCAATTTGACTAGACAAATTAGAAATAGTTTATTGGCAGAAAAGGATAAAATCCAAAAAAAAAAAAATCGAGTAAAAATGTCAAATTTTTTATTTTGACTTTTGGAATGTACAGTTGTAACGTTTTACATTGCATGATATTTATACCCTACACCACAAGGTGGTCAGGGTATTATGTCTTTGTGCATTTGTTTGTAACAGGCAAAAGGAAACGAGATAGACCCATAGTTCCTTTTGATGATCTGCATAGAATCACTTTCTGAGTTGATTTATGCATGTCCGTCCGTCCGTCCGTCTGTCCATGTATTCTTGTGAACAAAATGCAGGTCGCATTTATTATCCGATTGAGATGAAGTTTTGCAAACAACATTTGTTTGGCCCAAGGACGAACCCTATTGAAATTGGAGATAATCGGTAAAAATTTAGATATAGCTCCCATATATATCTTCGTCCGATTTGCCTTTTATTGTGCACCAAACGTGTAATATCAGCCCGAATAGTATGGAATTTTGCACATACAACCAAATTAGGCCTGAAAATAAGTATGCCAAATATTATCGAGATCGGTTCAGATTTGGATATAGCTCCCATATATAACTTCGTCTGATTTACCATTTATTGTGCACCAAACGTCTAATATTTGTCCAAATGGGATGGAATTTGGAACTTACGACCGAATCGAGCCTAGAAGCTAGTATGCCAAATTTGGTGAAGATCGGTTCAGATATAGTTATAGCTCCCATATATATTGTTCATCCGATTTATTGTATTTGTTACCCACAGCCGTAATATGCACTCCGTAACAACGATATTCAGGGAAATATATCAAATACAGCTCAGAAATATCTTTGCCAAATTTTATCGAGATCGGTTCAGATTTGGATATAGTTTCCTTATATATTTTTATCCGATTTTAAATTAATTTCGCACCAAATGGGCAATACAAGTCCGAATTTAAAAGATACAAATGCTTCGGCACATTTAGTCCTTTGAATTTTAAATTATAATTATAATCATAGCGTGTATGATTGAATTCTCCCATAAAAACTTTTAATTATTAAGTGGAGCTCAACTAAATTAGCAATGTGGTGTAGGGTATCATAAAATCGGCCCCGCCCGACTTTAGGACTTTCTTTACTGGTTTTCATTTTGAATTTCTATTTTCAAATGTACACTTCTATTGTTTTTTTGTTTCTTTTTGAATTCTAATATGATGTGTAGTCTTTTTGGATATTATAAAGTGACTACATTTGCTGTAAAAATCCGCGAGCCAGTTAGAGCATTTATATTTTTATTTCCTCCACCATAGTATGAAGGGTATATTAAGTTGGTCATTCCGTTTGTAACCTCGAAATATACATTTTAGACCCCACAAAGTATATATATATATATACTAGCTGGCCTGGTCCGCGTTGCCGGCCCGTAATTTTAGTCTTTAACCCTTATTATATCCTCCACTTTGGAAAGGAGGGTATATTTACTTTTTCATTCCATTTATAACATCCGTAAATGTTCGTCATAGACCCCATAAAGTATACATATATATTCATAATCAGCATAAAATTCTAAGTCGATTTGTCCATCTGTATGTCTGTTTATTTAAATTACGATACAGCCTACATTATTAGACGTAGAGCATCAAAATTTAGCAGAACAATTTGTATTGTGGTATTGAAAATGAGGTCTATCGGTCCACATTTTGCTATAGTCCACATATAACGGTATCTCTCTCTCTCTTTGATGATTTTTGCCACATTTCTCCTCGGATTTGTCTAACACATATACCCATACCTACCGATATTGGGTATGTTGATAAACCTAGTCACATTTACGCACACAATTGTTTCAAATTTGGTATTTTAGAAGGTTTGATAGATGACAATCCCCGAAGTATACAATTGTCCAGAGAGGTTCCCGTTTTGGTATGGCCCCATATAACGGCCTCATTCACTTTATGATTTTTTGATAAGTTAACTGCATTATCCAAACCGTATTTCTGGTATATGAAGTTTAAAGTGAAACACGCTTGAATTCAGATACTTTTATATAAAAATGTTTCCTTTACCCTAAGGTGGATGATAATAATAGTTCTGCCCGGCCGAACTTAATTTTTTTACTTGTTTTTAAAGTAAGATGTAGTATTTGTCATTGAAATTGCGCGTTGGAGACCCCATATTGTCCATATCTTTTATCATAGTATAATTCAAAGACGATTAAACAAATGTCTGCTTCCTTAAATCATATGATAGTTATACAAAACGTGATCAGTTCTTGCAAGGATGGTTTCTTCCCAAATTACCAACATTTGCCGAAATTAGTATGAAAATATGGTTAAAATGTAAGATATACTTGAAATCGGGTTATATCCTTATCCGGGGGTTATGACCCATATCATAAACTGCAAAAGCGATTTAAGGTATCGAAAAAGTTTAGGAATAATTTCTGAAAGAATCGAAATCCTTTTCCTTCTTCTTTTTTGCGCCCTTTATATTCGGTATTTCGCTGATTGCATCAATGAATTTTGCATATTGAGTTCTCATTGGACGGATTATTGTCATGTGAAAGTAGTAGGTAGGTTTGAAATGAGCCCGTTTTGAAATGAGCCCCATAACGATTTGCCGTGTTCGCATCTTCGAGCTGAAGCACGATGTAGATCCTGGAGTTAAAAGCTAACTGCCAATTTCAGACATGAAAGATCGCTATTTAACATCGTATTACGTACTATTTCATTTTTGATATTATTCATTCGGAAATCAAAACAATGAAAAATTTACACATCTATATAGTTTTTAAATTGAAAAAATTTTACGCCAAAAGGATTTTTTCTTTTATATATTTTTTTGGCATATTTTACGCAATTTTTTCCCCAAGATTCCATTCCGAAGTTGTATGAATTGTGAAAATCCGTCAAAACGTTCTTAATAGTACGTTTATATATATGAGGGTTAACCCACTAGATTTGGATTTAAATTGTCATACCCATTACTTTTACTTCAAATAAATCCTCTCAAAGTAGGTTAACCCTACAAAAAGTTCTAACGTAAACATGGCATTAGTTATAAACATAGTAACTAATAAACAAATTTAAAAAAAATCTTCAACTTGTTCGCTGGTTTTTTACAGCGAATGTTTAAAGGTCCTTACGAAGTTTGGTCCTTACTATTGTTTTGAAATTTGATTCCATTGAAAAAATGTTCTTTTTTCCCGATTTTAGAGATTTTGCAATGCAATAGGCTCATTTTTTTATTTTTTAGCAATTTTGAAAAAAGTAATTATCTTTTAACTTTGGTTTGACCACGTTAAATTATTTTGACATCATCTATTTAGGTCCATAACTCCATAATTGTCGTCGCTTTATACTACCCAAAAAGACTACACATCATATTAGAATTCAATTCAAAAGAAAAAAAAACCCTACAAATGTACATTTCAAAATAGTAAGTCAAAATGGAAAAAATCATGCAAAATAAAACATTACTATTGTACACCTCAAAAGTCAAAATGAACATTTTCAAATTTGACATTTTTATGCGATTTTTTTTTTTGATTTTATTTATTTCTTCAAAGAGACAATTTCGAATTTGTGTGAAACGTTAAAATCAGATCAGCGGTTTTTGAGTTATAATCGTAGCAACTAACACAACTTTATTTGATATATATAGATAGATTAGAAGTATGCGTGATCAGTTCCTCAGCCCCCAAGTAAATCCCTAGGGTTGGAGGGAAAGTCAACAGTATCTCGTGTATGATGAACGTTTGTATGCATCACCGATTATGCAAATCGGTCCAGCCGTTTTCAACTGATTCCATTACCAACGAACAATAATTGATTTATATATATATATATATATATATATATATATATATATATATATATATATATATATATATATATATATGTCTGCAGCACTATTGGTATGTATATATGTATATATTATATTTTATATTTTCTGTATTTTGGTATTTTGGTTATTTTAGCGACATTATTCACCGGAATTGTTTCAAATTTGGTATTTGAAGTTGGTAATGAACAATATGTATATAAACGGCAATATGTGGTATTTTTAAGATTTAAACAGAATTTTTAAAGGATTTTACTTTTGTGAAGATTGCCAAATGCGTTCCATTCGGCATTCAAGAACTTAGAGCTTTTTTACTCGTTTTTCTTTCAATTTGTTTTTCTGCTTTTTTTTTGTCAATAATATATAATGCACAATTTTTTTCAATTTTGAAATTTAATAAAAATGTGAGCAAAAAATATGTCGCGTGTTTTTTTTTTGACATGCTGTATTGATTTAACGTCTATCTGTCTGAGGTAGAGCTTTAAAATTTGGCACTGTTGTTTACTTTGTATATAAACGGCAATATGTGGTATTTTTAAGATTTAAACAGAATTTTTAAAGGATTTTACTTTTGTGAAGATTGCCAAATGCGTTCCATTCGGCATTCAAGAACTTAGAGCTTTTTTACTCGTTTTTCTTTCAATTTGTTTTTCTGCTTTTTTTTGTCAATAAAATATAATGCACAATTTTTTTTTCAATTTTGAAATTTAATAAAAATGTGAGCAAAAAATATGTCGCGTGTTTTTTTTTTTTGACATGCTGTATTGAATTGTTCGTTTTTATACCCTCCACCTTGTAAAGGAGGGCATATTAAATTTGTCATTTCGTTTGTAACACCTCTAAATATTCGTGATAGACCCCATAACGTATATATATATATATATATATATATATATATATATATATATTTATATATATATATATATATATATATATATATATATATATATATATATATATATATATATATATATATATATATATATATATATATATATATATATATATATATATATATATATATATATATATATATATGATCAGCATGAAGCCGATTTAACGTCTATCTGTCTGAGGTAGAGCTTTAAAATTTGGCACTGTTGTTTACTTTGTGTCTGGGATGGTTGGTATTGAAAATAATAGTCCCCATATAACGGTACCTCCCGGCATTCAATATTTTGATGGTTTTAGCCACATTGTTTTCACGGATTTGTCAAAAAATTGGTATTCATAGTTCGTTATAGTTCTACCTCAGGTGGCTTTTGTTTTTAATTCTGAATAAAAGGTAAAGAAATTGAAATTAGTTGCGAACACATTTAAACAAACAAAAATGGCCGAGACAGCTAAATGGGGCTCATATCAAAATGTGGACCTACTTCTTTCATATGGCAATAATCCGGCCAATGAGAAATCAAAATGCAAAATTCATTCGGACTGCAATCGGTGAAATACCGAATATAAAGAGGCACTGCATATAGGCAGAATATACAAAATGGTAGGGGTAATTGAACATTGTGTGAGAAGAGGAATTATACTCTGAAAATTGTTCCGAAACCTTCAAGATACTTACAATGCAGGTACCGTTATACGGGGGACTAGACGCAATAGCGAGTAATGCAATGTGTTACAACAAATCTGGGGGTTGAGTAATCCTGAGTGGAGGTGACAGTATTCGGTTAGTAGATCAAAATCTCAGGTCAATTTTTAGTGCCCATTAAATATAGTCTTAACCATACGAATTTACGATAGAGTTTAAAATTTAATATAGTCCTATGGGTTACATGTGAAACCTTTGTACAAGATATGGATCATGAGTATTAAATAGTCTTACATTTTAACCATATTTTGGGGTAGAAGAAAGCTCTCGATATTTCGGCGTAATGTCTATAAAAAGGTGCCCCCTGATTTTACCATTTCGAAGGTCTTGACCTCATTTTCCAAACGATTTGTCTAAAAATGATTGGAGGGTAGAAATTTTACAAAAAAATCAAATTCCAAATTCAGCTTTGATAGATAGATATTTTCACGTTGTTTCACTTAAATGTACATTTTAAAAGTAAAAATAAATATGGATAAAAAAAATTTAATGAGTAAAAATGCTTTCCAGAAGTCAAAATGTTTTAATGTAAATTGTGACCAGTAAATATTACGAAAAAATACAATTCTTTTCAAAAGGATTTTTTATGTGGCCAAGTTTATAAGAAGCTAAAAAGTATATTTCCAGAAAATGCATGGTTTGAAAAGATGTTGATGTAAACATTAATAAAATTCAGTGCATTACACATAATTATATTGGCTTGTATACAAGACGTATAAAAAATTTAAAATGTTTGAAATGACCATGGTGAGAAGTGCAGAAAAATCAAGTGGAAATGTCCTTGGCTTTCCCTGGCTTTCAATTGCTTTGAACATATATATTTAATATCTGAAAAAATCTGTTCACATAGACATCTTGAAGCGAAAAACGACACACATTTATAAGATATTTGCTCAGAAGTGGGTAATCGGAACCGGCAATGTTTTACCAAAACTTCTCGGGATCGCCTTCTTGTGGAGTCTCCATTTCTGATAATAATATTATTAATTCATTTTGATTATCTAATTTATTTTGTGAAACATCGACAAGAAAGGAATTTTCATAAATGTCCAGCATTGGTATTATTACTTCATAATCTTTAATCGCTGTTCCACATTAAAATAATGATTATCAAATGTAGATATATGTTGATGTTATTTAAATGGAAGATTTCGTTATGAATTTCTGCTGTTTTGGGGCAATAGTCAAACTTTTCTAACTTTAAATATATTATTTTATAAAGTTACATTAGAGTGTAAACGAATAAATGAAAGTATGGATTCAAAGATATTATAATTCTCGTCAACTCATCTGTACAAAATACTTTGTACATATTTTTGAGTGCGGTTGAAGCGCTGGGAAAATCTAGCAATAAACAAAAAATATTCTAAAAATACATATTTCCCAGCAGCAAAATACCACATGTGAACAATTCCGTGATCTTGTGCGCTGACGCACACGATAATCTGTGAGATAAAGGCCTGCACAAGACGAATTGTATGAATTATGCTTTTTTGACACCCTGACTTCGTCTATTCAATCATGTCATATGTGTTTGATAGACAATGACAACCAACAACATCCCCCCATTTTGATTCATGTGTGCCATTGTCTAAGGTTCGATCGTGGCGAGGCTGACTCGAATATTAGCATGGTGACATCGAACCATGTCATCGTCAAATTGTGTGTCATTTGTGTACGTGTGCTTAAATTGAGAGAGTATGTGTGTGTTACTTTCGACGGTGAGGATGTGTTTTTGTGTGTGCTGCAATTTTGAAGTAACAAACACGGCATACATATAAAAGTGAGTACGAAATCAATAATTAAAAAATATTCTTTATGACGTAGTTGAGGGCAGAGATATTAAGAAAATTTATCAGTTTTTTTAATAAGGATTGACATTTTGGATTGTTTCGTCAATAACCGAAACGTGAAAAATTTGTGTGGACCAATTAGAAGTACCTGTAATATGTTATTATTCGCCAAGAAATACTTTATTACAAAATATGTATTTTTTTACATATCGGAAAAGCAGGTAGCGATTGCGCTTTGCCTTCATCGTCTTTTTCGTTAGCAATTGTTTCATTATTGTTGTAATTTTTGTATAACACACTATTCAACATCCCCTTTTATTGGTCATTACATGTTATGACGATGGGTTTGAGTCTGACCGACATAACGAGACATCGAGCATTTGGTTGGATTCCACGTACTGTTATGCGTTTGATCAAGCAGGGCACAACATGACGAGCGTTTTCTCTCCATGGCATAAATAGAGAAATATGTCACAGCCCTTTAGTCACACAGCCCTTTAGTGTGAGATAATAAAGATTGTGACCCACACGCACAGATATCGATGCGCTCAGTAGATGTACAATACCACTTGAATGAAATGACAAGCAGCCCTGCAATGTTCTCCGTGCAATATTAGAATAGATAAGGATAATTGGTGGCTGCGATTAGGTTAAGTTAGATTAGTTTCAGTAGTACTTAAGGAATTCATTTTAAATAAAAACTAGAATTGAAATTACACCCTAACAAAGCGGTCGTGTTTATCTTATCACATTACATTGCTCCAGCCGAGCCGGTTATAGAATAGACATGACAATCGAAGTTGGAGATTGGATTTCGTTCTCATTATTAAAAACATTAATCCTTCGAGCAGGATCTAGAATCGAAATTACACCCCACCGAAGCGGTCGTGTTTCTTTTCTCGCCTTAAATTTGGTTCTTCGATCCGAATACAGAGAATTGAAATTACACCTTAACGAAGCGGTTGTATTATTTTCTCATTTATAATTGGTCCCTCGAGCCGGGTCGAGAATTGATTCTACAGCCAACCCATTCTGTTGTGTTTCTCTTCTCAGCGACCACAAAAGAGACAATTGTAGGAGTTTTCCCCCACCAGTGCACAGTGGTCGAGGCCGCATGGGAACAGCGGCCAAAGATACTTTCAGTGCAGATATCAACATGAATCTTTAGTTATGGTACCTTGATGTAATAAAAATAAAAAATGTGACAAAATGGATATGGTAGGTGGATGTTTTGGCATAGTCCCCTTACAACAGACCTCCCGCTTAAGGGTTATTTCCCCAATTCTTGTCACATTTCCACACCAGATTGTTCTGTTATTTGACATTTTACGTTCTAAAGTGTTAAAAAATAATCTTACTGAAAATTATCTGGAACGGACCGCCTTCGAGTAGGGGGACTCTACTCTAAAGGTACCTCCAAAAATAGAAATATTTTTTATACAAATAAATTCCAAATTTGATTATTTTTTTGTAAACAAAATAAAATAACAATTCAATATAAAATTAAATCAAATTGACTAATGGATATTTATAAATTTCAGTGTAATACAAGTAAATCAAATGCAGATTTTAATAATCTAGATTTTTTATTCTTTGGCAACGTTCGCTGTCCCGTTATAAAAGGATCAGAGCTTAGAAGAAGACGATAATTAAGAGCTGTGTTTGTTGAAACACGAGAATCGTTTCGGGTATGATTTAGTCGAAACTTTTTTATATCTTCATTTCTAGACTCCACGTCCTCATCCTATAATTCTCCAATCGATACAATGACAAATGTATAATGTCGGGTACATGTATTAAAATTTTATGAACTGTGGGTGGAAGATAGTGCCATGCATATATATTTGTTAACTCTTTAGCTGTTTCCAGTGCAAAGGCCGTAAATTTTTCGACATTAATATTGTACCCAGAAGACAATATTGAACACCCCTCAATTATATCTTTATCAATCCCAATCAATAAACATATTCGATGTCACTAGCACCATAAAAATGACAAAATTGCAGCGTAGTCACTTCAGTATATTGGGCATAACATACACATCTGACAAAATCTGAAAGTTAAATTAGTACTTTTAGAATCTTAGGACCATTACTAATGGCGTAAAAAAAATCACATTGGAGGATAGAATGAAGCCAAGATTATTATATTTTCTAAAAAGCTTAACCCCTTAAGAGTTCATGTGTACACATTTGACAATGAATATCTGATTTTCATTTTTTGAATTTTGGCCAAAGGCAGCGACCACTGTGCAGTGGTAAGATACTCACTGCAAGCAAGAAAAAGAGGAGAATTTAAAAAAAATCCTGTGAGGCATTTTAAATGTATGACCATTTAAAATAACCGAAGAGACTGATTTAAATAAAAGAACCAGAAACAAAGAAGAAAATTTTAAAATTACAAACAGAAAAAAACAAGAAGGCAATATAAAAAACAGTTTTGAAAAGAGGACAAAGAGTCCCATCTGTACTTTTAAATTTAATTAAAAATGTACAAAGACAAAGCTGTCACCATTTTGGCAGACTATTTCGGGGTTTTGACATCGACGTCAGCCTTTGAAAATGTGAAACACGTCGTGGCATGGAAAGTACTGTTAGAAAATACATATTACCAGTTACGACGGTGCTTGAGGATATATACCAAAAATATCTCCCAAGCCATGCATGGAACCATATAACTACACATCACATTATTGAGGTTGGTAAAATAATTTTTCCCACATTTATCTATAGAATTTTATAGCAAACTTTTAGCAATATAAAATAACAAATTAATATATTAAAAATTTATCACCTGCATAAAATTTTTGTGGTAGTCTTGTAATTTTATAACAATAAAAACAGTAAGTTTGGAACGAATTTAAAAAATTTCAAAAAATAAAATTCTTAAAAAATTCTATTACAATTTTAAAAATACCGAAGATAGTAGTTATATTGGAGTGTATACGACGTTGACCTATATATGCATTGTTTGTCATAAGCCATTACAATATTCAAATTCGAAACTTGAATTAAACGGTCAATAATGTAGCTAAAATCATCAAAATATCGTATATAGGGAGGTACCGTTATATCGGAGCTGTGAGAAGACCTGAACCAACATAGACAATTGTCTGTCACAGGCTGTAGCATCCATTACGAACTTCAAATACATCTAAAACAATTTCGGTGAGTATTGTACATAAAATCGTAAAATACCGAATATGGGGAGGTACTGATATATGGGGCCTATACAAATACCTGCACCTGTATAGACAAATTTTTGTCACAGACTGAAGTTTCCATTATGAACTCTAAATACGTAATTTGAAACAATTCTGGTGAATAATGACTATAAAATCATCAAAATACCGAATATTGGGAGGTACCGTTATATGGGGGCTATACGAAGACGTGGACCTGCACAGACAATTTTCTGTCTTAGACTGTAGTATAGGTTTCGAACTTCAAATACCAAATTTGAAACAGTTTCGTTGAATAGTGTCGCTAAAATCATCAAAATAACAAATATCGGGAGGTACCGTTATATGGGGGCTATAAGAAAACGTGGACCTACATGGCCCATTTACGAACTTAACCTGCCTACTGGAAAAATAAACATGTGTACAAAATTTTAGCTCTATCGTTCGAAAGATAGCTTGATTACAACAGACAGACGGACATCGCTAAATCGGCTTAGAATTTTACGCTGATCAAGAATATATATATACTTTGTTGGGTCTGACATGATTATTTCGAGGAGTTACAAACGGAATGACAAAGTTAATATACCCTCCATATTATGGTGGAGGATATAAAAAATAAAATTCTATTGAAATTTAATTTCATATTGCAGCTTTTGGGTAGAACAAATGTTTCCCTTTGGGATGAAAAATTATTAGGAATGTTGTTAAAAATCCACGGTGTTCCATTCGTTTTTTGAGATTTTTTTTCAAACAAAATTATTGCGAGAAAGGCGTCATAAATACTACTTTCCACACCAAATATGACTTGACCAATGGCGAAAGGCGTCGCATAGTGGTGAGTGACATAGTATTTCTCTGGTCTTTCTTTTCTCTATAAATTTGATTAATTAAGCTCATCTCGAAAGAGACATAAGCGAATTCTCCATATCAATTTGTTGTTTTTGGTTTTAAATAGTTATTTATTAAATATTTCTTTTTGAATAGGTGTTAGACTCAAAAAGCTTAACAGATTTGTCGCATTTTTTCAATTTTACATTCTTCAAATAATTGCCTCAAACGACTTATTTCAACTTTTTCGGTACCATGAAAGATCATCGCTATTTATATCATGGTCATCACACAAAAAATCATACTTATGGTGACGCTTTTTGCACTGAGAACCAGGGGGACCAGGTTTATAACTGGGAATGCTCCGAATGTTCGTAGATGAGTAGTTACATGTAAAAATAACCATTCGCTTCCCTGGAGAACCATGAAGCATCATATTTAAAAACGCACACCCAACGTGAGTTTGGCGGTCAGACACCAATAAAGTAAAGTGCCCGGTTTGTGGACTGAAACAGCAATATAAAGTTAAAATCGATCAAATCTAAAGTTAATATCAAAAGATTTATAATAACATACATAGTTTTGTGGTATGATTCCAGAACCGAATGATTTGCATCAAATTGCTCTTCATACCAAAGAAAAATTGCTTCTTTTATGAAACCTGATATGGGTATATCCAACTTTCTTGTTGTTGCAGTATATATATTTTGGCCCGCCATGGGAAATTTTTTTGTGCTTCTGCATTGATCATGGGCAAACACACAACTCATAACGTTGTACTCCGCAGTATCAGCTAAACCATCGTCCCACATCTTAAAGGTGAAGGTAAATAGATTGACTCAGTATATTAGATCTATAACTCACCAGACTGGGCATTCGAACGGCTGGATAGAAACACTTCACTTGGCCTGATGCAACTTTATTTCTATAGTAATTGTGCTCGTCCATTATCAAACCTTTGAATGGCCTCATATCTTCTAGTTTCGTATCACCTTCACACCTCTTACTAAATGTCTGAAGTCCAAAAAATATATATTCACAATGCTCACAATCAAATATTCATTTACCTTTTTATGACCACAGGCTACATGTTTTCCTTGGTAGGGGCACATATTTTCATCGCAATAATCTATGCCTTCGCCACTTCCCAAGACACTTAGCTGCAAAACCAATACAGTTAAGCGTACATAATACATAGCAGCTTAAAAAGAGACTAAATGCTTAAATTGCATGTGGATGCTATTTAAATATTGAAAAATTATTTATTTCAAATAGATAATGTCACGATTTCGCTAAATAATACTTTTGACTATAAAGATATCACGAAAAATATTTACGTGTAAACTTTTAAACTCAAAGCCATCAAGCAAAGTTAATAAAATAAATAGTTTTAAAAATAATAATGAACAAGGGAAAAACGTTAAATTTTGCCGACATCGCTTATAATACCTTCTTATCACTGCATTCGGGAATGATATTGATACATATAGCATCATTAAGAAAGTTTGTAGAATTTCAGCTAAATTTTGGCACATACGTATTTTGTTAAATAAATAAATAACAGCTATTATCGATGGCTTAATTTTTTTTAATTACTTCTAATGTGGAAAATTAATAAAATTTGTCGGTGGGATTACGGGATCTGAACAAATGAAATATTGTTGGAAACATAATAATTCTCCCAGGTTGATTTAGAGTTAAATAAAAAATTATTTAATTTACTAAAAATTATGTAGAAAGAAGTGATTGAAACGATTTTTGCCGCTTATAAAAATGGTCAAATTTTACGTAAGTGAAAGAAGAAAGAACAATATCCGTGAAAGCACAGACGACATGTTTTGAACCAGATTCGCATTCGAGGAAAATCTGTGAAAAGAAGGATATTTTACTTTCATCCATAATTTAGACATTAACAATGTCTAAGCCGAAGTTCTGTACAACCTAACAATAGGAAGATGGAGCAAGGTACACATTTAGCTAAAAATTTAGCGTGTTACAATCTGAGAATATGGTAAATCGTGGAAAATCTTCCAACAGATTTTCCTATTCATTTAATTTAGTCGTCAACGTTGGAAACATAACATGTATATATATATATATATATATATATAAATCAATTGTTGTTTGTTGGTAACGGAATCAGTTGAAAACGGCTGGACCGATTTGCATAATTTTTGGTACAAACGTTTGTCATACCCCGAGTTAGGTTTTTAAAGAAAAAAATAATGACCACGCCTCCTTTTACGCCCACTATTTCGATTTATCTAAAATCCTTATATTTCCCAAATAATGAAGATTTTGATTTAAGAATTATTACACGAGATACTGTTAACCTTCCCTCCAACCCTAAGTATTTGTTTGGGGGCTGAGGAACTGACCACGCATACTTTTTAATCTATCTATACATCTATATATAAATGAAAGTTGTGTTAGTTACTACGCTTATAACTTAAGAACCGCTGAACTGATTTTAATGATTCATACAAATTCGGAATTGTCTCTTATCCGAAAAGGATAATATCCAAAAAAATCGCGTAAAAATGTGATATGTTAACATTTTCATTTTGACTTTTGAAATGTACAATAGTAATGTTTTATTTTGCATGATTTTTTCCATTTTGACTTACTTTTTTCTAATGTACATTTGTAGTGTTTTTTATATTTTATTTTCGAATATTAATACCAATCAGCGAACACGTTGAAGATTTTTTCAATTTGTTATTCTTCTTTTGTCAATTTTTTTCAATTTGTAATATCATATTGAATTCAGTGGATTTTTTGTGAACAAAATAAAGAATAATTTTTCACTATATACAATTTTCCACCAAAAAATGAAATAAGTGCGAAATACGATGGTAACTGACATCTACCTTTCAACTCCAGGGCCTACATCGTGCTTCAGCTGGAAGATGCGCAGACATTTAAACAAACAAAAATTACCGAAAAAGACTAATGGGGCTTATTTCAAAGCGTGGCCCTACTTCTTTCAAGTGACAATAATCCGTCCAATGAGAGCTCAAAGCTCAAAATGGATTTTTAGTAAGAAAAGGATTTCTATCCTTCCAAAAATTCTTCCTGAACATTTAAGATACCTTAAATCGCTTTTGCAGGTCATGATATCGGTCATAAATAACCATCGTATGATTTAAGCCATTTTTGGAGTCTTCGCCACTTTCTTCTATTTTTGGCCCTTATTTGACATCTTTCTAAGGGGGTAGAGAACCTCTTCGCATAAAATTTTCGGAGTAGGGCCCATATTGGTCTTGACCACTAAAAAATTGTATTTATGCAGACCCTGGGGTAAGGAACCATCGTACACATAATTGCCACATAGAAATTTATTCATGTAAAGTCCCCACATTGGAGTATCCCAAGTCCACTTGCACATCTAATGTGTGGTCAGAAAAGAAAAAATTGTATTCTATTGAATTTTTAACCCCCAAGAGAATATTGGTTGGGAACGTAGATTTGGGATATACATCTATATGAAATAAATTGTGAAAACATGAACAAATTACAAATATAAGAAAGTAGCACGGGACCGAATATTTGTTGAATCATCATTGAATTATACTATGATGAAAAATATGGACTTAAATGACAAATAAAATTAGTTCCCATGTCACGGTAATGGGTGTAAAATAGTAATTATAATTGACTATTCTGAAATCAGTTTGACCTCAATTATGTGGCTATTTTTACTTATTTAAATCACGTGTTTTTTTTTCAGTTTGACATGCTATGTTGTTCTGGTATATTTTCGATTTGGCCTCTATTTGTCATCTTGGATTATAAGGGGTGAAGAAAGTTTTCAATGTAGGTCGATGTTTCGCATTTTACCATATTTCAAAGGATTTGGCTATAAATGTGTATTTGGGGGTGAAAATCTTACACAAAAAATTCAACATATCTACAAATTTTAGAATTTTCTCCATGTAATAGAACCCCCTCAAGTCCACCTTTTGGTTTTGGTTTTAAAAAAGTAATTAACTTTGGTTATTCTTAAATCAATAAGCCCTCAATTATGAGGTGTACAAAGTACAGTAAATTCCAAATTACTGCTCATATGACTAAAAATTAAAAACTAATCGACCAGTACGTGAACATTTATAACATTCATATCTTTGAAAAATTATGCTTTGACAAATATGCATAATAGACAAAAAAAAAAAATATATTTATATATTTTTAGCTAAATGTGTACCTTGCTCCACCTTCCTATTGTTAGGTTGTATATATATATATATATATATATATATATATATACAACCTAACAATAGGAAGGTGGAGCAAGGTACACATTTAGCTAAAAATTTAAGGTGTTACAATCAGAGAATATGGTAAATCGTGGAAAATCTTCCAACAGATTTTCAAATTTTAGAAGTTGTGGGTCATAGATGCCCAATGTAATAGTTGGTGAGAGCGATATATATATATATATATATATATATATATATATATATATATATATATATATAACCATGGTACAATGATATCAAGTTAGGGCTATGATACCATATGATTTTAATTTTTTTTATGACTTGACGACGAGAATTTTGTACGGGAACAAATGCAAATCAATGCGAATAATCCGTTGTAAAGTGGACCCAACTGCTGAGAACGGCGTTTTTGGGATGTTTTTGGTGACCTCTCAATACTGGCTCGTACGGCAGCGATATTCTCGGCCGATCGCCTTGGACTGACGCTTCAAGCCAAACAGGTAGACCTCTATACTTGCAATTTTTTCAAAGTTGGCCTACCTTCTCTTCATTGTACCATTATTATAACAAACAACCAAAAAAAAAAGAAATGGAAAATTACTGTTTTTTTTCATGAAATAATTAATCAAATATTCAATTTGCAATTAAAAAGTAATGAACTCTTCTATGTTGACACTCTTATTGCAGTTATGCAGCAAAAGTGTATTTCTCAAACTATAAGAATTCATCTTATTGCGTTTTTTGGAGCAAATATAATTCATATCTGAAAATATTTGTTCGCAAAGATACGTTGAGAGAAATTAAGACAAACACTTCAATGAAATCTTATTTATTTCAGGATATATAGTACCATCCAGATTTTTCCAGTATTCTATATTATTAAAATTACCTGGGAAATCTAATTCATTTCGAAGTATAATAAGTTCTGTTTGGATTGGAAACTCGTACTTTAGTATATTCAAAAGGGTTTTGAAAAATATCCATTAAATGCTGAATATTTTCAAAATCGTTAAACCTGTCATTAAACTTATTAAAAAGCGTTTCAATTATATCCAAAAATTCAAACTTTTTCGAGATTTTCTCCTTGTCGTAAATCACAGATGTTTTCGGAAAGTCCGAAAAGTCTTCTAAATCAATTTGAGCTGCAAGTAAAAATAGCTGAGTTTTAAAATCTGAAAGAATTTTAAACATTTCAGAAATACTATTATCTTTTCCTTGCAACTTCACATTCAACCCATTCAAAATGCTTCAAATGTCTGTTAAAAACGCCATGTCTAAAATAAATTGATAATCTTGTAAATATTCTTTTTGTTACAAATTTTCTATGAGTCAGTGCATTATGACCGCCCCTTATCCTATTATTTATCCGCACAGTAGCCTTCATGACCGGATGCTCGGATATAAATTTAGAAGCAAGAGCAGCCTGGTGTATTATACAATGCAAAGTATAAACCTCAATTTTATTTTTTTTTCATCTGGCCTACAAATCCATCACGTTAGCCTGTCATAGTGTTCACACCATCTGTACAAACGCCAGCTAATTTGTTAGAATCAACAACGGAAAGAAGTTTTTCGTTGACGAAATCGAACAATAATTTGCCGGTTACATTGCCATAAAATGTTTCAGCAGAATATATTGACTCGAAAGCATTGTAATTTATATCAACGCATTAAATGCAGATAACTAGTTGACAAAGGTCATTAATATCGGTGCTCTCATCAATACAGAATGAAAAAAAGTCGCACTTTTTTCATTTTACCCTTAACATCGATTCCACAATAGCACCCAAATAAAGGGATCGCCGGGTTATACTATTGCGGGACAACGGTAATTTTTTAATAAAATTAGTGTTAAAATTAAGTTTTTGAAAAACTTGACACAATATATTTTTGACAAACGGCCCATCTGAAAATGGCCTTCCCTTTTTTATAATATATGAACTTATTAAGTTAGATAAACCCATTTTTAAATTCTCCTCCACCATATCTTCATCATTATCTCTATATTGATTTACCCATTCCTTCAACTTTTTTATAAAAAGCGTAAAATTCTAAGCCGATTTAGCGATGTCCGTCAGTCTGTCCGTCTGTCTGTTGTAATCACGCTATCTTTCGAACGAATTGAGATAGAAGGCTAAAATTTCGCACACATGTTTATGTTTCCAGTAGGCAGGTTAAGTTCGTAAATGGGCCATGTAGGTCCACGTTTTCATATAGCCCCCATATAACGGTACCTCCCGATTTTCAGTATTTTTATGATTTTAGCGACACTATTCAACGAAACTGTTTAAAATTTGGTATTTGAAGTTCGAAACGGATACTACAGAAAATTGTCTGTGCAGGTCCACGTCTTCGTATAGTCCCCATATAACGGTTACTCCCAATATTCGGTATTTTGATGATTTTATCGTCATTATTCACCAGAATGGTTTCAAATTACGTATTTAGAGTTCATAATGGGAACTTCAGTCTGTGACAGAAAATTGTCTATACAGGTCCAGGTATTCGTATAGGCCCCATATATCAGTACCTCCCTATATTCGGTATTTTACGATTTTATGTACAATACTCACCGAAATTGTTTTAGATGTATTTGAAGTTCGTAATAGATGCTACAGCCTGTGCCAGACAATTGTCTATGTTGGTTCAGTTCTTCTCACAGCTCCGAATAACGGTATCTCCCTATATACGATATTTTGATGATTTTAGCTACATTATTGACCGTTTAAATCAAGTTTCGAATTTGAATATTGTAATGGCTTATGACAAACAATGCACATGTAGGTCCACGTCGTATACACTCCAATATAACTACTATCTTCGGTATTTTTAAAATTGTAATAGAATTTTTTAAGCATTTTATTTTTTGAAAATTTCTAAATTCGTTCCAAATGGTGGAGGATATTCAAAGTTCAGCCCTGCCGAACTTACTGTTTTTTAACTTGTTTATGGTTACTACAGTCTGTGGCTGAAAACTGTGTATGTAGGTCCACGTCGTGTTATACCTAATGTGACCATTTATATTTTTCGTCGGAGCGGGACGCCTGCGGAATTTTGTAAAAAAAAATTATGCATTTAAAAACAAATTTTATTCAAAAACGGAGAGAATACGTATAAATCTAATTTATGAAATTAATCTTATGTCTAAGTATTTGTTTTATATTTGTCTGCAGAGCAAATTAGTTTTAAAATATCGGGTTTAGTTTTCAAGTAGGAATGGAGCTGATTACATTGTTTGTTGATGTTAGTCTTAGTAATTAAAATAGCTTTTAAAACTGTCACACTTAACTGCGTTTTTTCACTTGTCCATATTTTATTCATTAGGGAAAAAACTCTTTCGACAGGTGCGTTACTTCCAGGCATACATAAAACATACTCAATAATTGTGCGAAAGTTTGTGCAGTTGAGATTATTAGCACGGAAGTGTTTAAACAGCTCCACCCAACGGTCTTCAGTAGCAACATTCTCATCGTTCCAGCTTTTGATTTTTTCAACTGTGACGTAACTGGAAATAAGCGAAAACTCATCGAACACCTCCGTATCTTGGCTACTGCTAAGAAATCTTTGTGTGATCAGCAAATCCGTCACATTCTGTACGTCTTCCCAAGTAGGGACTTTTCTCAAATTTGACCATTCAAATACTGCTAGTTGTGCATTGAACTGGCACCACTGTTCCAAGTATTCTTTACTTGTCTTATAAAAATCCGCTGCCGCAGTTTTCACATTCTGCTCATCAACAGCAACGTCAGTTTTTTGTAATTTTACCAGTAGATTGCGGACGGAATGAGGAAGGAAAATCGAATTCTCTTTAAGTTCTAAGTTATCTCGGAGACGATTAATTTCATTCGCAGACTCTATTGCGGACACGTTTTGTCCCCCGATTTTCAACACGGCTTGATGAAAAATCGCTGTCTGTGCGTGCAAAAAATATAACCACAATTCAGAGCTGGGATTTTCGAAAAAAGTTTTTAAAATAGTAGGGCATTTATCTATGCTCAGAAAATAGGTTTTCAAAGGCTGAAACATTTTTAAAATTCTCTCAAGCGCCGGCATTAAAGCAAGCCACCTTGTTTTACTGTAGCCCAACAGTTTCTGATACTCTGTGTCGGTGGAATCACAGAACTCTTTCAGAATTTCTACCCGAATGCTGTAGATGTAGAAGAATGAATAAATTTTCACAATGATGCATTCGAAGTCAACAGGGAGACAATCTGCGGCTGTTTTGATAGCATTATGAATTATATGGGCTCCACACCCAATCCCAATGAGCTGCCTTCCGACGGATATGTTCAATTTCGCGTAAACATTATTTATCCCTTTTCTATTCTTTCCTCCGAAATTGCAGTTTGTATTGTCTGCACAAAATGACACAATTTTCTTATTCAAATCATTGCAAGATAATACATCTTTCAAATAATCCACAATTATATCAGATGATTCGCCTGGCTGCTTTTGAAACTCTAAAATCCTGACTCTCACGCCTTCGTATGGTACAAAATAGCGAACTAAAACAGGAAATAATTTTATTGAGCCATGATTGGAAGCATCGGTTAATAAAGATATGCAGTGGGCTTCGTGAAGGTGTTCTTTCAATTCGTCCATCGCCATAGGTGCCAGCACATTTACAACTATAGCTTGTGATTTTGTACGGGCACATCTAAATTTTTGCTCAAAACATGTTTGTATTAGATTTGAAGCACAGTCATTCGAACGAAAACTGTGGTTTTCTTGCACCGTGTGGTACGCCCACGCACCCTCCGCTGCAGCTATATCCAAGTCTTTGGAAGTCGCCAAATTTGTTCTTTTAAAAAAAGAAAGCATTGACGAGCTTGAAGCGGCAGCTTGATCAGAAAGCTTGTGTTTTTCCGATTTTAAATGCTTCTCAATATCACTGGCACCACCATGTCCAACACTAAAATCAGTAAGACATTTTTCACACGTAACGTCTGATTCACCACTTCTTTGTTTTATAAATGGGTACTTATTTTGCAAAGAAATGTTAAAAGTACACTTGCGTTTAAGGGCTAAGTACATAAGAAGCTTGAAGTCATGGCACGGCCTATTTTGTGACATTTCACAAAGGAATTACAGAGCCGCACTAAAATCCTGGCGTCGTTTTTCATTATAATTTGGCATTAATATGCCCAGCCATGACTTCAAGCTTTTTATGTATTTGCAGCCTTAGGCATTATTGTAATGTTACAATCACTAACATTGAAAATAAATTGTTTGACTTTGCTCGCCTTCTCCGACTCCGCGATGAAAAGATACCAGAACAATTTAGAGCGTCTATGCTTAGGGTACTGACAGAGTGACAGAAACTGTTCTTGCTTTTATAAGCATTTTTAATTTGGTGATTTCCCTTGTTATGCTGGAGTTAATATCAACGCCGTCGACGACGCCGAAAAAGTTGAAACAGATTGAACTTTTTCGGCGTCGAATTTCTTACGGCGTTAAGATTAACTGCTCTCATGAAATTTCATACGACTCAATTTTTTTGACATTTGACGACGTCGACATTTACTCCAGCATTAGCATTACAAAATCTTTCGAGTTAATTTTAATGTTAATGTTGCTTGAAAAAAACTATGCAAATAAATTATATGTTCACGGGAAAAAAAATAACTCATGTATTTTTCATCAATATCAATATCCAGTATTTTCGAAAGCGGGACATTTTTGAAAGATAACCTCAAAGCGGGACTGTCCCGCCCAAAGCGGGACGTATGGTCAGGTTAGTTATACCCCCAAATAACGGTTCATCCCTATATTCGTTATTTTGATGTTTATGTGACATTATTCACCAGCATATTCTTGATTTTGTGTTGGAATATTGTAATGGCCTATGAGTATGAATTTTATGAGTTTAACAGTATTTATTTATTTGTTTAATTATTAAAACAGTCAGTTGTTGCTGCTCTGCCACTTGACTCCTTGCACACCACAGGCTCGTTGGCTACGCTGCCGACGTCGCACAGTGGGGTGAGATGCCCAATAACGGAGAAGCATTCTATCCGAAACATTCTATCGCTCTGAAATTTTGCTCAGATATTCATATTACCTCGAATATGTTTGACATTGAAAATGGGACATATCGGCCCACGTTTCGGTAAAGCCCCCATATAGCGTTACTTCCTGATTTTTGGTATTTTGAAGGTTTTGTCCACAATTTCAAACACAATTATGAGTATCTTGACAATTTGAGTTCTGAGCGGACAAAATCTCTCCCCGCTAAATTTATTTATTTTTTTTCGTTCGTTCCCACGCCTCTCACACCCGCCCCTGCCGACCGAGGAGCCACCTCCCTATACGTAGAGAGCGCGTACAGACCAAAGTCCGGGCTAAGGCGGTTTAGCAATGGTTTCAAACCGGCTACAGAAACTACATCAGCCAGTGAATAAAATAATAAAAATAAAAGACACACACAGATTAGTAAACATAACTTAACAAGGTACAGATTTTAAAAATCGCTGCTCATTGGCTGCGTCTACTGTACCGCAAAGGAAAATGTAGATCAAGTGCCAGATGATCAAGCAGCTTAGTAATTTATAACAGAATTTCAATCTACTGTTTACAACTATTACTCAAAGGCGAGTTCTACTAGTTCCGCTTGGGGAGGTGTAGATAAGATGCCGTAAAATGAGTTTGGAGAATTAAGAACAAAAACATGAAACAATTAACGAATACTCATTAAACAAACATAAAATTACATATGTAGAATATAGTTCTTTATTGTATTTAATGGATTACTTAAGCAAATAGTGTTAAATTAACTGTTATAAATAACACAAAGTGACCTCATAGGGTTGTTAAGCTCATAGTTAGTTCTCGCAAACGATAATTTTAAGGGCTCGAAATTACGAGTTCTGCGAGAAGGAACATTATGGTATATTTCACTTATAAGAAATGGAGAATTAATGAGACCGCGTACTAGTTTAATGATAAATAGTGCTCTTAACATAAAACGTCTTCTTTCAAGTGATGGAAGGTCAATTAACAATAACCGACTCTTATATGGAGGAAGAGGTTCGGAAACGTTCCAGTTTAAACCACGTAAAGCGAAAATTAAAAACTGAATTTGTACTGATTCAATTTTATCAGAATAAAATTTATAAAATGGACTCCACAATATGCAGCCATATTCTAATGCTGGACGCACCAAGCTAACAAATAATCTTTTAGTTACGTAAGGATCATCAAACTCTTTAGACCAGCGCTTGATGAATCCTAGTAAAGATTTCGCTTTATTAACGCAAGAATCATAATGCAAATGAAACCGAAGCTTAGGATGTAATATTACGCCCAAAACAACGAAAGAATCAACATTATCCAATTTGTGGGAGCCAATAAAGTAATTAGATAATAAAGGTTGGGATCGAAAGAAAGACAGCTTTTTGTTTTTTTTTTTAGATTAATGGTCATACCATTTGCACGAACTACGTTTGGAAGGTCATTTAGGTAAAAAACAAACAGTAACGGGCCCAAGTGACTGCCCTGGGTACACCAGATGAAACAATGATATTCTTCGAAGAGAAATCATTAAAAATAACTCTTTGTGTACGATTATGTAAGTAGGAGGATATCCAGTTTAAAAGTGATGTTGGGAAACCCATTAAGTCTAGTTTTTGAAGCAAGAGCTACCGAACTACCGTATCAAAAGCTTTGGTGAAATCAGTGTAAAAACCGTCAGTCTGTTGCTTATTCACAAAACCTTTTTGAACTTGACAAACAAATTCATATATATTAATAATTGTAGATCTACCTTTCATGAAACCGTGTTACAAGGTGAAATTATGCTTTTTATGTAGTGTAATATTCTTCGTTATACCAAAAGTTCGAAGAGTTTAGGAATGGCACTTAATATAGCGATACACCTATAATTATTGATGACACTCCTATTTCCTGATTTATGCAGGGGAATAATAAAGCTCGATCGCCAATATCATGGGAAAAATCCTTTAGATAGGGAGAAATTAAAAATTTTAGTGAGAGGTACAGAAATTTCACTAGCGCAAGATTTTAAAATGTACGTTGGAACGCCGTCAGGACCTGGAGAGAATGAGGAGCGTAGTGTTCTTAACCCATAGAAAACTTCGTCATCTGTCAGGATAATACAGGGAAACTGATATAATTTCTCAATATTATAGCTGTAAGAACCATTAAAAGTATTCTGGGTATAAGATGATTGAAAAAACTCAGCAAATAAATTTGAAATCACTAAGTTGTCAGAAGATTCACTACCAAGTCTCATACTACTGGGAAATTTATGTGCCTTCCTTTTGGAATTTACAAATTTAAAAAAGTTTTTGCGTAATATAGCAGATTTTGCGTTTATTAAATATTGGGAATAACATTTGAAGTTTTCAGAGATATATCTAATCCTTGCGGAAGAATACTTTGAATACTTCAGTGCAGTATTCGACATTTTAAATTTTTTGAATAATCTGCTTTTCAAATTACGTGAAGGGGTTGCAGTTACTGATTTCTTATTTTTTGACTTTTCAGTTTTTTACATTTTTTTTTTTCATTTTCTTATTTAATTTTTTACTATATTTTTTACAATCGCATTTATTGTTATTACAGTACAAATTAAAATCATAAAAGCTGAATTATTTTTATTTTAAATAAATTTTTATATGAACATATATAATTAAATTCTTTTTTACGGTACATCCGAATATATAGAAATCACGCACGTGATTCGTAGAATCGTAAACACTCATATAAGACTCATAAATGACTCGAATTTAAGACAAAGGGGACTTAAAAAAGACTCATAAAAGAATATACATATGTGTGATATATGACTCTTAAAAGACTAATATATTACTCATTAAAGACTCATAAATGATCAAAAAATGAAAACTCGAAAAAGATTCACAAATTAAAAGTATTAGTGCAATAAATGATTATAAAACGACTCGAAAAAGACTCGTAGAACGATTAGAAAATTGTCGTAAAAGACTCTTAACTAATCTAGAGGAAGACTCATAAGTGATTTATTTAGAAGAGTCGCGGGAGGTCACGTTTTTCTCTCGACAAATGAGTCTTTTATGATCAGAAAATGCGATCATATTCCAGCTTCTTAATCGCGCAAGCGGATCAAAAAAGACTCGAATGTGATTAAAAATTTCAAAAAATGCTGACAGGTAAACACGTCTTAAATATAAAATTGAGTGCTACACCAATAACGAAAAATTATTCTTTAGAATTAGATTGTAATATCCTTTTAAAATTTCAGAAGAAGGCAGAGATTGTTATGACTCTCATTCAATACCAAAATATGCGTAGACATCACCAAATGAATAGAAACAAATAAAAAACATTAAGATCGGACGGGCCGAAGTTTTAATACCCTCCACCTTTGGGTAAAGAAAATATTTTTATATAGAAGTATCTGAATTCAAACGTGTTCCACTTTAATCTACAAATACTAATAAGACCTTTTGGATACCACTGTAAAACTTTTCAAATAAAACATAAAGTGGGTAAGGCCTTTATATGGGGGCCATACCAAAACAGGAACCTATATAGGCAATTTTATACTTCAAGGATTGCCATCTACCAAATCTTCTTAAATACCACATTTGAACAATTTCGTGTGTAAATGTGACTAGGATTATCAAAATACCGAATATCGTGGGTATCGTTATATGTGCACTATAGGAAAACGTTGACCTATACATATAAAATTTCGCCACCGGAGCTAGAACGCATTATGACCTAAAAATACCTACTTTTACACAAATTCGATTAAAAATGTGGCGAAAATTATCAAGATAGCGCATATCGGTAGGTACCGTTAGAAATTTTAGAGAAATCTTTTAAAAAATAAACGTTGGCCGATATATCTAATTTTCAATACTAATCATCCTAGACACAATACAATTTGTTCTGCCAAATTTTGAAGCTATACGTCAAATAGTGTGGGCTGTATCGTGATTTCAACAGACAGACAGAGAGACAAACAGACGGCCATCGTTGAAACGACTTAGAATTTTATGCTGATCATGGATATATATACTTTATGGGGTCTACGACGAGGGTATAAAAATGGAATAAATATTGGAAATTCCCAAATATTTGGTGTCTATCATAAATTTTTGATCGTAAAACAATTTTTGATCATAAAATGATTTCCCTGGATTATTACAGGTTTCCAATTCGAAAGAACAACAAATTATATCTTATTAGGTTTTCAATGTTAGGAATGGGCCGTGCGAAAAATACGGGTTTGTTGAGTTATTGATAACTATTATATGTTTTGATTTATATATATATATATGTCGATTTAGGAATGTCCGTCCGTCTATCCGTCTGTGGAAATCTCTAGCTTCCGAACGAAATGAAGTAGGTTGATACAATTTTACTCAAATGTGTATTATGTCTGCAAGACTTTTGGTATTGAAAATGGGCCATGTAGCTCCACGTCTTTGTATAGCCCCTATTTAACATACACCCCGACATTCGATATTTTGATGATTTTAGAAACATTATTTACCGGAACTATTTCAAACTTAGTATTTGAAGTTCGTAATGAACACTACAGCCTATGACAGAAAATTGTCTGTGCAGATCAAAGTCTTCGTATAGCTTCCATATAACGGTACCCCCCGATATTCGGTATTTTGATGATTTTAGCGACATTATTTTCCGGAACTTTTTCAAATTTGGTATTTGAATTTCGTAATAGATACTTCAGCCTATGACAGAAAATGAGCTATGTAGGTTCACGTCTTCGTATAGCCCCATAAAGCGGTAGCCCCCCACCCCAATAATCGGTATTTTGATGATTTTAGCGACATTGTTTACCGGAATTGTTTTCATATTTCGCATTTGAATATTGTAATAGCTTGTGACAAAAGTTGTCTGTGCTGGTCCACGTCGTCGTATAGATCATAATATACGGCTACATTCGGTATTTTTTAATATTTTAACAGATTTTTAATGGATTTTTTTTTTTTTGTGAAAATTGCCAAATTTGTACCAAATGGTGGAGGGTATTCAAAGTTCGACCCGGCCGAACTTACAGCTTTTTTACTTGTTGTATACATGGTTTTCATTTGAAATGTGTATTTAGGCGGCAACATAAGAACGAAAATTGAGAAAATTTTATTTGACTTCGGCTGCGAGTTCACCAATGTTGTAAATGTCGTTACCGATAGAGGTTTAAATATGATGGCCGCATTTAAAAATAACCAGAACAATTTTTGCATAAACCATATTTTGAATAATGTGGTGGAGAAAGCTGATGCGGATGTGGAGGAGGTCAAGTCAATTTCAGAAGTTTGCTCTAAACTAGTCAAATATTTTAGGAAAGTGTGTTTTTACTGTTCTCTTAAAACCGCTCTTAAAAGCTTAACACCTACACGATGGAATACCGTATATTTTCTTTTGGAAACCATTAAACAAAATTGGTCTGATATAACTCGGATACTTGAGGAGAAGAGTGAATCTAGAAGGATTTCCCTAATTAACTTGTGTGCGATAAATGGCGTTATTAGCGTCTTAAAAACTTCGAAGAACCGTCACGAATGTTGGAGGGTGATGATTATCCCACATTGCACTGCGTCATTCCTCAAATTCATAAATTAAAGACCATGAGCATGCAAATATGTGATTCAGAAATCGTTTTGAAGTTAAAGGAAAAACTCTTACACTACATTGAGACTGTAATTTTTTCAAATATTTTTGATTAACATAAAGTTGCTCCCTTTCGGTTTCCCCCTGCTAATAATCTTCAACACTTTAGTCAAGGTGAAGCATAATTGATTCACCATAAATGCGTAATATTGGCAAAGTTCTACGAAAATATTGTTCCATGGCCGATGTCACATAAGAAAGAGTTCCCATACCTTTGTAAGTTGAGTCTGTTCGTATTTGCGAATCCTGCGAGTTCGGCTGCATCAGACTATCAGAAAGAAGGTCAACACGTGGAAAAGATACAAAGCATGTAAATCATATTATGTTTTTTAACAATAATTTTAATATGAGAAATGGGGTTTTCCGCTCCATAAATATTGATTTTTGATAATTATTTTTCATTCCTATTAATTTACATATCTATTTAATTTAATTTAATTTTTTAGGATGTGGAATTTTAAGTTAGCAATTTTTTGGTTTTGTAACATTTAATGTGAGCATTATATTATCTTCACGTGAAATTAAATTTCTATAAAGAAAAAAATTTATTATTTTTTAAGCGACATTATTTTCCGGAACTTTTTCAAATTTGGTATTTGAATTTCGTAATAGATACTTCAGCCTAAGACAGAAAATGAGCTATGTAGGTTCACGTCTTCGTATAGCCCCCGAACTTACAGCTTTTTTACTTCTTGGTTTTCATTTGAAATGTGTATTTAGGCGGCAACATAAGAACGAAAATTGAGAAAATTTTATTTGACTTCGGCTGCGAGTTCACCAATTTTGTAAATGTCGTTACCAATAGAGGTTTAAATATGATGGCCGCATTTAAAAATAACCAGAACAATTTTTGCATAAACCATATTTTGAAAAATGTGGTGGAGAAAGCTGATGCGGATGTGGAGGAGGTCAAGTCAATTTCAGAAGTTTGCTCTAAACTAGTCAAATATTTTAGGAAAGTGTGTTTTAACTGTTCTCTTAAAACCGCTCTTAAAAGCTTAACACCCACACGATGGAATACCGTATATTTTCTTTTGGAAACCATTAAACAAAATTGGTCTGATATAACTCGGATACTTGAGGAGAAGAGTGAATCTAGAAGGATTTCCCTAATTATCTTGTGTGCGATAAATGGCGTTATTAGCGTCTTAAAAACTTCGAAGAACCGTCACGAATGTTGGAGGGTGATGATTATCCCACATTGCACTGCGTCATTCCTCAAATTCATAAATTGAAGACCATGAGCATGCAAATAAGTGATTCAGAAATCGTTTTGAAGTTAAAGGAAAAACTTTAACACTACATTGAGACTGTAATTTTTTCAAATATTTTTGATTAACATAAAGTTGCTCCCTTTCGGCTTCCCCCTGCTAATAATCTTCAACACTTTAATCAAGGTGAAGCAAAATTGATTCACCATAAATGCGTAATATTGGCAAAGTTCTACGAAAATATTGTTCCATGGCCGATGTCACATAAGAAAGAGTTCCCATACCTTTGTAAGTTGAGTCTGTTCGCATTTGCGAATCCTGCGAGTTCGGCTGCATCAGACTATCAGAAAGAAGGTCAACACTTGGAAAAGATACTAAGCATGTAAATCATATTATGTTTTTTAACAATAATTTTAATATGAGAAATGGGGTTTTCCGCTCCATAAATATTGATTTTTGATAATTATTTTTCATTCCTTTTAATTTACATATCTTTTTTAATTTAAAATATTTTTTTATATCTTCATATGTTTTATATAATCTTATTAAGTAGTACTGTTTACTTTATTTATTTTATATTTTATTTCAAGTTTCTTTGTAATTTTTTATACCCTCCACCATACTATGTGGGTATATTAACATTGGCATTTTGTTTGGAACACCTCGAAGCACTCAAGTTAGACCCAACATAAAATTCTAAGGGGATTTAGCGGTCATTCTGTCTGTTTGTCCGTCTGTTTCAAACACACTGTCTTTCGAAAAATTGAGATAGAAGGCTAAAATGCGGTATTTAAATTTTGTAACGGGTGCCACAGAATTTTCTCAAAAATATTTCGAGTAGCGGCTGGCAGTACAACATGAGGAAGGTCTAGAGACGCCGCCATAATATAAATATAGCATATTTTAAAATATTTTTTTATATCCAGATATAACATCAACTTTTAGTGAAGCAGTGGGTAAAACGTTGAGAACCGATTAACAACGGTCTAAATATGACCCCTAATGGACTACTGACTCACTGGTTCGAATGTCTTCAAATGACCCCGTAAGAACTACTGACTTACTATTGACAATGTCACTAGTGATATCCGAATTACAAGCTCATATGTCATGTTTATATAAAAAAAAAACATTGATTGTCTTGGTCTGTAGTACTTGTTCACCAAGTCAATAGTAAGTTAGAAGTTATTTACCTTTGACGTTTAATACAGGGGTTTTACGCCAAAGCTATAAGCGTTAACACAAAAGTTCTTCAAAAGAGAACGCTTTCAGAGAGAAAATTTGGCAGTTTATTTACTGAGAATTTCCAAATTCTTTTTTCGTGCAATCACTTGCAACTCTTCTTCCTCCCATTTTAACGTCCCGTGATTTAAAAAAATATTATTTGTTGAAAAACAAAGTTGCAGTCGGAATTTTTGCTATTTGTATTTAATAAAAAAAAACAATAAACGGCTTAGAGAAATTTAATTCAAAGTAAAAGCACAAAATAGAAAAGACTGAATCAGTTAAGTTAGGAATAATATGTAATGAAGTTTCTCAATCGATATTTATGTGTGGTACTAGAGTCAACCCTGACCTATATCGTTATCTAAAATACAAAAAGGCGGAACTACTAAAAATTGAAAATTGAGTTTTTGAATGAATGTCTTTTAAAAGTCTGCGATCAAAAAAGGCACTTTTATTAACAAAAAGCAAAAAGACGTAACTACAATTGATTTTTTTTTTTTTTTTTTTTTTTTTGACAAATGCAAGAAGACGTAAAAAAATTCGAAATCGAATTTTTCGAATTCTATGAATACCATTAAACCATATAACTAAACTTCTTTAAAAACTTATAGTCTTTTATTTGCCTTATGCAATATTACGTCGAAGATTTAATAAAATAATTGCTAAATCGAATTCAAATAGTGAAAACATGTTTCAAAAAAATGTAGAGATCGAGGAGAAAAGTGCGAAGAAAATTGTCAAAAACAGAGAGGAGAAAATAAAAGTAATCGTATTTAAGGTAAAACATATAAAGGTATGCCCAAAGGAAAACTCATGAGTGATAAAAAGCTTAGATCACTGAAAAATAAGTGCAAATCTAAATTTTGCGAAAAATGTGCATTGCGGCACTGCTCCTATTTTTCGGAAGACATACGTAAGGAAATTTTCGATTTGTTCTGGAAGATGACGTGTGATCAAAAAAGACATTATGTAACAAACCTGATTGAGTGCTCAACAATACAGCCTTCTACAGTCGAAAACTCAAATACAAAATACAATTTTCTGAAGCACAACTCAAATCGTATTAAAATGTGTGCCAAAATGTTCTTATCAACATTAGGTGTATCTGAGAAGATGGTCTTCATTGCGCTCAAATAAATACTGTAAAGCAACAGACTGCTAAAACTCAAGCAAGCAGAAAAACGAACCAAGGAAAAGTATATATTAAAAAACTGGTCTTTTTGAGAAACTGGTTGGGTGATGTTCCAAAATTGGAATCACATTATCGCCGAAAATATACATCCAAACAATATTTCCAGTCTATTTCCAGTCATGTCTATACCGAGGCATGCAATGGACACGAAGATAATTATATTGAGGCAGTATGTTTTCCAAATTCATGAAGTTAATAAAAAACTTGTAATTACGACATGTTCAAACCACGAAAGTACCAATGCGATACTTGTCATACAAATCAAAAAATATTTCGCTGGTTGAATATAAAGATCACATAAGTGAAATAGAGAAATGAGATTCGAAAAAGAAAACTAAGTCTGGGTTGAGTCTGCTAATTTGTATGGATATGCAAGTAGTGAAGCTTATACCGCAACTCCGCTTTTGATTTTAGGTAATAATTTCGAAGATCTCACTGTCAATATGATATAAATGAACCCTACAAACAACTTCCACAAAGAATTAGAAAGAGATTCTCAGTTCTTTCACCTACGCAATTACATGTCATTTAAAAAATTGCAACATCTACAGGATCTGAAAATTACTCCCTTCAGACTGTCATTCTTTCTATGACAATACTCCATTTCAAAAGTAGTTTTAAAATGTAGTTTGTTAGTTCATAATTGACAAATTAATATTGACAAATTAAATAATAAAAGTATTTAAATAGTTAATAAAAATATGTAACTGAACTAACTTACGAATATATGTATAACAAATTATATTAATAATGAACAACCTTTAATTTAAAATCCTTATTGCAAACCTTACTTTAATCAACAAACTTAATTTTTGTTTAACCAAATATTAGATCAATTACTTTCTTAATGCCAAAATAATCATTGCTTAAATCTATTTATTGTAGATACGTCTTATTGTGTTTCACAAAAACAAAAGTCAAAAAGAAGTATCTAACATAACTCTTCAAATATACATGTGTCTTCATTTGACATGTTTATTGTTTTCATCTAAAAAAGTTTTTTGCTTCTCCTATACAGTTATGTTTTTGTTAGTTTCCTTTGTAAAAACTGGTCGTCTTGGTCACATTGCTATTCGATGTAGATCAACTAAACGTTGTCTAGACAGAGGTAAATTTATAATATTGTTACGTTCTTGGATTTTACTTAATCCCGTGTAGACGTTGTTTTATTTCCCAATACAGCTCGTACCAAATAAAACGCGGGTTCTTTCGGATTACGATTATTACAATGATTTTATTCACACAACTTTACTTTGCACTTTACTTTACTCGACGGTTTCAATTCGCGATCTGATTCACAACTGACTAACTGCCTTTCCATTTCCCCTATTTATATGAGCCTCGCCTGTCGCTACAGAAGTTTCTAGACGATCTGGTAACGCCTAGATTACGAACAATCTACCAATGCAACGAACACATACAAGCTTACATTGAGTGAACAATAACAACAACACATACAAACTTACATTGAGTGAACAATAACAACAACACATACACAGGCGAGGGGGTAACAAAGAAAGAGGAATTAAGCGATCATCAATGATGACGTTTAACAAGAATTGTACGTCAGCAACAAAATAGAAAATGAAAGAGGAAATGGAAGGATGTAGAAAAATCTATACAGTAGTTGTTGTTGTGAAGTTATTCAAATAAACTGCGTAGTAGAAATTTACGTTACAATTCAAATTCTTAAATTAACGGAATTCATCTAAATTAACTTAAATCTAAAGTTATATTCGTAACATTGCCCCCCGCTTAAGCCTGTTCGTCCCGAATAGGCACAGTTCCCGTTCCGTAGGGGGTCAGCCGCTCCAAATGTACAACTTTCATCTTCGACCTGGGACTGTCGCTCCTCTGGATGCGATAAACGACGTCATTTATTTTCGTGACAATCTTGTAGGGTCCTTCCCAGTGCGTTTGTAATTTGGGGCATAGTCCTTTCTTTCGTTGTGGGTTGAACAATAGTACCAGTTGCCCTTCTTGAAACCCATCGGTATTTGCCGCTCGATCGTACCTTGCCTTCATGCGGTTGCTAACCATTTTTATTCGATGTCGGACTGCATCGTGGACTTTACTAAAAGAGTTTTGACTGTCTTCATCTTGGTTCACATCGTCGTTTGGGGTAGCACCGAATATCAAATCGCCAGGTAGCTTTAATTCATTTCCGAACAGAACTTTGGCTGGGGTCCGGGATGTGGAATCATGAATGGCCGATCTATAAGCTAGTAAAAACTTGGGAATATGCTCATCCCAGTCTCGTTGGCCACTGTCCACCACTTTCCGTAGATGTTCTTCCAGGGTGCGATTGAATCTTTCCACCATGCCATCTGATTGTGGATGTAGGGGCGTCGTTCTGGTTTTCTTGATTCCGTAGGAGTCACACATTTCCTTGAAGATCGCTGATTCAAAATTCCTCCCTTGATCGGAATGAACCTCAGATGGAACACCATAGCGACAAATCCAATTTCTGCTGAACACATCCACAATTGTCCTGGCTTCTTGATTTGGGATAGCATAAACCTCTGGCCATTTACTGAAGTAATCCATGACCACTAAGACATACCGGTTCCCAGAGACGCTTGTTGGGAACGGTCCAGCTACATCCATTGCGATTCTTTCAAAAGGGGCTCCTGAATTATACTGCTGCATGTAGCCTCGACTCTTCCGTGTTGGACCTTTAGCTCTTATGCACCTTTCACAATTGGCGATCCAGTCGGCAATGGATTTTTGACAGCCGACCCAGTAGAATCTCTGCTTTACCTTTTCAGCGGTTTTTGCTATGCCAAGATGTCCTCCACTTGGCCCATCGTGAAACTCCGACAAGACATCTCTTATTTTGGAGTCTGGGACGACGATCAAGTTCCGGTGAGATTTACCGTCCTCACTTTCCCATTTGCGATATAGGCAACCATCTATTATAAGTAGACTGTCCCACTGGGCCCAATAGGATTTTAAAAGAGGGCTTTCGGAGGTAATTTCTTTGCGACTAGGTCGTTTGCCCGTTTCTATGGCCGAAATTACTTTGCCCAAAATGGGATCTCTTCGTTGTTCCGTCGACCAATCTTCACCCGACTCAAATTGCAATAGTCGGACATCAACGATATTCTCTTTATTCTCAGCCTTTGAGCAGTGCTTGCATTCTACTTTGCATGGCCGACGATACAGGGCATCAGCATTACCGTGTTTTCCGCCTTTTCTGTGCTCGATTCTGAAGTCATAACTCTGGAGCCTCTCGATCCAACGGGCTGGTTGACCTTCCGGATTCTTAAACTGCAGCAACCATTGGAGAGCAGCGTGGTCGGTCCTCAGCAGGAAATGCTGGCCATATAGGTATTTGTGGAAGTGTTTAACGCACTCAAGGACAGCAAGCAGCTCTCTCCTCGTCACACAGTAATTCCTCTCAGGTTTCGACAATGTCCGGCTGTAGTACCCGATGACTTTTTCCTGTCCGTCGATTTCCTGGGAAAGGACGCCACCGATGCCGCACGCACTTGCGTCTGTGTCCAGGACAAACTTGCCGCCAGGTATAGGGTATGCCAAAATGGGGGCTCTGCATAGCATGTCTTTGAGCTTTCTGAATGCCTCCTCCTGGTCGTTGCCCCACTGAAACCTCTGGCCTTTTTGCGTCAAACGGTGTAGACAGGCGGCGATGTTGGCAAAATTTTGGACAAATCGACGGTAGTATGTGCAGAGACCCAGAAAGCTTCGCAGCTCATGGAGATTTCGGGGCTGCGGCCAATCTCTGACGGCTTGAATTTTCTCCTTATCCGTCGATATGCCCTCCGGCGTCACGTGGTGCCCCAGGAACTTCACCTCTCGTTGGAAGAGACTGCACTTCTTTGGGTTCAGCTTGAGGCCTGAAGACGAAAGCTGCTGTAGAACATCCTTTAAGTTCTTGACGTGTTCGTCGAAGTTGCGTCCCATGACTATGATGTCATCCAGGTATATGAGGCACGACTTCCACTGCAGCCCTTTTAACACACGCTCCATCAGCCTTTCAAATGTAGCCGGGGCGTTGCAGAGTCCGAATGGCATGACATTGAACTGCCAGAGACCCCCATTTACGCCAAACGCTGTTTTCTCCTTATCTTTCTCGGCGATCTCTACTTGCCAGTACCCACTCTGCAGATCGAGGGTGGAGAACCATGACGTCACGGCTAATGTGTCCAATGTGTCGTCGATTCTTGGGAGCGGATAGCTGTCTTTCTTGGTGACATCATTCAACTTTCTGTAGTCCACACAAAATCGGGTGTGGACCACTGGGGAGCACCATGGACTTGACGATGGTTCTATTACACCACTCTTTTCCATTTCACTTATCAGCTTCTGAACCTCGTCTCTTTTTGCCAGGGGAACACTTCTTGGAGGCTGTTTAATGGGTCTCGCGTCTGCTGTATTGATTTCATGCTTCACCACTGATGTTCTTCCTTGGTGCTCTTTTGTCAACGCAAAGGTAGAGGCATATTTCCATAATAGCTGCTTAGCCTTGTTCCTCTCGGAAGGTGATAATTGGTGTGTCCACTCTTTTATGTAGCCGTCGAGGTGCTTCTTCTCCATGGCAGCTGGCTTTTCGGTGCTAGTTTCCAAATTAACTACAGCTTCAGCTGGTGTGCATTGTCCAACATCGGAAAATTGGCAAATTTGCTTTTCACCAGGGCATTCGCTATTAGGATGTTACTGTTTCTGTTTTCTGCTGGTTCCACCACCCACAACTTCTCGGCTCCACAATCTCCATTCATTGGTACCCATATTATTGCTTCGGCACAGGGCGGTATTATATCTGGATGGTCCGTGGTCAGACGTCTAATGGGTGTACTTTCATCGTAGCCCACGTTTAACGGAATTTCGACATTAGACCAGGTCATCACACGTTCTTTCATATCCAGATTGATACCAAAGGCAATCATAAAATCTGCGCCTATTATCACTTCGTCTACGATATCGGCAACTATAAACTCGTAATTCTCCGATTTATTGGCAATAGTTAGTCTCAGGGTAACCTTGCCGTGTACTGCCGCGGGCTCCCCCGTTGCTGTGCGCAGTCTGACTCCATTAAGTTGCGTTATTTTTCCCTTTACCAGATCTGATCTTACGATGGACTTTGATGCGCCAGTATCTAACGTCAGAACTCGCTTATCACCATTGATGTACCCAGTTGTTGTTAGGTTGTGACTTTCCTGTTGTACTATTGCTATGGAGATTGTGGGGCCATCGTCGATGGGAGCCAGTTCATGCCCCGCTGGACTGGCTCGATTTAGTTTAACTGTGACTCATTGGTGGACTGTTGGGCCATTCTTCTACCATCTTTCGTTGGAGGTGGTGACGATGACCTGGATCGTTTGCGCTTAGCTCTGCATTCGCGCGCGATATGACCTGCTTTATCGCAGTTGTAGCATCTAACCCTGGGCTTAGTCATCCCAACTAACTTTGTCTCTTCTATTACCCGCCTCATGGCGTCTTCGATCGAGTTAACGAGAGATTTGGGTTCGCAACCTTCGGTCTCCAGTTGGCGAATCTTGTGGGTCTGGGGCTTAACAACTATTCTTGCCGTCTCTTGGGCAAGGGCAAACGACACAGTTTCGGAAAATGATGCTTTTGGTGACGCATATGTTGCATACTTAATCTCAGGGTCACGTATGCCATTCACAAAGGTTTCGATTTTCATACGGTCCAGCAATGGGTGATCCTCTCCTGGATACGTCATTAGCACCAAACGTTCCACCTCAGCTGCAAAGTCTTGTAACGTCTCGTTTGCCCTCTGTACTCTTCCCTTTAATTCCATAAGGTAGATGTTTCGTTTATGTTCGCCACCGTACTTACGTTCCAGTGCAGCAATAACATCTTCATAGTTGTTTCTAGAAGCGACAGGAATACTCTGTATAACATCAGCAGCACTGCCCTTCAATGCCAGAAGTAGTGCAACCGCTTTGTCGCTGTCGTTCCACGAATTTCTAGAAGCCACTGTCTCGAACTGTAACTTGAAAACATTGAATGACGTAGAGCCGTCGAATACAGGAGGTTTGATTTTTAGTGTGTTATCAGGAACTCGCACCGGACCACCTTTGATTTCCAGTTCCGAAATTTTCTTCTCCAGATTTGTAACCCTATGGTCGTGGGACAGAAATTTCTCGTCAACCGACTGCACTTTCTTATCCAACTCTTTAATTTGGACCTCCACGGTTTCCATTCTCCTTCCAATAACTTCTGTAATGTACTCGAGTTTCTCGTTAGTTATTCTCGAATTTTCTTCGACTCTTCTGAAATTTTCCTCAAACATTTTGGCTAGCATTTCTCTGAAGTCGTCACCCCTGTCAGCTACTGACGAGACTTCCCCACCGTTGGATTCGCCCATTTCCGATAAATCCACTTCATCCTTACTGTCAAACTCATATGTATCGATGTTCATACCACGGCGCTCGAACTCATCCAACAGACGTTTTTGTAGTTCAGCCTTGTTGCCAGTAGAGGACAATTCCAATTTATTAAGTTCCTTCTTCAAGTCTTCCACTCGTAGATCCTTAAACTTCATCGTAGTATTATCGTAATCCACTTCCGACACCAATTGTTACGTTCTTGGATTTTACTTAATCCCGTGTAGACGTTGTTTTATTTCCCAATACAGCTCGTACCAAATAAAACGCGGGTTCTTTCGGATTACGATTATTACAATGATTTTATTCACACAACTTTACTTTGCACTTTACTTTACTCGACGGTTTCAATTCGCGATCTGATTCACAACTGACTAACTGCCTTTCCATTTCCCCTATTTATATGAGTCTCGCCTGTCGCTACAGAAGTTTCTAGACGATCTGGTAACGCCTAGATTACGAACAATCTACCAATGCAACGAACACATACAAGCTTACATTGAGTGAACAATAACAACAACACATACAAACTTACATTGAGTGAACAATAACAACAACACATACACAGGCGAGGGGGTAACAAAGAAAGAGGAATTAAGCGATCATCAATGATGACGTTTAACAAGAATTGTACGTCAGCAACAAAATAGAAAATGAAAGAGGAAATGGAAGGATGTAGAAAAATCTATACAGTAGTTGTTGTTGTGAAGTTATTCAAATAAACTGCGTAGTAGAAATTTACGTTACAATTCAAATTCTTAAATTAACGGAATTCATCTAAATTAACTTAAATCTAAAGTTATATTCGTAACAATATGTCCAATTGAAGGAACAAAAATGACAATGATTGATGTTAAGAACAACGTAACACTCCCACGTTTATTTTGTGCAACGAGAAAGATCACAATGTTACAGAACAAGGAAAATGTTCAAGGTTTTTTCCGGAAAGGAGATCAAATCGCTTATGACACTGTCAAATTTAAGCAGAAAGGAAGTTAAACAAACATACCCTGAGTCCCAAAATTGTTGTAACATCTTAGTTGATGGCAACTACAACTCTCATTTTCCAAGAATAAGCAAATCTACTAATTTAAATGAAAGGAACTTTAGTGTTGAAATAGACAGAAGAATTACAAAAATAATTTTTTTGTAAAATAGCAGTTCCTACTACTTAAATGAACAATCCAGTAGCAAGCCCAATCATTTTTGCGTCTTCAATCCCAGTTTTTGAGCACTCATCCTTTGTCATGGCATCAGAACTGGAAAAAACAATGTCAATGTTTACAAAACAAATGACTCAGTTACTTAACTCGCTAAAGTGCACGGGAGGTATGGACATATTGGAGAACTTCAGAAAATCTCTTTTACCAGGTCCCGAAAAAAATACAAAAAAAAATGTATTCAAATGAAAACTCAAATTCCAAAATCAATTTCTTACACAAAAAAATCAAAACTATGTAGTCACCTTTTGTCATGAATATTTTACAACACAACATACAAATTCTAAACAAGAATAAGAACTATCTTGAATTTTATTTATTTTATTATACCCTCCACCATACTATGGAGAGTATATTAACTTTGTCATTCCGCTTGTAACTCCTCGAAATACTCATATCAGACCCAACAAAGTATATATATTCTTGATCAGCGTAAAATTCTGTCCGTCTGTCTGTTATAATCACGCTATCTTTCGAATGAATTGAGATAGGTGGCTAAAATTTTGCACACATGCTTATTTTTCCAATAAGCAGGTTAAGTTCGTAAATGGGCCATGTCCACGTCTTCGTATAGCCCCCATATAACGGTACCTCCCGATATTCGGTATTTTGATGATTTTAGCGACATTATTCACCGGAATTGTTTCAAATTTGGTATTTGAAGTTCAAAATGGATACTACACCCTACGACAGAAAATTGTCTGTGCAGGTCCACGTCTTCATATAGCTCCCATATAACGGTACCTCCCTATATTCGGTATTTTGATGATTTTAGCGACATTATTCACCGGAATTGTTTTAAAATTGGTATTTGAAGTTCGTTATGGGAACTACAGTCTGTGACAGAAAATTGTCTGTGCGGGTCCAGGTCTTCGTATAGCCCCCATATAACGGTACCTCCCTATATTCGGTATTTTGTTGATTTTAGCTACATTATTCACCGTTTATTTCAAGTTTCGAATTTGAATATGGTAATGGCTTATGACAAACAATGCCTATGTATGTCCACGTCGTATAGACCCCAAAAAAACGGCTATATTCGGTATTTTTAAAATTTTAACAGAATTTTTTAAGGATTTTATTTTTTGAAAATTTCCAAATTCGTTGCAAATGGTGGAGGGTATTAAAAGTTCGGCCCGGCCGAACTTACTGCTTTTTAACTTGTTATTTTTATAATAAAATCAACATCGACATCTGCGTATTAATTAAAATTTTTAATATAGAAGAATCGCAAAACCACACTTGTATATGCAATTATAATATTGTTTCAAAAAACAGGAAAGGTAAATACGATGAAGTTGTCAAACTCTTTAAAAAGAATATAAAGTTCAGGAAACTACACTTCCAAATACCATTGGACATAGTCATTTGCCAAACTACAAATATTTCAAACAACATAACCATAGTATCGGTATATTTCCCTCATTTTATTAGAGTCACGAACTCGACAAACTACTATGCTTTCTGGAATCACGTCCTGAAGTACTGATCTACGTCGTTTTTATTGCAAGACATTCATGCTATGGAGACACCCTTGATTCACATCGAGGCTATATTGTCAAATCTTTTTTTGATTCATCTAATTTGTACTCACTTAAAAATTGAAATTTCACTTTTAAAAAACGTGCTATTGAAATCACTGGTTCTGTTCTAGATCTCTCTTTTACGAATAAGGCGTTAACCACTTCGTGGGAAGTACAACTATTTACAATTGGAGGAAGCCAACATATATAGGATGCAATAATTAATATTGGTATAAGCAATATAGCAAACCAAAGGGTCTTAGCTATCAAAATCACTAAGTATTGCAAATATTGTTTCATGTTTTCAGAAAATGAATCAAACTTTCAAAGAAGTTAAACAATTAGCTTATCTCTTAAAAAATAATCAATATCCAAAAAATTGGTAGGACTCTATGTTAGATAAAACCCACAGACTTCAGCTAGCAGCTCAAAAAACATAATAATTCCCCAATACTAGAAATAAATTCAAAGCCACATTGTACTTTTCGTTTTTTATATGAAGAATTGAAAAATGGGAAATAATCAGCAACTGGTGCAGATGGTGTTACTTACGAAATGGTCAACCATTTGTCCCACACGGCCAAGCAGAACTTACTAAGATCCATGGCCCAATAAGAAAGGTTGGTCAACTTCAAAGGAACTACAAAAATGTAACTTTGTGCTGGAGTCTTATAGTGTCAAATAGACTTTTAAATATGCAACAGTTGGCTTTGTTTGTTTTTAATTTTTTTTTTAAGAAAATGCTTACATTGGGAATTAAATTTTAGGTTTATTCCACAAGATGGAATCTGAAATAGTAGGACAATACCGTTTTATCCCAATATTGTACAATGTGTTGCCCATTAACATCAAAAGTATGCATTTATTTTGCAACAAAATTTGAAAATTTTTAAATTACTGCATTTTTTATTCAAAGGAATACATACACAAAAAGTGTGTATGTTTTGACAGAATAAAAGCTCCAAAAGAAAAATTGTATTTGGGGGGTAGCTTTGTTCTACCTTCTGTAATTGTGTCATGCTAAGATCTATGAACGATGCTTGAAAAGGTGACAATTTCATCACAGAATGGAGAATAATTAAGATTGTTCCCATCCCGAAGATAGGCAAATATTTGGACATATTTACTAATTATAAACCAATCGCGTTGAATCTGTTTTTGCTAAAATTGTAAACTTGATGGTAAAGCAAAGGCTTCAGATATTCCTTGATCAAAATAATATCCTCCCCAAAACACATACATATGCATATATGAACAATTTATCTGACTCTATGTGCATAAATGATTTGTTACATACAATCAACTACATTAAGAGGAAGGTCGTGTAAATTAAGATCTCTTGTCCCAGCGATTTTACTACGTGGATTTCTATTTTTTTTTTTAAATAATGATTTTAATGATGGGCAATGAAAGTTTAGAGATTCCAGTTTGCCTTCCTCAAGGAAATTGTCTGGGACCTACTTTGTTTAATATTTATACCCTCTGCTTACATGGTGGCAATAACCCGTTCATTTAAACTTTCTCAGTTTTCGAACGATTTCATTATACTATCAGCAAAAGAGGATTTTGACGCTGCTAAGAATATTCTTTAGAACAAGATGAATGAATTCATATGAATATTAAAATCACTTTGTCTCTCTGTAAACCCTGAAAAAACTGCAAAATGTGACAGAGAAATACCACAAATATTAACAATGAAGAAAGTCTGATAAATTCTGTAGAAAAAAAAAACAGCTTAACTATAACAAATCGTTATGATGAAGTAATTAAGACTTTAAACACCGCCCTAAATGCCTTGAAGATGATTAATTCACTTAAAGGTGGAATTCACCCTAATATATCTATCAACCTTTCATGATCGCTTCTTTTTTCGAGATTTGAATGCTCTATTTCTTCAATGGCTCACATGCCGAACTACAAATTCTAAGGAAGAACTTGGGATTAACACCTTCAACGCCTGTTCACATAATTTATGCCTTAGCAATCGTTCTGCCTCCGGAACTGAGGTCGCAGTATCTATCTGCGAAAGAGCTGTTAAAACTCAAAATGTTTCACTGAAACGCATATGAAAAAAAATTTTACCCAATTAATAAAACATGTCTTGGCTTGGTATACAACAAAATCAAGCACATCTTCGACAACACCAAAATCTGCCCTTCTGAAATTTTATTTCGCGACAAAAACTGTAGATTTTGTCGATGCAATCGTTGCAATAAGCATTTTGAATACACCCGAATTTGAATATTTTCTGAACAATTTTTTATTATTGAAAAGAAGACACACACATAAGCAAATGAAGTTGACATATTAAGCCAGAAAAATAAAAAAAAAAATTAAATCATATGGTAGTTTTGCCCTACCTTGAATTTATTGTACCACGGGTACTACGGGTATCAATCCAACAGCTCTTGTTTAATAAATAAATAAATAAAAAAGAGTATCATTGGCCCAATTCACACGAGAGCAATTGTTCTGGTCTAACAAAGCAGCTTGTGGGCATTTTGGGTGAGGAGAGTCGTTTTTGGTTGGACTAAAATTTCATCCAGCTTCAAACCCGCATTAGCAGAACAAAACTAATACATGGACACTCATAAAACAAAATAAATAAAAAAAAAAATACTAACACACACAAAGCTGTGTATACGTATTCAATTTAAGACAGTTTCAGTTTTGGAAAGAAAAATTTTGTTTGGACTAAAAATTACTCTCGTGTGAATTGGGCCATTCACAAGAATACATGCCAAGTATACTTGATTTGTATTAAACAAAATCCCTCCGATTTTAATAATATACAAAAAAGAAATCTAATTTAAAGATGTTTTAAATATTCATTCATTTGAGTAAAAACATTGTCATTCTATTTGTCAGTAAGCATACAACCTTATAGACCTCATACAACGAAACCTCTCGATATTCGATATTTTTGGAATTTAAACCACATTTTTAAAGGGAATTGTTTAAATTTTTGGTTAAGAGATTTCATAATGGGTTCTACTTCTTGTGCCTGTTTTATTGTACCATGAGTATACAATACTGGCAACTCTGTTAATCAATATTTGACACAACCGCGTAAACAGTTTAAAGATAGCTGTTTTCAATAAACCAAAAAAAGAACTGAAAAGCTGCAAAGTAACATTCTTTGTTAATATTTGCAAATTACAATGAGTTTCTGTATAAAAGAATTGAATGGTGACTTGTTTTCCGTTGAGGAGGATTACTCTATGGCGCACTGTGTTGCTGCAGATCTTAGAATGGGCAAAGGCATTGCTATAAAATTTCGGTGAGTTTTCTTTATGTGAATTATATTTGAAATTATGTTATAATTTATATTAGGCGAGTTTTCTTGCGGTAAATCCCTTTTTGTTGGAATGGAGATGGGGAAAATTAGGCTTAACTCTAGTTTAGTAAAAACTCTTCAATTTTTTCCAGTGGTAGATATTTTTATCCTGATCCCAGGAAACTATATTTTTCTTGGAGGACGGACCCGGGACCCCAGATTTTGGCATAAGTTGAGTTTAGGGGCTGTGCTCGGATTGACTTGAAATTTATACTACAGGTAGGTATTTTTAAACTGATTACGGCAATATAAATTTTTTGTGGGGGAAATAACCGGTTACCCGGTTATTGGACCCGAAAGTTCAGATACAATGTTCGGTTTTTATCCGGTTCCACTGAACCGATACAAACAAAATGGGTATCATTGGAAAGCTTATGAAAATACCTATCCAACAAGTGGTCACATGAACCGGTTACAAGAACCGGTTCCAGAGTAATGCAAGAAAATTGATATTTTTTACCAGTACTTTTTGAAAAACCCATAAAAACTCGAAAATTGACCCATTATAGGGTCTTAAAATCTATACACAATATTATAGCTAACACTATTGCCTTTCCAAAATGGTGTCATATGTGTTGATATCTTTTGTAATTCCGAAGATATTGGCTTTTAAAGTTGTTACTTATGAAAGTAGTATGAGTGAAGCCAAGTTTTATGTCGGGTTTAACGTTCTTGTTAATCTGCTTTGTTTTTAATTTGGTGTTGTTAGAATATTATGGATCGCGTAGTCGGTGTTGGACATATCCCAGAGGAGAAAATCTTAAGCCCCGGCCGAAGGCCGGCTACTTACAAAAATTACAATTTTTAGAAAAACTATGGATCGCGTAGCCGGTGTTGGACATACCCCAGAGGAGAAAATCTTAAGCCCCGGCCGAAGGCCGGCTACTTTCGAAAACTACAGTTTTTAGGAAACTATTGATCGCGTAGCCGGTGTTGGACATACCCCAGAGGAGAAAATCTTAAGCCCCGGCCGAAGGCCGGCTACTTACAAAAATTACAATTTTTAGAAAAATTAGCGATCGCGTAGCCGGTGTTGGACATACCCCAGAGGAGAAAATCTCAAGCCCCGGCCGAAGGCCGGCTACCTACGAAGATTACGATGTTTAGAAAAACTAGCGATCGCGTAGCCGGTGTAGGACATACCCCAGAGGAGAAAATCTCAAGCCCCGGCCGAAGGCCGGCTACCTACAAAGATTACGATGTTAAGAAAAACTAGCGATCGCGTAGCCGGTGTTGGACATACCCCAGAGAAGAAAATCTCAAACCCCGGCCGAAGGCCGGCTGTTTAAAAATGCTATAGAGGTTAGATACATTTGACTGGAGAAAAAATTGCAAATTAATGACTTCTATCACTAATATCTTCGGAACTACAAAAGATATCAACATGTATGATACCATTTTGGAAAGGCAATATTGTTGGCTATAATACGGTATGTAGATTTTAATACCTTATAATGGGTCCATTTTTGAGTTTTTATGGGTTTTTCAAAAAGTACTGGTAAAAAATATCAATTTTCTTGCATTACTCTGGAACCGGTTCTTGTAACCGGTTCATGTGACCACTTGTTGGATAGGTATTTTCATAAGCTTTCCAATGATACCCATTTTGTTTGTATCGGTTCAGTGGAACCGGATAAAAACCGAACATTGTATCTGAACTTTCGGGTCCAATAACCGGGTAACCGGTTATTTCCCCCACAAAAAATTTATATTGCCGTAATCAGTTTAAAAATACCTACCTGTGGTAAAAATTTCAAAATGATCAGAGCACAGCCCCTAAACTCAACTTGCTCCCAGATTTTTGATCCGAAAGTCAGGGTTCAAGACCCCGACTAGACCGATTGCCTGATATAAACAATATAGGTATTGTTGTAAAGCTTATGGCTATTTACAAAAAGTGTCAAATTTAGAAACCTTTTGTTCGCGTTAGCCGGTGTAGGACATACCCAGAGCAGAAAATCCCAAGTCCCGAAGGCCGGCTATTTAGAAAAAATACCAAATTTAGAAAACTTTTGTAATTCCAATGACTGCTACGCGAAATAAACCCTTTTTCATTGGAAACATAATTTTAATGAACTGCTTTGAATCGTGTTATGCGGATGGAAAGACCCATATTTCTGGACCCCAAAAAGGTATTAGCACAAATTATAGCATTTTGAAAAGGTAAGAGTGTCAGCTATAATTTGGCATGAATTTTGTTGTCCCCCATAAAGGACCCTTTTTTCACTTTTTGGGGGTTTTATAAAAATCCGGGACCAAAAAATCGATATTTTGACTATAACTTCCGAACCATGACCACTTACTCCATCATGTGACCACTTGTTGGATAAATATTTTCATAAGCTATTGTCTACATCGGGTAAGTGGGTCCGGGTCCAGACCTTCGACCCGGGGCTTGAGATTTTCTCCTCTAGGGTATGTCCAACACCGACTACACGATCCATAGTTTTTGTAAATATAAATTTTGTAAGTAGACGGAACTAAAAAGCTATAAAGGTAAGATACACATTTGTGGAGGAAATCTCAATGTCATGATTTGCAACACTAATATCTTCGAAACTACAAGAGTATGCAGTAAATTGGTATGCAGTTTTTAATACACCATATAGTGACCACACCCAATTTTGATGCGATTTATTTTTTTTTCAGTCGAATTTGCTTAGCATCGTTGTTCATTCAATCAAGTTGATGCAGTTTATATTTACTTTTATAATATTTGAGATGGGAGAATATTGTCATAGTGCAACCGAAAGTGTTGCAAGAAACTGTGAAAATAAATAAAAAGGCCGAAGTTTCGTGTGAAAAATCTTGACAAATATTGTAAAATAAAAAAAAAATTATTTAAATATATATTAAAAATATTTAAATAATATGTTTCTTTATTAAAAATGTTTGTTAAACTAAACCCAAATAAATTTAAAAATTGTCTGTTTATTAAAAGTAATTTGTACCAGCTCCTTTATTGGGATTGTTTTTAGTTATGAAATGCTTAGTAAAATTACAATCATGATTTCGCTCAGATATTTTGCATTTTAATCAAATCAGTTAACTAGGATGAATCAAACCGATCATACTCTTCATATATGAACGCCCGTTATGAACAATTCATCATTAGTTCGTATGTCACTCATGTGAGCTGTTTGATTGTTAACACAAAGCCTCAATCAATTCATTTTTGCCAACAATTTTTTCGTTTCGTTTAACCCTTTAACGCCGGCTCCCTTATTTGTGGGACAAAATGTTGAAACTTAGTGGAGGATGCCATAATGTCACTCATATTCCGCGCACAAAAATGCAGCCCCCTATCTGTACCCCTTGCTCGTGCAGGGGGTGGTGCGTTTTCGCACTCGTCGGCGTTACTGAGTACAATTTTAGCACTAGAATATGGAACTAAGTTGGAATACATGAATTAAGTTTAAAATTAGACGATAATATTAAAAAATAGTGAAGTAATACATGTTCCAAAGGTTGCACGTTATCATACCCTCCACCTTGGAAAGGAGGGTATATTAATTTTGTCATTTCGTTTGTAACATCCCTAAATATTCATTGAAGACCCCATAAAGTATATATATTCATAATTAGCACAAAATTCTGAGTCGAATTAACGATGTCCGTCCGTCTGTCTATCTGTAAGATAGTTGTCTTTATAAGTACACAATATCATATATCGGCACTTTCCGATATTCGGTATTTTTATTTTTTTTGAAAATTTCCTAATTCGTTTCGTATGGTGGAGGGTATTCAAAGTTCGGTCCGGCCGAACTAACTCCTTTTTATTTTTTCTAATTATGAATATTGGAGAAAATTTTTTCGAGAATATAGCAACGCTAATGGTATTTGATGTGCCTTTTGCACCCTATTTATTTATTATTATACTATACTTTTTATAGTAGTTAAATAGCTTAATTTAACAAATTTACAATATAAGGATTCGAATATACGTGCTGGATGTTGATAAGTCTTAACAACATATAAGATCAAAAACATGATACTAAACGACCAATTTTATTTATGTCTCTTTTTCGCTTTTCTGCAACGTCAGTCTTATAACTAAGAGGGTAATGTCATTTGATACAAATAAAATATTTTACCTCATAAAAAGAGAAAGAATCATCCAATTGAAAATCTATGGAAATTATAATTAACGGATCAGATTTGAATATAGCTCCCATACGTAGTGTTTCATAAGTAGTGCACAACACAATACAATACAAATGCGTAATATCCGTCGAATCAAATCAATTTAGGTGCACGCAGTCAAGTTCAGTGTAGAAGTATATCTGGCAATCGGTTCAGATTTCGATGCTCCCATATATATTTTCGTCCGATTTAAATTTTATTGTGCGCCACATGTTTAATATGTATCCAATATGGATGGATTTCGACACATCCGAGTGAATTCAACCCTGAAGCAAGTACTTCTAATTTGGTGAAAATCGGTAAAGATATATATGATTCATCCGATTTGGGTTTTAAGTCCCTCACATTCGTAATCTGCACAAATATAATTCAAAAACATTTCATCGAGATCGACATTTCATCATCGGTTCAAATATCATCGAGATCGGTTCAGATTTGAATATAGATTCCATATATATCTTCATACAATTTCATAATTATTACAATTTTTCATAATTTCATAATTATTACAATTTCATAATTATTACATTACATACATATATATATATATATATATATATATATATATATATATATATATATATATATATATATATATATATAACCTCCTTACATAAGCGAAATGATGCATTAAAGAGATCGTGACAGAGAACAGACGGTGTGACAGCTATTTTGATTGGGAGCGCTTCATTAGCGTTCGTACATATGGTTAACCGAAAATACTTTTCTTAGTAATAACGCGCCGACGTATATATGCAAAGACGTTTATATGTACAACTTTGAAAATTTTATGAGTTAAATATAGGGCAAAGGGCTACCGATCCATACAAATACATATTTAAAATATATTATTTTCTATACGTTTTCTTTGTATAATAGGGGTTTTTTTGCATGTGGGAAAACCTGCACTTGGCGATGCGTTTATCATCATGTAGGTGACGTCTGATGAAAAAACACCCAAAGTCAAATAAATATACCCATCCATCTACTATCTTTACCACGAAACAGAAAAGCGATATCAAATATGTTTCTATGCATGCATGCTAAAAACACCTCTATTTTTGGTGCGTTTTCGCACCCGTCGGCGTTAATGGGTTAAGCAAGTCTCATAAACATATTACATTTGACCGACTAAGTGCGGTCAAGCCTACTGAATCATACTCATTGCAGCAAATTGATCGGGTGGTACTGTTATGTGACGGGTTTACAAAATGTGGATGGGGTACTCCAGCTCCAACGTTTTATGTTGTGTTGCAATGTCATTATTTATAATTAGATATAACTAGGGGGGTCACTTCAATAATTTTTGTATATATTCTTCCCTAGAGAGGTTTGAATCTGTTATGAGGGATGCTCTAATCGTGAAAAAATTGCAATTGGTGTTGAATCGTGTTAGCGGATGCACATACTTCACAAGTAATACAATTGTTGTTGTTGTAGCAGTGTTAACATGCTCCGTTGTTTATATTCTGATTAATCTCGCTCTTCCTCAATGTACAGGTTTAGGAATTCTGCTACCTTTATGTGCTGTAGGTTTGGCTGGACAATTAGAAACTTGCAGCGTATTGTGCGGGTCTGTATCGCAAGCTGGGCAGGTGTTCCCAATACGAATTGAGACGGCTGCACGGACTCCGAGGATGGTATTCAAATCGTAATTATTAACTACCTCTGCGACTGCATCAGTATGAATTCTATTCAGACCCGCTTGATAGGCTTCATGATCTAGGGGCTCTCTCTTATATCTCTGGACCTCTCCCTCTAGATTATGCAGGTCCTTCCTGACACGCCTGGGTGGGGGAGTTCTGTCCACCATATGGTGGTTAGGATGACTTCCACGATAACACCCAAGCAGGTACTGCAACGAAAGCATATGATTATGTTGACGTAAGGGTCTCCTCATGTAAATGGTCCACAGGAGTCAGGAGGAGACACCCTGTTGCGGCATTCTGGCATGATACTTTTCCACTGCGTTGCACACGTATTCGCCGACTACACTGGAGCCGCATAGCAAACCACAGGTTTCCTTATCCGTACCCCAAGTGCTGCCGGCTAGCGCCTTGAGGACCTTGTTCCTACTTTTTATTTTATCGCAGATAGCTGTGGCTTTCGTGGAAGACTTGAACATGCTATCGAATGTGACCCTTAGGATTTTGGGGTAGTTGGTGGTCGGAACTATGTGCCCCCGACCTGCACATTCAGCTGTGGTGTCATCTCCGCAGTTCATGCGGTAAATAGTGTGGGCCTCGATTTAATGGCCGATATTTTCATAGAAGTCGGCAAGCTCCGCGAGATAATTACTCACCCTGAAACATATGTCATCAACTACAAGACCCGACGCCATGATCGTACAATCATCCGCAAATGTTACGATCACGATGCCGTCTGGAGGGCGCGGAATGACGAAAAGGTAGAGTTTAAACAGTTCCGGAGATATCACCCCACCTTGGGGAACTCCCTATTTCACTTTACGGGGCTTGGACTTCTTATTTCGGAATTCCACGTACGACTGGCGTCCACACATATAGTTGAATATCCAACGTTTCAAACTTGGCCGGAGGGTAGTATTCTCAACGTCCTCGAACAGCGTGGCATGGTTGACCGTATCAAAGGCCTTTGATAGATCGAGAGCCACCACTACTGTTTTTTGGCACGGCCTGTTCTGGTTAAGTCCTCGACTGATATGTGTGGATATGGCGTGCAATGCTGTTGGGGTGCTATGTAGTGGACGGAAACCGTGTTAATGGTTAGCAACTGAATAGCTTCATCTGTTACTGGGGAGGAGTAAAGCCTCGAGAGTCTGCTACTGGCGACAAAAGCGAAATTGGCCTGTATGATTCGCCTTTACTGGTATCTTTGCCCATTTTCCAGGCTTCGGGAACTATGTGGGTGGCTATCGACAAGTTAAAGACTTTGGTTAGATACTCAACTCCCGGTGTATCCAGTTGCTTCAAAATTACCATTGATATTCCGTCCGGGCCCAACGCTTTAGATGACTCAGCGTTTCGGATGACATTCGCAACATCACCCATCGTTAACTGTTGAGGTACATCCTCGGCGGGAAGAGCTCTTATACGACGTAGTACTCTTCGCCTCTCCCTATCACTCTCGGCGGTTAAAATGGCCAGCGCAACTCTTCGGATCAGTTACCGTTACGTCGTTAAATGTCCTATCATCCTTTTTCCCAGGGCTCGAGAGTGAATTTACCGTTACTCAAATCGGTTCCAGTGTTGCAACACTTCACTTTTTCCGCTTATGCTCCTGTGCCAACCTATTGACTTCCACTGTCAGTTCACTGACTCTGGGATCAGAGGGGTTGGTACGCCGGAGCTTATCACACTCATTCGCTAGTCCCGCTGCCTCTGCTGGGAAATTTGGTCCTACTTCGGGCACTCGATCAGCAGGTATATAGCGAGCGGCTGCGGCTTTGATGATGTCCCGGAAAATCCTTTCTGCTACCCGAACATCAGAAGGGTTGGGCAGTTCTCTGAAGCGAAGGTTGGTGGTCTCTCTGAACTCAGGCCAATGGGCTTTCCCATGGTTAAGGAAAGTGCGGCGTTCAAATGTTATGAAATCGGGCGATCTGCTGATGGAGATGATTATCGGGTGATGGTCTGAGCCAAGAGAAATTACGGGTTGCCAAGTCACGTCATTTATCATACCGGGTGACACAATGGTTAAATCTGGCGAACTGTGACACTCTCCTCTTATTCGGGTGGGGCATCCTCGTTTACCGAGCAAAATGTGGAGCAGTCAATCTGCTCTGCCAACACTGATCCCCTCTGGTCATTACCTAGGACGGAATGGCACAACTCATGGTGGGCATTAAAATCCCTTAGTACCAGGCGGTTATTGCCTTCCAAAAGATGGCTTATATTGGGCAAGTAACGCGTTTCACAGCTATTAACCGGCGGGATATACACATGAGGCACCTCTACCTCGGCAGTTTCCCACTTGACTACTACCCATGTATGGGTCACTAGAGACTAGCTTAAGCAAGATAGGTCTGTATTGAACAGAAGGAACGATAATCCCCCAACTCCACTTCTGGTGCGATCTTTCCTCAATACGTTGTAACTATTGCAACGTTGTAACCTATAATTTTCATTGAGCTTGGTTTCCTGCACTGCTGCGATCTTAATGTTCCTCCGATTCATAAAATCCACTATCTAATCAATTATACCTCGAAGTCCATTGCAATTGAATTGCAAAATAATGCACTGTCCGGAATTTGAACAGCAACAGCAGCGTTAGGTGCTGCGGTAAAGGTTGCATTTCTGGAGACTCCATACTCGCACCGAGACTGATCTATGGTGGAAGGTGTTTTGGCAAACCGTACAGAACTGGGTTGACAGCCGCTGGCCGAAACTGGAGAGTTGTGTTTTCGGGTCAATCCGGTGTCGTAGAATCCGCTACCGAGGGATTGAATTTTTTTTTAAAACAATTGTTGGAATTTTTTTGTGGCAATTTGTTTGTGACAATTATAGAACATCGCACATGTCACAACCTAGTATTATCACTATTACACCAACCTTAAACTTGGTTATTTTGTGGCACCTTGTGACTTCATTCTATTAACAATGTCTTTTGAACGTATAAATCAGTTTACAATGTTTAGATAGAAAGGAAGGTGTTAGGTAAGCCCGCTTGTTAAAGTGATCTGTTAACAAGTAAAGAATTTATAAACCATGCTAGTTTTATTTGAAATTGCAAACAATACAATTTTCGAAGCCTATAGGGCCATTTACTAATCCCTTTGAAACGTCAATATTGAATAGTACGTTACTTTTACCCCCACAAATATTTCCAGTTCCGCTGGTAAACCCTCAGTTTTGTTGAAATCAGCTGGAATTATAGTAGCTATACCCACATTGTCTGCATTTCGTGTGGAGTGTACCAGCTCATCCTGCGCTTTTATTTTGTAAATGCGAGCACCATTATTTCTGTACAAATTTAATACAGCAGAGTTGTGGTCGTTAATTTGTCTATTGCAAACTTATCACTCGTGTCTTGAAGAAGTATTCCCATTAAGATACTAAAATGTTGGGTTGTTAGCTCACCGACTCTCAAAGCATTTAAAATATCAATAAAAGTCTGGTCACCTTGCTGACGCACATTTTCAGTTAATTTGGACAGCGAGAATAAACGACAAAGATTTGTAGCTGGTTGGAGATGTTCTGGCTGTTGGAAACAGGTGTTTCTGATCGTTTTATAGGAGGCAGTTGTAAAAGATCACCGAAAATTAATACGTTCACTCCTCCAAAAAACTCATTTTCACAGTTCTTAATTTGCCTTAATCGATTCTTATTTTGCCAATCAAAAATTCTGTCTGATGCCATTGTTGCCTCATTATTCGCAAATAGTTTCAGGACACTGTTGACATACCTGTTATACTTTCGCTTTTTCAAGCCTTAGTTGCAGTTTCTGTGGTAGGTTGTTGTTGTTGTTGTAGCAGCTCATACATCTGTGTTCGTTTGGTTTCCATTTTCTGACTCAGTTCAATCGGGTTCTGCCTCTAAGTCCAGTCTCAAAAAGGATGCAACCTGTATGGGTTGTGTCCATAACGAGACTGGAGTTAGGTGAGTAGGCTTGGCTGGGCAGCGAAATAAGTGCAGCGTGTCATGTGGGCCTGTGCCACATGCTGGGCAGATGTTCTGCACGTCGCCGTTGATCCGGGCCCAGCAGGAATTTAGGCGGCTGCACCATCCGGATCGTAATTGAGCCAAGACTACTCGGGTTTGTCGGGGCAGCTCTCGTTCTTCAGCTGCGACGGGAGGGGGATGGTCTCCTAGCACAGTATTCACTCTATATCCTTCAATGGCTTCTGAGACCGCATTAGAGTGAATACTATTCAGTCCCGCTTGATAGGCCTGTTGATCTAGAGGCTCTCTCTTATACCTCTGTACCTCTCTCTCTAGATCATGAAGGTCTTTCCTAACGTGCCTGGGCGGAGGTTGCCTATCCACAAGATGGTGATTTGGATGGCTTTGTCTATAACACCCAAGCAGGTATTGCATTGACAGCATTTTGTTATGCTGTCGCACCGGTAAGACCTTCGCCTCCTCATGTAGGTGATCGACAGGTGTCATGAGAAGGCACCCTGTTGCGGTTCTAAGGGCGGCATTCTGGCAGGACTGAACATTTTTCCACTGCGTAGCACTGACGTTAGCGGACCACACTGGAGCCGCATAGTTTACCACAGACCGGCCTATCGCGTTGTAAGAGGTCAACAAGGTTTCATTATCAGCTCCCCAAGTACTGCCGGCCAGAGACTTGAGGACCTTGTTCCTACTTCTAATCTTGTCGCAGATAGCTGTGGTATGCGCGGACGACTTAAAGAGGCTATCGAATGTGACCCCTAATACCTTGGGGTTGTTGGTGGTCGGAATAATAGAACCATCGACCTGCACATTCAAGGATAGCCCCATCTCCGCAGTCCATGTGGTGAAAAGTGTGGCCGTCGACTTAGTGGCGGATATCTTCATATTCCTCCCAGTGAAAAAGGCGGTAAGATCAACAAGGTAAGTGTTCAACCGATCGCAAATGTCATCAATAATGGGTCCGGACGCCACGAGCGTACAATCATCTGCGTACGTTATAATCTCTATGCCGTCTGGAGGGCGTGGAATTTCAGAAAGGTAGAGGTTAAACAGTTCCGGAGATATCACCCCACCTTGGGGAACTCCCTGTTTAACTCTACGGATGCTCGACTTCTTGTTTCTGAATTCCACGTACGACTGGCGTCCACACATGTAGTTTACTATCCAACGTTTCAAACTTGGCCGGAGGGTGGTGCGTTCAATGTCCTCGAACAGTGTGGCATGATTGACTGTATCAAAGGCTTTTGATAAATCAAGTGCCACCATAACTGTTCTATCGCACGGCCTGCTCTGGTTGAGACCTCTACTGACATGTGTGGAAATGACGTGTAAAGCTGTTGTTGTGCTATGCCATTTCCGGAATCCGTGTTGATGATCGGCTACTGGGAAACACTCTCTTATGCTGGGGAGGAGTAAAGCCTCAAGCGTCTTTGCTACTGGTGACAAAAGTGATATCGGCCTGTATGAATCACTTTTGCTGGCATCCTTGCCTGGTTTCAGTAGCGGGACCACCCTGCCCATTTTCCAGGCATCGGGAACTACTAGGGTGGCTAACGACAGATTGAGAAGCTTTGTCAGATACTCAACTCCTGGTTCATCCAGTTGCTTCAACATCACCATTGAGATTCCGTCAGGACCAAGCGCTTTGGATGACTTTGCGCTTCTGATGACCTGTGCAACATCTGCCAACGTAAATTGTGGTGGTACCTCCTCGGCTGGAAGGGATCGTACACGGCGTAGTATCCTTCTCTTCGCCCTGTCACTCTCGGGGTGCTCTACAAACTGCCGGTTAAAATAACACGCGCACCTCTTCGGATCTGTCACTTCTACGCCGTTAAATGAGACAGATGTCCGATCGTCCTTTTTTCCAGGGTTCGAAAGCGACTTAACCGTTGCCCACAATTTACTCGTTCCGGTACCGATGTTGCAATGCTTCAGATGTTCTAACCACTTTTTCCGCTTATGCTCACCTACTAACCTGTTTACCTCCAGAGTAAGTTCCCTGACTCTGGGGTTATTAGGGTTAGTACGGCGAAGCTCATCTCGCTCGTTTGCTAATCCCGCTGCCTCTGCTGGGAAATTTGGTCTTATTTCAGGTATTCGACCAGCAGGTATATAGCGAGCGGCTGCAGCTTTGATGATGTCCCGGAAATACCTATCTGCTACCTGAACATCAGATGGGTTGGGCAGTTCTCTGAAGCGGCGATTGGTATACTCTCTGAATTCTTGCCAATTAGCTTTACCGTGGTTAAGGAAAGTGCGGCGTTCAGAGTCGATGAAGTCGGGTGGTCTATTGATGGCGATAATAATGGGGAGGTGGTCTGAGCCTAGTGAAATGACTGATTGCTATGTTACGTCATTCGTCAGACCTGGGGACACGATGGATATGTCCGGAGAACTGTGGCAGTCTCCCCTTATTCTGGTGGGCGGGTCCTCATTCACTGTGCAAAACGTGGAGCTATCGATTTGCTCAGCCAGCGCCATGCCTCTCTGGTCATTACCTAGGACGGAATGCCATAATTCATGATGGGCATTGAAATCCTCTAGCACCAGACGGTTATTGCCTACCAGTAGTGAACTGATATTAGGCATATAACGTGGGGCACAGCTATTTAACGGCGGAATGTACACGTTGAGCACCTCTACCTTGGCGGTTCCACACTTGACCGCTACCCCCATACATTCCATGTACGGGTCACTAGAGTCAAGCTCAGGCGAGATAGGTCTGTACTGGACAGAGTGGTGCAATAGGAACGCTAATCCTCCACCTCCACCTCTGGAGCGATCCTTCCTCAGTACGTTGTATCCATCACAACTTTGAAGCCTGCAGGTGGTACTCAGCTTCGTCTCCTGGATCGCTGCGACCTTGATGTTCTTCCGACTCATAAAGCTTACAATTTCGTTAATCTTACCTCTGGGACCATCACAATTAAATTGGAGAAATGATGCATTATCCGGAACCTAAACAGCAATGTGTGGCGTCAACTGCTGCGTAGGTTGCTGTTGAGGAGATTGCGGGGGAGTCTCATATTGCGACGACGATGAGGACGCTGAAGATGAAGACTCACTGGGGTCTACATTGACGCAGCAGGAAGCAATGTAGTCCCTATCGCTATACTCCTGTATCCGGTTTAGGCCGGAACAATTCCGGAAATGCACCCACTCCATGCATCCGTTGCATCTCACCGAAACCGATCTGTGGTGGATGCGATTACGACAAATTTCTCGATCCCGGCTCGGACCAAGAGAATACGGAGCAAACATTCCGGGTAATGTTGCTCCCACATCAGAAAAATGGACGAACACGAACATGTATTTGCTGGGTTGGCGGCCCCTGGCCGGAGATATGTGCCTCCGAGTCAATCCGGTACATAGAACCGGCCGCCGTGGGATTGTCTGTGGTAGGTGGTGGATTTGGCTGAATTAATCAGATACTTAAATTACAGGTGCAATTTCTAAAGTTAAATCTTATTATTTTACGCCATTTAGTGGCTGCGCACATCTTAAATATTGAGGTGGGATTGATAAAAAATTGTTATCAGCCATTTGGTAGCGGCGGTCATCATAGATTTCAAATTTGCATATTAAATTGTATTATATTTGTTGAGACTTCATTTGATACCCATGTTGATGGAATTGATAAAACCTAAGTTGTCCGCCATTTTGTAGAGACCGCTATATTGGATTTTCATTTTATAGCAGAACACAATATCTGCTTGTTGAGTCCTTTCATTTGATACCCATATTGATGGGATTGATAAAACCCACGTTACCCGCCATTTTGTAGCGGCCGCCATCTTGGATTTATAATGATAATGAATAAACATAAATGTATTGTCACCAAAATCCAAAGTGTATACAAAATTTCAGATTAATCGATTGACAGGAAGAGGGTGAAATTTGAATTAATAAAACAAGTAAAAAAACATTTTAATACCCTCCAACTTAAAGTAAAGGAAACATTAGAACCCATTATGACCCACAAATACCAATTTTTAGACACATTCATGGGAAAATGTGACAAAAATCATAAAAATACCGAATAACGGGAGGTTCCGCTCTATAGGACTATACAAAAACGTGGACCTATTCATAAAATGTTTCGCCACCGGAGCTAGAACCCATTATGACCAACAAATATCAATTTTTAGACAAATCCGTGAAAAAATTTGGCAAAATCATCCAAATACAGAACATTGGGAGGTACCTTAAAAGGGGGCTATACCAAAGCCTGGACCTATACATACAATGTTTCGCCATACGAACTAGGACCCATTATGACCAACAAATTGCAATTTTCAGACAAATCCGTGAAAAATGTGGCAAAAACGATCAAAATACCGAATATCAGGAAATACCGTTATATTGGGACTATACTAAATCGTGGACCTATACATGCAATGTTTCGCCACCCGCGCTAGAACGCATTACGAACTACAAATACCAATTTTTATACAAATCCGTGAAAAAATGTGGCAATGTCGGGAGGTAAATAAACAAAAATTAAAACTTCATTGTCTGGGTAGCAACTTCTTGTCTGCCTTAAACAAATATTAGTAACAAACTATACGCCTTTTTAATTTATTTTACTCACAATTTAACCTGTTAAATATAAATAAATATGCACGAAAAATGTCATCAACTAATTGTTCAACATATCCTTTTTGTTTTTTAAAGGAATATTTTTGGAAACATTTCATTTTTACAACAACAAAATATAAAACCAGGAGGAGTGGCTGTTTTACCTCACAATTCCAGATATATTTACAATTTAGTAACAAAGGAAAAAAGCTGGGGAAAGCCGACATATCAATCACTACACAGTTCACTAGTATCTATGAGAAATTACATGGCAAGTAATAAAAGTAATAGTAACTTATTATTGAATTTAATTAAACAATAACTCTCTTAGGTGGAGCATAATGTATCTAATCTGGCAATGCCAAGGATTGGTTGCGGCCTAGATGGTTTGGTGTGGCACAAAGTAAAAGATTTGATAGAAGAAGTATTCTCAAAAGACCCCGTGAACATTGTAATTTACAACTATTCACCTGTGGCGAACTCTGGATAAATTTATTTATTCAACTTATGTTTCTACTAGAACGAAATTAACTTTCCGATGAAAAACGTTTTTTTATTCTAACAAAACCCAAAATTTGTTTTGTCCCAACTTTAGCTTTTGGTTACCAAATAATAAATAATTCTCTGGAATAATATCTATGATGGATTGTGAAAGGTAATCTCCTTACCAAAATTTTAGCGTAGCCCCAATAGGAATGAACATTCCAAGTTGAAGAATTTGAAATGTTTTTGCCACATAATTTTCTGTTTTCATTTCATTTATTTCATACAATTCAATATAAATAAGCCAACATGGCCAAAATCTTATATTAACATACAACAGTATAAAAACAGTCTATAACCAAATTAATCCTAAAAAAACTAAATAAATAACAAAAATTATCAACGAATAGTAAAAAATATACAAAAAAATAATATTAATAATAATAATAATTTAAATTTAGTAGCAATTAGACCCTCAGACAAAACTCCTCTACCAAGCTGAACAACAGTTTAGCAAGGTAGAGAGGAAAAAGGCAAGAGGCATCAATACACTTAAGCGCTAATCATCACTCGTTTCCAAACGAGCGAATGTAGCTACTACAAGTATAGCAAAAAAAATCTTTAAAAAAGAAAAAAAATCAATAAAGTTATGTACTACATGGAAAATAAACAACCATAAAAATGGCCCCCCAGCCAATAACTAAAAAGAAATAACAAAATATTACCCGCAACCAGAAACTCAATGAACAGACAAATATTCAAAACACCTCTTCTTGTACATATCAAAAGAACAGGTAAAATTACGCAGGGCCAGAGGGAGCTGATTCCACAATCTCGCAACTCTCACAACAAACGCCTTCTCACTAACTACAGACGAAAATCTTGGAAACAGCAATTGCGGATTTCGAGATGATCTACAAAACACAAACTTATTATACAAAGGAGAATTAACATTCCTCATAATTCTGTAATGACACAAAAGAAGGCGATATTCAACATATCTGTCAAATGACAGTCCAAGAAACTTAATAACATACTGTGTTACACGATCACTACGGCGCAACCCAAACACATATCTAACAATAGAGTTAACAAGTTTGCGTACGCGCAGAATTAGGGAAGCATTCGCCCCAGAGATGACTTCCAAACAATAGTTGACATGAGACATTAATAAAGATCTGGTAGCCATCATCCTAACACTAAGAGGCAAATGAGCTTGAAGACTATATAGCCTCCGCATCTGAAAACGCATACGAGACAGCAACGAATCAACATACGCCGAAAAATTAAGCTTGGTGTCAATGACTACACCTAAACATCTCATCTCATTCACAACATTAACCACAAAGGACCCAACACAGATGCACGGCGTAGGAACATAACGAGGACCATTAAACAGAACAGACAAATCAATTTACAGACAAACCATTAGAGGAGATCCACATAGAAAGCAATCTCAAAGTAGTGTTTGCCACATTTTCCAACTCAAAGAGATCTGCACTTCTAATGCACATACATGAAAACTTCACAACTGGAATTAGACACAGACCCCACAATGTCATTAATGAACATAATAAAAAGCAGAGGGCCAAGCACAGATCCTTGTGGGACACCACACCGCACAGCACAAACATCAGACTGAACACCCCTGTGCACAACAAACTGAGACCTTCCACTCAAATACGACGATATCAATCTACACGAAGAAGGAGAGAAACAAAACTTGTCTCTCAGCTTACAGAGCAGAAGCGTATGATCCACAGAATCAAAGGCCTTAGACAAATCAAGGCCAACAAGCAAACCAACATCAGAACTATTGAACACATCACGAATGAGATCAGTGAGGGCTAGAAGATGAACCGTGGTGCTAGAACCACGCCGAAACCCAAACTGGGAACTACTCAAATACTTATGGTCATCCAGAAAATCAACAATCGCATCCTTAATAACATGTTCAACCAATTTCGACATAGCCGGCAGAATGCTTATTGGTCGAAGATTCGTCTGATGATAAGAACTCCCCTTCTTCGGCACAGGCACCACACGAGCAACCTTCCACGCAAGTGGAAAGGTTGACGTCATAAAAATACAATTCACAAAATGCAGAAAGTGACTACAAATGTAAGGGAATACGCATTTGAAGAACTTAATAGGTATGCCATCAACACCTACAGCATTTGACTTAATATTCCGCAAAGCACGAAACAAATCATCCATGTACACACAGTCAAATCTAAAAGAATCAAAATCATTGGCCTCACTAACAACAAAATCACGAGATGAATCTAAATTACCAACACTACAAAAGTAATTATTAACAGCATTGACATCAATAAATGGGACATCACAACCATCATCAAGACAACCAAACGACTTTAACGACTTCCATATCTGCACACTACTCATGCGACCAAACATTTCCTCATAAAATTTCCTTCTTTCATTACGCATGACAGCCTTACAGCGGTTTCTATACATACAAAATATCTGCCTGTTGCGAACCGTAGGACGCCTACGCCACTCCAGATAAGCCTGATCCCTAACGTAACAGGCCGATTTTACCACATCCAACCCCAACCAAGCATCATTTTTTGGCCGAGAACAGCTGGTAGCAGTAGGTACAAAAGACAAAAAAATTTTGAAACAACAAATCAAACAAAGCCAACTGTTGGTCAACATCACTTGTAAGATACAGAGGACTAAAATCAAAATTGCAAACATAATCTTCCACACCCCGCCAGTCAGTCCTACGAAAATCCAGGAACTCAATAACCTTTTCTTCAGCAAGAACCGGGAGTTCAACCCCTCCCTTCGTTGATAAAAATCAATATTTTCATCAAGCTATTCGGAGCTGCTAAACATATAAGTTGACCCTTTAGAAAGTTTTTTTTGTTATTATTGTTTAATTTATTGAAGCTTTCATATATTTAATGAAAATAACAATAAGGTTTCATATCTTATATACTAATATTTTTTATATTTTTCATGCTTTAATTATTAATTATTGTTAATTTTTTTATGATATAGATGTGTTTTTTTTGTGGACTTGTGGATACAGATACATCCATGAATTTATTGAGTAGGTAGTTAAGATTAGTTTAGATACAGTTATATCTAAGTGAATCGCGGACTACAGAAATAGTCTTACGGATATAATGTTGCTTTGTTTAGATACAGTTATATCTAATCATCCCGCGGACTACAGTAATAGTCATATCGATTTCTTCACAGAAGCAGCTTCCAATTTAGCATACTACTACCTGTAGAAGTATAACAGCGGGCGACGTCCAATTGGGCAGACAAGAGCTGAAAATAATGACAGAGTAAAACAAAACAATAAACTATATGATAGAAAGAGTGTCACGTCTGCGCAGTCTATCGTGTCCTCCGAATAGTACGAGTTGGCGGGCCAAACTATTTGGGTGCTCGGATAGTTTGTTTAAGCACTTTCGGCAAAGCTTCTTTATTTCTTCTTCAACAGTAAGTATATTTAGGTTCTTGTGGATGTTTGCGTTCCTTATGTACAATGGTACACATGTAATAGATCGAAGAATATTAGATTGTCTTCTTTGTAGTTTAGTTACGTTAGAGGCACTAGCTGTGCCCAGAGCTGTATGTCATAAGTCCAAATTTGCTTTATTACAGTCTTATATAATAGGATTTTGTAATCTAATTTAATAGAAGAACGTATACCAATTAACCACTCAAGATTGGCCTTTTTTAGTTTAATTTGGGTGATTTTTGCATCGATGTGTTGCTTCCATGTAAGTCTTCGGTCCAGAGTATTAAAGATTTTTATCGTGGGGAAAGTTCACGTCTTAGTGCAAAAGTAACGTGTATACACTTGCTTGCATTTCCGATTTCTCCATTTTGTTAGCCAATTTTCGAGAAGATATACATGGTATTGTAGTTTTTCCGACGCAATCAGAGGATTCTTGTGTATGCTACTGAAAGCAGTATCATCAGCAAACGTTGAGGTTAGAGTTTCATTGGTTGTGGGCATATCGGCAGTAAATAACACACAGAATTGGTCCTAAGATACTACCCTGTGGGACGCCAGCCAATATTTTTCTCGAATTTGAAAGTACGTCTTTCGATTTAACAACAAACGTACGAAACGTTTATGAGCGTTTTTAGGTAGAGTTTCACAAATTTTGTATAGAATTCCAAGATGCCAGACTCTGTCAAACGCTTAGGAAATGTCTATAAATAACGCGGAGCAGTATTCCTTCCTTTCGAATGTCATTCTAATGTTTGTGACTATGCGGTGCACTTGCTCAATAGTACTTTGGTTCTTACGGAAGTCGAATTGGTGTTCGGGGATAATATTGCTACGTGTAATATGGGGAGTAGTAATGTTGTATCGAACAGCTTTGAGAGTATAGATAGAAGACTGATGGGTCTATACGATTTTACCTGCGTTGGATCTTTTCCACTTTTCGGAATCATTACTATTGATCTGATAGGTGTAATAATTCTTCTTCTCAGAATCCAGAGCACGAACTAGGTCCTTATAATGTGACTCAGTATAAGTTTGTATTTTCGTCTCTTGGAGATTTCCTCTCTTAAGAGATACCACGTGAAAATTAGGTTTACCTAATATTTGGGAGAGTTTGTTCACCAGATTGTTTGTAGTTTCTTCGCGAATATTAAAGACGAATTGTATGAATTATGCTTTTTTCGATACCCTGACTTTGTCAATTCAATCATGTGCTATGTATTTGATAGGCAATGACAGCCAACAACATCCCCCATTTTGATTCATGTGTGCCATTGTCTAAGGTTCGATCGTGGCATGGCTGACTCGAATATTTGCATGGTGTTTTCCATAAATGCAGGGTGTCGACGATGACATTGAACCGTGTCATCGTCAAATTGTGTGTCATTTGTGTACGTGTGATTAAATTGAGAGAGTGTGTGTGTGTGTTACTTTCGACGATGAGGATGTGTTTTTGTGTGTGCTGTAATTTTGAAGTAACAAACACAGCGTAAATATAAAATTGAATACCAAACCAATAATTAAAAAATATTCTTATTATTATTAGATGAGGGCAGATATGACTCTCATTCAATAACAAATAGAAAGCACATGATTAACAGAATATGCACAGACATCAACAAATGAATAGAAAAAATGGAAAATATACTGGACAATCGCAAATTATTGTCTACGTGAATTAATGTAGCACTCATTTTCATTTACACCTCAGTACTAGAGGCAAAAATGTATGAAATTATGATCCAAATAAGAAAAACCAAACCGTGTATTTATTAAGAAAAATTGTCAGGTGATTATTGTTTTTTAATAAGGATTGACATTTTGGATTGTTTCGTCAATAACCACGAAATGTGAAAATTTTGGGTGAACCAATTGGAAGTACCTGAAATGTGTTAGTAATCCCAAGAAATACTTTATTACAAAAAAATGTATTTTTTTATATATCAAAAAAAAAAAAACAGGTAGCGATTGCGCTTTGCTTTCATCACGTATGTGTCTCTTTCTTTGGCAATTGTTTCATAATTGTTGTTGGTTTCTTGATAGAACATTTTTGTATGACATCCTATTATACATCCCCTTTTATTGGTCATTACATGTTATGACGATGGGTTGGAGTGTGACCGACATGACGAGCATTTAGTTGGATGTCACGTACTGTTATGTGTTTGATCAAACAGGACACAATATGACAAGCGTTTACTCTCCATTGCAAAAATAGAGAAAATTGTCACATTTGCAGCCCTTTAGCGAAGATATAGTGGGGGAGGTTTTTGGGATCTAACCGGTTGTATCATTTCATCAGTCTTGCTATTCGAGCCGAGAATTGAGAATCTGTTGTTGCTGTCATTGTTTATAGACTTTTGGGTTTTAGCATTTGGTTCCTTGGTTGGAGTTCTAGAACTAGCCTTTCGCTTTGTTACTAAGATATGTCGGTCTATGTCTGGAGGAACTTTGTTTTGCTTCTTGTTTTTTCAAAGAGACGCATGCTTACTTGAAGCGATAGTTTCTTGATGTATCGTGTAATAGCACCTTTATAGAATTTATTTTGGGCGTGTTTACATTGTTTTGTTTATATGACTATTTCTCTTGTTTCGTTGGGAGCAAGGTAGATGTACTAGGTAATCGCATCAGCCCAGCTGACGGCACCATTAAATGTCAAAACAAATTGTTGTAATGAAGAATTCGCCCTAAATGAATGCAACAACAAATTTGTTTATGTTGTCTTCTCTAAAAAATTTCAAATAATTTAAGAGCAAGTTTAGAGTGAAACCAGTAAAAAAATTAAAAGAAAATGAAGGAAGGAGGTTAGAATGGAGTGCAGCTTTAAGAATTAAGTTAGCCTCAATATCTAAGATTCCCAAAGCACGTCACGGGAAGTAGTGCAAGAATTCGACTCTTGTCGTTTGCAGTTCCGGAAAACTTTCGGTTTAAACCAGTAAAATATAGTCATTATAAGTTTCTTGGTTTAAAAATATCGCAATACTACAATTAATACTTATTTTACTCTTATTTGTTTTACAATAAAAACTTTTATTGCGACGTTCATTTACGACGAGAGGCACACAAAATAAAATGTAAACAAACACCTCGTTTCTGATTGGTTGAAAAAATTTGCCGCGACCTTTAAATGTCATGGCGAATCTATGTTTTTCGCCTTAGATGCCAATTTTGACATTTGAGGGGACCACAAAGGTTGCTTTGTTGTAGCAATTCGCCGATGCGGTTACCTGTTAGATCTACCTTGGTTGGGAGCATGGCCCAATTATAAGGTCGACAAGTAAGACCAGCTGATACCTATATTTTCTGTCAACATAATTTGAATTCGCCTGACAACTATAAAAGATGTCAATAATTAATTGTCCGTAATTTTTATCAGTTTATTTTGTCAAATTTTAAAAACAAATAGAAAGGTATTTGCAAGATATGCAAAATAAAAAAAACTCTAAAAAGGCAATAATTTTTTTCTCTGTTCCCAGAGATGAAAACGCGAGAGAAAAGTGGAGTCAAATGTGCCAAATCAAATTTGCAGTTATATCAAAAGTTTGCATAGACCATTTTAATAAGGCATATGTGATGCAGTCGGTCAATGGCTATGCCAGAGCTAGGACCACAACAATTGAACCTTATCCGAACAGCTACGGAGTTGGTACACCAATCATGTCTCTGCATTTCATGATGTAGCGATATCCGTCTGTATGACGATAAAAAAGAGAACACCTATTCCGTGAAAAAAATTGACAGGAAATAAAAATAAAACAAATTTAAAAACAAAAATAATCCAGTCTGTCCATTTGCAATCGCAAAGTTCTTGTTGGCCAATAATTTGATATAAATATGTTAAAACTCATGACAATATCAAATATGACAAGAATATAGACAACTTTTATACCAAATTTCGAACAATTTCTTAAATGAGCTTTGAGTTTGGCTGTAAATAAAAAACAGCTCAGTACAAAATCTTAGCTTTCTGGCACAAGTCATGGCTAAATCATGATGAAGCTGCATTCAGATCTTCTAAGGCTACTTCTGGTATGGCAAACATGCAAAAATATCAAGAGATATCTCTAAATCCTCGTTGTTTTTATTTATTTTATTACATTGCACAGAAACATTGTCAAACTTGACAAAACAGAAATTCGCTGCAATGTTATTCTGTCGAGGCGAAATACTTTTTTTGCCCTAAGAAACAAGATTTGACAATACATGTAAGTGAAGAGTTGTATTTTTTGCGGCAAATTGTTGTCATGAAAAACACTCGGCGATGCCGATTTAGAACGGCTTTAAGGTTTAGCTGTACAATGAAGAATTCGCCCTAATGAATGCAACAACAAATTTGTTTATGTTGTCTTCCCCAAAAGTACCTTTTTATAATATTTCAAATAATTTAAGAGCAAGTTTAGAGTAAAATCAGTAAAAAAAAAATTAAAAGAAAATGAAGGAAGGAGGTTAGAATGGAGTGCAGAATAAAGTTAGCCTCAACATCTAAGATTTCCAAAGCACATCACGGGAAGTAGTGCAAGAATTCGACTCTTGCCATTTGCAGTTCCGGAAAACTTTCGGTTTAAACCGGTAAAATATAGTTATTATAAGTTTCTTGGTTTAAAAAATATCGCAATTAATACTTATTTCACACTTATTTGTTTTACAATAAAAACTTTTATTGCAACGTTCATTTACGACGAGAGGCACACAAAATAAAATGTAAGCAAACACCTCGTTTCTGATTTGCCGCAACCTGTAAATGTCATGGCGAATCTATGTTTTTCGCCTTAGATGCCAATTTTGACATTTGAGGGTACCACAAAAGTTGCTTTGTTGTAGCAATTCGCCGATGCGGTTACCTGTTAGAACTACCTTGATACCAGCTTTCGTGGCGTTTTAGTGCGGTTGAGCTGAAATCTGTCGAAGTCAACTTAAGATATACGTTTTGCCCGTTCTCACTTACATTTCTCCCTTCCGTATGAGAGAGTGACATGCACTTGTTGTGGTTAACACTATAACAAACCGATTTATGTGCTTGGGGAAAAAGAGGATAAAGTAGAAAAAACTATTTTGCAAAAATTCTTAATAAAAAGGATTTTTTAGCAGGTTTTTTTTTAGATTCTATTTCCTGAGTTTATTTAATACAATGCAGTTTGCTTTTATATTATTTATTTTGCTTTACTTATGAAAAGACACCTTTCATTAGCAACGAAAAATAATACCGATTACTACAGGCTGACATACAGGCATATGCAAATAGTATTAGAATTTTACACTGATCAAAAACTCATATCCTGTGTTATGTCCTGAAGGTTTATTTCTATGAATTACAAACAGAATGATAAACATCACATCTTTTTTTTCCTAATCTTGACTAACAACGTACATGTCATTTCATAGAAATCAGGCGATATGAATATGTCTACTAATTTAGAAGGACAATTAATTGGCGGTCAATATGAAATGAATTCCTACTCCTAACATGTGAATTCTAATACAAATTTTGTCAAATAAAATTGAATCAAAAAGATAAATCTTAACAGTTGTAGTTTTTACAATTTCGGAAATATTTGTTTCAAATATGTAGGAAGTTTTATTTATATACACCAATATTTCTAACGATGTATTCATAAAAATATCCGGCAGCACCTTCCTCATCGACCGCTCGAATAAAAATAAATATTCTACCAAAACATTTTGACAGGAAATTCAAAACAATTTATTTTTCATTTGACAATTTATATTTTGCATTGATTTTCATCCTATGAGTTACCATTTCAATGATATTGCGATTCTAATAGACACGCCCTACACAATGGATATGTGCGATAAAATTTCTATTACAAATTACTTAATATTAATGTAAAAGTTTTTACTACGATATCCGATTGTCCCTTTATGATAACTTGTAGATTCTGGAACAGAGGAATGTAAACAAAAACTAGCAAGAAATCAGCTGTTTCCAGCAACGAATGCTTTCAACTTGATGAGAATTGGCGGGCAATTGGAATCATGGTTGCAATTTTTCATTAACAATTATTTATTTAATGGTGTAATACAATGCTTATTATGTGCAAAATAATAAAAATAAGTAACTTATTGCCTGAAATTTGTCAACATTTTTGCATCAGCCATAATACAGCTGTTTTTTCAATTAACTGGGCTGGTTTTTACTGAGTACATTTTTCCAAACTGTCAGAAAGACAAATGTCAAAATTGCTCTTTAACCGCAAGAATATTCATTGTATGTTCTGGAACAGATCAGTTATTTGATAACCAATTAAAGTCCAATAAATGATTTTCATACTGGGCTAATGTGAGTTTAAAAATTCTTCCTGAGAAAATTTACGCAATAAGAACTATAATCGGTCCTATTACGGTTGTCGTCGTCGCAAAATGAAGTCGAGTTGACAATAATGATATTAGGGTTGTCGATAGCGACAAATGATTGCTATTATATATAATAATTTGAAATGTTGGTTTCCGAGTTGGAAAAAAACCATGATTGGCAAAGGGGTTTACCAAAGGTCACGTTCCAGCTAATTTTAAATCAGATTGGGAATCCATTGCTACAAAATTAAATGTAAACGGGCCCCTGATTAGAGACTCCGATGGCTGGCAAAAAGTATGTTAAAATTAAAATTATTTCTGCATGTTTTTATTAGTTTTCTAAAATTCTTTTAAGTTCGGAAAAATTTAAAATTGAAAACAAAAAAAAAATTGTGCAGAATAAGGGTGAAACCAGCAGCACTGAAGGTGAGCAAATGACTTTATCGCATTGAGAGGAGTCTGTCGCGATTGTAATGCAGTTTCAAAAGTTACTGAATCCACCAGAAATAGAAAATACGGAAAATAAGTGTAACAGACGTTATAGTCCATGAAAATGAGTAAATGGACAATACCGATGACAAGACTGATGTAACTACTATTGCAGCTTCTCGATCGCCCCGAAAAAACAATGGTAACCAGTAAAGAAAGTCTTAAAGTAGGGCGGGGCTGACTTTATGATACCCTACACCACTTTCCTAATTTAGTAGAGCTCCGCATAACAATTAAAAGTTTTTATGGGAAAATTCAATCATATACACTATGATTATAATTATAATTTATAGTTCAAAGGACTAAATATGCCGAATAATTTGTATCTTTTAAATTCGGACTTGTATTGCCCATTTGGTGCACAATTAATTTGAAATCGGATAAAGATATATATGGGAGCTACATCCAAATCTGAACCGATCTCGATAAAATTTGGCAAAGATATTTCTGAGCTGTATTTGATATATCGTTGTTACGGAGTGCATATTACGGCTGTGTGTAACAAATATAACAAATCGGATGAACAGTATATATGGGAGCTATATCTGAACCTATCTTCACCAAATTTGACATACTAACTTCTAGACTCAATTCGGTCGTATGTGCCAAATTCCATCCCATTTGGACAAATATTAGGCGTAAAATGTAAATCGAATGAAATTATATATGGGTGCTATATCCAAATCTTAACCGATCTCGATAAAATTTAGCAAATGTATTTTTGAGCTGTATTTTATATATTTCTCCAAATATTTTTGTTACAGAGTGCATATTACGGCTGCGGAGGACAAAAACAACAAATCGAATGAACATCACGTATGGGAGCTATAGCTATATCTGAACGATTTCGATTCGATTTCGATTTCAAATTTGGCATACTTATTTTCAGGCCCAATTTGGCCTATGTTGAAAATTCCATACTATTCGGGCTGATATTACACGTTTGATGTACAATAAAAGGCAAATCGGACGAAGATATATATGGGCGCTATATTTAAACGCATATATGTAACGCATTTCAAATTGAGGAAGAAACTAGTTCATAACAAGGCATAATGTCGTGCTACAGGTGGAGGGCCCTTCAAGCAGTTCATTTTAAGCGACACGGAGGAAGCAGCATCACGCTTGTTACAATTAGAGACAATTGTAAATGCAGGGAACCAAGCAATTGCAATTCAACAGCGTCCAACACTTGGTGAACTGGAGACTGAGGAGGAACTGTTTGAAGGGTTTGAAGTTAGTGAAGACAAAGAAAACCACAATGCACACTGACTCCTCCAAGCGTAAACAGACTAGACTGAAATATGCAACAGAAGCAGGTTGTGGTCATCCAGGATGTCTGTACGCTTCCCTCTGTAAGCACAAATAACCCGCATTATTTTTCGCCTCACGTTTAAATCATTTTGAATATATTCATTTTCATCCTCAGCTAAAAAATTTCCAGGACATAACATGTTTCCATATTTATTTAAACAAATAATAAACCATTTCAACTGACGCTTTTATTTCTTTTATTAAATGTTTATTATTCCAGAGCATCCTGCTTTTTTATATCTATTACGAAAAAGACGTAGTCGAAAATTGTACATAATACCAAAAAATTCTAGTTACGACAACGTTTACGACACTTGAACGCCTACGACATCGCCAACCATAATAAGGGTGATTGTGTCGATGCGACTACCTGCGTTCTTCTACCATGGTTTTAGCCCATAGTACAATTACAAGGTAACCCTATCAGGTAGATTAAATCGAGACAAGTAAAAAAGCAGTAAGTTCGGCCGGGCCGAACTTTGAATACCCTCCACCATTTGGAACGAATTAGAAAATTTTCAAAAAAAAAAAAAAAAAATAAAATCCATTAAAAATTATTTTAAAATCTTTAAAATATCTAATATAAGAAGGTGCCGATATGTGGGGATATACGATATTGTGGACCTATAAAGACAAATCTATTTTGCGTGTAAAGTACTCACAAGGAACTCCTTGTGTGGATTTTCAAAATACCGAATATCGCGAGGTATCGTTATATGGGAGCCATACGTTATCGTTAACCTATATAGAGAATCCTCTGTCGGGGGGTAAAGTGCTCACAAAGAACCCCTTGTGACCATTCCGTTGAAAAATATGGCTAAAAACATCAAAATACCGAATATCGTGGGTACCGTTATATGGGGGATATACGATATCGTGGACCTGTATAGACAATTCTCTCTCAGGGGGTAAAGTACTCACAAGGAACTACTTGTGTGGATTTTAAGACAATTCCATTGAAAAATGTGGCTAACATCATCAAAATACCGAATATCGGGGGTACAGTTATATGGGGGATATACGACATCGTAGACCTATATAGACAATTCTTTTTGAAGAAGTAAAATGTTCACAAGGGACTCCTTTTGTGGAATTTCAGACAATTCCATTGAAAAATGTGGCTAAAATCATCAAAATACCGAATACCGTGGGGGTACCGTTATATGGGGGCTATACGATATCGTGGATCTATATAGATAATTCTCTGCCGAGGTATAAAGTACCCACAAGGAACTCCTTGTGTAGATTTTCAGACAATTCCGATGAAAAATGTGGGTCAAATCATAAAATACCGAATATCGGGAGGTACCGTTATATGGGGGATATACGATATCGTGGACCTGTATAGACAATTCACTCTCAGGGGGTGAAGTACTCACAAGGAACAACTTGTGTTGATTTTAAGACAATTCCATTGAAAAGCGTGGCTAACATCATCAAAATACCGAATATCGGGGGTTACAGTTATATGGGGGATATACGATATCGTGGACCTATAATTCTTTTTGAGGAGGTAAAATGCCCACAAGGGACTCCTTTTGTGGATTTTAAGACAATTCCATTGAAAAATGTGGCTAACATCATCAAAATACCGAATATCGGGGGTACCGTTATATGGGGGCTATACGATATCGTGGACCGATATAGCCCATCTTCGAACTTGACCTGCCTGCAGACAAAAGAGAGATCTGTGCAAAATTTTAGCTTCCTATCTTAATTCGTTTAGACTGTAGCGTGCTTACAACAGACGGACGGACAGGGCTAAATCGTCTTAGAATTTTACGCTGATCAAGAATATATATACTTTGTTGGGTCTAAAATGATTATTTCGATGAGTTACAAACTCCATACCTTTTTTGGTGGAGGGTATAAAAATCGGCGTAAGTCAGCCTTTTTACGACCTATGAAATCAGAGCACGGATAATGTTAAAAAATTTGCATGAATCTGCAGCTGCTACTGAAACGTCAGTAATTGAAATATGAAATATTTATTTAGTGGCTTACCTAAAATTAACCTTAGTTGACATTATTTCAAGTTATAAAAAACGAACTCCCATACGTCTTCATAAAACTATTTACAATATGCAGGTTGAATCTTTTATATAAATAATCGGAATGTAATGTAATATAATTTTATTGGGAATTCTAGGCTTGTGTAGGAATCTGTACAGTTTCATAAAAACATAATTGGAAATGTCCATGACACAATCACAGTAGACAGAATAAAGCTACCCTCTAAATACATTTTTTGGTGTCCCTATTATGTCAAAACATATACATAGTTTTGATATGAGTGTATTGTTTTGAATAAAAATATAAATTAATTTCAAGTTACTTCTAATATATATAACAGAAATTCATATTTTGTACGTTAACATGAAACAAAATGCCCTCAATACAACAATTTTTTTAAAAAAATGTTAAATAAACAAAAGCAGTTGTTGATTATTCAAATAGTCTATTTGACATAATAAGGCTCCAGTACAGAGTTGCATTTTCTTAGTTTACTTGAAGTTCAGCAACCTTTCTTATTGAGCCATGAACATGTCTACACCAAAGCTTTACTCAATTTAGATGTGACTCCCCAATGAAATTGTTAACCGTTGCAATATTTGTTAAATCCTAAATTAGCCACACGGAACAGCCATGAAATACTTTAACTTGTCACAAAAATCGCATCGAAATGGGTTAAAATTAAAATTATTTTTGTATGTTTTTATACCCTCCACCATACTATGGAGGGTATATTAACTTTGTCATTCCGTTTGTAACTCCTCGAAATACTCATGTCAGACCCAACAAAGTATATATATTCTTGATCAGCGTAAAATTCTAAGTCGATTTAGCGGTGTCCGTTTGTCCGTCTGTCTGTCTGTCTGTTGTAATCACGCTATCTTTCGAATGAATTGAGATAGATGGCTAAAATTTTGCACACATGTTTATTTTTCCAGTAGGTAGGTTAAGTTCGTAAATGGGCCATGTAGGTCCACGTTTTCATATAGCCGCCATATAACGGTACCTCCCTATATTCGGTATTTTGATGATTTTAGCGACATTATTCACCGGAATTGTTTCAAATTTGGTATTTGAAGTTCAAAATGGATACTACATCCTAAGACAGAAAATTGTCTGTGCAGGTCCACGTCTTTGTATAGCCCCCATATAACAGTACCTCCCGATATTCGGTATTTTGATTATTTTAACGACATTATTCACGGGAATTGTTTCAAATTTGGTACTTGAAGTTCAAAATGAATACTACACCCTAAGACAGAAAATTGTCTGTAAAGGTCCACGTCTTCGTATAGCCCCCATATAACGGTACCTCACTATATTCAGTATTTTGATGATTTTAGCGACATCATTCACCGGAATTGTTTCGTATAGGCCCCATATATCAGTACCTCCCTATATTCGGTATTTTTATGATTTTAGGTACAATAACCACCGAAATTGTTTGAGATGTGGTATTTGAAGTTCGTAATGGATGCTACAGCCTGTGACAGAAAATTGTCTATGCTGGTCCAGGTCTCCACACACACACACACAGCTCCAATTAAACGGCACCTCCTTATATACGATATTTTGATGATTTTAGCTACATTATTCACCGTTTATTTTAAGTTTCGAATTTGAATATGGTAATGGCTTATGACAAACAATGCCTATGTCCACGTCCACGTCGTATAGACCCCAATATAACGGCTATATTCGGTATTTTTAAAATTTTAACAGAATTTTTTAAGAATTTTATTTTTTGAAAATTTCCAAATTCGTTGCAAATGGTGGAGGGTATTAAAAGTTCGGCCCGGCCGAACTTACTGCTTTTTAACTTGTTATTAGTTAGTTTTCTAAAGTTCTCCTAGGTTTAGAAAGATTTAAAAAATTACCCTTAACTACAGATGACCGGTTTTTTTAACGGTAAGCGTTTACAATTTTTCAATTTCGGGGATAACTGAATATATTTTGCTTTAAAAAAACTTGTGTGGTTTTATTAAAATAAATAGTTTTAATACTTTTTCAAGATCTTGATATACAAGAAATATATAACAGATATATATTAAACAAATTTTTCAATTGTTTTACAGAAATTTTATGTATTTTAAATTACCGGTGGTCTGTACTAAAGTTCGCATAATTTGACGTCTGGTAAGGGTTAAAAAAAATTTGTGCACAATAAAGTGAAACCAGCAGCCCTGGAGGTGGTATTTTTAAGCAAATGACTTTGTCGCTTTGGGAGGAATCCTTCGCGAATGTAATTCAGTTTAAAAAGTTACTGAATCCACCAGGTCGTGCACTTGGAGTAAAAAATACGGAAAACATAATTATAACAGACGTTATGGATCATGAAAATGAACCAGTGCACAATGCTGATAACGAGACTGGCTTAACTACTATCCAAGCTTCTCGATCGCCCAGAAAAAACAATGATAAAAAGTCATCAAGAAAAGAAGAAACTATTGAATTCTTGAAAGAGCAGTATAAACTTTTGGAACAATACAATCAAGAGTCAGGCAGTGCGAATATGTTTGTTTGCTGCCTTGGCACTCGCCGCTGCACTAATACATTCTCCACTTCATCCTCACTTGAACTTAAGATATGAAACGCATTTAAAATATCAATTTTTTCACTATATTTTTTTTACAGAAACCACAACCGTAATTGGTCCGAATTATTTAAATAAAAAGATTAAAAATTTAAATTTAATTGTGTATTTGTCATTAAGACAAAATTTTTATTACTTAAAAGTATTTTTAGAGTGTCACAAGTTTCCATAAAAATACAATTTCCCCTGCAAAAACAAAGGTGGTTTCAAATCGAAAAAATGTAAATGCAAAAGTAAACTGTTTATAGAAGAAAACAAAATCTATGTCTTATAACTCAAGAATCGCTGGTCTGATTCTAACGATTCAGACAAATTCGGGATTGTCTATTGGCAGAAAAGGATGAAATCCAAAAAAAAAAAAAATCGCGTAAAATGTGAATTTGGAACATTTTCAATTTGACTTTTAAAATGTACATTTACAGGTTTTTTTGCATTTTTTATACCCTCCACCAAAAAAGGTATGGAGGGTATATTAAGTTTGTCATTCCGTTTGTAACTCATCGAAATAATCATTTTAGACCCAACAAAGTATATATATTCTTGATCAGCGTAAAATTCTAAGAAAATCCACACAAGGAGTTCCTTGTGAGTACTTTATACCTCGGCAGAGAATTATCTAAGTAGGTCCACAATATCGTATAGCCCCCATATAACGGTACCCCCCGATATTCGGTATTTTGATGATTTTACCCACATTTTTCAACGGAATCGTCTGAAAATCCACACAAAGAGTTCCTTGTGGGTACTTTATACCTCGGCAGAGAATTATCTATATAGGTCCACAATATCGTATAGCCCCCATATAACGGTACCCCCCGATATTCGGTATTTTGATGATTTTACCCACATTTTTCAACGGAATTGTCTGAAAATCCACACAAAGAGTTCCTTGTGGGTACTTTATACCTCGGCAGAGAATTATCTATATAGGTCCACAATATCGTATAGCCCCCATATAACGGTACCCCCCGATATTCGGTATTTTGATGATTTTACCCACATTTTTCGGTATTTTGAAGATTTTACCCACATTTTTGAACAGAATTGTCTGAAAATCCACACAAGGAGTTCCTTGTGGGTACTTTATACCTCGGCAGAGAATTATCCATATAGGTCCACAATATCGTATAGCCCCCATATAACGGTACCCCCCGATATTCGGTATTTTGATGATTTTACCCACATTTTTCAACGGAATCGTCACAAGGGGTTCTTTGTACACAAGGGGTTCTTTGTGAGCACTTTACCCCCCAACAGAGAATTCTCTATATAGGTTAACGATAACGTAGAGCTCCCATATAACGGTACCCCGCGATATTCGGTATTTTGATGATTTTAGCCACATTTTCCAATGGAATTATCTGAAAATCCATACAAGGAGTTCCTTGTGAGTACTTCACACGCAGACATAGATTTGTCTTTATAGGTCCACAATATCGTATATCCCCCCATATATCGGCACCTTCCTATATTAGATATTTTAAAGATTTTAAAAGAATTTTGATTGAAATTTATTATACCCTCCACCAAAAAAGGTATGGAGGGTATATTAAGTTTGTCATTCCGTTTGTAACTCATCGAAATAATCATTTTAGACCCAACAAAGTATATATATTCTTGACCAGCGTAAAATTCTAAGACGATTTAGCCCTGTCCGTCCGTCTGTTGCAATCACGCTACAGTCTAAACGAATAAAGATAGGAAGCTAAAATTTTGCACAGATCTCTCTTTTGTCTGCAGGCAGGTCAAGTTCGAAGATGGGCTATATCGGTCCACGATATCGTATAGCCCCCATATAACGGTACCCCCCGATATTCGATATTTTGATGTTTTTACCCACATTTTTCAACGGAATTATCTGAAAATCCACACAAAGAGTTCCTTGTGGGTACTTTATACCTCGGCAGAGAATTATCTACATAGGTCCACAATATCGTATAGCCCCCATATAACGGTACCCCCCGATATTCAGTATTTTGATGATTTTACCCACATTTTTCAACGGAATTGTCTGAAAATCCACACAAGGAGTTCCTTGTGGGTACTTTATACCTCGGCAGAGAATTATTTATATAGGTCCACAATATGGTACAGCCCCCATATAACGGTACCCCCGATATTCGGTATTTTGATGATTTTACCCACATTTTTCGGTATTTTGAAGATTTTACCCACATTTTTGAACAGATTTGTCTGAAAATCCACACAAGGAGTTCCTTGTGGGTACTTTATACCTCGGCAGAGAATTATCTATATAGGTCCACAATATCGTATAGCCCCCATATAACGGTACCCCCCGATATTCGGTATTTTGATGATTTTACCCACATTTTTCAACGGAATTGTCTGAAAATCCACACAAGGAGTTCCTTGTGGGTACTTTATACCTCGGCAGAGAATTATTTATATAGGTCCACAATATGGTACAGCCCCCATATAACGGTACCCCCCGATATTCGGTATTTTGATGATTTTACCCACATTTTTCGGTATTTTGAAGATTTTACCCACATTTTTGAACAGATTTGTCTGAAAATCCACACAAGGAGTTCCTTGTGGGTACTTTATACCTCGGCAGAGAATTATCCATATAGGTCCACAATATCGTATAGCCCCCATATAACGGTACCCCCCGATATTCGGTATTTTGTTGATTTTACCCACATTTTTCAACGGAATTGTCTGAAAATCCACACAAGGAGTTCCTTGTGGGTACTTTATACCTCGGCAGAGAATTATTTATATAGGTCCACAATATGGTACAGCCCCCATATAACGGTACCCCCCGATATTCGGTATTTTGATGATTTTACCCACATTTTTCGGTATTTTGATGATTTTACCCACATTTTTGAACAGATTTGTCTGAAAATCCACACAAGGAGTTCCTTGTGGGTACTTTATACCTCGGCAGAGAATTATCTATGTAGATCCACGATATTGTATAGCCCTCATATAACGGTACCCCCGATATTCGGTATTTTGATGTTTTTAGCCAAATTTTTCAACGGAATGGTCACAAGGTGTTCTTTGTGAGCACTTTACCCACCGACAGAGAATTCTCTATATAGGTTAACGATAACGTATAGCTCCCATATAACGGTACCCCGCGATATTCGGTATTTTGATGATTTTAGCCACATTTTCCAATCGTATTGTCTGAAAATCCACACACGGAGTTCCTCGTGAGTACTTTACACGCAGACATAGATTTGTCTTTATAGGTCCACAATATCGTATATCCCCCCATATATCGGCACCTTCCTATATTAGATATTTAAAAGATTTTAAAAGAATTTTTATTGGATTTTATTTTTTTGAAAATTTTCTAATTCGTTCCAAATGGTGGAGGGTATTCAAAGTTCGGCCCGGCCGAACTTACTGCTTTTTTACTTGTTTTTTTTTTTTGTTTTGAGAATTAATATGATATGTAGTCGTTTTAGGGTAATATAAAGCGACAACGGATAAAACTGTTATTTAAAGATTTTAGATATTTATTCGGTAAGTGGAACTATACGAAAAATATCATTTCAGTAGAGGATACACGATAAAAAATTATTTTCACCATATAAAATAATGTTATGTTAGTTACTACGCTTATAACTCAAGAACGGCTTCACGGATGTTGACAATTCATAGAATTTCGGAACGTAATCTTGAAAATTTGCTATTAAAAATGTGAATTGCGATCTTTCAAGTCTAAAATTCGCATCTAGCTTTTAATCCAGGGCTACATCATGCTTCAGCTGGAAGATGCGAACACATTTTAACAAACAAAAATGACCGACAAGGCGTTATAGGGCTCATTTCAAGATGTGAACCTTTTTCTTTCACGTGACAACAAAAAATAAATAAAAATAATAAAATAATTTCATTGGACTGCAATCAATGAAATACCGAATATAAAGGGTCCAAAATAGTAGAGCGTTTTCTATTCTTCCAGAAATTCTTCCTAATCTTTCAAGATAACTTGAATCGCTTTTGCAGTTCCTTGCAAAAACTGATCACGTTTTGGTATAACCATCATGTGATTTAAGCTTTTTTCTGGGTCTTGGCCACTTTTTTAATTTTTGTGCGCTTATTTCGCATTTTTATACCCTCCACTATACTATGGATATGGTACAATAAGGAGGTAGAACAGCTTCGTAAAACTACAGAAATACAGCCCTGATGCTATGCCCGCTTCCTGTCAGAATTATTCAAAATTATAGGCAAAAAGTGGTTTTAATTTATTTGATATTTTTTGTTCATTTCTAAAATGAGTCAAATAGCGCGAAAGATGAATGAAATGCCTAGATGTTCTCTCAAGAATATGTTCCTAAGTATTCAATCTTTCAATTCCATGGCAAATATGGTTAATATTACTAATGCGAGCCCCGCAATTTAAGTTTCTTCCATTCATTGATTTTGAAAACATTTTGTTTTTATTTTTTAAAACAACAAATGCATACACAAAATTGGTAGAAGACAGGCACACTTAGAAAAAAAATATAATCAACTGGGAGCTCTACCTTACCTTTTTTATACCCTCCACCAAAAAATATATGGAGGGTATATTAAGTTCGTCATTCCGTTTGTAACTCATCGAAATAATCATTTTAGACCCAACAAAGTATATATATTCTTGATCAGCGTAAAATTCTAAGACGATTTAGCCCTGTCCGTCTGTTGTAATCACGCTACAGTCTAAACGAATTAAGATAGGAAGCTAAAATTTTGCACAAATCTCTCTTTTGTCTGCAGGCAGGTCAAGTTCGAAGATGGGCTATATCGGTCCACGATATCGTATAGCCCCCATATAACGATACCCCCGATATTCGGTATTTTGATGATTTTACCCACATTTTTCAACGGAATTGTCTGAAAATCCACAAAAGGAGTCCCTTGTGGGCATTTTACCTCCTCAAAAAGAATTATAGGTCCACGATATCGTATATCCCCCATATAACTGTAACCCCCGATATTCGGTATTTTGATGATGTTAGCCACGCTTTTCAATGGAATTGTCTTAAAATCAACACAAGTTGTTCCTTGTGAGTACTACACCCCCTGAGAGTGAATTGTCTATACAGGTCCACGATATCGTATATCCCCCATATAACGGTACCTCCCGATATTCGGTATTTTATGATTTGACCCACATTTTTCAATGGAATTGTTTTAAAATCCACACAAGTAGTTCCTTGTGGGTACTTTATACCTCGGCAGAGAATTATCTATATAGGTCCACAATATCGTATAGCCCCCATATATCGATACCCCCGATATTCGGTATTTTGATGATTTTACCCACATTTTTCAACGGAATTGTCTGAAAATCCACAAAAGGAGTCCCTTGTGGGCATTTTACCTCCTCAAAAAGAATTATAGGTCCACGATATCGTATATCCCCCATATAACTGTAACCCCCGATATTCGGTATTTTGATGATGTTAGCCACGCTTTTCAATGGAATTGTCTTAAAATCAACACAAGTTGTTCCTTGTGAGTACTACACCCCCTGAGAGTGAATTGTCTATACAGGTCCACGATATCGTATATCCCCCATATAACGGTACCTCCCGATATTCGGTATTTTATGATTTGACCCACATTTTCATCGGAATTGTCTGAAAATCTACACAAGGAGTTCCTTGTGGGTACTTTATACCTCGGCAGAGAATTATCTATATAGATCCACGATATCGTATAGCCCTCATATAACGGTACCCCCGATATTCGGTATTTTGATGTTTTTAGCCATATTTTTCAACGGAATGGTCACAAGGGGTTCTTTGTACACAAGGGGTTCTTTGTGAGCACTTTACCCCCCACAGAGAATTCTCTATATAGGTTAACGATAACGTATAGCTCCCATATAACGGTACCCCGCCATATTCGGTATTTTGATGATTTTAGCCACATTTTCCAATCGTATTGTCTGAAAATCCACACACGGAATTCTTTGTGAGCACTTTACCCCTGAAACGGAATTGTCTATATAGGTCCACGATATCGTATATCCCCCATATAACTGTAACCCCCGATATTCGGTATTTTGATGATGTTAGCCACGCTTTTCAATGGAATTGTCTTAAAATCAACACAAGTATACCTCGGCAGAGAATTATCTATATAGATCCACGATATCGTATAGCCCTCATATAACGGTACCCCCGATATTCGGTATTTTGATGTTTTTAGCCATATTTTTCAACGGAATGGTCACAAGGGGTTCTTTGTACACAAGGGGTTCTTTGTGAGCACTTTACCCCCCAACAGAGAATTCTCTATATAGGTTAACGATAACGTAGAGCTCCCATATAACGGTACCCCGCGATATTCGGTATTTTGATGATTTTAGCCACATTTTCCAATGGAATTATCTGAAAATCCATAAAAGGAGTTCCTTGTGAGTACTTCACACGCAGACATAGATTTGTCTTTATAGGTCCACAATATCGTATATCCCCCCATATATCGGCACCTTCCTATATTAGATATTTTAAAGATTTTAAAAGAATTTTGATTGAAATTTATTATACCCTCCACCAAAAAAGGTATGGAGGGTATATTAAGTTTGTCATTCCGTTTGTAACTCATCGAAATAATCATTTTAGACCCAACAAAGTATATATATTCTTGACCAGCGTAAAATTCTAAGACGATTTAGCCCTGTCCGTCCGTCTGTTGCAATCACGCTACAGTCTAAACGAATAAAGATAGGAAGCTAAAATTTTGCACAGATCTCTCTTTTGTCTGCAGGCAGGTCAAGTTCGAAGATGGGCTATATCGGTCCACGATATCGTATAGCCCCCATATAATGGTACCCCCCGATATTCGATATTTTGATGATTTTACCCACATTTTTCAACGGAATTGTCTGAAAATCCACACAAAGAGTTCCTTGTGGGTACTTTATACCTCGGCAGAGAATTATCTACATAGGTCCACAATATCGTATAGCCCCCATATAACGGTACCCCCCGATATTCAGTATTTTGATGATTTTACCCACATTTTTCAACGGAATTGTCTGAAAATCCACACAAGGAGTTCCTTGTGGGTACTTTATACCTCGGCAGAGAATTATTTATATAGGTCCACAATATGGTACAGCCCCCATATAACGGTACCCCCGATATTCGGTATTTTGATGATTTTACCCACATTTTTCGGTATTTTGAAGATTTTACCCACATTTTTGAACAGATTTGTCTGAAAATCCACACAAGGAGTTCCTTGTGGGTACTTTATACCTCGGCAGAGAATTATCTATATAGGTCCACAATATCGTATAGCCCCCATATAACGGTACCCCCCGATATTCGGTATTTTGATGATTTTACCCACATTTTTCAACGGAATTGTCTGAAAATCCACACAAGGAGTTCCTTGTGGGTACTTTATACCTCGGCAGAGAATTATTTATATAGGTCCACAATATGGTACAGCCCCCATATAACGGTACCCCCCGATATTCGGTATTTTGATGATTTTACCCACATTTTTCGGTATTTTGAAGATTTTACCCACATTTTTGAACAGATTTGTCTGAAAATCCACACAAGGAGTTCCTTGTGGGTACTTTATACCTCGGCAGAGAATTATCCATATAGGTCCACAATATCGTATAGCCCCCATATAACGGTACCCCCCGATATTCGGTATTTTGTTGATTTTACCCACATTTTTCAACGGAATTGTCTGAAAATCCACACAAGGAGTTCCTTGTGGGTACTTTATACCTCGGCAGAGAATTATTTATATAGGTCCACAATATGGTACAGCCCCCATATAACGGTACCCCCCGATATTCGGTATTTTGATGATTTTACCCACATTTTTCGGTATTTTGATGATTTTACCCACATTTTTGAACAGATTTGTCTGAAAATCCACACAAGGAGTTCCTTGTGGGTACTTTATACCTCGGCAGAGAATTATCTATGTAGATCCACGATATTGTATAGCCCTCATATAACGGTACCCCCGATATTCGGTATTTTGATGTTTTTAGCCATATTTTTCAACGGAATGGTCACAAGGTGTTCTTTGTGAGCACTTTACCCACCGACAGAGAATTCTCTATATAGGTTAACGATAACGTATAGCTCCCATATAACGGTACCCCGCGATATTCGGTATTTTGATGATTTTAGCCACATTTTCCAATCGTATTGTCTGAAAATCCACACACGGAGTTCCTTGTGAGTACTTTACACGCAGACATAGATTTGTCTTTATAGGTCCACAATATCGTATATCCCCCCATATATCGGCACCTTCCTATATTAGATATTTAAAAGATTTTAAAAGAATTTTTATTGGATTTTATTTTTTTGAAAATTTTCTAATTCGTTCCAAATGGTGGAGGGTATTCAAAGTTCGGCCCGGCCGAACTTACTGCTTTTTTACTTGTTTTTTTTTTTTTGTTTTGAGAATTAATATGATATGTAGTCGTTTTAGGGTAATATAAAGCGACAACGGATAAAACTGTTATTTAAAGATTTTAGATATTTATTCGGTAAGTGGAACTATACGAAAAATATCATTTCAGTAGAGGATACACGATAAAAAATTATTTTCACCATATAAAATAATGTTATGTTAGTTACTACGCTTATAACTCAAGAACGACTTCACGGATGTTGACAATTCATAGAATTTCGGAACGTAATCTTGAAAATTTGCTATTAAAAATGTGAATTGCGATCTTTCAAGTCTAAAATTCGCATCTAGCTTTTAATCCAGGGCTACATCATGCTTCAGCTGGAAGATGCGAACACATTTTAACAAACAAAAATGACCGACAAGGCGTTATAGGGCTCATTTCAAGATGTGAACCTTTTTCTTTCACGTGACAACAAAAAATAAATAAAAATAATAAAATAATTTCATTGGACTGCAATCAATGAAATACCGAATATAAAGGGTCCAAAATAGTAGAGCGTTTTCTATTCTTCCAGAAATTCTTCCTAATCTTTCAAGATAACTTGAATCGCTTTTGCAGTTCCTTGCAAAAACTGATCACGTTTTGGTATAACCATCATGTGATTTAAGCTTTTTTCTGGGTCTTGGCCACTTTTTTAATTTTTGTGCGCTTATTTCGCATTTTTATACCCTCCACTATACTATGGACATGGTACAATAAGGAGGTAGAACAGCTTCGTAAAACTACAGAAATACAGCCCTGATGCTATGCCCGCTTCCTGTCAGAATTATTCAAAATTATAGGCAAAAAGTGGTTTTAATTTATTTGATATTTTTTGTTCATTTCTAAAATGAGTCAAATAGCGCGAAAGATGAATGAAATGCCTAGATGTTCTCTCAAGAATATGTTATAGGAATATGTAGGTTCTCAAAAAGAATTATAGGTCCACGATATCGTATATCCCCCATATAACTGTAACCCCCGATATTCGGTATTTTGATGATGTTAGCCACGCTTTTCAATGGAATTGTCTTAAAATCAACACAAGTTGTTCCTTGTGAGTACTACACCCCCTGAGAGTGAATTGTCTATACAGGTCCACGATATCGTATATCCCCCATATAACGGTACCTCCCGATATTCGGTATTTTATGATTTGACCCACATTTTTCAATGGAATTGTTTTAAAATCCACACAAGTAGTTCCTTGTGGGTACTTTATACCTCGGCAGAGAATTATCTATATAGGTCCACAATATCGTATAGCCCCCATATATCGATACCCCCGATATTCGGTATTTTGATGATTTTACCCACATTTTTCAACGGAATTGTCTGAAAATCCACAAAAGGAGTCCCTTGTGGGCATTTTACCTCCTCAAAAAGAATTATAGGTCCACGATATCGTATATCCCCCATATAACTGTAACCCCCGATATTCGGTATTTTGATGATGTTAGCCACGCTTTTGAATGGAATTGTCTTAAAATCAACACAAGTTGTTCCTTGTGAGTACTACACCCCCTGAGAGTGAATTGTCTATACAGGTCCACGATATCGTATATCCCCCATATAACGGTACCTCCCGATATTCGGTATTTTATGATTTGACCCACATTTTCATCGGAATTGTCTGAAAATCTACACAAGGAGTTCCTTGTGGGTACTTTATACCTCGGCAGAGAATTATCTATATAGATCCACGATATCGTATAGCCCTCATATAACGGTACCCCCGATATTCGGTATTTTGATGTTTTTAGCCATATTTTTCAACGGAATGGTCACAAGGGGTTCTTTGTACACAAGGGGTTCTTTGTGAGCACTTTACCCCCCACAGAGAATTCTCTATATAGGTTAACGATAACGTATAGCTCCCATATAACGGTACCCCGCCATATTCGGTATTTTGATGATTTTAGCCACATTTTCCAATCGTATTGTCTGAAAATCCACACACGGAATTCTTTGTGAGCACTTTACCCCTGAAACGGAATTGTCTATATAGGTCCACGATATCGTATATCCCCCATATAACTGTAACCCCCGATATTCGGTATTTTGATGATGTTAGCCACGCTTTTCAATGGAATTGTCTTAAAATCAACACAAGTATACCTCGGCAGAGAATTATCTATATAGATCCACGATATCGTATAGCCCTCATATAACGGTACCCCCGATATTCGGTATTTTGATGTTTTTAGCCATATTTTTCAACGGAATGGTCACAAGGGGTTCTTTGTACACAAGGGGTTCTTTGTGAGCACTTTACCCCCCAACAGAGAATTCTCTATATAGGTTAACGATAACGTAGAGCTCCCATATAACGGTACCCCGCGATATTCGGTATTTTGATGATTTTAGCCACATTTTCCAATGGAATTATCTGAAAATCCATACAAGGAGTTCCTTGTGAGTACTTCACACGCAGACATAGATTTGTGTTTATAGGTCCACAATATCGTATATCCCCCCATATATCGGCACCTTCCTATATTAGATATTTTAAAGATTTTAAAAGAATTTTGATTGAAATTTATTATACCCTCCACCAAAAAAGGTATGGAGGGTATATTAAGTTTGTCATTCCGTTTGTAACTCATCGAAATAATCATTTTAGACCCAACAAAGTATATATATTCTTGACCAGCGTAAAATTCTAAGACGATTTAGCCCTGTCCGTCCGTCTGTTGCAATCACGCTACAGTCTAAACGAATAAAGATAGGAAGCTAAAATTTTGCACAGATCTCTCTTTTGTCTGCAGGCAGGTCAAGTTCGAAGATGGGCTATATCGGTCCACGATATCGTATAGCCCCCATATAACGGTACCCCCCGATATTCGATATTTTGATGATTTTACCCACATTTTTCAACGGAATTGTCTGAAAATCCACACAAAGAGTTCCTTGTGGGTACTTTATACCTCGGCAGAGAATTATCTACATAGGTCCACAATATCGTATAGCCCCCATATAACGGTACCCCCCGATATTCAGTATTTTGATGATTTTACCCACATTTTTCAACGGAATTGTCTGAAAATCCACACAAGGAGTTCCTTGTGGGTACTTTATACCTCGGCAGAGAATTATTTATATAGGTCCACAATATGGTACAGCCCCCATATAACGGTACCCCCGATATTCGGTATTTTGATGATTTTACCCACATTTTTCGGTATTTTGAAGATTTTACCCACATTTTTGAACAGATTTGTCTGAAAATCCACACAAGGAGTTCCTTGTGGGTACTTTATACCTCGGCAGAGAATTATCTATATAGGTCCACAATATCGTATAGCCCCCATATAACGGTACCCCCCGATATTCGGTATTTTGATGATTTTACCCACATTTTTCAACGGAATTGTCTGAAAATCCACACAAGGAGTTCCTTGTGGGTACTTTATACCTCGGCAGAGAATTATTTATATAGGTCCACAATATGGTACAGCCCCCATATAACGGTACCCCCCGATATTCGGTATTTTGATGATTTTACCCACATTTTTCGGTATTTTGAAGATTTTACCCACATTTTTGAACAGATTTGTCTGAAAATCCACACAAGGAGTTCCTTGTGGGTACTTTATACCTCGGCAGAGAATTATCTATATATGTCCACAATATCGTATAGCCCCCATATAACGGTACCCCCCGATATTCGGTATTTTGTTGATTTTACCCACATTTTTCAACGGAATTGTCTGAAAATCCACACAAGGAGTTCCTTGTGGGTACTTTATACCTCGGCAGAGAATTATTTATATAGGTCCACAATATGGTACAGCCCCCATATAACGGTACCCCCCGATATTCGGTATTTTGATGTTTTTAGCCATATTTTTCAACGGAATGGTCACAAGGGGTTCTTTGTACACAAGGGGTTCTTTGTGAGCACTTTACCCACCGACAGAGAATTCTCTATATAGGTTAACGATAACGTATAGCTCCCATATAACGGTACCCCGCGATATTCGGTATTTTGATGATTTTAGCCACATTTTCCAATCGTATTGTCTGAAAATCCACACACGGAGTTTCTTGTGAGTACTTTACACGCAGACATAGATTTGTCTTTATAGGTCCACAATATCGTATATCCCCCCATATATCGGCACCTTCCTATATTAGATATTTTAAAGATTTTAAAAGAATTTTTATTGGATTTTATTTTTTTGAAAATTTTTTAATTCGTTCCAAATGGTGGAGGGTATTCAAAGTTCGGCCCGGCCGAACTTACTGCTTTTTTACTTTTTTTTTTTTTTTTGAAAATTTTCTAATTCGTTCCAAATGGTGGAGGGTATTCAAAGTTCGGCCCGGCCGAACTTACTGCTTTTTTACTTGTTATTGTATCATGACTATGGAGCATGGTAGAAAAATACAGGTAGATGCATCAACGCTTGGGAGCATTTATATGTCAAAAATTTTAAATGTCTTTTCAAATATAAGTAGATTTTTATATGTTTTCTTATACGTCGTCGTTCGGAGGATATTATAATACTCGTTTTTCAACATTTTTTTCAAATTTAAATAATTTTTCATTCAACATTTTCAATTCCAAATTTGGTTTGACAGTTTACTGTCCTAGCAGCTGTGTCGATGCGTCTACCCCTATTCTTCTACCATGCTATGGAGGGTGGCCCTCTGTCTGTCTGTTGTTATCACCCCATCTTTCGAACGAATTTAGATAGGGGGCTAAAATTTTGCAAATATGTTTATTTTTGAGTCATGTAATTAATGTAATATTAATGAGTCATGTAAGTCCAAGTTTTCATATAGCCCCCATATAACGGTACCTCCCGATATTCGGTATTTTGATGATATTAGCGACATTATTCACCGGAATTGTTTCAAATTTGGTATTTGAAGTTCGAAATGGATACTGCAGCCAAAGACAAAATTGTTTGGGATGACCTAATGGAAAATTGCCTATGTCCAGGTCTTCCTATAGGCCCCATATATCAGTACCTCCCTATATTCGGTATTTTGACGATTTTAGATACAATACTCACAGAAATTGTTTGAGATGTCGTATTTGAAGTTCGTAAGAGATGCTACAGCCTGTGACAGAAAATTGTCTGATTGTATGATTTTAACGGATTTTAAAATTGTGTATTCTATTGAATTTGTAAACCTCAAGAGAATATTGGTTAGGAACGTAGATTTGAGATGTACGTCTATATGAAATAAACTCTGAAATGTCAAACTGGGGACTCATTCAGTCGGAAATTGTAGCAGAAACATAAACAAAACTAAATAAACATCTAATTATTATTCTAAACGTTGGAAATACAAATTCCAAATAACAGCTTATTTGAGTGGAAAATATTGCCAAGATCTTTACAATACCAAAAATTGAGCTGAGTTTTCACACGGGGCTATTATAGATGTTATATATCATATAGGTTTTTAACACTCAACTAAAAGCTTATGGCTGAAAAATTAGATAGACTATTCAAAATATCTAAAACCGACGGTTGGCGAACATCTGTTATAATTTTTGCCATGAATATTTATTTCTATTTAGAAATTGCTATGGAGTCATTATTTATAATAAAATTGTGCCGCTTACAGAAGTTAGATGTTTGACTTATAATTCTTTGAACAATATGCATTAAAGACTAAAATACGGGCCGGCAACGCGGACCGTTCTGATTCATGGTAATGTTCTGATTTATGGTAGAATTACAAGGTAGTCTATCAGGCCAGGTGTTGGTAACTTGATACGACAATAAAATTGTTGTAATTTGAGCTCGTTCTATATACATAAAGTAAAAAAAGATCGTAAACAATTATTAATAAAATTACAACTATCAATTTAATATTGAAAAAAAAAAACAAATATGAGGTGTTGCACGGTTTGTAAACGAACGTATATTAGAGGACAAGCTAAGTCCAATATATCCCGCGATAAAATGATACAGGTAGGCGCATCAACACAGCTGCTGGTACAATGAGCTGTAAAAAATTTTTGGAATTCTAAATTTGGAATGAAAAATTATTTAAATGAGTCAAATTTCTGGAAAATTATATATCATACCAACCTCTGAGCGGCATCGTATAAGAAAATCTTGTAAAATTCATTTATTTTTGGAGATATTTTTAAATATTTTTAACACATCCATTGGCATCTACCTGAAGCATCTATTCTTCTACCATCATATCTGTCTTAAGTTAAGATTTGCATGGATGCATTCATGAGTGCTCTCATGAGTCACACCCATACAAACAAACCCATTTTTATACCCTTCCGTTTGTAACACCTCGAAATATACATTTTACACCCCACAAAGTATATATATTCTTGATCAGCATAAAAATCTATGTCGATTTATCGATGTCGCTCCGACTGTGGAAATCGCTCTAGCTTCCGAAAGAAAGTAGGTTGATAAAATTTTACTCAAATGTGTATTATGTCTGCAAGACTTTGGGTATTGAAAATGGACCACGTAGCTCCACGTCTTTGTATAGCCCCCATATAACGGTACCCCCCGATATCCGGTATTTTGATGATTTTAGCGACATTATTTACCGGAATTGTTTTAAATTTGGTATTTGCAGTTCGTAATGGATACTACATTCTAAGACAGAAAATGAGCCATGTATCCACGTCTTCGTATTAGCCCCCATTTAACGGTACCTCCCGATATTGGGTATTTTGATGATTTTAGAGACATTATTTACCGGAATTGTTTCAAATTTCGCATCTGAAAATTGACAGAAAATTGTCTGTGCAGATCCACGTCTTCGTATAGCCCCCATATAACGGTACCCTCGATATTCGGTATTTTGATGATTTTAGCGACATTATTTATCGGAACTATTTCAAATTTGGTATTTGAATTTCGTAATGGATACTACAGCCTATAACAGAAAATGAGCTATGTTGGTCCACGTCTTCGTATAGCTCCCATATAACTTCTGACACAATAGTCCAACGGATTGGTATCGGGAGATTTTGATGGACATTGTGCACTAGAAATGAAGCGAGGAACCTCATTTTGTAACCATTCTTGGGTGGCCCGTGCTGAGTCCGATGGTGCTGAGTCTTGTTGGAATGTCCAAGGTCTGCGGCTAAATATACACCCTCCAGAATATTTTCGCGATCATATTTGGCATTTATTCTGATGCCACGGTCGATTAATACGAGCGGAGAGCGACCATCGGCTGTTGTGGCGGCCCACACCATTACCATGGCCGGCGATTGAGTTCTGGTGGCCAACCGAAGGTGCACATTCAACTCTTTAGCTCTTTTGAGTCTATTTTCTTTCTGTTGCGGTGTGAGTTATTGAACTTTTTGGAATTTCAATGGCTTTACCCCGAGCCCATTTTTCAATATTTGCGAATGGAATATTGCGATATGTTTAGCTCACGAGCCATTTTTCGGCCACTGCGACGCAGTTTTGATCAAGTCGCTTCTTTACTTTTCGAACCATTTCTGCTGATGTTGCCGTTTTCTTCCGTTCACTTCCTTGACGTCGGGTTACGCTACCAGAATCACGGTAACGAGCGATGGTACGAGACACAAAAGATTTATTCATATTTAAATGCTAGAGTGCTCTAACGATAGCCACTTGTGGCTTTTTAGCCAAATATAAGTATAATTCCTTTGCGATAATAATCGTCATAAGAACGCTTTTAATTTACATAATATCTAAGCGTTGCCCAACCGCTAAGTAACAAAGTGTGTAAAGAGTGAAACGAAACCCCCAGAGAATAACTCATGTAGGTCCACGTATTCGTATAGCCCCCATATAACGGAACCCCCAGTATTCGGTATTTTCATGATTTTAGCGACATTATTTACTGGAAGTGTTTGAAGTTCGTAATGGATACTACAGTCTATGCCAGAAAATTGTCTGTGGAGGTCCACGTTTTATAACCCCCATGGTACCTCCCTATTTGGTATTTTAATGATTTTAGCTACATTATAAACTGATTTTTTTCAGGTTTCGCATTTGAATATTGTAATAGCTTGTGACAAAAGTTGCCTACGCAGGTCCACGTCGTTGTATATACTCTAATATACGGCTACATTCGGTATTTTTTAGGATTTTAACAGAATTTTTAACGGATTTTTTCTATTTCTTTTTTTGTACGACTCTTTTATCCAGATTCTTTTATGTCTCTTACTGTTTTTATTTTCTTTTTTTTTTTAATCACACGGCCAAAATCGCCGAAACTATATGGTCCACAGTACGAAATCAAAAGCAAAATTAATACATAAACCATGTGCGCTGAAAGCTTCATACACACGCACACAATTTTGATGTCATGCATTTTGACCGTGTGCAGGTCAAACAAAAATTAGAACTGAACAATATGGCCTTACGAATGATAAATTGAAACATATATAAAAAAAACTCCAAAAGGCATTTTGTTCGAAAATATAAGTATTTTTAAATGTGGATTAACGTTTTGATCAATTAGGGACAAGCACAGGAATTTATTTATAAGTTAAAACTAAACTTGTTATTAAAATGTTCACACCGCACTGGGGTTGGACAAGGGATCCAAAGCATCCCTGAAATTCTTCCGGTGTCTTTTTTCAGTACACTATAGCCGACTTGCCGACTTGCGTCGTCCCGATTTGCGTCGCTTTTCAAAAAACCAGAAAATTCGATTTGCGTCGTTGCAATTTCAAGTTGAGTCGGTCCGAGCTACATTGGGGACTACCATTTTTTTTGTATTTGCAGTGCCTGATATAGCATCTTTTCTGCCGTTTAGCATTTTTACAACTTCTGGCAACACTGATCGTCACCTGTACGTTAACAAATTTTCAAATTGCGTGAAATAAGGGGAACTCCCTTTTCTTTATGGTGCTATATGTACATACATATGTAAATTAATTTAATTTTTGTTATGTTTTTTCTTAATTCATTGTTTTGTTATTTCTTTATAATAATTATAAACATTTTTTGAAGTAAATGGAATAAATAAAAATATGTACGAGGTTTGTGTATTTTTAATTGAAACAAAGGCACATTTATATAAAAAACTAACAAAACTTATATTTGTTTTTTGAAAGAAATACAAGAACTCAAAAAATTATAATTTCAAAAAAAAGTATTTTCTTGGCAATTTAAAATTCAAAGAAGAAGTGATGTAAGTTTAGAAGTACAAACATTGTAAAGTGTGCACCTACATTACCCCCTTCCTAGTGAAAACGATACAGATTTCTCTTTCGATTTGATAGGGGTGATTTCTTGACTTAAATCAATTTCTGAATTTTCAATTTCTGTAAATCCTGGTTTAAGTCGATCAATTGTGATGTTATCTGTCTTGCTTCCGATTTGAAGAGTAAAATATATTGGAAATCTCTTGATCACTCTGTAAGGTCCATGAAACTTTTGTTCAAGAGGTTTAAGTACACGATCATGGGGACATACATTCAATTCCTTGTTGATAAATATATTTGAACTGCTCTTATTTGAAGTTGTTGCTGGTTTAATTCTGGACATTAATGTTTGAAGATGTAATAGAAAATCATCTGAATCTAGAACGACATTACTTTCGGTGAACATTTGACCAGGAACATGAAGTGTTTCGCCATATACCATTTCGACTGGAGAACAAATAATAGTATCTTTTACCGAAGTTCTTAGCCCAAGCAATACTAAAGGCAAAGACCTTGTCCATTGAGTTTTTTCAAATTTAAATAATTTTTCATTCAACATTTTCAATTCCACATTTGGTTTGACAGTTTACTGTCCTAGCAGCTGTGTCGATGCGTCTACCTATATTCTTCTACCATGCTATGGAGTGTGGCCCTCTGTCTGTCTGTTGTTATCACCCCATCTTTCGAACGAATTTAGATAGGGGGCTAAAATTTTGCAAATATGTTTATTTTTGAGTCATGTAATTAATGTGATATTAATGAGTCATGTAAGTCCAAGTTTTCATATAGCCCCCATATAACGGTACCTCCCGATATTCGGTATTTTGATGATATTAGCGACATTATTCACCGGAATTGTTTCAAATTTGGTATTTGAAGTTCGAAATGGATACTACAGCCAAAGACAAAATTGTTTGGGATGACCTAATGGAAAATTGCATATGTCCAGGTCTTCCTATAGGCCCATATATCAGTACCTCCCTATATTCGGTATTTTGACGATTTTAGATACAATACTCACAGAAATTGTTTGAGATGTCGTATTTGAAGTTCGTAAGAGATGCTACAGCCTGTGACAGAAAATTGTCTATGCAGGCCCAGGTCTTCGTATAGCTCCGATATAACGGTATCTCCCTATATACGGTATTTTGATGATTTTAGCTACATTATTCACCGTTTATTTCATATTTCGAATTTGAATATGGTAATGGCTTATAACAAACAATGCCTATGTAGGTCCACGTCGTATAGACCCCAATATAATGGCTATATTTGGTATTTTTATGATTTTAACGGATTTTAAAATTGTGTATTCTATTGAATTTGTAAACCTCAAGAGAATATTGGTTAGGAACGTAGATTTGAGAAAATGAAATGTCAAACTGGGGACTCATTCAGTCGGAAATTGTAGCAGAAACATAAACAAAACTAAATAAACATCTAATTATTATTCTAAACGTTGGAAATACAAATTCCAAATAACAGCTTATTTGAGTGGAAAATATTGCCAAGATCTTTACAATACCAAAAATTGAGCTGAGTTTTCACACGGGGCTATTATAGATGTTATATATCATATAGGTTATTAACACTCAACTAAAAGCTTATGGCTGAAAAATTAGATAGACTATTCAAAATATCTAAAACCGACGGTTGGCGAACATCTGTTATAATTTTTGCCATGAATATTTATTTCTATTTAGAAATTGCTATGGAGTCATTATTTATAATAAAATTGTGCCGCTTACAGAAGTTAGATGTTTGACTTATTATTCTTTGAACAATATGCATTAAAGACTAAAATACGGGCCGGCAACGCGGACCGTTCTGATTCATGGTAATGTTCTGATTTATGGTAGAATTACAAGGTAGTCTATCAGGCCAGATGTTGGTAACTTGATACGTCAATAAAATTGTTGTAATTTGAGCTCGTTCTATATATACATAAAGTAAAAAAAGATCGTAAACAATTATTAATAAAATTACAACTATCAATTTAATATTGAAAAAAAAAAAAACAAATATGAGGTGTTGCACGGTTTGTAAACGAACGTATATTAGAGGACAAGCTAAGTCCAATATATCCCACCATAAAATGATACAGGTAGGCGCATCAACACAGCTGCTGGTACAATGAGCTGTAAAAAATTTTTGGAATTCTAAATTTGGAATGAAAAATTATTTAAATGAGTCAAATTTCTGGAAAATTATATATCATACCAACCTCTGAACGGCATCGTATAAGAAAATCTTGTAAAATTCATTTATTTTTGGAGATATTTTTAAATATTTTTAACACATCCATTGGCATCTACCTGAAGCATCTATTCTTCTACCATCATATCTGTCTTAAGTTAAGATTTGCATGGATGCATTCATGAGTGCTCTCATGAGTCACACCCATACAAACAAACCCATTTTTATACCCTTCCGTTTGTAACACCTCGAAATATACATTTTACACCCCACAAAGTATATATATTCTTGATCAGCATAAAAATCTATGTCGATTTATCGATGTCGCTCCGACTGTGGAAATCGCTCTAGCTTCTGAAAGAAAGTAGGTTGATAAAATTTTACTCAAATGTGTATTATGTCTGCAAGACTTTTGGTATTGAAAATGGACCACGTAGCTCCACGTCTTTGTATAGCCCCCATATAACGGTACCCCCCGATATCCGGTATTTTGATGATTTTAGCGACATTATTTACCGGAATTGTTTTAAATTTGGTATTTGCAGTTCGTAATGGATACTACATTCTAAGACAGAAAATGAGCCATGTATCCACGTCTTCGTATAGCCCCCATTTAACGGTACCTCCCGATATTGGGTATTTTGATGATTTTAGAGACATTATTTACCGGAATTGTTTCAAATTTCGCATCTGAAAATTGACAGAAAATTGTCTGTGCAGATCCACGTCTTCGTATAGCCCCCATATAACGGTACCCTCGATATTCGGTATTTTGATGATTTTAGCGACATTATTTATCGGAACTATTTCAAATTTGGTATTTGAATTTCGTAATGGATACTACAGCCTATAACAGAAAATGAGCTATGTTGGTCCACGTCATCGTATAGCTCCCATATAACTTCTGACACAATAGTCCAACGGATTGATATCGGGAGATTTTGATGGACATTGTGCACTAGAAATGAAGCGAGGAACCTCATTTTGTAACCACTCTTGGGTGGCCCGTGCTGAGTCCGATGGTGCTGAGTCTTGTTGGAATGTCCAAGGTCTGCGGCTAAATATACACCCTCCAGAATATTTTCGCGATCATATTTGGCATTTATTCTGATGCCACGGTCGATTAATACGAGCGGAGAGCGACCATCGGCTGTTGTGGCGGCCCACGCCATTACCATGGCCGGCGATTGAGTTCTGGTGGCCAACCGAAGGTGCACATTCAACTCTTTAGCTCTTTTGAGTCTATTTTCTTTCTGTTGCGGTGTGAGTTATTGAACTTTTTGGAATTTCAATGGCTTTACCCCGAGCCCATTTTTCAATATTTGCGAATGGAATATTGCGATATGTTTAGCTCACGAGCCATTTTTCGGCCACTGCGACGCAGTTTTGATCAAGTCGCTTCTTTACTTTTCGAACCATTTCTGCTGATGTTGCCGTTTTCTTCCGTTCACTTCCTTGACGTCGGGTTACGCTACCAGAATCACGGTAACGAGCGATGGTACGAGACACAAAAGATTTATTCATATTTAAATGCTAGAGTGCTCTAACGATAGCCACTTGTGGCTTTTTAGCCAAATATAAGTATAATTCCTTTGCGATAATAATCGTCATAAGAACGCTTTTAATTTACATAATATCTAAGCGTTGCCCAACCGCTAAGTAACAAAGTGTGTAAAGAGTGAAACGAAACCCCCAGAGAATAACCCATGTAGGTCCACGTATTCGTATAGCCCCCATATAACGGAACCCCCGGTATTCGGTATTTTCATGATTTTAGCGACATTATTTACTGGAAGTGTTTGAAGTTCGTAATGGATACTACAGTCTATGCCAGAAAATTGTCTGTGGAGGTCCACGTTTTATAACCCCCATGGTACCTCCCTATTTGGTATTTTAATGATTTTAGCTACATTATAAACTGATTTTTTTCAGGTTTCGCATTTGAATATTGTAATAGCTTGTGACAAAAGTTGCCTACGCAGGTCCACGTCGTTGTATATACTCTAATATACGGCTACATTCGGTATTTTTTAGGATTTTAACAGAATTTTTAACGGATTTTTTTATTTCTTTTTTTGTACGACTCTTTTATCCAGATTCTTTTATGTCTCTTACTGTTTTTATTTTCTTTTTTTTTTAAGCACACGGCCAAAATCGCCGAAACTATATGGTCCACAGTACGAAATCAAAAGCAAAATTAATACATAAACCATGTGCGCTGAAAGCTTCATACACACGCACACAATTTTGATGTCATGCATTTTGACCGTGTGCAGGTCAAACAAAAATTAGAACTGAACAATATGGCCTTACGAATGATAAATTGAAACATATATAAAAAAAACTCCAAAAGGCATTTTGTTCGAAAATATAAGTATTTTTAAATGTGGATTAACGTTTTAATCAGTTAGGGACAAGCACAGGAATTTATTTATAAGTTAAAACTAAACTTGTTATTAAAATGTTCACACCGCACTGGGGTTGGACAAGGGATCCAAAGCATCCCTGAAATTCTTCCGGTGTCTTTTTTCAGTACACTATAGCCGACTTGCCGACTTGCGTCGTCCCGATTTGCGTCGTCCCAATTTGCGTCGCTTTTCAAAAAACCAGAAAATTCGATTTGCGTCGTTGCAATTTCAAGTTGCGTCGGTCCGAGCTACATTGTGGACTACCATTTTTTTTTTTTTTTTTTTTTGTATTTGCAGTGCCTGATATAGCATCTTTTCTGCCGTTTAGCATTTTTACAACTTCTGGCAACACTGATCGTCACCTGTACGTTAACAAATTTTTAAATTGCGTGAAATAAGGGGAACTCCCTTTTCTTTATGGTGCTATATGTACATACATATGTAAATTAATTTAATTTTTGTTATGTTTTTTCTTAATTCATTGTTTTGTTATTTCTTTATAATAATTATAAACATTTTTTGAAGTAAATGGAATAAATAAAAATATGTACGAGGTTTGTGTATTTTTAATTGAAACAAAGGCACATTTATATAAAAAACTAACAAAACTTATATTTGTTTTTTGAAAGAAATACAAGTACTCAAAAAATTATAATTTCAAAAAAAAAGTATTTTCTTGGCAATTTAAAATTCAAAGAAGAAGTGATGTAAGTTTACAAGTACAAACATTGTAAAGTGTGCACCTACATTACCCCCTTCCTAGTGAAAACGATATAGATTTCTCTTTCGATTTGATAGGGGTAATTTCTTGACTTAAATCAATTTCTGAATTTTCAATTTCTGTAAATGCTGGTTTAAGTCGATCAATTGTGATGTTATCTGTCTTGCTTCCGATTTGAAGAGTAAACTATATTGGAAATCTCTTGATCGCTCTGTAAGGTCCATGAAACTTTTGTTCAAGAGGTTTAAGTACACGATCATGGGGACATACATTCAATTCCTTGTTGATAAATACATTTGAACTGCTCTTATTTGAAGTTGTTGCTGGTTTAATTCTGGACATTAATGTTTGAAGATGTAATAGAAAATCATCTGAATCTAGAACGACATTACTTTCGGTGAACATTTGACCAGGAACATGAAGTGTTGCGCCATATACCATTTCGACTGGAGAACAAATAATAGTATCTTTTACCGAAGTTCTTAGCCCAAGCAATACTAAAGGCAAAGACCTTGTCCATTGAGTTTTGTTGTGGCATATCAATGCGGATTTAAGAGTTCTGTAAGGACGTTCAACTAATCCATTCGATTGTGGATGATAAGACGTTGAATGTTTTAATCGAGTTCCCAATAACTTTAATAGATTCCCTGTGAACAATATCGGGAGAACCAAAACGAGATACCTAGCCATTTAAGAAACTTTGGGACACAGTTTCAGGTGTAATATTCGGCATTGGTATTGCTTCCATCCATCGGGTAAGTCGATCAATCAAATCAATCTACTTTAATGGATAATTCAGCAGCACTAACGGGATGAAATAACAACACTGCATTTGATAAGCTTGACTTACATTGCGAAAATGATTTTTCCGCTTCCTTAGTCCAAATAACAGGTCGTTTATAATTTTTCACCACATTCTTGAGAAGTTGGTTTAGTGGGGCTTGTTCTGTCTCTGCATTAGGTAAAAACCGTCTATAAAAGTTTACCATTCCGAGAAAGCATCGTAAGTCCTTTATAGTCGAAGGCTTAGGGATACTTTTAATTTCGTCAACTATGCTTCGGATGGGTTGCATTCCAGTTGATGATATTCGGAAACCAAGGAAATCAATTTCACTATTACCGAAAGAACATTTACCGTGATTGACGACAATGCCATATTTTTGAAACCTCTCAAAAACAATCTTTAGATGCTCCAAATGTTCAGCAGCCGATTTTGAAAATATAAGGACATCGTCAATATAGACAAATACAAAAGGTAAACCACGTAGTACTTCATCCATTAAACATTGGAAACTTTGGGCGGTATTTCGCAATCCAAACGGCATTTTGACAAATTCGTGTAAACCAAATGGAGTAGTGATAGCATCTTTCATCTTTCACCAATGTTGTTATGCCTAGTGACGGATATTTAGAAATTTTCGCTGAAACTTGCAGATCAGTTTTGCCATCAATTAATGCTTTACGCTTAAGATCAGGAAGAAGATGAAAATGTTTTAAAAAATCAGAACCAATAATGGGTTTTGTAACATCTGCTATAATAAAGGTCCAAGAAAAATTTCTCCGTAATCCAAAATCTATATGCATAATTTTCTGACTGAAAGTACGAATTGAAGAACCATTAGCAGCAAAAGTTTTAATACCACAGTCTGACGTTTTTGAAGTCTTGAAACTCGGAGGATTTACAGACACATCGGCACCGGTTACAATTAAAAAATCTCTGTTGGAAAGGTTATCTTTAACAAAAAGGCGACACGAGATACCACTGTCATCTGGAATTGTCGCAACTTCCGAGTGGTCCTCTAGTTTTTTGAGAAAGAGCATGGGGACACAAAGGCACATTTATAAAAAAATTAACAAAACTTATATTTGGTTTTTGAAAGAAATACAAGAACTCAAAAAATTATAATTTAAAAAAAAGTATTTTCTTGGCAATTTAAAATTCAAAGAAGAAGTGATGAAAGTTTACAAGTACAAACATTGTAAAGTGTGCACCTACAAATGTATTCATACTTGTTTTTTTTATCAAAAACCAGCTGAACCCGGCGCGCTTCGCTACCCCTTTTGATTTTATATGCATTCAAAATTTTATTTACGAATATATGTTGGTTAAAAAAAAAAAAAAAAATAAAAATTAAAAAATAATTATTGCACTACTTTAATGCGTAAATAACCAAAACCATTAGCAAAACAGGAACATGACATACATACACGAAGGGTTTGTCCTTCGGATTTATTTATTTCATAGCAAATACCAAGCGTGCAGTAAACTACAATCTTTTGAAGTTAAGTGGCATTTCTATTGCAATTAGTGAATTCGAGATAGCAACATACTTCGCCGTAATAATCGTATTTCAAATCAATTGTTGTGTTGTTTTTTAGTGTTAGACTAAGGCGTTGTGGGTCAATGGTTCTTATTAAAATCATATCCCAATCTGATCCGATTTAAATATAATTTAAAAAAAATACTTTTACACAAACTCCGCCACACCTTTCATATTTCATTGAAATTAGTGCGTCAAATATGTGAAATCGGCCGATAATATATACATGGGAGCTATATCCAAATCTTAACTAATTTCCAATTAATTTGTCACATTTATTATTGTAACCAAATTCCGCCACACATTCTGAATTTCATTGGTATCGGTCGTATATATCATGTTTGGTGCATAACATGTATGAAATCGGCCGAAATATATATATGTTAGCTATATCCAAACCTCAACTGATTTCAATATAATTTGGCAATTTTTTCTGGTGCCAGATTTTGTCTCTCTCGCTTTGGGTGCATCAAATATGTGAAATCGGCAGAGTATATATATGGGAGCTATAATCAAATCTGAGCGTATTTGAATATAATTTGTCAAACTTATTTTTGTACCAAATTTAGCCACTCATGCCGAATTTCATTGGAATCGGAAATGCGTATCGTGTTTTGTGCATCAAATATGTGAAATTGGCGGAAAATATATATGGGAGCTATATCCAAATCTGAGCCGATTTTAATATAATTTGACAAATGTATATTTGTTTTAATTTCCGCTACACATTCCAAATTTCATTGAAATTAGAGATACATAGCGTGTTTGGTGCATCAAATACATGAAATCGGTCGAAAATATATATGGGAGCTATATCCAAATCTGAACCGATTTCAATTTAATTTGACAAATTCATTTTGGCTCCCAATTCCGTTACTTATTTTAAATTTCATTACAATTGGAAATACATATCGTGTTTGGTCCACCAAATATATGAAATCGGCCGAAAATGTATATGGGAGCTATATCCAAATCTGAACCGATTTCAATATAATTTGACAAATTTATTTTCGGATTAAATCCCGTCACACATTCCAAATTTTATTAGAATCGAACATTCATATTGCGTTTGAGGCATCAAATGAACAAAATCGGTCGAAAATATATATGGGAGCTATATCCAAATCTGAACCGATTACAATATAATTTTGCTAACTTATTTTTGTTCCAAATTCCGTTACGTATTCCAAATGTGGAGACCGTATATTCAACCAATCAATACATATGTGCATATAAAATCTAAATTTTTGGGAGGTACCTCCGATTCTGATGCTATATCTCCAGTTCCAAGTGGAAATTCAAAAATGTATATAGCCTATGTTACTTTCAGTATATATGGAAATTTTCAGGAAAATCTATTCAGCGGTTTTCGAGTCCATAAATTACAAACAAACAAACATACAAACATTTTCCTCTTTTATAGATATAGATATAAATTTTTTTACTTTGTTTTGAATATTTTCCCCAGTAAAATAAATTTCAGCTCATTTTGTATAAGTATAGAAAAAGGTGATTTAATTTGCGTCGCGATTCTCCGGTCCCCATTAACGACGCAAGTCGGGGCTCTAGTGTATTGTGTTCATCACATTACGCCTCAATTACAGAAATAATCGAAACTCCCGACATTGTGTAAAAATTAACAAAATTAACTTTCATTCACAGAAGAAACTCTATTAAACAGAATATATTTCACAATTTCCACTTTTACAGCGTTTTCTAATCATGTGGTTTGTTTTGATTCGTCATTTATTCGCTCTTTTAATCCTCTAATGTTGTCATATTTAAACTGAATAATGAGATTTTCGTAGTTCACCCATTCGATCGGAATCTGACGAACTAAAACAAAACGGATCGATTTTAAATTACGGCTCCAACCATTTCGATTCGATTTTGTGACATGTCCGGCTGTTTATGCAAGTATCATTGAAAAATGAGATGGCAAATATCAATATATAAGACATTTGTGTTAGTTACTACGCTTATAACTCAAGAACCGCTAATATGATTTAACGATTCAGACAAATTCGTAATTTTCTCTTGGCCGAAAAGGATAAAATCCAAAAAAAAAAACATTTATTTTGACTTTTTAGATGTGCAATTGTAGTGTTTTATATTGTATGATTTTTTCCATTTTTACTTACTATTTTCGAATGTACATTTGTAGTGCTTTTTTCTTGATTTCTTATATGTTGTGTAATCTTTTTGGGGAGTATAAAGCGACAATGGACAATTCTTTAATTTATAGATTTTATGTATTTATTGGGTATGTGGAACTAAACGAATAATATAATTTCAGAAGAGGATAAGCTATGAACAAAAAAAAAAGAACAATATTTTGTTATGTACGAACGGGTTTTTTCAATTTGATTAACTTTATTTAAGTGTCTTGTTTCATGAGAACTGAAATTGCAGGATACTTACATTGAAGTGTAGTACCGAATTACGTGTTGGCGAAACTAAATCGAGAAAAGTTTTTCAATCGTGCCGAATATCAAAATCAAACAGTACATTCTATTGTCAAACTTCGTAAGGACCTTGAAACATTGGCTGTAAATGTACCAGCAAACAAGTTGAAGATTTTTTCCTCTTCAATTTGTATTTCTTTTTTGTCAATTTTATATAATGCACGATTTGTTTTCAGTTTGGGGTATCATATTGAATTTAATCAAAATAAAGAATATTTTCACAATATAAAAGAAAGAAATGTAATTTACTACGCTTATAACTCAAGAACGGTTTGACGGATTTAAACAATTCATACAATTTCGGATTCGCGAGAAAATATGGCAATTTCATATACTATATTGAAGTGTTCATTTTTTATTGTTTAGAATTCTAAATGAATAATACAAAAAATGAAATGAGTGCGCAATACGGTATTAAATAGCGATCTTTACTTGCCGGCAACGCCGACCGGGCCAGCTTGTTATCCATATAACAGCTTGAACAGAATTTGTTATTTACGATCTCTTTTACATTTTTAATTTAAACATTGGAATTTACAATCATACGTTTCATAAAATTCGGATAAACTGCTGTATCCAGTGGAAAAATATATATTTTTACTTTGGAACAAAATTATAAACTACAATGTGTAGATGTTCGTTACAAAAAACCTTGTGTAGTTCAGCAATTACTTTATTCCATTCGAGGCCATCGATACCACATCCTATACGAGGTATAGCCAAATTTTCAACATTGTTAGATTTCTAAAATATAAAAATTAACAAGATAATATCAATATATTCAATTTTGAATGTTTACCATGTGTTCTCGCATTGCCTCCAGTGAACTTCTTAATGTATCATAAGTCGGTTTGTCCCAACTTTGTTTTTTGGTTACCAAATAGTATATGAATCTCTGATTATCTTTGAGTGCAGCGACCCCGCCACTTTGTACTCCCTGCGATAGTAGTTCATCAACTTGTCCATAGATTTGCTTAAATTTCACTGCAATTCCGGCGCCCATACCAAAATCAGCTGCCACACAATGGGCTAACGAATGTGACTCTGGGGCACTGAAGAGGTCGCCATCAACTTCTGTTAACATAAACTTTGTTTTCGACATATATCTAGAGTTGCAAAGTAGACTGGGTAGTGGTTGATATTGGATGCTTGCTGTAGAAAAAATAAAAAAAATTGACACTAAAATTCAATTTTGGTGTTGTTGAGAAAATTTTACATCTATCTTAATTTTTTGATATTTTATAATAACATCCTGAATACTTTCGTATTTGAACGTTTTCGTTTTAGTCTGGTTTTATGACAATTTGAAAAGATTTTGTTATATTCCAATAAGCGTTGATATGCCAGTACTTTCACGACGATTATTTTATACAAATTTAGAGTTCTGTTCTGTAAATGTTAATATCTACTGGAAAATATGGCTTAAATCATGATGCAATGAAACTTATTTAGAACACGGCTACTCATCAATTCTCATTTTTATTTATAAGGCTTAACATATCACATTTCGTTGTGTTTGTGTGTGTATAATTTTGAATTATATAGAAATTGTTTACAAAATATTCAAATTCTTAGGAACTTCAAAGATTGTATGTACAGCTTTTACCCATTTTGTGACGAAATTACTTTTTAAAGATATAAATAACATAACATGTAAAAGAAACATTGGCCTTTCATTAAGTTTTTAATATTACAATCCATTCATGTAGGTTTCTATTCTTACAAATTTCTCAAAAATATTCCTATTTACTATATAAAAAACTGCCGATTCTTCACTACATAGAAATATCTAGCAAAATTATTTGTGAAAAAACTGTGTGATTTTAACATAAACTGCTTTTTACGATGATCAAACTAGATGATGAAATATTATAATATTATTTCTCAACAAAATGCTTGATATATTTGCATCTTGTTGATTATTATGCCTGTACTGATTGCCTCTACTGACTGCATTTTATAACTTCATTTATAATACTTTAGTGTGATACTATTAATTGGCTTGGAGGCCGAGGTATTAAAAATGGATTAAATAAAAAAGAAAGAAAATTAAGAAGGTGCATGACTTTACCTATGTTCACAATTTTTTCCAAATTATTCGTTTGACATCTCATTGTCTAAATTTATAATTACAAATCCATGGTAATGGTTCCCATCTATGATTTCCATATATAAACAAAAATTTTGACAAAGAGATGATGTCAAATGTATAATTTTGAGAAAAAAAAAATTGTAAGCATTCGAGTTTGTAGTTTCTTCATTTCGCCTTGAGGCTATTACATTATTAATAGTTTTGTGAATCCACAAGGATATTGTTCACAATTTTATTTTTTTTTTTTTTCGAAAACTAGTTACCGCTAAATTTTTAAGATTCAAATAAATGGTCTTTTCCAGAATTGCAAGAATGTAATAGTTTTTACTACGATAACCGAATTTCCCTTTATGATATCGACAAAAATTGCAAAAAAGTAGTTGCTTGCAGGTTCTGCAACAGACCAATATTGGACAATTCACATTTTTTTCAATAAAGAATAAGATAAAAATATTTCGGTAACGTCCATACAATTTCATTTAACATCCAATTATTTAAAAGGTTTTGACCTTTGGTTAACTTAAATGGAGTTACGGTCCATGTGTAATTGGGTAATGAGGCCGTTCAAAATGTTTTATTTTGACAATCAATAGAATTGTCAGAATAAAGACCTATCATTACAATAATTGCTGACCTTCGTGGGAATCAATGTTTTTATTTTTGCATTTCACATTTCTCCTTTGTAAATGTCTTCACTTCACATTTTCATAGAACTGTGATTGAGTTCCTCATAAGAAATAATGGGGTGTTGTAACAATAGAAATAGGACGTCTTTCATGTTGATATCTACATATAATTGACAATGGACCGAATCCCTAATTGTGACGTCTTTACAAAGGATCACGCATTTTAAAAGATTTAACACAACAGGTACACAGGTAAGGAATACTTTTGTCCATTGTATCGATAACACTACTAGATGAATACCTGTCCATAATGAGGAGGCTTACATCGATATTTACGTATGTTTGAAAAGGTATAAAAATCAATGCGCAGGTCTCATTCTCAAATGTACAAAACCGTCAAATGATAAGAATTAAGAGAGAGCAAGCAAAACAAATTGCCTATGTACATTCATTTAATGAGAAAAATGCGAATATAATTCCATGTGAATATTTTGGGGAGTTTTTCCATTTGTCGTATTTTCTTTGAGCACAACACAGTATCAGCTCGTCGTTGTTAGCAGTAGTTCATGGCAGTTCATTTGAAATAGCTGATCAAAACAGCACGCACGGAGTCGTCATTTAAAAACCTTTATATTTAGTAGTTTGTTATCTGTTTACGGCGAATACACTATAAATTCCATATCGCAATTATTAGTGTTGTACCTACCAAGGAGGTCCAAATAGCCATAAGAATTTGTTAGATTAGCATTGCTTACGTAAATTGTTCAACGTCAACGACTCCTTGTTGTAAAGCAATAATCTTGTTTCGTTCGCGTTCTTTAATAATCGCAACAGATTCCGAAAACTCAACATTTATGAAAAAATTGAATCAATTATTAATTTTTTTAACATAAAAATAGAAACTGAGAAGAATAACAAACGTCCAACACAAGTGCAAAAATAAAAGGTGACATCTATTTGTTCGACTGCATCAGCTGACGGCTGGTCAAAGACAGGAGAGAATAGATTTGCCAGCAGTTAAATCCACCACTATCAGAGAGATGGCATTTTCAAAAATATTCACCAAACTAATGATTGCAAAATCTGGCAGCCGTGGTGTCCAAACTAGATTACTTTTAAAGCGCTTTGACAACCAGCAACGTTTTTATGCCGTTATATGCTGCACTCATATAAAGCGTTCACCGGTGTTAGATCAACAAAGGAAGAAATGGGGTAAGTTTTATGAAAAATGTGCACAAAACGAGAAAAATTGTTTTGCAGATTTCAGAAAACTTAAATACAGTAGACTCTTTCACTACCCAACATACCAAAATGTCTTGAGATTAATATTATAATCTTAAACTTGAAAAAATCGTGAGAAAGCATTGAAAATGTTTGTGTGACAAATATAAAATACTCGATATTGAACATTTATTTATAAGCTTATGCTTCCAATTGTAGAATAAGCTTACGAAAGTGAGTAATAGTATATAATATTTATTTTTTAATTTTCTAATCATTTTACACATTTCATTTCATTGATGACCATCCCAGCTGTTACTGCCTTCTGTGGCCTTGATACCCAAACGCTTTCGTTTCCCTTATTTGAGCTTCCGCATCTCCTCCACAAATATGACACTTCTATTGAATTCCTGCAACTTTTTGATGCATTCAGTCTGAAATGAGATTGAAATTATATATACCACATATTCTTAGATTTATTAATTATTATTTATTAAGTGTTTCTCAAGCATTGTTACACAAGTATTATGACAAACTATTTTTATATTTTTCTCTAGCTGTATTGCCGGCTAATATATTTTTGGTGTGTTGAGTATGTTGTGCTCCCGTACATTGTTCAATATAGTACTATTTTTACAATTTTTACTTGAACACCTGTATGCATGGTACAATTAAATCAAGATAACCTCATTTAAAAAATAATAATAAATAATTACCTTGTTACAGCATTACCTAAAATTAGACGTAGCGTACACAAATTTTGAACTTTGTTATGTGTGCATTTGCTCGGCATACGATTAGGCCATCCGACTGTCACAGAGACTCCCAGGGCTAGGGATCTCAACCCGCCAATCGAATCCAACACACTAACATTGAAAGGGGACTTTACTACAATTGCTCTACTCTACGATATACAAAATAGGAGTCATCATACAGGGATCTCGGTGGATCGATCCCACACTCGCCCACCCTACCTGGATCCAGTATTTCCATTTCTTGCGTTTCTCTGAATCCCCTTGAACCACACGCTTCGAATCACACACTTACTTCATACCACCTTCCCCCCCAAGTTATACAAATTTAGCAACACATATTAGTATCTACTGTTTACAAAAGAATCATTTTTAATTTTATTAAAAAAAATAAGTTAGCTTTAAATATTTTCTTAATTTTTTTCTCTACTATTTTTTTTCTTACACTAAAATTGACAAACTGTATGGTATAAAAAAAAACAAATTAAGAATAATACCGGGCTTTCTTAAATCTATGGCTTTAATTACTCGGTAGAAACCAATATATTATCCTTTGCCTTGCTTTTCCCGCGCAATATTCACGCGTCTATACGAAATTACTAGCCACCTAAAAGAGCTCTCTTAACCGGCCTAATTGCCGCTAAAATTCCACGGCCTAAACTATCAGATCGAATCACAAGGACTCAAGATAATTTTACTGTAACACCTCCTAGCCTTTGAAAATAAACGCGGTATTTTTCCCTTACAAACTGATTATTACTTAAATCCTAAGAACTATAACCTATCTTATTACTAAATCTTTATACTGAATATTATATTTTTTTTCTCGAAATTTATGATTATTAACTCTTTTTTTCTTTTCTTTTAGTTCCAAAAAAGGAGACAGCAAATTTTATGGACGTCACATATATATATAAATATATCTATCAAGGACAACACAACGGTAAGACACCTTTTACCTGAGCAGTGATTTATAACGTTATTGATTAATTCTTCTTATCTCTTCTTCCAGTTTACGCTTCTTTCCGGAGGAAACAGATTTTGAACGCCAGACAAACCCTCAAATGAAGCTGGACTTGTTGACTGGTCCTTTTACAATGCCGGCGTTCTGGGCGGGATCAATAACAGGCACAGCAAAAAGCTCAAAGTTGCAGCTGGCCAGTTTACAATTCAAATCTCCACACCCTCAATGTAACTTTTTTTGGCTTTTTTTTTCCTGTGGACAACTTGCCACTACCTTGCGTTACCAAAAAGAAAAGGCAATTTCCCGCCGTTGTGCTGACCAAAACCGGACAATTTTCGGTGCTTCCAAAAAAGCTTGATACACCACCGGAATATTCCTGTTGGAGCAACACACATCACATATAACAACACATTACTCAACAAACAACTGTTACAAACTACTTACACAATAAAAAAATCGCAACACACAAATTAAATTTTTCCACTTCTTCACTGCTCTCTAGCTAAGTTTCACCGGTAACGTCTTATTCTTAACTTTGGCTTTTCTTATGCTCGCAGCCTTTTATACCCCTCTTCTCAGTGAATCCCGCCAGACGCTCATTTTCCACGAAACACCATTTTCCTGAGCCATTTTCAATTTTCATTCCTTTTTCTTTTCAACTGTCAATAGCCATTTTTTATTCTATTGTGAATTCTCATTTCAGCTCACCCCGGAGTAGTAGTAGGTTCCCACCTACTCAGCAATCATAGGGCTGCCTAGTCACTTCTTAGCCTGAGTCACCCTGTCATTCACTACCTTTATAATACTCTTTAACTCAACCCTGTTCGAGCCTAATTTCGTACGTAGCGAACCCTATCAAACCATTTCCGGCATTTTGATCCCATCGCCACCCAGACTACACACCCCGCAGAAATTACAAGCAAATTGAAATCTCGAAGCATCCTCACCATCCTCACTAAAAACCCAAGAAAACTGAGCAAATCCATTTGAGGACCAATTATGGGATGCACTACCAACAGAATTGGGATAATTTCTGCGGTGGTTGTGGACAGGTTTTGCCAAAAAACCCGGCCCCATATATTTGTTGCCTTTTTGCGCCGAATGTGAACGGCCTGCAACAAAACTTCAACTTCGGCCACAAAATCGAGGACGGAGGTGATGTGCACGGCCGCATTACTCATTTACGTGGGGACATCCCACTCCCTGAAGGTCTCATGCCGGGCATAAGCTCCGAACAGCAGGCTGGTCAAAGCCCTCCCCCTCATGCTGGTAAATATCCCCCATCGAAATAGAACCACATAAATTAATTTATTTTTCTAATCTGTCCATCAGATCTGTGAAACATGTCTTGCTAGTTCGCCTGATAATTCTCGATCCGACACCCTGAAAATATCGTGTCACTACCAAACATCGATCGAGTTCCGAGTCCGGGAAACTCGCTGGTAATTCCCCTATAGCAGGTCAACATTTGGGAAGATCAAAAACGCTCATAAATTTTACAATACGCATTCGGTTATTTATAAAATCCCGCATTCAGTATTTCTACTAAGACAAGTTCAGAGGAACGGATGGGATTTATCGGCCCACTCCTTTGGGACCTTCACTACAAAAAGGTAAACATCCGGAACAACCCAATAATTCTACCAACCCAAGACCTTGTGTGGAGTTGGAATATATTTGTCCTCTCTGGCGGATCTACACTGGTAATACCCACCAGCTCTCAATGAAAAATTCTCCGATTCCATCAAAATTTCACACATTCTTCTTGGTTGGATATAATCTTCAAAGTTGGAATCTATACGTACTTTGATACAAACATAATTTGATCAAATTATTGAAATCATGGTACAATAAAAAGGTAAGGTAGATCTGAAAGCTGATTACAATTTTTTTTCCAAGTGTGCCCGACTTCTGTCATTATTGTGTATTATTTGTTTTGAAAATAAAAAAAAATATTTTCAATGTCAATGTTTGGAAAAACGAACACTGCGTGGCCGGCGTTCAAAATATTACCCTGTTTTGTCCTGGAATTGAAGGATTAAACAGTTTGGATCACATTTTTGAAAAAAAAATCCGTGCGTTCAATAACGCATTCAAAAAAAATAACAATTATCAAAACATTTTGTCGCATACAATTTTGCAGTATTTTGACAGAAAGCGGGCATAGCCCTAGGAATGTATTTCGGTACTTTTTTTGTTTGTTTTGACCAATTAATAACTTTCATTCCTTAATAGGTGGTGAAACATTTTGCATGCGGAAATATTTGTGCCTATGCCTGTCTTGTCGTCGTGGTTGCCGAAGAACGGATTTTGTATGCGGTATATGCTGATGTGATTGATAGGTAAACAATTGCCATAATCGTGGTGTCTACGTGATTGTCTGGTAGAATGTAGTTTTATGTATGTTCGCTTTTTATGTATGGGAATCTTTCATTAATTTATGCCGGAATAAACCAGATTGTGCTATTTTTATCGCCACCGGGGGTGTTTAAGTACATTTTTTTTTTTTTTTTTTTTCAAATTTGTATGTCGCGTAGAATATATTGTAAAAGAAATTAGACAGCTGTGATAAACGTGAAACTAGAGTCTGATTAACTTGAATTACCCAATTAGGGGAACAGATCAGCTGATATTTTTGAACCTTAATACGAATGAATTCAGTACGAAGGTGATTTTACTATCGTATTTAGTTTCCTCAGACACATTTTCTATGTTTTGTTTTGATTCATTCGATTTTGAATTAAACCATTGCTGATAAATGTGATATAGAATTGGTAACAAATGTGAAATAGTTTTTGAGAGTTATTTTAGAATTCTTTTTATAAAAATTGAATTGGGAAAGGGGATTGAAAAGACTTTCTTTTCCACTTATCTTTTAAGATCTTTTGCATGACAGATTCCAATCGCCTTTCCATTTAGATCTTCGAGAGAATACATATTATTTCCTATGGGCTTTACTATACGACACTTCGTAAATTTCCGGGCCAACTTAGCATTAAAATTTTTCCCAAAATCGCTAAGAACATAGTTTCTTTTATATACCTCTTGACCCGGAGAGAAAATAATCGTACGAGCCCTTGCGTTATACCTTTTTGCGCTTTGTTGATAAGCCTGATGCATATTCTGTCTAATTTTATTTCGGATTAGTTCCATCTTGTCGTTACGATCTAAATGTATAATTTCATGGTCCGCCAATGAGTGGAGCTTCCGAGCTAATTTATAATCTGAACCATGGGTATACATACTATGACCAAACAGCGCGAAAAATGGCGTTACACCAGTTGCAGTATGAATCGATGTTCTTAAGGCGCACTCTATGTCTGTTAGATACAGGTCCCAATCTCTGTGGTCATTTTCTAGATATGCCCTAATCGCCGCCAATACTGATTGATTGACTCTCTCAGATGCATTAGACTGCGGAGCATATGGAGCTGTTTGGATATGATTGATTCCATATGTTTCAATCATGTCTTTGAAAGTTTTAGATACGAACTGTGCCCCATTGTCGGAATGTATCGTCTCGGGTACGCCAAACTTACGAAATATATCCTCAACCATAAATTTTACCACATTGGAAGCTGTTGCCTCTTTCATTGCCTTAAGAAATGTAAATTTGCTAAAGTGGTCCACCACTATAAATATAAAGGCGTTGCCACTTTTAGACCGGGGGTATTTCCCGAGGAAGTCAACGTAGAGTTTCTGGAAGGGAAGATTGGTCACGACTTCATTTCCGATCTGAGGCTGAGTATTTTCATTGGTAGGCTTTGTCTCTTTGCAAACAGTACATTTAGACACGTATTGCCTAACCTGGGATACCATTAGAGGCCAGTAATATTTTTCTCTTAAACGAAAAATGGTTTTTGATATGCCTCCGTGAGCTGACGTAGTTCTATCATGGGCTTGCTCTATTAAAGAATGGGTCAAAGACTCTGGGACCCACAATTTCCACTGAAACTCTTGTGTTTCTGGGTTATAGGACTTGGGATCTCTTTTAAATACCATATTGTCGACAATCTTTAGATCGGGGAGATTCTCCTTTTTATTTGCAATAATTTCTCTAAGCTGTTTGTACGAATCACTTTCAAACTCGGTGGTCTCGAATTCAAAAACCCGATTCATGTCTATTTCGTCGGCATTGGGTAGGCGGGATAGCATATCGGCGACAACATTTTCCTTTCCTTTTCGGTGCTCGATTTTGAAGTTAAATCCCTGAAGTTGCAATGACCAGCGAGCTAAACGACCACTGAGGTCCTTTAGACTCATCAGCCATTGTAAACTAGCGTGATCTGTTATCACGGTGAATTCCATTAGCTCCACGTAAGGACGGAAAGTTTTGATAGCCATCACCGCCGCCAAGCATTCCTTCTCTGTCACGCTATAATTTCTCTGACACTTATTGAGCTTTTTCGAATAGAAAGCGATCGGATGCTCATGTCCTTCGGCATTCAGCTGAAATAGAACAGCGCCGATGCCATATTCCGAAGCATCACATTGAATAAAAAAGGGTTTGGAAAAATCTGCGTGGCGTAACACCGGTGCGGAAGTTAAGGCCCTCTTTAAGTTTTCAAATGCCTCCTTTGCCTTGTCCGTAATTACGAATTTGGGCGATTTCTTCAGGGTATCAGTAAGGGGAGCTGAAAGTGACGCGAAGTCTTTAATAAATCTTCGGTACCATCCTGCTGTACCCAGAAAACTTCTCACTTCCCTAGCACTTTTGGGAATTCTAATTTTTCGAATTGCTTCTACTTTTTCGGGGTCAGTACGCAACATGCCTTCTCCAATAATAAATCCCAAATATCTCAACTGACGAAAACAAAATTTTGACTTGGTTAACCCGATTGTTAAATTCGCTCGGTCAAGGCAATCGGCTACTTCATTCAATAGACGAAGATGCTCGTCGAAATCACTTGAAATAATCAACAGGTCGTCCAGGTACACAAAGACATTCTCCTTGAGTCGTTGGGGAATGACTTTGTCCATCAGTCGACATAACCTTTGTGCAGCATTACACAATCCAAACGGCATCACACGGAATTGATACAATGGACGGCCTGGGACCGTAAAAGCGGTGTACGGCTTGCTTTCTTCGTCTAATTCGATTTGCCAGAACGCATATTTAAGATCCACGCTGCTAATGTAATGAGTTTCATCAATGCGACTTAGTATTCCTTCAATGTTTTGCAGGGGATATGCGTCCTTGACCGTGAGCTTATTTAACTTTCGAGCATCCAGACAGAAACGATTTTTTCCGGGCTTTCGTACGATAGTTGTACGATTGCTCCAAGGGCTTTCACTTTCCTCAATAACATTAAGTGCTAACATATTATCGACTTCTTGGTACGTGATAGCTTGAACCGCTGGAGACATTGGATAGTGGCGGTCTTTAACCGGTTCCGCACCTTCCACGAGCTTAATCGAATGCTTTTCTAAACTAGTACAACCTAGCCCATTTTCTTCAAAGGTCTTGAATTTTTTTACTATGCATTTTAATCGATTCTCTTGATCATTTGTTAACTCGTGAGGGTTGAGTTTGTAGTCGGGACCCGTAGCAGTCATATCCCTGAAAACTTTTTCTATATTAATTTCAGCAGCTCCTATCACATCAGGGGCTAATTCGAATGTTCGCCAGAAGTCTATTCCAAGATATAGTTCTTGTTCCAATTGAGGACATAGATACAGTGTCATAAATTTTTCCTGCTCTTGGTATTTTATGATGGCTTTAATTTTCCCTAAAACATTATACTGTGTACCTCCGGCGGTGGTTACCCTGCTGGACATTGGTATAATTGGAATGCCAAGTTCTTCTATTATCTCTCGGCAATTTTTCCCTAACATAGTAACCGAAGCGCCGGTGTCTAGGAGCCCATTCATGATTTTTCCTTGCATACTGATTTCCGAGAAAACTCTGGGATCTGAGGCAATACCAGTCACTCTCGAAATAGTTTCTATCAAATATCTTCGCTGCTCACGCCACTTCTTGGATTTTTGTCTCAATTCAATAATTTTTTTCGGGATTACAGTAAACTCTGAGTTAAAAATTCTCTCCTTGACCTTAGCATAATTTCTTTGGCGATCTTCTAATGGAATGTAATGCCTCTGACCTGCAGAAAAATTTTTCGATTCTACACTACTCTTATCTCTAAATATATTATCGTTGTTTTTTATTAAAATTCGGACGTTTTTGGGTGCTAATTCTTCCGATTCACAGGGTTCTCTGACGGGTGTGTTTCCCCTGTTACTTCCACACCCCTTCGGGAGTTTCCCTGTTGACAGACAGGACACTTTGGGGTTACTGTGTCCGGCTTCCCACACCTATAGCAGAACAATTTCCGGACTTCTACTGGACAGTCCATAAAAACATGCCCCTTTTCTCGACAGTTCCAGCAGATAATTGGAACTCTAATGTGGCTTTGTATCCGGATAGCTGACAGCTCTTCACCAATATTCTCCTCCGGTACTTCTACATGCTTTTCATAAATTTCATCATATATTTCATTTACTTGGCGGATAGGTCGCTGGGGGAACGTTACAGCTCTATTTTCGCGCCTAGGGAAATTTCTCTCAGCTTCAATACATTCTATTCGTAGCTGTTCAACCGACGAAATGGTCATCTGATATACATGTCGTTTTATATCTTCACGTATATTTCCCCTTAGGATCTTAATCATTTCGTACTCGTAAATAGGTTGAAGTAATCTAGATCGCAAAATTCCCATCTCGTGAAAATAACTATTGATGCTTTCATTTGGCCTTTGTTTCCTTTCTAACAAATCCCTGAGTATGTCGAATTTGGATTGTGGGGTTTGATACTGGCTTATCAGCGCTTCTTTAAGACCCATCCAATCGGTGTAAACATTACTTTGTCTATGCAGCCAATACCATTCTCTGGCTTGACCAGAAACCAGAAAGGCGAAATCCCTCAACACTTCAGACCATGGAATGTTATATTGAGCCTGCATGATCTCTAACCGCTTAATAAAATCCATAACTCTTAAGCCTTTCGGGTCACCACTGAAATTTAAACCAAGTTTATCAACTCGTATTCCTAGTGGTTCCACTCTAAACGTATTCGTTATCGGGCCAGTAAATTGATCTGATAATGGAGTTTGACTAGCACTCGGAAATTGGATAATTGGTGGCATATTCCTATTTACTGCGTCATTATTATTGTTTGACGTCGGATTAGCATTACTATTTGTAATAGAATTAGAGGCTATTGTAGCCGTTGGGGGTACAATTAATTGTTTACGCACAGTGTCGGATAGTTCTCTCATGCCTTTTGATAAAGAATCTATCATTTTCTTCATATCAGATATTTCTGTTTCGACCATTTTTTTAACTTTATCTTCCAATGACTTCTGGACAGACGCTGCTTCATCTTGTACTAGTCCATGTAAGTCGGAAGTAGTTGGACCATTATTATTCAAATTATCACTCACTGTTGGCACATGATTGGTGTTCTGATCTCTTCGCATTATCGTGTCTGCTAGATCGATAAATTGCAAAGCACTCATGTTCCTATCCTCATTCGCCATTTCGTCCGACCCTATTCGTCTTTGCTTACTCTGCTCTGGAAAATAAGTCGATCGGTTTAGGTCAAAATTTTCGGGTCTGTCTCTCTTATTTCTTTTACTATTGCGGGTATTGTAGATCATGACCTATACCCAAAATTTATCTTCTCATTTGTTATCAATTGAATCTCGGACGAAACCTTTTCTTGTAAGTAAGTTTTAAATTCAGTTAACCTTTTTTTTTTTAAATATGAAACATTTGCAACACAAATACTTTTTATAAATACATTCAATTACAATTACACATACAAATTTTCAAATTTGATAATTACAACATAGATCTACGGGGGAAGTGTAATTTTCAGAAGCAGTGTGTGTGTGGTTTTTTTTTATTTATTTATTTTTTTATTATTATTATTATTTTTTTTTTTTTTTTTTTTTTTTTTTTTTTTAATAATAATTTTAGTGCCCTTTATGAGGTGTATGACTTTTCCCTTAGACATTCTTATACTTCTCATAAATTATAGTGCTTTGTTAACTTCGGACCCATGACATATCTATTACATTTCATAAATGAAAGCTCAGGGTTTTTATATGCAATACTAAGATTTTTGCATCTCTCAGATCAAAATCGCTATTGCTGCTACTCGATGTACTTATTCCTGTCTATAATTTATTTGGGTTATTTCACAAAAACAAATTTTAACAGTAGGATTCTCAATACAAATTGTTTTATTCCAGCTCGGAATTACAAGCTATTGATTACACCCTACTTAGAACAGTGGAGAAAACGTTCCCATAATATATTTGATATAGTAATATCGCACTTCGTAACCCATCTCTCTAAAGTTCGGATGCATACTAATATCACAGAATATTATTTGTCAAAAACATTTTCTTTTGTCTATTTAAAATCTACTAGCATTCTATGGCTGTGTGCGTCGATGTCACTGCACAGAGTTACTAACCTAATATCACAGTTTAACACGGCCATGTTTGAGTCGCCATTTTTTTACAGTGGTATCAGGTACAATAAAGCTTTTTTTAGAATATTGGGCGCCATCTCTGTTATGTGTGCATTTGCTCGGCATACGATTAGGCCATCCGACTGTCACAGAGACTTCCAGGGCTAGGGATCTCAACCCGCCAATCGAATCCAACACACTAACATTGAAAGGGGACTTTACTACAATTGCTCTACTCTACGATATACAAAATAGGAGTCATCATACAGGGATCTCGGTGGATCGATCCCACACTCGCCCACCCTACCTGGATCCAGTATTTCCATTTCTTGCGTTTCTCTGAATCCCCTTGAACCACACGCTTCGAATCACACACTTACTTCATACCACCTTCCCCCCCAAGTTATACAAATTTAGCAACACATATTAGTATCTACTGTTTACAAAAGAATCATTTTTAATTTTATTAAAAAAAATAAGTTAGCTTTAAATATTTTCTTAATTTTTTTCTCTACTATTTTTTTTCTTACACTAAAATTGACAAACTGTATGGTATAAAAAAAACAAATTAAGAATAATACCGGGCTTTCTTAAATCTATGGCTTTAATTACTCGGTAGAAACCAATATATTATCCTTTGCCTTGCTTTTCCCGCGCAATATTCACGCGTCTATACGAAATTACTAGCCACCTAAAAGAGCTCTCTTAACCGGCCTAATTGCCGCTAAAATTCCACGGCCTAAACTATCAGATCGAATCACAAGGACTCAAGATAATTTTACTGTAACACCTCCTAGCCTTTGAAAATAAACGCGGTATTTTTCCCTTACAAACTGATTATTACTTAAATCCTAAGAACTATAACCTATCTTATTACTAAATCTTTATACTGAATATTATATTTTTTTTCTCGAAATTTATGATTATTAACTCTTTTTTTCTTTTCTTTTAGTTCCAAAAAAGGAGACAGCAAATTTTATGGACGTCACATATATATATAAATATATCTATCAAGGACAACACAACGGTAAGACACCTTTTACCTGAGCAGTGATTTATAACGTTATTGATTAATTCTTCTTATCTCTTCTTCCAGTTTACGCTTCTTTCCGGAGGAAACAGATTTTGAACGCCAGACAAACCCTCAAATGAAGCTGGACTTGTTGACTGGTCCTTTTACAATGCCGGCGTTCTGGGCGGGATCAATAACAGGCACAGCAAAAAGCTCAAAGTTGCAGCTGGCCAGTTTACAATTCAAATCTCCACACCCTCAATGTAACTTTTTTTGGCTTTTTTTTTCCTGTGGACAACTTGCCACTACCTTGCGTTACCAAAAAGAAAAGGCAATTTCCCGCCGTTGTGCTGACCAAAACCGGACAATTTTCGGTGCTTCCAAAAAAGCTTGATACACCACCGGAATATTCCTGTTGGAGCAACACACATCACATATAACAACACATTACTCAACAAACAACTGTTACAAACTACTTACACAATAAAAAAATCGCAACACACAAATTAAATTTTTCCACTTCTTCACTGCTCTCTAGCTAAGTTTCACCGGTAACGTCTTATTCTTAACTTTGGCTTTTCTTATGCTCGCAGCCTTTTATACCCCTCTTCTCAGTGAATCCCGCCAGACGCTCATTTTCCACGAAACACCATTTTCCTGAGCCATTTTCAATTTTCATTCCTTTTTCTTTTCAACTGTCAATAGCCATTTTTTATTCTATTGTGAATTCTCATTTCAGCTCACCCCGGAGTAGTAGTAGGTTCCCACCTACTCAGCAATCATAGGGCTGCCTAGTCACTTCTTAGCCTGAGTCACCCTGTCATTCACTACCTTTATAATACTCTTTAACTCAACCCTGTTCGAGCCTAATTTCGTACGTAGCGAACCCTATCAAACCATTTCCGGCATTTTGATCCCATCGCCACCCAGACTACACACCCCGCAGAAATTACAAGCAAATTGAAATCTCGAAGCATCCTCACCATCCTCACTAAAAACCCAAGAAAACTGAGCAAATCCATTTGAGGACCAATTATGGGATGCACTACCAACAGAATTGGGATAATTTCTGCGGTGGTTGTGGACAGGTTTTGCCAAAAAACCCGGCCCCATATATTTGTTGCCTTTTTGCGCCGAATGTGAACGGCCTGCAACAACTTCCCCATTATAGTAAAATGTTTTGAACGTACGTATTACAGAAATACGCCAGTTCCACATCATAATACCTACCATGGTACAATAAATTCAAGGTAGGGCAGAACTACCATATGATTTCAATTTTTTTATTTTTCTGGCTTAATATGTCAACTTCATTTGTTTATGTGTGCATATTCTTTTCAATAATAAAAAAATTGTTCAGAAAATATTCAAATTCGGGTGTTTTCAAAATGCTTATTGCAACATATGCATCGACAAAGTCTACAGTTTATGTCGCGAAATAAACCATAAGAGATATATATAACATGATTTTGAAAAGAAATGTTGACCTTTCATTCAGTTTTCGCGGTTTTCAATTATTTGTTCAAAATTAATGCAACAAGTTGTTTGATTTTTTATTGTTTTGATACTAATTCTGACATTACAAGCCAAACAGGTAGACCTCTATACTTGCATTTTTTTAAAGTTGACCTACCTTCTCTTCATTGTACCATGATACCTACCATGGCACAATTACAGAATGTGGAACAAAGCTACCGCCCAAATACAATGTTTTTCTTTTGGTGCCCCTATTCTGCCAAAACATATACACATTTTGTGTGTTGTTTTCAATTAAAAATACAATAATATGAAATTATTTCAAATGTGATTGCAAAATAAACGCAAATTTTCGACGTTGATGTGCAACAAATTGAACAAATTTAGTATAAAGCAATTTGGTTCTACTATATTAGATTCAATTTTGTGGAATAACCCCAATATTCCATTTATGTTTTGTGGTTTTTCAACAATATAAGAATTTTCTTAAAAAATGCAAAATAAACAAAACCGATTGTTGAATATATATGTAGGTAATTTGTAGGCAAGATAAGAGAATACAGATAGGTATGTGCGTCTTCTTTTTATACTTCCTTGTGAATCGATATGCACAAGTGCTTAAAATAATGACAACATTTACCCATTTTGTGACGAAATGAATATTTAAAGATGTATAGAATATGATTTTAAAAAGAAATGCTAAACTACCATACATATTGCCTGTCCCAGAATGACAAGAATGTAAAACTTTTTACTGCGATATCCGATTTTCCCTTTATGATATCGAAAAATATTTTAAATCTAGTAGACATCTTTCTGGTTGTATTAAAGACGCGCGCATCTGGTTGCATTCTACTAACAGTAACAGGTGTAAAACGCCGAATGCGTCGAGCCTTAGAACCTGAAAGAATCTTCTAGATTTGCAGTTTTCTCCGATATCATAAAGGGGATCGTTTATCGTAGTTAAAACTTTTACATTCTTGCAGTTCTGGAACAGGCCAAATAAAAACACCAATGTTTTTAGTATTAATTTGAACTACTCTTTTCTATTCAATATATCCATGGCATAATTACAGAAGATAGAACAAAACTACACCCTAAATACAATTTTTGTGCCCTTTTTCTGTCAAAACATATACACATTTTGTATATGTGTTTGTATTGTTTTGAATAAAAAAATACAATATTTTGAAATTATTTCAAATTTAGTTGCAAAATGAATGCAGTTTTCGAAGATATAGACAACGAAAAGTTAGTTTTGTCTTTTTATCCAGGTGGCTCTCATCATGTTTTGCATAGTCAACGTGTTGGTTTACGTGTTCCACCCACTCGACATCGAAAACACATTTTATCGTTTTTTAAGAATTTCACTTGATTATTCCCGAATTTTTCGATGTCATCGCGTACTTTTTACATTTCTTTTATTGTGGAATAAGTTTCAACTGACAAATATCCTACAGTTTTTGTTATTTTTAACATTTTAGAATTGGGTGACTTCAAAATTCCCACTCAAACCCCTGAAACGATATAGACGACATCTGCTGATCCGATTTTTTCGAAGATAAACGGTGAGAGCATTTCGTTGTCTATGTAATAAGACTCCAGCAGAGAGTTGCATTTTTCTAGTTTCTTTGAAGTTAAACAACATTTCTTTTTGAGCCATGAATATACCTACCTATGCAGAACGATATTTGCCTTGCAAACAATATTGCGTGTTGTCTTTCCGAATGACGGCGAAAACAAGTGGCAACTAATTACTTACTAAGGTTGCAACCAAGGTAGATTTAACAGATAACCGCATCGGCGAATTGCTACAACAAAGCAACTAAGGCGAAAAACATACATTCGGCATGACATTTAAAGTTTGCGGCAAACTTGCTTCAATTAATGAGAAACGAAGTGTTTGTTTACATTTTATGTTATGTGTGGAAATCAAGCCATGTAATACTACGACTCTCGGGGACCCAAAGTAGATGTACTAGGTAATCGCATCAGCCCAGCTGACGGCACCATTAAATGTCAAAACAAATTGTTGTAATGAAGAATTCGCCCTAAATGAATGCAACAATAAATTTCCCTAAAAGTACCTTTTTATAATATTTCAAATAATTTAAGAGCAAGTTAAGAGTGAAACCAGTAAAAAAATTAAAAGAAAATGAAGGAAGGAGGTTAGAATGGAGTGTAGCTTTAAGAATTAAGTTAGCCTCAACATCTAAGATTCCCAAAGCACATCACGGGAAGTAGTGCAAGAATTCGACTTTTGCCATTGGCAGTTCCGGAAAACTTTCGGTTTAAACCAGTAAAATATAGTCATTATAAGTTGCTTGGTTTAAAAAATATCGCAATACTACAATTAATACTTATTTTACTCTTATTTGTTTTACAATAAAAACTTATATTGCGACGTTCGTTTACGACGAGAGGAACACAAAATAAAATGTAAACAAACACCTCGTTTCTGATTGGTTGAAACAAATTTGCCGCAACCTTTAAATGTCATGGCGAATCTATGTTTTTCGCCTTAGATGCCAATTTTGACATTTGAGGGTACCACAAAAGTTGCTTTGTTGTAGCATTTCGCCGATGCGGTTACCTGTTAGTTCTACCTTGCGGGGACCATTGTAACAGTCCCAAGTTGATAGTAAGCCCCCGAAATATTTATACAACCCCACAACTGTAATATCTTCTACGTCATCGACAAATACCACTAATATTTCAGCAAATGTTGGCAACCGGAGGTTACACCAACAACAACACATGGCACAACAGAAGCAAGTGTTGCCGATCAAATGGTTTTAAAGAAAGAACTTAGCACCAATATCGCCACCAGTAAAAGCCCTCTTGGTAGCAGAGCCGACGCAAATTCCCCAAACCTCACAAAGAGTTTTCACAGACCACAGAGAGAGGGAAGAGCTGGGGCTAGTAGAAGTTTGGATAAGACCAACTGAGTCATAGCTCTCGTGAATGCAAAATAAACAAAACCGATTGTTGAATATATATGTAGATAATTTGTAGGCAAGATAAAGAGAATACAGATAGGTATGTGCGTCTTCTTTTTATACTTCCTTGTGAATCGATATGCACAAGTGCTTGAAATAATGACAACATTTACCCATTTTGTGACGAAATGAATATTTAAAGATGTATAGAATATGATTTTAAAAAGAAATGCTAAACTACCATACATATTGTCTGTCCCAGAATGACAAGAATGTAAAACTTTTTACTGCGATATCCGATTTTCCCTTTATGATATCGAAAAATATTTTAAATCTAGTAGACATCTTTCTGGTTGTATTAAAGACGTGCGCATCTGGTTGCATTCTACTAACAGTAACAGGTGTAAAACGCCGAATGCGTCGAGCCTTAGAACCTGAAAGAATCTTCTAGATTTGCAGTTTTCTCCGATATCATAAAGGGGATCGTTTATCGTAGTTAAAACTTTTACATTCTTGCAGTTCTGGAACAGGCCAAATAAAAACACCAATGTTTTTAGTATTAATTTGAACTACTCTTTTCTATTCAATATATCCATGGCATAATTACAGAAGATAGAACAAAACTACACCCTAAATACAATTTTTGTGCCCTTTTTCTGTCAAAACATATACACATTTTGTGTATGTGTTTGTATTGTTTTGAATCAAAAAATACAATATTTTGAAATTATTTCAAATTTAGTTGCAAAATGAATGCAGTTTTCGAAGATATAGACAACGAAAAGTTAGTTTTGTCTTTTTATCCAGGTGGCTCTCATCATGTTTTGCATAGTCAACGTGTTGGTTTACGTGTTCCACCCACTCGACATCGAAAACACATTTTATCGTTTTTTAAGAATTTCACTTGATTATTCCCGAATTTTTCGATGTCATCACGTACTTTTCACATTTCTTTTATTGTGGAATAAGTTTCAACTGACAAATATCATACAGTTTTTGTTATTTTTAACATTTTAGAATTGGGTGACTTCAAAATTCCCACTCAAACCCCTGAAACGATATAGACGACATCTGCTGATCCGATTTTTTCGAAGATAAACTGTGAGAGCATTTCGCTGTCTATGTAATAAGACTCCAGCAGAGAGTTGCATTTTTCTAGTTTCTTTGAAGTTAAACAACATTTCTTTTTGAGCCATGAATATACCTACCTATGCAGAACGATATTTGCCTTGCAAACAATATTGCGTGTTGTCTTTCCGAATGACGGCGAAAACAAGTGGCAACTAATTACTTACTAAGGTTGCAACCAAGGTAGATTTAACAGATAACCGCATCGGCGAATTGCTACAACAAAGCAACTAAGGCGAAAAACATACATTCGGCATGACATTTAAAGTTTGCGGCAAACTTGCTTCAATTAATGAGAAACGAAGTGTTTGTTTACATTTTATGTTATGTGTGGAAATCAAGCCATGTAATAATACGACTCTCGGGGACCCAAAGTAGATGTACTAGGTAATCGCATCAGCCCAGCTGACGGCACCATTAAATGTCAAAACAAATTGTTGTAATGAAGAATTCGCCCTAAATGAATGCAACAATAAATTTCCCTAAAAGTACCTTTTTATAATATTTCAAATAATTTAAGAGCAAGTTAAGAGTGAAACCAGTAAAAAAATTAAAAGAAAATGAAGGAAGGAGGTTAGAATGGAGTGTAGCTTTAAGAATTAAGTTAGCCTCAACATCTAAGATTCCCAAAGCACATCACGGGAAGTAGTGCAAGAATTCGACTTTTGCCATTGGCAGTTCCGGAAAACTTTCGGTTTAAACCAGTAAAATATAGTCATTATAAGTTGCTTGGTTTAAAAAATATCGCAATACTACAATTAATACTTATTTTACTCTTATTTGTTTTACAATAAAAACTTATATTGCGACGTTCGTTTACGACGAGAGGAACACAAAATAAAATGTAAACAAACACCTCGTTTCTGATTGGTTGAAACAAATTTGCCGCAACCTTTAAATGTCATGGCGAATCTATGTTTTTCGCCTTAGATGCCAATTTTGACATTTGAGGGTACCACAAAAGTTGCTTTGTTGTAGCATTTCGCCGATGCGGTTACCTGTTAGATCTACCTTGCGGGGACCATTGTAACAGTCCCAAGTTGATAGTAAGCCCCCGAAATATTTATACAACCCCACAACTGTAATATCTTCTACGTCATCGACAAATACCACTAATATTTCAGCAAATGTTGGCAACCGGAGGTTACACCAACAACAACACATGGCACAACAGAAGCAAGTGTTGCCGATCAAATGGTTTTAAAGAAAGAACTTAGCACCAATATCGCCACCAGTAAAAGCCCTCTTGGTAGCAGAGCCGACGCAAATTCCCCAAACCTCACAAAGAGTTTTCACAGACCACAGAGAGAGGGAAGAGCTGGGGCTAGTAGAAGTTTGGATAAGACCAACTGAGTCATACCTCTCGTGACTGACGGTATTTCTTATTGCAAATGGAACATCTTTTCATTTTCTTTTTACTTTTTTTCTAGTAATTCACTCTAAACTTGCTCTTAAATTTTGCAATACCAGAAAAAAATATTTTTAGTGAAAAAGACATAAACAAACTTTTGTTTTTGTGTTGCATTTATTTAGGGCGAATCAGCATTACAACAACTTGTTTTTACATTTAAAGGTGCCGTCAGCTGGGGTGATGCGACTACCTAGTAGATCTACCAAGGTTGCAACAAAACTAGCACGTACATTTTAACGAATAATCAAGGAGAATAACCAAGGGCAAAAAATTCAGTATCATAGTAGAAGAACACAGGTAGATGCATCAACGCTTGGGAACCTTGAAATGTCAATATTTTTAAATTGTTTTTCAAAAATAAGTAGATTTATATGTGTTTCCTACACGACGCCAACGGAAGTTATTATGTTATGTACTTTTTTTTAACAATTTTTACAAATTTGAAATTTTCATTCACAAATTTCAATTTAAAAATTGGTTTGAACGTTCATTGTCCCAGCCGCTGTGTCGATGCGGCTACATGTATTCTTCTACCATGGTCAGTATTTTTTGCAATTTAAAGTTAATGGTCAGTTCCAAAACTGCAAGAATCTAAAAGTTTTTACTATGATAACAGATGTTCTCTTTATGATAACGAAAAAAATTGCAAAATTAGTAGATTCTTAAAATAAGTTCAAATAGTAAGTACGGGATGTATACTGCAGTGTGAGCTTTTTATTCGAGCAAAATGTAGGGATTGGGGATGCAAATGAATCCGCAGTAACTGATTCGGGATCCATCTCTGCTACAACTATGTAATATGTAATATAAAGTCGCAGATAAATCTGCAGTAACAGATTCGGACTTCAATCAAGATATAGTTTAAACCGTAGATGAACTTGCAGTTACAGATTGGGACTTCAATAGAGCTTCTAGTTTCCCGAAACAACATTCGAGAGGTGAGCCAATTGAGCCCATGTTCCAAGGCTAGTATAGATCACGGCAGCTCTCGCGATATTGATTTCACGTGAAGGCCGTCTTACAATGTTCTATACAATTTTTAGTTTCGTTTTATGATTTCCTTGCGATAAATTCGTTTTTAAAGTATTAATTAGGTTTCCTTTCAACATTTTGTACAGCAATTTGGAACAAACAAAATTAGTTTTTTTTTTTCATTTTGGACTTCAACGATGTGGAAGATTTTCATTTCGAGGGACGAAAAACTGGGACTGAAGCAACAATTGTGTTTCTCTAGGTAAACGTTGTAGGCAAAGGGAAATAAGTATCGGATCCCTTTGATATGTGGGAACGTTATATATCTACTCTCTTTTAGACTCGATGCAGTTTCTTTTAAGAGAATTAAAAGAGCTTAAGATGACTTTATTTGATGATGAAACAATATTCGAATATTGTTGCACTCATAATTTAATGCTTTCCAGCCGACAGTGAAATCGCGATTAGTAAGAGGAAACAGTATTATTTATGTATTTGGCGCTAAACAAATCACGAAAGGAAGGCCAAGAAGAAAAATCTCCCCAAAAAATATCAATATCAATTAGGGGCAATGTCATATTTTAAACGATATCAGCAATATTTTTTCTTTCAAGAACCAAAAGAGATTGATCCGATCGCTCACTCTCATAAAAAAAATTTATCGAATTTATGGTTAAAAAACTATGTTTTATAATTTTTCTATAAAGTGTTGCCATTGCATTAACAGAAACGTTATATGTATTTTCTGCCAAATTGTGTAACATTTTACAAATTTCGAAATTTCTCGACGACTTATAGGCCCGTTCTTATATCTTTCCTTTATGGTACACTTTTGTTATGCCTTACTTTAAGAAAAGTAAAGGATAAAGTTCACATTCTCGGGGTTTCATTATTACATCTTTCCGTTAAAATAAATGATTTTTTACAGAGTTATGGCAAGCTTTTTGTAAAAGTAACTGATAGTCCTTGATTTTTTTCACAATGACATCCTCATTTTGGTTTAAAAACAATAAACAACACGAATTTGTAATTAATTTCGTGAAATAAATCTGTAATTCAGTTCTTCGATATAAAATAAACGATTAATGTTACCCTTTTTTCTATTTAAATACATTTTGCTATTATTGCCATATTATCAATATAAAATATGACAACATGAATTCAGTAAACCTTACTTTAAAAGATAAAGGGAAGATGGTCTGATGCTTATCGGGCAGTTCATACTTAAATGAAACTTGTAAGAATGAAACACGATTTATGTGTCCGACAACATCGTTGTTTTATCTATCGGAAATATGTAAAAACCGGCTATAGACTGCTTGCCATAGTTTTTCCAACTTGCTCTTCATTTCCTCTAATGCAAGCCACACACGATACAACCGTTGTTACAACTAAGAGGGTAGCAAAGTTGTATGCTTCGGCCAGAAACGATACAACATTGTGTACAACCTCTTTGTACAACTTCACTTTTCTTAGATTTTATTCGAAATTGTATGCGACATGCCCACTAACGTTACAATCGGTTGGTACAACATGTCAAATATCAACAATTTTTGATTTTTCGTCCAACCGAGACACAACTTCGTACAACCGGCCCATAAACGATACAAACTTGAATAGAACCTCTCCAAGTTGTACAACCAATTGTATCGTGTGTGGCTTGCATAACATACTGATATCTAAATAATCAATGCAACAGAAGTTACACCGACGTGTGCACCAAATTCTGCCAGAGTAATCAATCCTATAATACAGGTTTGTAGATGAGCGAGGACCTTATTTAAATGAAGAAATAGAGAACAATTTTTGGAGAAATAAATAAAATAACCATTTTATTTTTATTCCTGAAATAAATCTGTAATTCAGTTCTTCAATATAAAATAAACGATTAATGTTATCCATTTTTATACCCCCCACCTTGGAAAGGAGGGTATATTAACTTTGTCATTCCGTTTGTAACATCCTTTAATATTCGTCGTAGACCCCATAAAGTATATATATTCATAATCAGCATAAAATTCTAAGTCGATTTAACGATGTCCGTCTATCTGTCTGTCCGTTTGTCGGTATAACGGCCATATAACGGTACCTCCCGATATTCGGTATTTTGATGGTTTTTGCCACATTTTTTTACTGATTTGTCTAAAAATTGGTATTTGTGGGTCATAATGGGTCCTTGTTCGTGTGGCGAAACATTGTATGTATAGGTCCACGTTTTGATATAGTCCCCATATAACGGTACCTCCCAATATTCGGTATTTTGATGATTTTTGACACATTTTTCAAGAATTTCTCAAAAAATTGGTAGTTGTAGATCATAATAGATCCCAGTTCCTGTGGCGAGTCATTTTAATTATAGGTCCACGTTTTGGTATAGCCCCCATATAACGGTACCTTCCGATATTCGGTAATTTGATGATTTTTGCCACATTTTTTTCACGGATTTGTCTGAAAATTGGTATTTGTAAGTCATAATGGGTTCTAGCTTCTTTGGCGAAACATTGCATGTGTAGGTCCACGATTTGGTATAGCCCCTATATAACGGTACCTCCCTATATTCGGCATTTTAATGGTATTAAAATTTTGGCCCGGCCGAACTTAATGTTCTTTTACTTGTTTTATTTAAATATGTTTTGCTATTATTGCCATATTATCAATATAAAATATGGCAACATGAATTCAGTAAACCTTACTTTAAAAGATAAAGGGAAGATAGTCTAATGCTTATCGGACAGTTCATACTTAAGTGAAACTTGTAAGAATGAAAAACAATTTATGTGTCCGACAACATCATTGTTTTATCTATCGGAAATATGTAATAGCCGGCCATAGACTACTTGCCATAGTTTTTCTAACTTGCTCTTCCTTTCCTCTAACTTACTGATATCTAAATAATCAATGTAACAGAAATTACACTGACTTGTGCACCAAATTCTGCCAGAGTATTTAATCCTATAATGCGGGTTTGTAGAGAGACGAAGACCTTATTTAAATGAAGAAATAGAGAACAATTTTTGGAGGAAAAAACGAAAATAAATAAAATAACAATTTTATTTTTATTGTTGCAAAATGGGCCACCCTTTATCCCTTTATTGTTGTTTTTATAAAAACAACATTTGTTTATTAGTTGAGGACGATGGTAATGTTTACCAGGGGGCAAAGCAGGGAATACCTAGGTTTCGAAAAGAGCCACCAATCCTCATCAGTTATCTTGTTTTTTGTCTGGGATGTTCTCCCCAGAAGTTATTTTAAAAATAACTTCTATGGCAAAAAACATCATCTATGACAAAAAACATTTTTTACCCAAGTGACGAGATCGTAAGCTCAATAGAAGAGGAGCCAAAGAATTTAATAAAACTAAAATTCTTTTAGAAAATCTTCTAAATCTTACAACAGCACTTATAAACATTTACATCTTTCTCCACTTGTTATGCTTTCGTTCAACCTGAACGAAGTGGCATAACCATATAAGTTGGTTTTGTCTGGCTTGTATTGAGCTTAAGATCTCGTCAATTAGGTAAAAAATGTTTTTTGTTATAGAAGTTATTTTTAAAATAACTTCTGGGGAGAATATCCCAGACAAAAAACAAGGGAACTGAAGAGAATTGGTGGCTCTTTCCGAAACCTAGATATTCCCTGCCTTACCCCCTGGTAAACATTATCATCGTTCTCCACTAATAAACAAACGTTGTTTTTATAAAAACAACAATAAAGGGATAAAGCCTGACCATTTTGCAACAACAAAATACGACGGTATCCCGAACAAACAAGCCAACACTGTTCAATTTTATTTTTATTTATAAAGCTTCCCAAAAATACTGCCTATAGAGTGTATTTATTTATAAAAGTTCGAAACAACAACCAAAAATTAGTACACAATAGTATTTATTTTAACTTTAATAATATAAAAAATAATTTAATACCCTATACTATGGTTCAACCCCAAATGTTGCTCAACTTCAAGAAACTACGAAAGATGCAACTCGGTACCGGAGTCTTATAGTGTTAAATTGAATTTTAAATGTAAACAATTCTTATATTGGGAAAAAACTACAAAACATTAATTGAATGTTGAGGTTATTCCACAAAATTTAATCAAAAATAGTTGGACAATACTGTTTTATCCCAAAAACGTGGTGCATACATTTTAACAAATAATTGAGCTGTAAACCAGAGGCAAATAAAAAGCAATATTTAATGCAATTTTAAATTATACATTGGGGTTTTCAACATTATCCAATTTCGAAGAACATTTAGTATCTGAATATTCGTTTTTTTCCTTTTCTTTTCAGAACTATTGTGTCTACAATTTGGTCATCAAAATCCTTCTTTTTTTCTTCAATATACGAATTTACATACGTTTACAAACTATATGTATTCTTGACCAGCATAAAATTCTATATCCATTTACCGATGCCTGTCAGGGATAATCACTGTAGCTTCCGAACAAACAAAGTACGTTGATAAAATTTTAGTCACAATTTAAACTCGAATCCTCTCTAAAGGTCAAAGAGTCTCTATCTAACGGTACCTTTAGGTATTCGGCATTTTGATGATTTCAAATTTCCTATATATTTACGATTGTAGAAGTATTTTAAACGTATTTTTTGTGGCAACAACTCCATATAAGAGTACTTCCAAATATTTCGTATTTTTACGAGTTTAGCCATATTTTGAAGGGATTTTTTCCAACTTGGCATTTGGTATCGCCTTGTCTGACACAACATTATCCATGAATGTTCACTTTGTCTTATACTACACGGAGGGAAAAAATTGCCTCTTTAACATATGTCTCCAAACATATTTTGCAGATAACATATATATGTTTGCTACAGTCTCAAACATATAATATTTTTGGGTACTACAAGTAAATATATGCTTAGATGGAAGTATATGTATATGTTTGGATGCAGGTAAAGTTATGCGTGGATACAAGTATATATGTTTTGATCTAAGTATATGCTTGTTGTTGTTATTGCTATTTTTTATAAAAACAACGTTTGCTTGTTAGTGGAAAACGATGGAAATGTTTACCATGGTGTAAGGCAGGGAATACCTATGTTTCGGAAAGAGTCACCAATCCTCATCAGTTCCCTTGTTATTTGTTAGGGATATTCTGCCCAGAAGTTATTTTAAAAATAACTTCTATGACAAAAATTCTTTTTACCCAAGTGACGAGATCGTAAGCTCAATATAAGAAGAACCAAAGAATTAAATAAAACTAAAATTCTTTTAGAAAATCCTCTAAATCTTACAACCGCACTTATAAACATTTTCATCATCATTTTCCACGCAACAGCATCAACAAATAACATAAAACAAGTGTTTAGCCGCACAGCAAAAACAAAGTTTTCACCCCCCTTGTCACGCTTTTACATCTCCTGCTGCCCTATAAAAACAGCCCTTTGTTATAAAATGTGTGAGAGCGTTATTGTTACGCTCTGTATCACAAAAATTTTCTCTCACCCGTTAAATATGTTCTAACATAAAAAATATGTTTGAACCCAAACAATTAAGATTTAAATATGTTACAAAATGTTGCAAGCACATATATACTTCGAACCAAGCATAATATGTTTGCATCCAAATGTATATTTGGTTGCAAGCAGCCCCAAATATATACATACTTGGATCCAAACATATTTCGAAGTGTGTACTCATATAACGTTATTTCCCTATATTGGATACTTTTCGGCTTTTAGCCACACTTTTCAACCGAATTTTTTTACATTTGATAATGGGGACTACGATCCATAATTTCCAATGCTTTTGTAAACCATACCATAAAAATGTTTATACCGTTTAATATTTATGAAACATTCGAAATATTGTAATATGTTTAAATTAAAATTTAAATACTAAAATGTAATCGGTCACATTTTTATTTTTTTTTTTGTATTAGGCAAAAAAAAAACAATAATAAACAAATAGTATTCTCAAGTTCAAAGTCAAGGACGATTAGTTTGTGTGGTGCTTAGATCACTCGAAATGAATATTGTTGTTAGAAGCGTATGTTCTATAAATACACCCACACAGCATAATTCTAATGTCAATGACTCTTAACATTTTACAATTTGTTGAGAGACTTGTTCATGCAGTAAAAATGTACATTACAACTTAGATTGCCATTGTGTAGTTACAATACTGTAATACTGTAAGTTGTGTTCATTTTATATTGTTTGATTAACCTTAATGATTCCTTCGCGTTCTTATTTAAATAGTTTCCAAACAAAACACATTCGTTTTAAATCTCAAATTCCAGTGAATTCGCTTGGAGAGTGTAGTACAAGGCTGGGTACCATTAATATGGGCTATACCAAAGGGTTTATTATTGCTACAGATTATTTTTCGATCTTAAGCATGGAAATATTGCAGTGGAGTGGAATTCTCTAACTTATTTTTTCACCCAACAATTAGCATGGAATTTCCACCTAAACTTTCGAGGCTAATCTTCACCAAACCTTTTGGATGTCATTTTCGCCCAACCTTCGGCGTGATATTCACAAAAGTTAGTTCACAGGTAAGATTAACGCTTTGGGAAGAAAATATGCCAATATTTTAAACAATCATCACCGAGATTAAATTAATATACTTTATTCTTGTATGAACTCCGTGGTAAGAACATGTCAATATTTTAAACAATCATTACCGAGATTAAATTAATATACTTTATTCTTGTATGAACTCCGTGACATGAGCATTATTTGGTCAGATATAGCTCATTTGGTGCACAATATAGACGAAATCCGAGTAAGTTATATGTGAGAAGAACAAATGGACAACATTTACAAATAGTTACGTCGGTATATATTTACACTAATAAATGCTTTTACTTGATCTAATGAAGAATATTGCATCAGTTTCCGATAAGGAAAAGGCAATAATGCTTAGAAATAACAGCATAGAAAAAGCAATAACACTTCTGATAACATTGTCATATATTTCATGTTTTCTAAAATTATAAATACTTCATTTTGTTTTTGATCTCTACCGTATCTTCGATCTTTTACCGTAATTGGTTAGCATTTCCTGACTGGCAGAAGTCATCGAGTGGTTTCTTCGTAAAAGTGAGCAAGTACAAATTACGGGCAGAAATTGAACTAAGTCGGCATAAAACTTCTTTGTTCTTTTACGAAGAAGCCAACCGATGACTTAAGGTGAGAACATATACAACAAGTTTTTTACTGGCTTAAGTCATCGGCCTTTTCGTAAAAGAACAAAAGTAGGTAATTTTTCAAACTGTCTGAACTTAGAATGGTGGTCAAGAAAACAATTCACAATTTCATGGGTTACATCATGTGCAAATGCAGTAAATGAAATACACCTAAGTCTGTTTTTACACGGTAGATTGGTTCCAGAAGAAGCCGTGTAAAAAAGACATTGATCTTATACAAAAATGGGTGATTTGTTCCTAATCTCTAAAACCTATTAAAATTAGTGAAAAACAAGAATTTTTATTTTTTTCTTTACCAAACACGTCTTATTGCATTAACAGTTCACAAAACATTAACACGTTTCAATTGCTCTGACCAGTAAATTTTATTGTATGCACATAGTGCTATTCACATTTGCTTTGACCAGTAAAAATTGTTTGTACGCGCTAAAGGGGAATTCACTTAAATCTTTAAGCTAGTGTTCGCAAACTATCGATGGTTTCAGACTTTTTTCTTTCATAAATACTTTTTGTGATATGAACATACTTCGCAAAAATTAAATTTGACAAAAAAAATGAAGTACATAAAATTTCAAATCGTGCTAAATGGAATAAAATCGTGTAAATAAATTAAAAATATTCAATTTTCAAACCGTGTTATATCAAAACCGTGTACAAAAAGATCGTGTAAAAACAGACTTAGGTGTAAATAACAAGTAAAAATGTTAAGCTCGGCCGGGCCGAATTTTAAATAAATTCCACCATTAACTAAGTAAAACATTTTTATATGAAAGTATTTGGATTCAAACGTATTCCACATAAAACTGCAAATACCAGTGAGATCGGTTGGAGAGTGCAGTTCATGTTTTCAAAATACAACAAAATTGGTGGAGTCGTTATATTTCGGCCATATCAAAACGGGAGCCTATATAGGATATTTTATACTACAAGGATTGTTTTCTATTGCTAGTCTTAAAAGCCAAATGTGAACTTTGAACTTTTTTTGAAAATTTGCAAATCTCTTCCAAAATGTGAAGGGTATTCAAAGTTTGGCCCTGCCGAACATATGCTGCACATTTATCTTAATATTCTCTTCATGTTTATAACTTCCACCATGGAAAGGTTTGTAACATTTGTAAATATTCGTCGTAGGCACCATAAAGTATATATATACATGATCAGCATAAAATTCTAAGTTGGTTAAATGATGTCCATCTCCTGTTGAAATCACGATACAGCCTACATTTTTAGACGTAGAGCTTTAAAGTTTTGGCACAATAATTTGTATTGTGTGTAGGATGGTTGGCCGAAATATAACGGCTCCACCAATTTTGTTGTATTTTGAAATTTTGTAGTCAGATTTGTTCACGGAATAGTTTTACATTTGGTGTAAATATATACTGACGAAACTATTTGTAAATGCTGTTCATTTGTTGTTCTCACATATAACTTACTCGGATTTCGTCTATATTGTGCGCCAAATGAGCAATATCTGACCAAATAATATTCATATCACGGAGTTCATACAAGAATAAAGTATATTAATTTATTCTCGGTAATGATTGTTTTAAATATTGGCATGTTTTCTTCTCAAAGCGTTAGTCTTACCTGTGAACTAATTTCTGAGAATATCATGCCGAAGCTTTGGCGAAAATGACATCTTAAAGGTTTTGTGAAGATTCCCTGCTAATGGTTGGGTGAAAAAATAAGAGCATTCCACTACAGGTAATATTTCCATGTTTAAGATCCAAAAATTATCTGTAGCAATAATAAACCCTTTGGTATAGCCCATATTAATGGTACCCAGTCTTGTACTGCACTCTCCAAGCGAATTCACTGGAATTTGCGATTTAAAACGAATGTGTTTATTGATAAATAAGCCAAACTTTCTGATTTTATGTATTGTGGTTGATTTTTCTTAGAAGTACTTCTATTTTTATGCAAACTTCTCGACATTCAATCGATCAGTTTTTGTCTGCTTTAAATTGATCATAAAATTAATAAAGAAGTGCACCATGTTTGGTGATTTAGACGACGATTCGATCGTTCATGATAACAAGATGTACACGATTCAGAACGTAACGTGAGCTTTCCTTGTTTTCACTCACATTAAGAGTACACCAAATGCGTTATATAAAGGGTGTTTTTTAAACCCGATAGAACTTGAACTTGTAAAAAATAACACAAAAAAATTACATTTTTATCAATTTTTTTTTATTCGAAAGATCAAGACGTTAACATTTAAAAATGATTTCGGGCATATGTGGTCGTCCAATTTTTGGCCACTTTTTCGAGCACTGCTGGCCGTATGTCACGAATAACACGAACAATGCTGGCCTCCAAGGCGTCAATTATTGCTGGTTTATCAACATAAACCAGTGACTTCACGCAGCCCCACAGGAAATAATCGAGAGGTGTCAAAACGCACGACCTTGGAGACCAATTGACAGGTCCACTTCTCGAAATCAACTTATCGCCAGATTTTGATTTCAATAAGTCTATGGTTGAGTTCGGCGTATGGCACGCAGCGCCATCCTGTTGAAACCACACCTTCTCCGGATCAATGTCATCCATATTTTTAAACAAATTCATTGATCATGGTGCAGTAACGCTCTCCATTGACCGTAACTCAAGCTCCGGCGTGCCTCATCGCTGAACTGAATTTAATTTTTTGTGTTACTTTTTACAATTTATAGTTCTATCTAGCTTAAAAAACACCCTTTACTAACATTTGATAAATTGTAGCATATACGATAGTCAAAATCTGTTCAGATATACACTGGTGGCCAAAACTAAAGCAACTAAAATCGCAAAGACAATAAATGTCCTGTAACTTTTACAAAAATAATCAAAACGTAATTATTTTCTCAGTTTTATATGAGGTCTTTAATTCACTTTTGAGAAACTAAAAATAAAAATACAAAAATAATTTTGAACGAAAAATAATTTATGGAAAACTAATATGACCTAATTTTTGCTTGGCCAAAACGAAAGCAACTTTTTCTTTCTCACCGTAAATTTTTTCACGTCTGAGCTTTTAATATAAAACGTAGACTCATCCCAGAAATAATGTTTTTCCATTGAGCTGGATTCCACTTAATAGTATCGTTTCCGAAAGCCTTTCTGATTTTTTCAGATATAAATGGCTTTTTTGATGGCTTACGGGCATGCAGACCAACTACCATTACTAGTCTACGCACTGATCTCGAGCTTATATCCAATGATTGCACTCTCACCAATCCAGTTGAAATCTTAAATGATTGTTTTTTATTTCTCTCACAATTTGTTGATCAGTACGGGCTGAAGTTTTCCACGGCCTTCATCCGTTATAGACTGTTACTACTGATCCAGTTTCATAAAATATATTTCGGTATACTAATATTTATGAAATATTTCTCGGAAATCATTTTCTGTGATATATTGTTTTCATAGTCACTGATAATTTGCTGTTTTATTCATGTACTGTATTTGCTTCTATCCATTTTAAACTTTTTTGGGCAGTACTTAAAAACGAAAAGAAAAACACATGCTGTTGTAAAAAACTTCTCAAAAAGGATTTATGACAAGCGAAATTGTCGAAGGAAGCAAAAAGCGATAAATATAACAGTAAAAACAATTGAAATTGCAGCGGTCATATAAATGTACAACAGAGTTGCTTTTTTTTGTCCAAGCCAAAATCGGGTTAATTGACTTTACCATAGATTATTTTTTATATAAAAATGAATTTTGGTTTTTTGTTTTAGGTTTTTAAAAAGTGAATACAGTACCTAATTTCAAACAAGAAAAACTTTTTCATTTTCTTAAGCTTTAAAAAGTTACAGGGCATTCATTCTCCTTGTAATTTCAGTTGCTTTAGTTTTGGCCACCAGTGTAGGTCCTTCACATCTACAATGTTCCCTCCATGCCATTGATATTTCGTACAAGATATCAGATGCTAGATATACCCTTGACAATGTTTGTAATAGCTCCCATATATATTTTCATTCGATTTCAAGCATTCCCCAAATGTGTAATATTAGTCCAAATGGATTAACTTCTGAACGTCGTAACATGCCCTTCATAGCAATGATATTTGATTCGAGAGGTCATGTAGAACATAAATTTACCTCAGTCATTTAGAGAATATCGATTAAGATATAGCTTTCATAGGTTAGTATCAAGGGATTTCAAATTTAAACCTCTCTAAAGTCTTAATATGCAGTTAATACTTAAATTGTCAAAATGAACGTAAGTTTGCTATAGGTGACTAAATATTCATAGAGGCGCTGGGTATCATAAAGTCGGCACCGTCCTACTATTGTCTTTACTTACTGGTTTCTCATCATTTTGTTTCTAGCTTATATGGGTTTCTTGAAAGTTAATAACTTGATCCTTATTTCGTTTTGCTCATCTATTCGCGATATAGGAAAACACATTTGAAAAAGAGTTGAAAACTGAACACACATAGCCAGATCGAATCGGCAATTTAGTTTGATCTACAAGATTTTCTGACGTTTTATAAACTTGTATCAAAAAACAAGTAAAAACAACCCTATCCCCACGTGGCGGTGGGGATCGAAAAAAACGACTGATGGGATTGTCATTTTTTATTTTACACGGTTTTTTGTTTGGAAATTATTTAAATAAGAACGTGAAGAAATCATTAAGGTTAATCAAACAAAAACTAACAATATAAAATGAACACAACTTACAGTATTACAGTATTGTAACTACACTATGGCAATCTAAGTTGTAATGTACATTTTTAGCGCATGAACACGTCTCTCAACAAATTGTAAATATGTGAAGAGTCATTGACATTTGAATTATGCTGTGTGGGTGTATTTATAGAACATACGCTTTTAACAACAATATTCATTTCGAGTGATCTAAGCACCACACAAACTAATCGTCCTTGACTTTGGACTTGAGAATACTATTTGTTTATTATTGTTTTTTTTTTTGCGTAATACAAAAAAAAAATGAGAACGATTACAGTTTAATATTTCAATTTTAATTTAAACATGTTACAATATTTCGAATGTTTCAGAAATATACCGTTTAAATATACATTTTTTGGTTCCGCTGAACATTATGACTAAATTTAAAAAGGATTGGGATATACCGTTATAATAGACCATAACAAAGCCGTAGACAATTTGCAGGCAAAAATTATGGATCGTAGTCCCCATTATCAAATTTAAAATAATTCCGTTGAAAAATGTGGCTTAAAGCCTAAAAGTATCGAATGTAGGGAAATAACGTTATATGAGTAGTATGAGACAAAGTGAAAATTCAAGGATAATGTTGTGTTAGACAAGGTGATACCACTTGCCAATTTCCAAATCCCTTCAAAATATGGCTAAACTCGTAAAAAAAACAAATATTTGAAAGTTCTCTTATATGGAGTTGTTACCACAACTTGGACTTAACCTGATTTTCTTTGCAAGGTTGTTTTCTGCCAACATTGCCAACATGAACTCGTCTCTCAACAAATTGTAAATATGTGAAGATTCATTGACATTAGAATTATGCTGTGTGGGTGTATTTATAGAACATACGCTTCTAACAACAATATTCATTTCGAGTGATCTAAGCACCACACAAACTAATCGTCCTTGACTTTGAACTTGAGAATACTATTTGTTTATTATTGTTTTTTTTTTGCGTAATACAAAAAAATAAAAATGAGAACGATTACAGTTTAATATTTCAATTTTAATTTAAACATGTTACAATATTTCGAATGTTTCAGAAATATACCGTTTAAATATACATTTTTTGGTTCCGCTGAACATTATGACTAAATTTAAAAAAGCATTGGGATATACCGTTATAATAGAGCGTAACAAAGCCGTAGACAATTTGCAGGCAGAAATTATGGATCGTAGTCCCCATTATCAAATTTAAAATAATTCCGTTGAAAAATGTGGGTTAAAGCCTAAAAGTATCGAATATAGGGAAATAACGTTATATTAGTAGTATGAGACAAAGTGAAAATTCAAGGATAATGTTGTGTTAGACAAGGTGATACCACTTGCCAATTTCCAAATCCCTTCAAAATATGGCTAAACTCGTAAAAAACCAAATATTTGAAAGTTCTCTTATATGGAGTTGTTACCACAACTTGGACTTAATCTGATTTTCTTTGCAAGGTTGTTTTCTGCCAACATCGTATATATACAAGGTTAGATAAGATAGTTGTGAGAAAAAAGGTCAGCATGTAGGGATTGTACTCTCAGAATTACTGTAAATACAAGTGCAACAAGTAGTTTTATTTATTTATTTATTTTTTTTTAGTAAATAAAAAAGAGCATAGAGTAAATAACAAGTAAAAAGCAGTAAGTTCGGCCGGGAACTTTGAATACCCTCCACCATTTGGAACAAATTAGAAAATTTTCAAAAAAAAAAATAAAATAAAATCCATTAAGTTCTGTTAAAATCTTTAAAATACCGAAAGTATACCGTAAGGTGCCGATATATGGGGGATTTACGATATTGTGGATCTATATAGACAAATCTATGTCTGGGGGTAAAGTACTCACAAAGAACTTCTTGTGTAGAATTTCAGACAATTCCGTTGAAAATTTTGGCTAAAATCATCAAAATACCGAATATCGGTGGATACCGTTTAATGGGCGCTGTATGATATCGTGGACCTCTATAGATAATTATCATCCATGGGATAAAGTGCTCATAAAGAATTCCTTGTGTACAATTTCAGACAATTCCATTGAAAAAAGTGGCTTAAATCATCAAAATACCGAATATGGAGGCTATACGATATCGTGGACCGATATAACCCATCTTCGAACTTGACCTGCCTGCAGACAAAAGACAGATATGTGCAAAATTTTTTACTATTTTTTGGCCGCAGCTGCACACATGTCTTGAAATATTGTGGGAAATAGCTAGATAAGCACGCGTTCATGTTGATTTTATGTATATATGAATGTTTATAATACTATATAATAAAATATATATTTTCGGATATTTGTATATATATTTGTGAAAATGTCGCGGAAAGTGTGATCGTTATAAAAATTAGTTTTTTTTTCATTTAAATCCACGTCTGTTTCATTTTTGCAAAAGTAAACATTTTCAATGTTAGGGTGTATCGCATTTTACATTTTTACGCAAAATATATTGTATTAGTAAGCCATGTATCGCTTTGATACATATTGATTTTTTCCCACAGATAAAATATTAGATCTATATACTCGCGTTATGGTCTTGAATCCTCTACATTTGTAACCTACATTGATAGACATAAAAGGACAGAACTTGAATATCTCACAATAAAACACATTTCCCAACACAGAACCGAGAAATTCAACAATTAAAATATTAAAAGTGAAGAACACTATTTAAAAAATTTAAATTGCACAAGACATCACATGGTACTAGAGGTGTGTTTGGGTTTAAAACAGGTTTTTAATAAAAATCTTACTAATAGGATTTATTAGGATTTGAAAGCATTCTTTGCAAATAATCCTATAGTAAACAATGACATATCCACTTAATTTGCTAAGAGAGAAAAAATATAATTGATAAAACAAAATATAAATTCGACACACACTATTTATTATCTTATAAGCATACATATATTTGTATGTACCTACACAATAGCATTTTATTGCCTATACGTATAGAAACTCTGTCACAAAACATCAGTTTTGCGTGACAATATTTTAGAGAGAAAATTTCCCACAATGAATTGTTATTTCATTGGTAATAAATTGCGGAATGAATTCAATGGGGATCGCCTTTTGAGCGACAGCAACTTACGACATACATATTTAGTTTCTCTTTTACTCTCCAGTTATATTGTTGGCTGTTCTAAGAATAATAATCTTTATACAGAAAACAGCAAATATTCCGTTCAGTCTGTTAGAAGCTTTCCGGTTGGTAGTTACTAAAAGTTGAGTCGCAATTTACATATAAGTTGAGTGTGAAGACGATATTCCCATGGTGTGTTAACTTTTTATTATTGCAGACACTTGGAACACGTCCTACAAAAACATGTCATCCGGAGGAGAGAAAAAACAATTGGTTGCGGTCTCAGAATCTAGACGTTTCATGATTGACTGTTTTAAGGCAGTAAATGTTCCTCAGGATCATGCGGAGCAAATGGCAGACTTACTTGTTGCTGCAGATTATCGTGGCCATTTCAGCCACGGTATGAATCGCTTAGAAATGTATTTAAATGATTTGGCTATTAATTCGACGGATGGTAGTGCTGTACCCAAGATTTTGAAAGAGACTCCCTCTACGGCTTGGGTTGATGGTTGCAACGGCTTGGGCGCCGTGGTCGGAAACTTTTGCATGGATTTGGCTATTAAGAAGGCGAAACAGGTAGGCGTTGGTTGGGTTTGTGCCAAAGGATCCAATCACTACGGTATCGCTGGTTGGTATCCCATGAGAGCCATGAAAGAGGGATTAGTTGGTATGTCCATGACAAATACATCACCTTTGATGGCTCCAACACGATCGAAAGAAGCCGCCCTGGGCACCAATCCACTGTCTTTAGGCGTTCCTGCCAAGGATGATAAATTTCTATTGGATATGGCAACAACAGCGGTTGCTGTTGGCAAAATTGAGATACAACGCCGTAAAGGTGCTCCTTTGCCCGATGGTTGGGCCCAAGATCCTGAGGGTAGGGTGACTAATGACGCTGAATTGGCTTTCCAAACTGGCTGTTTGATGCCATTAGGAGGTCCAGAAATTAATTCTGGCTATAAGGGCTACGGTATGACTACAGATTTATGTTGATTGCTTTTGTGCTCGAATAAATACTTTTTCCATTTAAAGGTCTTGGTGGACTAGTGGATATCTTATCAGGCGTAATGGCTGGTGCTAATTATTCTACAAAAGTGCGAAAATGGACTCATACCGGCGCGAATACAGCTGCAGATCTTGGACAGGTTTTCATTGCTGTCGATCCTAATTGCTTTGCCCCCGATTTTGAAGAAAGAATGTGCGATTTCAATTCCCGCTTACGTAGTTGCACACCTGTAAGTAAATACATAATTCAATATCTTGATAAAGTATTAACCTTTGTCTACTATCTGGCTCTCTTTCTTTTGTAGACTGACCCCGAAAAGCCCGTTCTTGTCGCTGGCGATAAGGAAACAATAAATATGAAGGCAGTGGATGAGGCCGGTGGTATTGAATACTTACCGAATCAACTGAAAACTTGTGAATCGTTATCGCAACGTTTCAACGTTAATCCTATTCGCTTTATTTGAAGTGCAAACTTTTCGTCGTTTTAATGAAATTGGCCTTTAACTTGCATTTCGTATGATTTAACACTTCGGATATTTTCAAATATATTTTATTTGTATACAGTTTATTTTAACTTTTTAATGAATGCATTTTGTTTAAATATAAACACTCTTTATGAGTTAGATGATAGCTTTAATAAATCTACGAACTGATATTAACATCACTTTATTCATTCTAGTTTTAGCTACATTTTAATATTTTGTTTAATAAAAACTCATATCAATAAAAAAGAAACTGTAAGAAAAGAAAACAAGTTGAATACCCTCAACCATTTGGAACGAATTTGGAAATTTTCAACAAAATAACATTCGTCAAAAATACTGTTAAAATCTTAAAAATACTGAATATAGTCATTATATTGAGGTATATACGAAAACGTGAACCTGCATAGACAACTTTTGTCATAAGCCATTTTGTCATATGTCACATGAAAACTTGAAAAAAAAATACGTAAATAATGCAGTTAAAATCATCAAAATAAAGAATATAGGAATGTACTGATATATGGGGCTTGTACGAAGGCCTGGACCTGCATAGACAATTTTCTGTCATAGCCTATAGTACCCATTACGAATTCTAGGTATGCAATTTGAAACAACTCCGGTGAATAATGTTCCTAAATTCGCCAAATATCGATTATCGGGGGGTACCGTTGTACGACTGCCTGCAGACAAAGGACTGATCTGTGTAAAATTTTAGCTTCCTATCTTTATTCGTTTTGACTCTAGCTTGATTACAACATGCGGGCTAAATCGTCTTAGAATTTTACGCTGATCAAGAATATATATACTTTATATATATATATATATATATATATATATATATATATATATATATATATATATATATATATATATATATATATATATATATATATATATATATATATATATATATATATATATATATATATACTAGCTGACCCGGTCCGCGTTGCCGGCAGATCTGACTTATGTAGGCGGCACAATTTTGATTATAAGTAATGACGCCATTATAATTACTCCAATTTTGATTATAAGTAATGACTTGATTATGAGTAATGACTCCATGACTAAATATAAATTAATATTCATGGCAAAAATTATAATTACCGTCGGTTTTAGATATCTTGAATACCCTGATCTTATTTTTCAGCTATAGGCTTTAATTTGAGTGTTAAATACCTATATGATAAAGAACATCTATAATAGCCCCATGTGAAAATTCAGCTCAATTTTTGATATTGTAAAAAGCATTCAAATGAGCTATAATTTGAAATTTGCATTTCCAACGTTTAAAATCCCGTACTGCGTGGTATTCAGTTTTGTCCACCTCATACTTGAAGGCAGAATGTTGTCAGAATAGCCAAAAAATTACTCTTTTGCTCCGATTACCGTAAGATGGACATTAATTGTTTGTCATTTAAAGTTAGCGGTGGAGATCCAATAAAGTTGCTTTATAATTTCGTATTTTTTTCATGTTTCTGCCACAATTTCCGACTGAATGAGTCCCAGATTGACATTTCGGAGTTTATTTCATACCAAAACGTGATAATTTTTTGCAAAGATGGTTTCTTCTTAAATTATCAACATAAGCTAAAATTAGTACGAAAAAAATGGTTAAAATGTAGAATATACTTGAAATCGGGTTGTTCCGTTATCAGGGGTTATGATCCATATCATGACCTGGCAAAGCGATTAAAGGTATCTTGAATGTTTAGGTAGAATTTCTATTTTGCGTTCTTTATAGTCGGTATTTGACTGATTGCAGTCCCAATGTATTTTGCATTTTGTGTTCTCATTTGACAATTTATTGAAAAAAGCAGGTCCACTTTTTGAAATTAGCCCCATAACGCTTCTTTGGTCATTTTTGTTTGTTTAAGTGTGTTCGCATCTTCCAGCTGAAGCACGATGTAGGTCCTGGAGCAGAAAGCATTTAACATCGTATTGCGCCCTCAATTCATTTTTAATATTATTCATTCAGAATTCAAACCAATAAAAAATGTACACTTCAATATAGAAAAAAGAAAAAGAGTCTTCAACTGGTTCGCTGATTTTTTTTGCGGCAAATTTTTAAAGGTCCTTACGAAGTTTGTCGGTAGAATGTACTATTATTTTGAAATTCGATTCCATTGAAAATCGATTTTGCCCGATCTTAGAATTTTCATATAAAGCGACAACGGATAAAATTGTTCCAGATTTTATGTATTTATTGGGTATTACGAATAAATACATAAAATCTATAAATAACAGTTTTATCCGTTGTGGCTTTATACTACCCAAAAAAACCTACACATCATATTAGAATTAAAAAAAAAACACTACAAATGTACATTCGAAAATAGTAAGTCAAAATGGAAAAAATATGCAATATAAAACATTACTATTGTACATTTTAAAAGTCGAAATGAAAATGTTCAAATTTCACATTTTTACGCGATTTTTTTGGATTTTATTCTTTTCTGCCAAGAGGCAATTCCGAATTTGTCTTAATCGTTAAAATCAGACAGGCGGTCTTTATGTTATAAGAGTAGTAACTAACACAACTTTCTTTTACATATAGAGAGATAGATTTAAAAGTAGGCGCGTTCCTCAGCCCCTAAATAAGTACTTATGGTTGGATGGAAAGCCAACAGCATCTCGTGTAATAATTCTCAAACCGATATCTTCACTATTTTGGCAAATATAAAGATTTTAGATAAATCGTAATAGTGGGCGTAAAAGGAGGCTTGGTCAATATTTTTTTCTTTAAAAACCAAACTCGGGGTATGACGAACGTTTGTACAAAAAATTATGCAAATCGGTCCAACCGTTTCCAACTGATTCCGTTACCAACAAACAACAATTGATTTTTATATATATATATATATATAAATATATATATATATATATATATATATATATATATATATATATATATATATATAAAAATATTGACCAAGCCTTGACCAAGAACATATCGGTTTGAGAATTATTACACGAGATGCTGTTGGCTTTCCATCCAACCATAAGTACTTATTTAGGGGCTGAGGAACGCGCCTACTTTTAAATCTATCTCTCTTTATGTAAAAGAGAGTTGTGTTAGTTACTACTCTTATAACCGGGCCGCCGGTCTGATTTTAACGATTTAGACAAATTCGGAATTGCCTCTTGGCAGAAAAGAATAAAATCCAAAAAAATCGCGTAAAAATGTGAAATTTGAACATTTTTCATTTTGACTTTTAAAATGTACAATAGTAATGTTTTATATTGCATATTTTTTTCCATTTTGACTTACTATTTTCGAATGTACATTTGTAGTGTTTTTTTTTGGAAATCTAATATGATGTGTAGGTTTTTTTTTGGGTAGTATAAAGCCACAACGGATAAAACTGTTATTTATAGATTTTATGTATTTATTCGTAATACCCAATAAATACATAAAATCTGGAACAATTTTATCCGTTGTCGCTTTATATGAAAATTCTAAGATCGGGCAAAATCGATTTTCAATGGAATCGAATTTCAAAATAATAGTACATTCTACCGACAAACTTCGTAAGGACCTTTAAAAATTTGCCGCAAAAAAAATCAGCGAACCAGTTGAAGACTCTTTTTCTTTTTTCTATATTGAAGTGTACATTTTTTATTGGTTTGAATTCTGAATGAATAATATTAAAAATGAATTGAGGGCGCAATACGATGTTAAATGCTTTCTGCTCCAGGACCTACATCGTGCTTCAGCTGGAAGATGCGAACACACTTAAACAAACAAAAATGACCAAAGAAGCGTTATGGGGCTAATTTCAAAAAGTGGACCTGCTTTTTTCAATAAATTGTCAAATGAGAACACAAAATGCAAAATACATTGGGACTGCAATCAGTCAAATACCGACTATAAAGAACGCAAAATAGAAATTCTACCTAAACATTCAAGATACCTTTAATCGCTTTGCCAGGTCATGATATGGATCATAACCCCTGATAACGGAACAACCCGATTTCAAGTATATTCTACATTTTAACCATTTTTTTCGTACTAATTTTAGCTTATGTTGATAATTTAAGAAGAAACCATCTTTGCAAAAAATTATCACGTTTTGGTATGAAATAAACTCCGAAATGTCAATCTGGGACTCATTCAGTCGGAAATTGTGGCAGAAACATGAAAAAAATACGAAATTATAAAGCAACTTTATTGGATCTCCACCGCTAACTTTAAATGACAAACAATTAATGTCCATCTTACGGTAATCGGAGCAAAAGAGTAATTTTTTGGCTATTCTGACAACATTCTGCCTTCAAGTATGAGGTGGACAAAACTGAATACCACGCAGTACGGGATTTTAAACGTTGGAAATGCAAATTTCAAATTATAGCTCATTTGAATGCTTTTTACAATATCAAAAATTGAGCTGAATTTTCACATGGGGCTATTATAGATGTTCTTTATCATATAGGTATTTAACACTCAAATTAAAGCCTATAGCTGAAAAATAAGATCAGGGTATTCAAGATATCTAAAACCGACGGTAATTATAATTTTTGCCATGAATATTAATTTATATTTAGTCATGGAGTCATTACTCATAATCAAGTCATTATTTATAATCAAAATTGGAGTAATTATAATGGCGTCATTACTTATAATCAAAATTGTGCCGCCTACATAAGTCAGATCTGCCGGCAACGCGGACCGGGTCAGCTAGTATATATATATATATATATATATATATATATATATATATATATATATATATATATATATATATATATAAAAGTCAATTGTTGTTCGTTGGTAATGGAATCAGTTGAGAACGGCTGGACCGATTTGCATAATTTTTTGTACAAACGTTCGTCATACCCCGAGTTAGGTTCTTAAAGAAAAAATATTGACCACGCCTACTTTTACGCCCACTATTTCAATTCATATAAAATCCTTATATTTGCCAAATAAAAAAATATTGATACGAGGATTGATAATTATTATACGAGATACTGTCGACCTTCCATCCAGTCCTAGACACTTATTCGGCCGCTGGGGAACTGACCACGTATACTTTTTAATCTATATATATGGATAATTTTTTTTAATATTCGTTCTACCCGAGTTAGGTTTTTATTGAAAAAAGTGGCCACGCCCAATTTTACGCCCATTTTTATACCCTACACCACATAGTGGTCAGGGTATTATGTCTTTGTGCATTTGTTTGTAACAGGCAAAAGGAAACGAGATAGACCCATAGTTCCTTTTGATGATCTGCATAGAATCACATTCTGAGTCGATTTATGCATGTCCGTCCGTCCGTCTGTCCGTCTGTCCATGTATTTTTGTAAACAAAGTACAGTTCGCATTTATTATCCTATCCAGATGAAATTTTGCACAAATCATTTGTTTGGCCCAAGGACGAACCCTATTGAAATTGGAGATAATCCTTAAAAATTTAGATATAGCTCCCATATATATCTTCGTCCCATTTTCCTTTTATTGTGCACCAAACGTGTAATATCAAGCCGAATGGTATGGAATTTTGCACATACAACCCGATTAGGCCTGAAAATAAGTATGCCAAATTTTATCGAAATCGGTTCAGATATAGCTATAGCTCCCATATATACTGTTCATCCGATTTGTTATTTTTGTCCTCCGCAGCCGTAATATGCACTCTGTAACCACAATATTTTGGGAAGTATATCAAATACAACTCAGAAATACATTTGCTAAATTTTATCGAGATCGGTTCAGATTTGGATATAGCTCCCATATATAACTTCGTCCGATTTACCTTTTATTGTGTACCAAACGTCTAATATTTGTCCAAATGGGATGGAATTTGGCACTTACGACCGAATTGAGTCTAGAAGCTAGTATGTCAAATTTGGTGAAGATCGGTTCAGATATAGCTATAGCTCCCATATATACTCTTCATCCGATTTGTTATATTTGTTACCAACTGCTGTAATAAGCACTCCGTAACGACGATTTTCAGGGAAATATATCAAATACAGCTCAGAAATATCCTTGCCAAATTTTATCGAGATCGGTTCCGATTTGGATATAGCTCCCATATATATCTTTATCCGATTTCAAGTTAATTGTGCACCAAATGGGCAATACAAGTCCGAATTTAAAGATACAAATGCTTCGGCATATTCAGTCCTTTGAACTTTAAATTATAATTATAATCATAGCGTGTATGAACTTTTAATTTTTATGCGGAGCTCTACTAAATTAGAAAAGTGGTGTAGGGTATCATAAAGTCGGCCTCGCCCGACTTTAAGACTTTCTTTACTGTTTTTTTTTTTTTTTTTTTTGATTTTCCTAAATCCAAATATTTGCCAAAATCATGAAGATGTCTGTTCCACAGTATGTGCCGTAATCTTGACTCTTCCTCCAACCTTAGGTACCTGTTTGGGGTCAGAGGAACTGCCCACACCTACTTATTTAAATCTGTGTAAAAAATACTTTTCAAAGCATCAAACAGTAATAATCTCAACGTACTTTTAAATTGAGGCTATGCCTAAAGGGGAACCAATAGTATCCAGATATTTCCGGTATTGATTTCACAATACCGAAAACTTTAAATGTCAAGTTACAGATAGTTCGGTAGAAATTGTAACAAAAACATGCAAAAGGACGAATTTTTAGTGTTATTATTATACCTAAACGGAACTGATATATTCTAACTTCCTAGGAATATTGTAGTTCAAAGATTAAACTAAATATTTCGCCTTTATTGCGATTTCAACGAACGCCCGCATACACGGACAGACATATTTTAATCGACTGGTAAAAACTAAATACCTTATAACATGATCTTCTAAAAGTTACCAATTCTAAAATTACTTTTGACTTGGAAAATATTGCTAAGACCTTTATAATACTGAAAATTTAATTAAATACGATGATATAACGAATGTAAAGAGGTACTGGGGAGTAGAAAATAAATCATAAAGTGGACTTTTGTGGTAACATTCTGACAAATGATTTATAAACTCAAAAATGCTTTTGAGCCCTTCAACATACCTAAAATTTAAAGCACATTTGGTCGACGAATATTGGGAGATAATATTATATGTGGGATATATTTAAATGAGAACAAATACATACCTTTTGTAACATCAATAATCCTAAAAATAATATGTGCTTAGTCTGAAAGACGCATATTAAATTTGGTGACCTCTATCGTAATTGCAAATGGTGAATGAAGAGGCTCACGGACATAATTTAATCAACAAAGATTTCAACTTTTTAACACACTTTATAGGGTCCCTAACTTTTATAAATCGATGAAACTTTTTTTTGATAGTTAAATTAAAGACATATTGCCAGGATTTCAATTTAGGAATTACTATCGATTCTGAAGTCCAAAACAGCAAGAAATTGGCTAGGTATGGAACTTAAAATGCAAGATTCATTGGGACTGCAATCGGTGAAGAGCACTGTTATTTATGGACTATACAAAATAGTGGAGCAAGTTGAAAATTTAGAAAGAGGATTCATATTCTCGGAAAATTCTTCCGAAACCTTAAAAGTAACCTTAACTCACATGTAACGTTATACGGTGACTATGCGCTATCGTCAGTAATTACACTGCGGGATATTACACTTGGAAAATTGTTTAGTTAATATAAAAAAATCCCTAAAAGGGGTTTCGGGTCAAACTTTTTTAGGGTCCATTTTATATTGCTTAACCAAACACAAAGGGCCTCAAATATTTTACTCTATACTTCGCAAAAATTACGATAGAGTTTTAAATTTGATACAGTCCTAGGGGTTTCATGAAGAATCAGTTGTACAAAATATGTTTGGTCGGTCTAAATTGAAATTAAAAATCAAATTCCTCAAATGTTGGTAATTTGAGATTTTAGGAAGAACAACACAATCTTTCAAATAATTATAAGAATAGGACCATGCTTTGGTATAACCCTTATATGAAGGTATCCGCTGATTTCGGGTATTTCCAGCGACTTGGTCCCATTTTTCAATTGATTTTACCCTTATTTGGCATCTTAGCTTCTAAGGTGGTAGAAGACCTCTTCGTGTGTGTTTAGGCTAATTTGGATGTAGAGGGGCTATTAAAAAACAGTTAATGTATACTTTTTAATATATGTGATCTATTTTTTTTAGGTTTGAACTCTCAAATTAAAACCTCTGGCTGAAAATAATTATGCTTTAAAAACTATGCGTTAAAGACTAAATCTACAGACCGGCAACGCGGACCGGGCCATCTTATTACGTCTAAAATTATTATTTCGATGAGTTACAAACGGAATGGCGAACTTAATATACCCTTCATACTATGTATGGTGGAGGGTATAAAAACAGTTAATTTCGGTGGGGTCAAACATTTGGTACCATTAACCAAATTACAAACAAGCCCATTCAAAAGTGTGGCTACAATCGAGAAAGAATGGAACAGAAACAAAATTAGACGTAGTGAAATAAACACTGAAATATTATAGATATTATCTAATAACCGTTAAAAACTCAACAAAGTCTAATATGTCAAAAATAATGTATAGTTTCTAAATGTCACTCAATGAGTTAATAATTAAAAAATTAGATTTTGGCATAACACATGGATGGATTATCCATAAATGTTATGCTAAAACTGGATACAAATTCTGACTGGTACACCTCAATCGTCTACTTCTAGTAACGTTCTGTCGGATTTGAGGTGTTGATTGTGCAGCACGAACAGGTGCAATATGGATACGTCTCCATTCATTTCTTTCTACGGACATTCTGACTAATTATTGCACGACATCCAAGGTAATGAGGCACTACTGCAGCAAATAACTGTCCTAAAACAACAAAGACGTCTTTATTATTCTCTTTAGAAACACGTTAAGTGCAGCCGGACCGAAGTTTTGATACCTCCATCAAAAAGAGTTCTTTAAATGCTGCAAGTGACAATGCTTCGGGGGTTGTTACCTAGTGTGAGTTTCCAATTTCAAACTTTCAACAATTCCGTGGGAAATCGGTACCATAATTCCGAACCTGATACAAAATGTGGCTAAGATACTGAATGCTCGAAAGCACCGTTATATGGGGCCCTATAGGAAAATCAAGACCATTTTAGGCAATATTATGTCAAAGGAGACATAATCCATTATAAACTTTAAATACCGAATTCAAAACAATTCCGTGGGAAAATTTCGTTGAAATTGACAAAATACGGAATAACTAGATGTGCCGTTCAAAGCTCTTAGTCAAATGATATGAGCTGAATCTAAATTTCAATAGACAGACAAACTCAATCAGACGGACACTTTTAAATCGATTTAGAATTTTATGATCTTTATACTCTTTATGGGGTCTCTGACAAATATTTGGAATGAGAAATTTCATAAATCATCAATTCCACTGTGGAGGGTATAAACATTTGGTATGTTCCAGAACTGCAAAAATGTAAATGTTTTTACTACGATAACCGATTTTCCCTTTATGATATCGAAGTAAATTGCAAAGCTAGTAGATTCTTGTAGGTTCTGGAACAGGCCAAGTAATTAAGTCGTAGTTCATTATTAGCAACTGGAGAGTTTTGTACGTTCCATGAATCGGTGCCGAAACGGACATAAATAAATGGCGATACATGCCCAATTCATCAATGTTTTCGAATTTTGGATTTACGATTTTGGTTGAACATCGACACATGAATGCTACATTTAAAATACAAACTATACAATCTTAAAAATATCCATAGATTTCAATGCGTAAAAAATAATTCTACAATTCAGTCACATGTATTCGAACTATTTTGTTTTGTTTTACAAAAACGTGAACAACCGCGTCGCAAATGCTTATTTACATTGAAATTCTGGCTTACCTACACATAAGGGTTAATTAACAATAAATCTGTATTGCGCAAGTCACCAAAAAAGCGAAGTTTTTATAATTGAACACATTCCACCGGTTTTGAATAAACACATGCTTAACACTGGGGATGGGGATTTGTTTACAACATAACAACCCTCATTTTTCAGTTTTGTTTTGGTACACAATTCTATAGGTATCCTGCGACATCCCATTCTCTCTAACATCATAATGTCAACAGAGCCATTCAAAAGCACTAAGAGAAGATTGAAATTGTACTCTGCACAAAGTAAAATCAGTGTCTGGTCGGCTTCATTGCCTTAAAGGGCTCTGAAAAGAACGCGTTATACATATTTCCATATTTTGATTAGTGACTTTTCGAGTGGTAAATGGAGACAGTGATTGAAGGAAAATAATATTAAATCCAAGAACACACAATTATGGCTGACTCCGGAGATAGACGCTATCAGAAACTTCCACCTGGATGGGATTGTAAATATGACCAGGAAACCGGAAATTGGTAAATATAATTGTGCACAATCAAGACGTTTCAAGATGGTTATATGGTATACGACAATCTACAGCAATCTGGTTCAAAAGTGTGTATTGCGTGGCGTACATATATTTCGTTTATTAAATAGTTTAAGGGATTCTGATTGTGTAATTGTTTAATTTGTGCCGCTAGATGTAGGTCGCATTGAATATGAGTACCCTGGCATTTATTTATATTATATATATATGTGAATGTACAAAAATCCTAAAAAGTGAAGTGTGTGCGTATGATTACTAGGGTGATACTTATTTTCTCAAATTACTACAGCAGAAAATGAAGGAAACGATGTATATAATGCTTGTTGTTAATATTATTTAAATGTAGTCATGCTTAGAATAAAATTGTACAATTCTCATCGAAACTCAACATTAATTTGGAACCTAATTGTGATTAACTACAAATTGTTCATCTATTATATTATAGTTTCGGCTGCATTATTGTGTTCTATCAAACAAACAAATTTTCAATATTACATAGGCATAATATTTCAAAATCTTTATCAGTTTAGTTCGACAAATATAACTAAAGATCCGGTATATGTTACAGTGATTAGTTATGACACTTTACATACTTTAAATATTTTGATGTTTATAAACCAGTATGGAAAGGACAAAAGACGACCAGGGCAGACAATTTGACAACTTACGTTTGATAACAAAAAATCTTTATAAGAGAATCGTACCAAATATATGAGAGCTATAGCTATATCTGAATCGATTGGTCCATACTTATTAGACTCGTGTATAATATATATCCAAAAAGAGGAAGATATATGCAGGCATATCTATATCTAAATTTGAAACGATCTCGATCAAATTTGTCAGAGGTATATCTAGGGTGTATCTATCTGTTTTTAAAGACTATCATCATTAGTAAATGCAGGTTGCGGCTTTAGTAGATTTACACATCAAATCGGATGAAACAAATCGAATGGGAGCTATATCAAAATATAGACAAACATTGGCTGACCACTCAGAAAACCAAATGTTCAATTACAGATGATTTGATTGGAAATCGGTGCTGAAATCTTCAAAATACCTACAATGGGGAGATACTGCTATATGGAGTCTTAAGCAAAAACAAAGCCATAAAACCTTCAAAAGATTAAAAATTGACAAAAACCATATGATTAAAATTCGAGAAAAATACGCCAAAAGTTACATTTTTTAAAGCCATATGTCAAGAACTGCGGATGTGACATCGCTTTTTATTTAAAAAAGGCGAATTACTCTCGTATCGTTAGCAACTTCCTTTCCCCATTTGAAAAGCAACACTTGTAAAAATTTGTCTATAAGTGGAGAAATTTCAGTAATACATCAAATTTATTTCGGTATTTAGTTCTTATATTAACCATATCGGAAAACCCGGCCTTATATACGTATGCGGTAGCAAAGGTGAGGAGGACTTTGAAAGCTTTGTCAATTTGGCAAGTATTTTTGCTTTTATCGACATACAAGTTTATCTCTATCTTTACATATCGAGGGTAACATGTCCGATTCTACCTTTTTCAACTCTTCCCCGAAATGGGTGACAAGTTATTTCTCAAAAATGATAATGGTTCTTGGTTGCATTTGGGTTTCTAGTGTTTCAAAACAATCATGCGTTCTTAAACAATTAAAATCAAAATCGCATCACCAAACTATGGTGCCAAAGGTAATGTTTATGACTAATTTTGTCATTCCGTTTGTAACATCCTTAAACATTCGTCGTAGACCCCATAAAGTATATATATTCATAATCAGCATAATATTCTAAGTCGATTTAACGATGTCCGTCTGTCTGTTGAAATCACGATACAGTCCACATTATTTGACATATTTGGCAGAACAAATTGTATAGTGTCTAGGATGGTTGGTATTGAAAATGGGACATAACGGTTCACGTTTTCGCATTTCCATAGCATTTTTGCTACATTTTTTCACGGATTTGTCTAAAAATTCGTATTTGTAGTTCGCAAAGGGTTCTAGATCCGGTGGCGGAACATATGTATGTCTACGTTTTGGTATAGCCCCCATATAACAGTACCTCCGGGTTGTCGGTATTTTGATGCCACATTTTTTCAAGGATTTGTCTAAAAATTGGTATTTGTAGGTAATAGTGGGCTCTAGATGCGGTGGCGGAACATTGTATGTATCCATAGTATAGAGGGTATATTAGGTTTGTCATTCCGTTTGTAACACCTCGAAATATATAATTTAGACCCCCAAAGAATATTATTCTTGATCAGCATAAAATTCTATGTCGATTTGGCTATGTCCGTCCGTCCGCCAGTGGAAATCAATCTAGCTTCCGAACGAAATGAAGTAGTTTGATTTGATTTGAATTTACTCAAATGTATGTTATGTCTGTAGGACTTTTGGTCAAATATGGTATTTGAAGTTCGTAATGGACACTACAGCCCATGACAGAAATTGTCCGTGCAGCTTCAAATTTGGTATTTGAAGTTCATAATGGATATTACAGAAAATTCTCCGTGCGTCTTCGTATAGCCCCCATATAATGGTAACTATATTCGGTATTTTAATGATTTTTGCTACATTATTCACCGAATTTTTTCAAGGTCGCATTTGAATATCGTAATGGCTCATGACAAAGGTTGCCTATGCAGGTCCACGTCCTAATATAACGGTTACATTCTATATTTTCTAAGATTTTAAACGGATTTAATTTTTTTTGAAAATTGCTAAATTCCTTCCAAATGGCGGAGGGTATTCAATGTTCGGTCCGGCCGAACTTACAGCTTTTTTACTTATTATATTGCCCCTATATAAAGGTAATTCCCGTATTTCCCGGTATTTGCAGTTCATAATGGGCTATAGCTCCTGCAGGGCAAATAGTATGTATAGGTCCACGCTTTTGTATAGCCCTCATATAAAGATAACTCCCGATATTCCGTATTTTGATGATTTTTGCCACATATTCCCATGGATTTGTCTAAAAATTGGTATTTATAGTTTATAATGGGTTTTAGCTCCGGTGGCAGAAAATTGAATATTCTAGACACATTTACCCACGAAATTGTTTCAAATTTGGTATCTAAGAAGATTTGTTGATGACAATCTTTGAAGTATAAAATTGTGGATAGAGGTTTTTGAAAAGTGTAACATTATTATCCAAAAGGTCTTATTGGTATTTGTAGTTAAAAGTGGAACACGTTTGAATTCAGATATTTTATATAAAAATGTTTTCTTAATCCAAGGTGGAGCGTATTAATGTTTGTTTACTTGTTTGGTGTTTGTTTTGTTTTGAAACAAATTAGTATTTGCTATCAATACATGGTAGAAGAATACAGGTAGATGCATCAACGCTTGGTAAAATTGATATATCAAAAATTTTTAAATGTTTTGTCAAAAATTAGTAGAATATGTTTTCTTATATGATGCAAATCGGGATTATTATAATATGCATTTTTCAACAATTTTTACAAATCGGTTTGACAGTTCATTGTCCCAGCAGTTGGATCGATGCGACTACTGGTATTCTTCTACCTGTATTCTTCTACATGTAAGATCAGTTGTGCATTATTTTCGTCCACGTTTTCCAAAACCCATAAAAATGGATGGTACAGGGTAGTGTTTTTATATGGGGTAACTAAAAAATGGGCTAATCTTCATAATTTTTCTAATTGAAGGCTTACTTTCCGCAATGAAATGCAATCAGTTTTAAAATACGGCTAAAATCTTTCAAGTACTTCAAATTGTTAAATGTTGTATAATAACACTCAATAATCTTCACTTCTAATGCGTCCTCAAAATAAATTTGTGCAAAATTATAGATTTCTTTATCTAAAACAATTAACAAAGGGAAAGTCGACTAAAGTATCGGTCAATTTTATTGTTTTATGTATTTTCTGCTCCTAATGCTCATTATTTATCAAATGAAAAAGTCTAGTTTTCATGTAGAATAATTATTAATGATAAAAGTAAATAATAATTATGCGTGAAATCAGGTTATTACATACAGATTTACATTCCTTAGAGCTACTTAATTTAATGTTTATGTATCACCAAACCGTGACGACTGGGTAACGCGTTCGGGGTATCTATCAGGGTTTCGTAAAACTCGGTTAAATACACTTGGAAGCCACCATTAACTTAACATATATCTTAATTGTTTAAGCACTAAATATGTAATGCAAATCTATTTCAGCTATTATATAAATTATATCACAAAAGCGATGCAACTTCATGATCCACGTTATCGACTTCTACAAAATGAAAGATGCTCATCTGAATCCATAGCAATGCAGGTCAGTATTTATTAATGACTTTCAAAAATAATGTATGTGTTAATTTCAGTTTTTTTAATTTACTGGCAGTTCGTCCCAATATTCGAGATTTACAATGCTGTGGCTATGAAAATGTGCTCATATTGAAATTCTTCGATAATAAAAACCAGTAAAGAAAGGTCAAAAGTTGGGCGGGCTTTATGATATCTTCACAACTATGCATATTTATTAGAGCTACCTTTTACAATTAAACATTTATATTGGGAATTAATGTAAAGTGGATCGTACCAATTATGAAAAACTGCATAATTTTTCTGTATTATAGCTTTAAAGCTGATATAATTTGGAATCAGTAAAATGTATAGGATATATATCCAAATCTGTATCGATTTCCACCAAATTTGACGAAGGCATTCTTTCTTACCAAATAACATGGCTATAGAGTGGATGATGTGACTTCGAGAAGGGTTACATAAAACAAGTAGAGAAAGGTTAAAAGTCAGGAGGGTACGTCTTTATGATAGACGTTTTATGAAATCAAAATCTGACCCGATCCCAATACAATTAAGCAGAGCTATTTCTATGCTGTATCTGATAGTTAGCACCAAATATCGTTGATGTGGAGAGCATTTTATGGGTGTGAGGGCCTTAGATACAAAATCAGAGGAAACATATATGGGACATATAGCTTAATCTTAACCGAATTTTTATTAAATTTGATGCATTTTATTCGTATGTGCCAAAATCCATTCAATTTGGACTTATAGTAACAATTTGGTGCCTAACAAACTTGAAATCGAGTAAATATATATATGAGAGCTATGTGTAAACCTAAACCTATTTCGATAAAATTTGTCAAAGGCATTTCTAAGCTGTATTTGAAAGGTTTATAGGTCGAAGATGTATGTGGGATCTATATCTAAATGTTGACCATTTATTTTCAATTTCAATAGGGTTGGTCCTTGTGATTTGTGTAAAATTTCATCACGATCGGCCTATATATCCTTGAACTTTTTTACAAAAATAAACGGACAGATGGACAGACTGACGGGCAAAATCGACTCAACAAAATGAACAATGGGTCTATCTCGTTTCCTTCTCTAAATTACAAACAAAAGCACAAAGACATAATACCCGGACAATTGTGATGTAGAGTATAAAACTATTTATCGGAGCTATATATATGTGGGAACCGGGTTTCAACAAATGCGTATTTGCCTCCAAGATAAATTAAATTTAATGTGCGAAAATCCATCCAGTTTTAGGTGATATAACAAATTTTTAGCGCACAACAACCGTAAAATCTGATGAAGATGTATATGAAATCCAAACCTGAACCGACATCGATAAAACTTTTCAGAGGTATTTGTGAGCTACATCTGATACCAAATATCATTGTTGTAGGGTGCATATGTGAGGAGCTTTAACACCAAACCTGATGAAACATATATATGGGAGCTATAGTTATATCTCAACTGTTTTTTAAACAAATTTGAAGTATTTTCTTCTAGGCTGAATTCGCCGTACGTGTCAAAATCCTCACCATTTGGGCTGATATTAACCATTTGGTGCACAATGAATGTCAAATCGAATAAAGATATATATGGGAGCTATATCAAAATCGGAACCGATTTTGATGAAATTTGACAGAGTTATTACTGGGGGTATCTTATATCTGGTTTCAAAGATAATTGTTGTAGAGTGCATATTACGAATATGAGGTCTGATTAATCAATTTCTACTCAAAGAATTTTTTGGGTACTAACATATGTAGCAATACTGCTAAGTAAAACTTGACATAAAATTGTAAAATTTGACACAAGAATCATTTCTTGCATAAAGGGGTCGAAATTGAACTTGCAGGCGGGTTACATTGAAGTGTAGTACTGGTGGCGAAACTGAATAGATGAGTCGAAATACACTAAAGTTAAAGGATGATTATTTTTTTTTTACATCGCTAAAAATTTACGAAACAAGACACTATCTCGTTGCAAAAATTCTAAAATCGGGAAAAAATCGAGAAAATTTTTTCAATCGAATCGAATATCAAAATAAAAATATATTCTATTGACAAACTCCGTAAGGACCTTTAAACATTTGCTGTAAATGTACCAGCAAACAAGTTGAAGTTTTTTTTTTTCAATTTGTATTTCTTTTTTGTCAATTTTATATAATGTACGATTTGTTTTCAATTTGGGTTATCATATTGAATTTAATCCTTTTTTGTGAACAAAACAAAGAATTATTTTCACCATATAAAGGAAAGTTATGTTTGTTACTACGCTTATAACTCAAGAACGGTTTGACGGATTTGGACAATTCATACAATTTCGAAATCGCGTGAAAATATGCCAATAAAAATGTGAATGAAAAAAATCTTTTTGGCGTGAAAATTTTTCAATTTTATGTACTATATTGAAATGTTCATTTTTTATTGTTTTGAATTCTAAATGAATAATATCAAAAATGAAATGAGTGCGCAATACGGCATTAAATAGCGATCTTTCATGTCTAAAATGGGCATCTAGCTTTCAACTCTCGAACACATTTAAACAAACGCAAATAACCGACGAAGCCTTATGGAGCTCATTTCAAAACGAGGATCTACTTCTTTGACGTGATAACAATCAGTCCAATGAGAAGTCGAAATGCAAAACTCGTTGGGACTGTAATCAGTGAAATACCGAATGTAAAGGGTGCAAAATAGTATAGCGAATTGGATAATAAGAAAAGAATTTGTTTTAACTTTCAAAACAGCTTAAATCGCTTTTGAAGGTCAAGATATGGGTCATAACCCCTGGATAATGCTACAACCCGATTTCAAGTATAATTTACATTTTAACCATATTTTTCACACAAATTTCGCCAAAACTAATCACGTTTTGGTATAACCATAACATAATTTAAGCTATTTTTGGGGTCTTGGCCCCTTTTTTCATTTCTTGGCCCTTATTTGGCATCTTTGTTTCTAAAGGGGATACAAAACCTTTCCGCGTACAATTTACAATTTTCCGAGTAGGACCCATATTGGTCTTGACTACATTACACATTGATTTGGCTAAAAAATTGTACAGACTGCTGTCATTTCAAAGCCACCCCGACAGCTGTTAAAATTATTCCAGTGACATCTCATAATATTTTTTATAAGCGTATAAAAGCATTTTGATTATAATTTTCCAGAAAAAAAGTTATTCGTGATGGAATTCAAGCGTGATAGTGTGATTTCTTTATATTTAGCTAAAAAACCACAAGTGGCTATCGTTAGAGCACTCCAGAATTAAAATGTGAATGAATCTTTTGTGTCTCGTACCATCGCTCGTTATCGTGATACTGGTAGCGCAGCCCGACGTCAAGAAAGTGGATGGCAGAACACAGCAACATCAGCAGAAATGGTTCGAAAAGTAAAGAAGCGACTTGATCGAAACCCGAGTCGCAGTGGCCGAAAAATAGCTCGTGAGCTGATCGCAATATTCCATTCGCAAATATTGAGAAATGAACTCGGGGTAAAGCCATTGAAATTCCAAAAAGTGCGAGAACTTACACCGGAACGGAAAGAAAATAGACTCAAAAGAGCTAATGAGTTGTTTCGTTTGTCCGAAAGCGATGAGAAAACATTCGTTGTCAGCAGTTTGTAAACAAACAAAATGATCGTGTTTACTTGCCAAAGAGGTCAGCTGAAAATGCACCTTCGGTTGGCCACCAGCACTCAAGCGCCGGCCATGGTGATGGTGTGGGCCGCCATAACAGCCGATGTTCGCTCTCAGCTCGTATTAATTGACCGTGGCATCAGAATAAATGACGAATATTATCGTGAAAATATTCTGGAGGGTGTATTAAAGTCTTGGGCACGCAAACATGCAGTTTTTTATCTCGCCCTGTATTTAGACTCTTCTAGGGTAGAGAACCCTCTTACAGTTAATTGTCCACATCCGCATTTATTTAAGTACACATTATTTTTACCCCTAAGTCCACTTTCCCAACCGATGCGTGGTCAGAAAAGAAAATTTGTATCAGGATAATATTTGTTAGGAACGTAGATTTGGGATGTACGTCTATATAAAATAAACTCCGAAATGTCAAACTGGGACTCTTTCAGTCGGAAATTGTGGCAGAAACGTGAAAAAATTACGAATATTAGAAAGTAACATGGGACTGTTAATACTCATTTTATTAAAATACACTAAAGTATTGTTCAACAGTAAGGAATTTACAATGCTTACTTGTTCTACATTAGTATTTAATTTTTGTCACTATTCTCTTAAACTCAACATATTTTCATTAATATAGGTTGCAATAATTAGAGTACCTAATTGTACATATTAATTCGGATGAATTAAGAACATATTAACATTGAATTTTTGACATTTTATTATGTTACTCTAATAAGTTTGTATATATTTTTAGTCCTTACATGGATCTGGGGGATCACCATATCACGTCTACCCAAGCAACAATATGCCAGTTATACGTGCATTCCAAACACCGAATTCTAGTCTTCAATATATGTCTACCAGTCCATTATTGCCATCTTCCAGAACCCACTTGATAAATGTAAGTTTTTTTTATTGTAAACACCAGATCATATTGACCTCCCCATTATTGTAGGATATGTCCCCTTTACCTGCACAAAAATATCAAATTCCACAAGCTCCTCGTACTGTGAATTTATCGCGACGTTCGACTATACAGGAAACATCGTTTTCAAATCAAATTGATACTGATGCTGTCGTAAAAAAAATTCAAAATATGTTTCCCACAGCGAGTGAAAATCACATACGGTTACTTTTAAAAAAGTGAGTATTTTATCTACGTACGAGGAATTGTAAATATATTGATAATAACTCTACATCTTCTAACTTCTTGTAACAATTACGAGTTTATTAAAAAAAAAAAACATTATGAATTACTGGATGTGTATCGGATATTAATTGGATTTGTATTAAATTTGTAATGTTGCGTGATGTTTTTTGCCTCCGTATAAATCAATTAAACTTAATTTTGTTTCAAAATAGACCAACATCCACTCAAATCATATTTTTGGCCTCTTTTGTCCTTTTTAAATCTACTTTAAACTAATTTTACTATTTTCTATTTCATTTGCTGCTTTATTATCGGAATATGGATTTTTCGAATTTGATTAAAAAAACATGCATTTATGTTTAGATATTATAATCGAGAAGCTGTTGTTATAAGTGCTTTGCAGGTGGAAAAGCATCCAGTTACAATGCCAGGACCACATGTTACACCACCAGGACAGAGACATTTGTTTCACAGCAATTCTTCCATCCATATGACCCCACCAGTTCGGCGCTTTGATACTGGTTCACATTTACGCGGCCTAGAAATGGGCAACAGCTATTCACGCACAGCGAGTCCAGTACCACAGGGTCGTCTTGGTAGTGCAATGAGTGTTAATAGTGGTAACATAGTTCCACTTGTACTACCACCATTCCACGGATCCCCATGTTTAGGTGAACATGTCCGAAACTCACCAAAACCGCATTCATCTCCCAAAATGAAATTAAGGTAAGCAATCTCAGGTTATGCATGAAGAAAACACTATCTATATTGGGTTAACTTAAATTAAAGCACCAAAAATATTCTTTCGCTGTTATTTTTCAAAAACGGTAGCTGTTGCTGTGACATTTTTACAGCACTGCTGGCAGTCAAAGTCATGATATGCAAAAACCAACACTGTAGCAGTAACGCGCTATTTTCGATTTCACACCACGTAACTTTAACTGCATTGTGGCTATGAAATACTCAGAGCACAGCTGGCAGCTGCTGTCATCAAACACGAAAACTGTTCTGTGAATCTATGACATTAGGTGTGTCTGGTTACCCTAAAATTTGTAACAATTGTTACAAATTGTTACTGGAAGTCGTCTGTTAACCCGAAAGTTCTGCAAAAGAGAGCGGTTAGAGAGAGAATTTTTGACAGTTCTTTCAGTGAGAGTTTGCAAATTCTTGCTGGAAAAAATTCTTCTTGCAATCACTTGCAACTCTTCTTCTTCTCATTCATCGACATTCAATCAGATGTTTTCTATTATTTATTTATTTCTTTTTGTGCTTTTAATTTGAAAATATGGTTTTGGAATTAACAAGACTAATTGTTTTTGGAGAACAACTTTACAAAATGTGAAAAACATAAATATTAATATGTTATAAGAAAATAAAAGACTATTCCCAACATTTTAGACAAATGCCATTACAACAGGTTTAAAGGATTCCGCGGAACACATCAAATCTATCTTCCTTTTATTGCTCATATTTTTTTTATTATTGTCAATTTCCTTTTTATTTATAAAACTTGTGAAATTGGTGCTGGTTCCTTTCGTTTAATTCTTTTAATGGGGGACAAATTGGTTTGTTTTGACAAATCAGCTGATTTTTTGCAAGCTTCTGCAGGAATACCGTCTGTTTACTTTTCGCAATTTCCTTGCAAAAGAGAATAAAACTACCTTACTCTCGCAGAAAGATGTTACTGGACAATTCCTGCAGGAGAAGTAACCAGACACACCTATTACTATGATGAGATATAAAACAAGTAAGCAAAGGCTACAGTCGAGCGGGGCCGACAGTTGAATACCCTACAACACTATAATAAACGATACAGTATATATAGGCCAGATACTTCAAAGTATTCCGCATGATATTGTGACAAATAATAAAAGAAAACCATCAGGTTTCGTTCTCTAATTTTGGAATAATAGCAACTTTAACTAATTTGCTCATTTCCAATTTATTGGTAGATGTTGCACGTAAATGGTCTTCCTAGATCTGGAACCAATATTTCCCAAAGACCTTTAATCTCTCAGAAGTGGCAAAAGATTAATATTTATTATTGGTTTTTGACTGAACGAAATCAGCGTTAACGAAATAGTCAGAAGTGTGTCTTTCCTGTATTTGTGAATTCTCCAAAAAGTCACTGGAATGGACATTTTCGTATTTTGTCTACAAAAATTGGCAAACTATTTCACACATTGAATATTTTTGGATGGCCATCCAAAACTGCTTGGCTTTTGTAATGTCCGGTAACTCCCATTCAAATGTGCGTAAGGATCGGGCGATAATTACGACCTGCAGACAATTTTGCAGTTTTTTGGTCCATTTCAACCCCTAAATATATGGCGATCATCTCCAAAAAGAGTAGTCTTCTATTCTGACCCTCATCTTATCTCCATGCAAAATTTCGCAAGGATCGGGCCATAAATGCGATCTGTATATGATATCCTGATATCCTAACTACTTAGTTTTGTTAGCTGTAGAAATATTACCAAATGTTTAATTCAAAATGAAAATATGCCAAAAATATGACAAAATTGAAAAAATATGAGAAAATTTTACAAAATCCATATTTTCATCTTTAGAGAGATATGTTTATGCGATTTTTTTAGACTTTTTTTCTTTCCTGCCAAGAGGCCATTCTGAATTAATGAGAACTGTCGAAATCAGTTCAGCCGTTCTCAACATATAAGAGATTTTTCAAGCATATCTTCTTTGATTAACATATATATCGCACATATTTTGCTATATATCCGTTTTGTTGAATGTTAACATCAATGTAAAGATCAGAAGTAACCTTGCCATGGATTGGTGATTTCGCCGGGATTTAAAATATTCGCGGTTTAATGAAAAATTTTGAATTTTTTCAACACAAAAGATATGGTCTATTTTACTCGCTAAATATTATCCGATGACCACCCAAATTGGTAGGCTTCTTCCCCGCCCTAAACTCTAGCTACATGCGAAGTTCCGCGTCGATTGGTCTATAATTGCGACCTGTATAGCTACTGCAAAATCCGACATTTTTTCAGTTTTTGGTCCATTTCGACCCCTAAATATTATGCGATCATCTCCAAGATAAAGAAATAGGGTTATATTCTGACCCTAGCCCCACCTCCATTCTAAATTTCGTGAAGATCGGGCCATAATTGCGACCTGTAGAGTGATTATAAATTAACATGGACAGACAGACAGACGGACGGACGGACATACATAGCTAGATCGACTCAACTCGGCGAGATAGGAAGATCCATATATACTTTCCTATGTGGGAAATCAATATTTCGAGGTGTTACATAATTTTTGGCCCAATGAAACTTATAATACCCCCAACACATAGTGTTGTAGGGTATAAATATATGATTAGATCAAATACTATAGGAAAATAATTCAAATAATCTGCTGCTATTTAGTTTGCAAATTATGTGAAAAAAAAAAACTATTATAAGGGGACTATACCAAAACCTGGACCTATATGGACAGTACCAATCTACAGGAAGTTCACTTTCAATCTGCTAGTCAAGTTATATGGGAGCTATAATAAAACATTGACCTATATGCATTTTCATTGCGAAGTTAGTGTGCTTTCCACAGACGGACATATTTCCACAGATCAACATATTTTTATGCTGATCAAGTATATATATATTTAATATGCCCTCCCTACTATGTGGAGAATATAATAACGGGCCAGACACACAGACTGAGTCAGCTAGTTATATTTAAAAGACAATGGCGACTGCTACGATCCTTTTGGGTTTTATACCCTACACCACAAAGTGGTCAGGGTATTATGTCTTTGTGCATTTGTTTATAACAGGCGAAAGGAAACGAGATAGACCCATAGTTCCTTTTGATGATCTGCATAGTATCACATTCTGAGTAGATTTATACATGTCCGTCCGTCCGTTTGTCCATGTATTTTTGTAAACAAAGTAAAGTTCGCATTTATAGCCGTATCCAGGTTATGGATGAATAAAACACTATTTATATTGGGTTAACTTAAATTAAAGCACCAAAAATATTTTTGCAAATTATGTGAAAACCAAAATACTATTATAAGGGGTGTAAATTAGAATAGAGTCCAATCTCCCTCTTCGATTGTCAACTCCATCCCTTTTTCTGTGAGAAAATAAACACGACCGCTTCGTTAGGGTGTTATTTCAATTCTGATTTTATTTAAGAAATATGTTCCTTACGTACTACTGAAACTAATCTAACTTAACCTAGTCGCAGCCACACAATTGTTCTTATCTATTCTAATATTGAATGGAGAACATTGCAGGGCTGCTTGTAATTTCATTCAAGTGGTCTTGTGCATCTACTGAGCGCATCGATATCTGTGCCTGTGGGTCATAACCTTTATTATCTCGCACATTATCGTATGCGTCAGCGCACAAGATCACTGAATTCTTCATATGTGATATTTTATGGCGGCTGGGAAATATTTAATTTTAGACCATTTATTTTTATTGCTACATTTTCCCAGCGCCTCAATCGCACTCAAAAGTATGTACAAAGTATTTTGTACAATACCAAAACCTGTACCTATATGGACAGTACCAATCTACAGGAAGTTCACTTTAAAATTGTGACTAAAACACCTACAACACCTTTAATCTGCTATTCAAGTTATATGGGAGCTGTACTAAAACATTGACCTATATGCATTTTCATTGTGAAGTTAGTGTGCTTTCCACAGAAGGACATATTTCCACAGATCAACATATTTTTATGCTGATCAAGTATATATACACTTAATATGGCCTCCCTACTATGTGGAGAGTCAGCTAGTTATATTTAAAAGACAATGGCGATTGTTACAGTCCTTTTGGTTTTTATACCCTACACCACAAGGTGGTCAGGGTATTATGTCTTTGTGCATTTGTATATATCAGGCAAAAGGAAACGAGATAGACCCATAGTTCCTTTTGATGATCTGCATAGTATCACATTCTGAGTAGATTTATACATGTCCGTCTGTCCATGTATTTTTGTAAACAAAGTACAGTTTTTAAAATGTCCATGTATTTTTGTAAACAAAGTACAGTTCGCATTTATAGCCCTATCCAGGTAAAATTTTGCACAAATAATTTGTTTGACACAAGGACAAACCCTATTGAAATTGGAGATAATCGGTTAAAATTTATATATAGCTCCCATATATATCTTCGTCCGATTTGCCTTTTATTGTACACCAAACGTGTAACATCAGCCCGAATAGTATAGAATTTTGCACATACAACCAAATTAGGCCTGAAAATAAGTATGCCAAATTTGATCGAAATCGATTCATATATAGCTATAGCTCCAATATATATTGTTCATCTGATTTGTTATTTTAGTCCTTCGCAGCCGTAATATGCACTCTGTAACAACAATATTTGGGGAAATATATCAAATACAGCTCAGAAATACATTTGCTAAATTTTATCGAGATCGGTTCAGATTTGGATATATATCCCATTATAACTTCGTTCGATTTACCTTTTATTGTGACCAAACGTCTAATATTTGTCCAAATGAGATGGAATTTGGCACTTACGACCGAATTGAGTCTAGAAGCTAGTATGTCAAATTTGGTGAAGATCGGTTCAGATATAGCTATAGCTCCCATATATACTGTTCATCCGATTTGTTATATTTGTTACACACCGCCGTAATATGCACTCCATAACAACGATATTCAGGGAAATATATCAAATACAGCTCAGAAATATCTTTGCCAAATTTTATCGAGATCGATCCCATATATATCTTTATCCGAGTTCAAATTAATTGTGCACCAAATGGGCAATACAAGTCCGAATTTAATATATACAAATGCCTCGGCATATTTAGTCCTTTGAACTTAAAATTATAATTATAATCATAGCGTGTATGATTGAATTCTCCCATAAAAACTTTTAATTGTTATGTGAAGCTCTACTAAATTAGCAAAGTGATGTAGGGTATCATAAAGTCGGTCCCGCCCGACTTTAAGACTTTCTTTACTGGTTTCTATTCTAAAAAGGTTGTGTGTTCCGACAGGTATACGGCTAAACATTACCGAAACGAATAATGTTGGATACAAATATCTATCTTGAATTCGAAAATTATTCAACATTGATATAAGACACAGTTTTTTGTTTCCTCTATGGCTTGCTGGCTTGATTTACTCGTTTTATTGAACTTTCGAACCTTGTGAACAACTTCATATAATTTTATCTGCTATTCCATAGTCCACACCGAATATTCTGCTTTAAACAATTTAAGACAGTCCGTTGTTATCCCTTATATATAGTTTAATTCATTATTCTTTTGCATAGCATTAAGATGTTATATTAAAGTTTTACCGCTGACTGATGCCGATTTGGGGAAGGGATGAAACATGTTACCACAATTTAATTACATATACCATGCATATTGGATTTTTAATTGATGTCACCCTCCAAATTTTTTAATTAATATTTTTTCACAGATATATGAAAATGATTTTTCCGAAAGCAGACGAGACATTGCTTTTAGATGTATTAGCTAATGCTGATAATAATGTTCAAAAAGCATCTGAAAAAATAATATCCTTGGGTTATACTAAAAAGGAATTTGTTCCGAATCAAAAATCGATACAAAATCCTGTGGATCAGTCAGGTTTCGATGAACAAAATCGAGCTACTCAAGCTGTTACTACCATACCACTACGTCCAAAAGAATATACAGAAGATGAAAAATTGGCAAGTAAGTATTTGAGACTGAAGCATAGATTTTTTAATAGTAGTAGTATATACATAACAGGTTTGTGTAAAAGGTGGAAGCTGCTAAATGAATACTCTTACGAAAAATATTATTCATTTCATACTTCTAAGACATAAATAAATACAACTACATCAGCATTTTGCTACAATAAACCTCTTAGATATATGTCGATTCATACATTTTTTTCTTTTGCAACTTTTAAAAATTATTTTTTTGTACAAGTCCTTGTTAAAAATGTCTTTGGATTGGCATAGAATAAGAATGCAGACCCTGGTAGTTAAAAAATATTGAAATTTTTAAGCAGTCTCCCATTTAAATTTTATTATTATTTTTTTCAGTAAAAGAGAGACTTCAAGGAACATATCCACATATTGTGGAATATGTAATACTTATGGCGCTTGAATCAGTAAATTACGTGGAAGATCGGGCCAGACAAATACTACAAATTGTTCACGACGAAGAACAGGAACGTGCTATGAGTCAAATATACTCTTCTCGTGGTTTGACTGAACTTGATAATGTATCTGCCCCCAAGGCAGATGTCAGAGACGGCACTTGTCTCTCACATGTATCTAGGTAAGTACATCTAATATACCAATGACTTAATTTGAGGGACCATAATCATCATCATATGGCATATCTCATAATTCTGCTATATCCCTTTTTTCTTCTGCTAATCAATTTTAAATTTGCTCATTTTATTTGTTTATAATTTCAAAACGATTTATTTAAAAAATAAACTACCATAGCCGTTCAAAGAAAAGCGACCTTAAAGATAAAACAGCAGGTATTTCATCAACCACAAAGGATGCTTTAGGTACCGAGGTGACGAATGCCGCAGCGTCTAGAGAAAATGATGATAATTTAATATTAAGTCTCAACTTGAATCTGTCAGCTGTTACCATGGAGACGAAGAGTATCTTAGACCGTTATCGTTTGAGTTTCAATACTAGTTCTAGCCATTACATTCGTGGAACATGTGCATCAACAAAATTTTGGGATAAACTGTCCCCACAATCACGAGATAAATCCGATTCGTTAAAGTATGCTATACATGTATATTTTTCTATATATATGAGAGATTTCAACTTTATTATATAAATAATGGTATATCTATAAAATTTATTAAATGTTGCCAGAGCATATATGCATTTGTAGTTAGGAATGTTTTATATAAAAACAAATTTTTGTGTCAAAATAGCCAGACTTACAGCCTGTTTTTGTAACATGTTTCCCATTCGTTGACACATTTGTCGACTTAAAACATATTTTGGTTTTTAGAACAAATGATTTTTCACTCTCAGTGTCATACACATAAAACTTTGGTTCTTGTAACAAAGAATACGAAAGAAAAAGTCAGAAAACACGATAGGAAGATATCTATCGTCGTCAATAGATTTTGGCAGTTTGTTACAGAATCACGAGAAATTTATTTGTTTATGATGGGGAATTTGCATGTGAATTATTTCAGGACATCAACTTTCGCATCTTACAGATCCATATTCTTCAAATGTTGTCTTGAACTTTTTCAATTATATATTAATTTTTTTTTTGCTGGGTGTTGATTGTATTTTCTCAAAACTCCACATTTTTATCGAAAACCAATTTTGAAACGAATACGCCTAAATACGAACGATTCGAGTGAAAGTAATTATTTTACAAAAACAGGCTGTTAATCCCATTATTATTAATTTGTTAAAACCCTGGTTTATTTGTGAAGAAAAATTGCAATGTTTTAAATAGGGGTAAAACCGAAAGACTGTGCTTTCACTTCCCTTTTATTGTGGGGGTATTTTTCTCCCCAGGAGTTATTTGAAAAAAACTTCCTTCACTAAAAGACTTTTTTTATAGAAGAGTACCCCAAAATGCCAACTCAACGAAAATAATTTTGGATTTCTTCTAAATATTACAACTGCACTTACAAACATTCCCAATTTTTCTCCGCTGTTCGTTGTCTTTTTCTTTTGTTTTAAGAACAAAAAGCTAACACTGACATCTCCTTATCTACCGTCGTTATTTTGTTGTTTCGAAATAGTCATCCTTTATCCCATTGTTGTCGTTTTACAAAAACAAATGACAAATCTTGATAAGCTACCTTAGTTTTTTATTCCTTTTGAACGAAACATTAGAATTTCCTTACAAACACAGTAGAAAAAAACATAGTTAATCGCGATAAAAGAATAAATAATTTTGGCACTTTTTTAATACATAAAATGTCTTCTATCAAATAACTTCTACTAAAATTAGCCGAGTAAATAATGTCTTATATTTCAAAGGTTATTTCGATACTATTTAGCAGCGTTACCTAATATTCGACATCCTCGAGTAAATCACATGTATTCATATGAAAGTTACCAAATACGTCGGACGTACAAAGCATTGGCAAATGAATAATTTGTTTTGTGTGTTTAAAATAGAAAATAATAATAGAAAAATGTGAATGTTTGCAATTGGAAAAAATAATTTTAAAAATTATTGATTTTAAAAACGTTATTAGTTGGTAGATGTTAAGATAGGTAATACGAACATATAAAACATTTTGCCATAGTGGGAATATTTGTGTACGCTACGAATTTATGTCATACTGTATAGTATTTTCTACAAACAAATGGTAAAACCCGTTCTAGTATGAAATAGTAGAAAACATTGTATTTGACGTTACTTACATATATATCCTTAGGTTATATTACAAGAGATCTATCTCAGTACTCTATTATTTTAATCATTGTATATATTGAAATTTTAACAACTTTAAATTAAAAACATTACTAATTAATTTACCAATTTCTTATCACCGTAGAATTTTTATTACTATTATTTTTTACTTTTTTACCTACAATTTATTTCGGCCCGTAATATACAGTCTGTCAAGTAGGTCTTTTGACATTGGAAACGATTTTAAATCCAGAAACAAATGAACTAATAATCGAATTGTTTATTTGATTTAAAACAAACAAAACATTTATGCAAGAAAATGGTCTAAATAGCTAATTATTTACAACACAAATAAAAATAAAATAAAAAATTGGCAAGATAAAAGCTTAACTTAAATTGTAATTTACAAATATTTTTTTTACATTTAATTTTTCTTTCTTTCTTCAAAGGTTGAAATATTGATTTTGAATTGTCCACCCTTAGATTCTATAACTGTTCGTAGTCTTCTTTTCATGGAAAAAAAAAATTAAATGAGCCACATCATATTCCAATGGTATTTTTTGCCATTCGTCCAATACTGCATTTTTGAGATCTGTCCGATTTTTTTGGGTGGCGTTTGGTAACTTTTTTCTTCAAATATGCCCAAATATTTGGAATGGGGTTCAAGTCTGGACACTGGGCAGGAGCATCCAAAACTTTTTTGCAAATCATGTACTATATATCTCTAAACGATTATTTCGCTACAAAAACTCTAGATTTTGTCGATGCATAAGTTGAAATAAACATTTTGAAAACACCCGAATTTGAATATTTTCTGAACAAATAAAGATGACATATTAAGCCAAGAAAATAAAAAAATTAAAATCATATGGTATCATAGCTCTACCTTGACATCATTGTACCATGATATGTATAAAGTGGGAAATGCATGAAAAAAATATTTTTTTTATTTAATTTTAGAAAAAAATCATTAATTTAATTTTAGGAAAATACAAATATCTTGCTATTGTCAAAACACTTTCTTGACATACTGTATATCTGTTCACCATGGTAGAAGAGTATAGGTAGTCGCATCGACGCAGCTGCTGGGACAATAAACTTTCAAACCAATTTTGAAATTGAAAATTTTGAATGAAAAATTATTCAAAATTTTAAAAATTGTTTAAAAGTATATGTCATAACAACTTTCGATTGGCGTCGTATTAGAAAACATATAAAAATCTACTTATTTTTTTAAAAAACATTTTTAAAATGTTGGCATATCAATGTTCCCAAGTGTTGACACATGTACCTGTATTCTTCTACCATGTCTCTTCACCATACGCTCCTTTGTTCTTTTAAGAAGAAACCAGCCGATGACTATATAAGAAAGATTGCTCAACTTCAAATAAACTAAAAAAATTCAACTCTGTAATTCTGCCGTCGTTTCCCTTCATAATTTGACATTAATATTCTTAGCCATGATGCCTAAACTTTATAGTATCAAATAGACTTTTAAATATGCAGCAGTTGGTTTTGTTTATTATACCCTCCACCATAGTATGGAGGGTATATTATGTTTGTCATTCAGTTTGTAACACCTCGAAATATACACTTTAGACCCCACAAAGTATATATATTCTTGATTCGGAATATTAATTTAATTTGTTTCAAATTTGGTATTTGAAGTTCGTAATAGATACTACAGCCTAAGACAGAAAATTATTTGTGCAGGTCCACGTCTTCGTATAGCCCCCATATACCAGCACCCCCCGATATTCGGTATTTTGACGATTTTAGGTACAATACTCACCGGAATTTTTTTGAGATGTCGTATTTGAAGTTCGTAATGGATGCTGCAGCCTGTGACAGAAAATTGTCTATGCAGATCCAGGTCTTCGTACAGCTCCGACACAACGGTACCACCCTATATACGCAATTTTGATGATTTTAGATGCATTAATCACCGTTTATTTCAAGTTTCGAATTTGAATATATGACAAACATTGCCTATGTAAATCCACGTCGTATAGACCCCAATATAACGGCTATATTCTGTATTTTTAAGATTTTAACAGAACTTTTAACGGATTGTATGTTTTGAAAATTTCCAAATTCGTTCAAAATGGTGGAAGGTATTCAAAGTTCGACCCGGACGAACTTACTGCTTTTTAACTTGTTTTTAATTTTGTTTACAAAATTCTTATATTGGGGAAAATCTGCGAAACAAGAATGGAGTTTTGGGGTTATTCCACAAGATTGAATCTAAAATAGTAGGACAATACAATTGTAAATTGTACAATGTGTTGCCCATTAACGTCGAAAATGTGCATTTATTTTGCAACCGAACCGAACATATTTCAAGTTCAAATTATTGTATTTTTTATCCAAAACAATTCACACACATACACAAAATGTGTATATGTTGTGACAGAATAGGGGCACCAAAAGAAAAACATTGTATTTAGGAGGTAGCTTTGTTCTACCTTCTGAATTTGTGCCATGCTTTATATCCTATTGTAACCTTAGTCATCACCGAGTTTTTAGAATAAGTGCAAAGGAGTTTATGTAGAACTAATTAAATTTTGGTCCATGATATGAACTAGAAAGCCATCCGATGAATTATCCAGAAAAATCCTGTCAAGTTTAATTAACACCTCATTTACGCGTTCTACAAAGTTTCATATTTTATTAGACCCATAATCAAGGAATTGAAAATATAAATTAAATGTGTTCTATGAAAACATGTTCCTCGTAAATAAGGCTGCATGTATTTAAATCAAGATGAGAATACATAAGAAAATTTTAAGTCATTGGGTGTTTTCTCTTCGTAAAATAAAAATAATGCTCAGATTGACCAAGTTCAATTTTATAGCTTACACGACCTGTTTATTGGGCCTTTCTAAAGTATTTCGAGAACTGTCGTACAACTACAATGTCAAACGTAATAATGGCGAATGTGTTTGATCATCATTATATGAAAGTAGAATATAGGAAAACGGACATCACGCAAAATATATAATTCACGCAATTAAAACTTGACGCACCCATTTATTTTTAGAATTGAAAAATATTGTTATGGGAACACAGCGGTGATAAGAAATAATTATAAATTTTATATGTTGTGTACAATTTACCTGAGCATGCGCATACATTGCATTTCATTTATTCATTTTATAAATTAACTAACATTGAAATATTATTATAGTTTTTTACACTTTACTTATATAATAAATATTAACAAAAAATTATTTTTTCATCATGCTTGAAATCATAAAAGGAATTCTCATCGCGAATGTATTAATCCCTCTGAAGATAAACTTTGCAAAGAGTTTAAGTCTTTAATGGGACGCATTCAAACTAATGGACCCAATAGCAGTTTGGCAAAAGGAGCTGATGAGGGACTACTTTTGTGAGTATACTTTAAACGTTTTAATATGTTAAATTACGCTTTTATCTAGGATTAATTCATCTGACTTATTCAATAATTCGACTTATGATCAAAGGGCAATCTAACATGTTTGGTAAAATTAAGGTTTTAAAGTAATCCTGAAATAAATGTGCACCATTAAAAAAATAAATTTTATCTAATGCAAGTCACATCATTACAACTGGTTGAAAAACTTGAAGAGGTTGTATTCAAGATTGTATTGTTTGCCGACTGGTTGTAGGAAGTTGGGTGTAGATTGTACAAAAAAACAAATTTTTGAATTTTTGTAACGTTTGAATTGTAACGTTTTTGAACATGTCGCATATACTGTTCGTTTTGTGTTTATTTTTGTAGAGACAACACTATTGATAGAGCCTCTAAACATCACGAGAACAGATCAAATGCGTGATTTTAATAAATATGATCTGTATACTATATAAAAGACAATTGTGTTAGTTACTACGCTTATAAATCAAGAACCGCTAATTTTACGAATCAGACAAATTCGGATGAACAAAAAAAAACAATATATTAACCAGCGAAAGAAAATAAACTATTGGAAACGTTTGCAATCGTTTCGTTCTGTATTTTCTGGAAGTAAGAAACGAAACAAAACCGATATTAAGATAACGGGACTTGCTTCTTATTTTGTACTGTTTGTGTAGATGAGTGGAAACAAATACAAAACTGAAATGTACTCTGTTGGTTGACGCAACATTGAAAACGAAACAGTACAATACTCATTACAAACGTTTGCAAACGTTTCCATGTATATTAACTCAACGCATATAATGTGCAAACTAATTAAAAGTTAAAATTATTCATTTCTTGACCATCATACAATGTAACAAGTAAAAAAGCTGTAAGTTCGGCCGGGCCGAACTTTTAATACCCTCCACCATTTGGTACAAATTTGGCAATTTCCAAAGAAAAAAAACCGTTAAAAATTCTGTTAAAATCTTAAAAATACCGAATGCTTATACGACGACGTGGGCCTGCATAGACAACATTTGTCCTAAATTATTACAATATTTAAATGCGAAACTTGAAGAAAAATCTGTTTATAATGTAGCTAAAATCGTCAAAATACCGAATATGGGGGGTACCGTTATATGGAGGCTATAATAAGACGTGGACCTGCACAGACAATTTTCTGGCATGGGCTGAAGTATCCATTACGAACTTCAAATACCTAATTTGAAATAATTCCGGTGAACAATGTCGCTAAAATCATCAAAATACCGAATATCGGGAGGTACCGTTATATGGGGGCTATATGATAACTTGGACCTACATGGCCCATTTACGAACTTAATATATAATATTATTATTTTTTTAATTTTTAATCATTTTTCATATTTTTTTCTTAATGGACATCCCAGTAGTCACTGCCTCATGTGGCCTTGATACCCTGACGCTTTCTTCTCCCTTATTTGAACTTCTGCATCTCTTCCACTAAGACTACACATCTATTGAATTCCTTCAACTTTTTTGATGCTTCCAATCTGAAATGGGATTGGAATAATTTATGTGAAAGATTCCCGGATTTATTATTCATGCATACCTTAAGGGTTCGGTCCAGAAATGGGTCCTAAATTCGCGTGATTTTGTTTTCTGCCAAAGAAAATAATTTCTTGCTGACAATTTTCACAAAAAATCAAAACTAATTTGTCAACAAGGGACAGATTTGAGAAATGTTTGTGGAACATAAGTGTTTCTCAAGCATTGTTGAAAAATTATATTTTTATAATATTGTTCTCAAGCTGCATTGTATTTTTGGTATGTTGGGAAGTTATTACAACATTTAAATGCGAAATATGAAGAAAAATTTGTTTATAATGTAGCTAAAATCATCAAAATACCGAATATAGGGGGTACCGTTATATGGGGGCTATACCAAGACGTGGACCTGCACAGACAATTTTCTGGCATGGGCTGAAGTATCCATTACGAACTTCAAATGCGAAATTTAAAACAATCCCGGTAAATAATGTCGCTAAAATCATCAAAATACCGAATATCGGGGGGTACGGTATATGGGGCCTATACGAAGACGTGGACCTACATGGTCCATTTTCTGTTTTCTGCTGCAGTATCTATTACGAACTTCAAATGCCAAATTTGGAACGGTTCCGTTAAATAATGTCGCTAAAATCATCAAAATACCGAATATCGGGGGGTACGGTATATGGGGGCTATACGAAGACGTGTACCTACATGGCCCATTTTCTGTTTTCTGCTGCAGTATCTATTACGAACTTCAAATACCAAATTTGGAACGGTTCCGTTAAATAATGTCGCTAAAATCATTAAAATACCGAATTACGGGGGTACCGTTATATGGGGGCTATACGAAGACGTGGACCAGCACAGATAATTTTCTGTCTTAGGCTGTAGTATCCATTACGAACTTCAAATGCCAAATTTGAAACAATTCCGGTGAATAATGTCGCTAAAATCATCAAAATACCGAATATCGAGAGGTACCGTTATATGGGGGCTATATGAAAACTTGGACCTACATAACCCATTTACGAACTTAACCTGCCTACTGGCAAAATATACATGTGTGCAAAATTTTAGCCTTCTATCTCAATTTGTTCGAAAGATAGCGTGATTACAACAGACAGACAGACAGACGGACAGACAGACAGACAGACAGACAGACAGACACACAGACACACAGACAGACAGACGGACATGGCTAAATCGTCTTAGAATTTTACGCTGATCAAGAATATATATACTTTGTTGGGTCTGACGTGAGTATTTCGAGGAGTTACAAACGGAATGACAAAATTAATATACCCTCCATAGTATGGTGGAGGGTATAAAAAAGTGCAAAAAACAATATTAAGAATAACAAATCCTAATGTACCAGTCATCATTTCGCACAGCAAACGTTCCCGGCGATTGGTTCGCAAACGATACAACTCGGCGACTCACAGCCGAAGTACATTAAGGCAATCGTATTGTTTGTGTACTTCTGGCATTGAAATATTTGTGGTTTTGTTTGGAGTACAAAACGATTGAAAAAAATTTAAAAGTTTGTGTCTTCGTGAGAGGGGTACGTTAATCGTTTCGTTTGTTTTCGTTCGCTGATTTTACCATGTACGAACCGTTTTTTCAATTTGATTAACTTTATTTAATTGTCTCGATTTCATGAGAACATGTGTTGGCAAATCTATTAAAGGATGATAACTTTTTTAAAATCCCTAAAAAGTTACGAGACAAGATACTCATTGCAAAACTTCTAAAATCGGGAAAAAAAATCGAGAAAAGTTTTTTAATCGAATAGTACATTCTATTGACAAACTTCGTAAGGACCTTTAAACATTTGCTGTAAATGTACCAGCAAACAAGTTGAAGATTTTTTTCTTTTTCAATTTGTGTTTCTTTTTTTATCAATTTTATATAATGCACGATTTGTTTTCAATTTAGGTTATCATATTGAATTTAATCGTTTTTTGTGAACAAAATGTTATTTACTACAATTCATAGAATTTCGAAATCGCGTGAAAATATGCCAATAAAAATAAGAATAAAATGAATGAAAAATCTTTTTGGCGTGAAATTTTTCCAATTCCATATACACCTAAGTCTGTTTTTACACGGTAGATTGGTTCCAGAAGAAGCCGTGTAAAAAAAAACCGTGTAAAAAAAGACATTGATCTTATACAAAAATGGGTGATTTGTTCCTAATCTCTAAAACCTATTAAAATTAGTGAAAAACAAGAATTTTTAATTTTTTTCTTTACCAAACACGTCTTATTGCATTGACAGTTCACAAAATATTAACACGTTTCAATTGCTCTGACCATTAAATTTTATTGTATGCACATAAAGGGAATTCCCCTATATTAGTGCTATTCACATTTGCTTTGACCAGTAACAATTGTTTGTACGCGCTAAAGGGGAATTCACTTAAATCTTTAAGCTAGTGTTCGCAAACTATCGATGGTTTCAGACTTTTCTTTCATAAATACTTTTTTCTGATATGAACATTCTTCGCAAAAATTAAATTTGACAAAAAAAAATTTAAGTACATAAAATTTTAAATCGTGCTAAATGGAATAAAATCGTGTAAAAAACATTAAAAATATTCAATTTTCAAACCGTGTTATATCAAAACCGTGTAAAAAAAGACCGTGTAAAAACAGACTTAGGTGTACTATATTGAAGTGTTAATTTTTTATTGTATTGAATTCTAAATGAATAATATCAAAAATGAGCAATACGATATTAAATAGCGATTTTTCATGTCTAAAATTGGCATCTAGTTTTCAACTAGCGAACACATTTAAACAAACACAAATGACCGACAAAACGTTATGGGCTCATTTCAAAATATGGACCTACTTCTTTCACATGATAATAATCCGTTCAATGAGAACTCAAAATGCAAAAATCATTATGACTGCAATCAGTGAAATACCGAATATAAAGGGTTCAAAATTGTAGAGCGAATTGGACATTAAGAAAAGGATTTGTTCTTTAACTTTCAAAATACCTTAAATCGCTTTTGCAAGTCAAGATATGGGTCATAAATCCGGGATAAAAATACAACCCAATTTTAACAATATTTTTCATACTAATTTCGCCAAAAGTTGGTATTTTGAGAAGAAACCATCCTTGCAAAAACTGATCCCCTTTTGGTACAACCATCATATGATTTAAGCTATTTTCGGGGTCTTCGCCCCTTTTTTCATTTTCGACCCTTATTTGGCAGCTTTGTTTCTAAGGGGTGTACAAAAACCCTTCTCGTACAATGTTCGCAGTAGGATCCATCTTGGTGTTAGCCACATTAATCAATTGATTTGGCTAAAAAATTGTATTTAGACTATTCTGGGATAGAACTCTTACAGTTATTTGTCCACATCCGCATTTATTTAAGTATAGTCCCCACATTATGTCTACCCCTAATTCCCCTTTCCGAACCAATGTGTGGTCAGAAAAGAAAATTTGTATTCTATTGAATTTGTAACCCTCAGGAGAATATTGGTTAGGAACGTTGATTTGGGATATACGTCTATACGAAATAAACTCCGAAATGTCAAACTGGGACTCATTCAGTCGGAAATTGTGGCGGAAATATGAAAAAATTACGAAAAATTGTTTAATCGTCATTGAATTATACTATGATGAAAAGTATAGACTTTATGGGAAGATCCCACGCACAATTTAAATGAGAAACAAGTAATAAAGCTGTAAGTTCGGCCGGGCCAAACTTTTAATACCCTCCACCATTCGGTACAAATTTGGCAAAATCTTAAAATCATAAAAATACCGAATGCCTATACGACGACGTGGACCTGCATAGACAACTTTTGTCATAAGTTATTACAATATTTAAATGCGAAACTTAAAAAAAAATCTATTTATATTGTAGCTAATATCATCAAAATACCGAATATAGGGGGTGCCGTTATATGGAGGCTATACGAAGACGTGGACCTGCACAGATAATTTTCTGGCATGGGCTGAAGTATCCATTACGAACTTCACATGCGAAATTTGAAACAATCCCGATAAATAATGTCGCTAAAATCATCAAAATACCGAATATTGGGGGGTACGGTATATGGGGGCTATACGAAGACGTGGACCTACATGGCCCATTTTCTGTTTTATGCTGAAGTATCTATTACGAACTTTAAATGCCAAATTTGGAACCATTCCGTTAAATAATGTCGCTAAAATCATCAAAATACCGAATATCGGGGGGTTCCGTTATATTGGGGCTATATGAAGACGTGGACCTACGTGGCTCATTTTTATACCCTCCACCAAAAAAAGTATGGAAGGTATATTAAGTTCGTCATTCCGTTTGTAACTCATCGAGTAACTCCTGTCAGTCCGTCTGTTGTAATCACGCTACAGTCTAAACGAATTAAGATAGAAAGCTAAAATTTTGCACAGATCTCTCTTTTGTCTGCAGGCAGGTCAAGTTCGAAGATGGGCTATATCGGTCCACGATATCGTATAGCCCCCATATAACGGTACCCCCGATATTCGGTATTTTGATGATTTTACCCACATTTTTCATCGGAATTGTCTGAAAATCCACAAAAGGAATCCCTTGTGGGCATTTTACCCCCTCAAAAAGAATTGTCTATATAGGTTTACGATATCGTATATCCCCCATATAACTGTACCTCCCGATATTCGGTATTTTGATGATGTTAGCCACACTTTTCAATGGAATTGTCTTAAAATCCACACAAGGAGTTCCTTGTGGGTACTTTATACCTCGGCAGAGAATTATCTATATCGGTCCACGATATCGTATAGTCCCCATATAACGGTACCCTCCGATATTCGGTATTTTGATGATTTTACCCACATTTTTCAACGGAATTGTCTGAAAATCCACACAAGGAGTTCCTTGTGAGTATTCCACCCTCTGTATAGGTCCACGATATCGTATATCCCCCATATAACGGAACCCCCAATATTCGGTATTTTGATGATTTAACCCACATTTTTCAACGGAATTGTCTGAAAATCCACACAAGGAGTTCCTTGTGGGTGTTTTATATCTCAGCAGAGAATTATCTTTATAGGTACACGATATCGTATATCCCCATATAACGGTACCCCCGATATTCGGTATTTTGATGATTTTACCCACATTTTTCAACGGAATTGTCTGAAAATCCACACAAGGAGTTCCTTGTGGGTACTTTATACTTCGGCAGAGAATTATCTATATAGGTACACGATATCGTATTTCCCCCATATAACGGTACCCCCGATATTCGGTATTTTGATGATTTTACCCACATTTTTCAACGGAATTGGCTGAAAATCCACACAAGTAGTTCCTTGTGGGTACTTTATACCTCGGCAGAGAATTATCTATATAGGTCCAAAATATCGTATAGCCCCCATATAACGGTACCCCCGATATTCGGTATTTTGATGATTTTAGCCACATTTTCAAATCGTATTGTCTGAAAATCCACACAAGGAGTTCTTTGTGAGCACTTTACCCCCAGAAAGGAGGAATTATCTATATCGGTCCACGATATCGTATAGTCCCCATATAACGGTACCCTCCGATATTCGGTATTTTGATGATTTTACCCACATTTTTCAACGGAATTGTCTGAAAATCCACACAAGGAGTTCCTTGTGAGTATTCCACCCTCTGTATAGGTCCACGATATCGTATATCCCCCATATAACGGTACCCCCAATATTCGGTATTTTGATGATTTAACCCACATTTTTCAACGGAATTGTCTGAAAATCCACACAAGGAGTTCCTTGTGGGTGTTTTATATCTCAGCAGAGAATTATCTTTATAGGTACACGATATCGTATATCCCCATATAACGGTACCCCCGATATTCGGTATTTTGATGATTTTACCCACATTTTTAACGGAATTGTCTGAAAATCCACACAAGGAGTTCCTTGTGGGTACTTTATACTTCGGCAGAGAATTATCTATATAGGTACACGATATCGTATTTCCCCCATATAACGGTACCCCCGATATTCGGTATTTTGATGATTTTACCCACATTTTTCAACGGAATTGGCTGAAAATACACACAAGTAGTTCCTTGTGGGTACTTTATACCTCGGCAGAGAATTATCTATATAGGTCCAAAATATCGTATAGTCCCCATATAACGGTACCCCCGATATTCGGTATTTTGATGATTTTAGCCACATTTTCAAATCGTATTGTCTGAAAATCCACACAATGAGTTCTTTGTGAGCACTTTACCCCCAGAAAGGAGGTAGGTCCGCAATATCGTATATCCCCCATATAACGGTACCCCCGATATTCAGTAGTTTGATGATTTTAGCCACTTTTTCCAATGGAATTATCTGAAAATCCACACAAGGAGTTCCTTGTGAGTACTTTACATCCAGACATAGATTTGTGTTAATAGGTCCACAATATCATATACACCCCCATATATCGGCATCTTCTTATATTAGATATTGTAAAGATTTAAAAAAATTAATGGATTTTATTTTTTTGAAAATTTTCTAATTCGTTCCAAATGGTGGAGGGTATTCAAAGTTCGGCCCGGCCGAGCTTACTGCTTTTTTACTTGTTTGACTTAGGATGTAGTATCCATTACGAACTTCAAATACCAAACTTGGGACGATTCCGTTAAATAATGTCGCTAAAATCATCAAAATACCGAATATCGGGTGGTACCGTTATATGGGGGCTATACGAAGACGTGGATCTGCACAGATAATATTCTGTCTTAGGCTGTAGTATCCATTACGAACTTCAAATGAAAAATTTGAAACAATTCCGACGAATAATGTCGCTAAAATCATCAAAATACCGAATATCGGGAGGTACCGTTATATGGGGGCTATATGATAACCTGGACCAACATGGCCCATTTACGAACTTAACCTGCCTACAGGCAAAATATACACGTGTGGAAAATTTTAGCCTTCTATCTCAATTTGTTCGAAAGATAGCGTGATTACAACAGACAGACAGACGGACATTGCTAAATTGTCTTAGAATATTACGCTGACCAAAAATATATATACTTTGTTGGGTCTGACATGAGTATTTCGAAGAGTTACAAACGGAATGATAAAATTAATATACCCTCCATAGTATGGTGGAGGGTATAAAAAATAAATTCTCATCTTACGGTAATGAGTTTAAAAGAGTAATTATTTTTTTAACGATGTCCGTCTGTCTGTCTGTTGAAATCACGATACAGCCCACATTATTTGACGTAGGGCGCCAAAATTTAGCAGAGCAATTTGTATTGTGTCTAGGATGGTAGGTATTGAAAATGGTATAGTCCCCATATAACGATACCTCCCGATATTCGGCATTTTAATGGTTTTTGCCACATTTCTTCGAATGTTTCCTTTACTCTAAGGTGGAAGGTATTAAAAGTTTGGCCCGGCCGAACTTAATGTTTTTTTACTTGTTATATATTATATGGTCGCCATGCCAAAATATTCAATTTTGATTAGAAAATACTTCCCAAAGCATCAAGCCACTCAAAATCTTAACGCACTTTTAAATAGCGGCTATGCAAAATGGGGAAACTTCTTAGGAATATTGTATAAAAGTTCAAATATTAACCTAAATATTTTGCCTTCATTGCGATTTCAACGAACGGCCGCATACACAGACGGGTATAGATTAATTGACATAGGGTTTTACACTGGTAAAAAATAAATACCTAACAACATGGTGTTCTAAAAGTTACGAATTCAAAATTACTTTTGATTTGGAAATTATTGCTAAGACTTTAATAATACCGATAACTGAGATTTGAAACTATAATTAAATACGATGATATAACAAATATAAAGAGATACTGGGCAATAGAAAATAAATCATAAAATGGACTTTTGTTGTAATATATTGACAAATGTTTTATAACCTCGAAAATGCTTTCAAGCCCTTCAAAGTACCTCAAATCGGCCAAATTAGAGCACATTTGGACGAATATCAGGAGATATTATTATATAAATATATCTAAATGAGAACAATTATATACCTTTTGTAACATCAATCATCCTATGAATAATATAAAAGGCTTGCAAAGTTTGAAAGACGCATATTAAATTTGGTGACCTCTATCGTAATTGCAAATGGTGAACGGAGAGGCTCACTGACATAATTTAATCGACAATGATTTCTACTCTTTCATATACTTTATGGTTTCCCTAATTTTTATAAATCAATGAAACTTTAAACGGGTCAAACTTTTTTAGGGTCCATTTTATATACTTTAACCATACAAAAAGGGCCTCAAATATTTTGCTTTATACTCAGCAAAAGTTACGATAGAGTTTTAAATTTGATACAGTGTTAGGGGTTACATGAAGAATCATTTGTAGAAAACTTGTATCAAGTCGGTCTGCATTGTGATGATTTTCGAATCGAATTGGCTTAAAAGTTGGCTACTTTGGGGGTAGAGAACCATCTTACATGGGGCTATTATAAACTGCTGATGTATGCTTTTTTATCGGCCCAAACACGATATGTATGCTCGATATTTTCGACCGATTTCGTCTATATCATGCATCAAACACGATATGTATGTTCGATTCCAATGTAATTTGGAAAGAGTGACGAAATTTGTTAAAATATAAATTTGCCTAATTATATTGAAATCGGTGCGGATTTGGATATAGATCTCACATATATTTTCGACCGATTTCGTTTATTTGATACACAAAAGTGACTAAGTTTGGTACAAAAATAAATCTGTCGAATTATATTCAAATCTGTTCAGATTTGGATATAGCTCCCATATATATTTTCGGCCAATTCACATATTTGATGCACCATGAGTGACTAAATTTGGTACAAAAATAATTTGCCAAATTATATTGAAATCGGTTGAGGTTTGGTTATATCTCCGATATATATTTTTCGGTCTATCTCATGTATTTTATGTACAAAACACGTTATGTATGTTCGATACCAATGAAATTCAGAATGTATGGCGGAATTTGGTTACAATAATATATTTGTCAAATTAATTAGAAATCTGTTAATATTTGGATATAGCTTCCATATATATTTAAACATATTTGATGCACCAAACACGGTATGTACCTCCAATTTCAATGAAATATGGAAGATGTGACGGAATTTGGTGTAAAAGTAATTTTGTCAAATTATATTGAAATCGTTTCGGATTGGAAAATGATTTATTAACTTTGTCATTCCCTTTGTAACTCCTCGAAATACTCATGTCAGACCCAACAAAGTATATATTCCAGATCAGCGTAAAATGCTTTTTACCGATGTCCGTCTGTTTGTCTGTCTGTCCGTCTGTCTGCCTGTTGTAATCACGCTATCTTTCGAATGAATTGTAATAGAAGGCTAACATTTTTCACACATGTTTATTTTTTCAGTAGGCAGGTTAAGTTCGTAAATGGGCTATGTATATCCACGTTTTCATGTAGCCCTCATATAACGGTACCTCCCGATACTCGGTATTTTGATGATTTTAGCGACATTATTTACCGGAATTGTTCCAAATTTGGTATTTGAAGTTCGAAATGGATACTACAGCCTATGCAGGTCCAGGTCTTCGTATAGGCCCCATATATCAGTACCTCCCTATATTCGGTATTTTGACAATTTAGGTAAAATACCCACCAAAATTGTTTGAGATGTCGTATTTGAATTTCGTAATGGATGCTACAGCCTATGACAGAAAATTGTCTATGCTGGTCCAGGTCTTCACACAGCTCCGATATAACGGTACCTCCCTATATACGATATTTTGATGATTTCAGCTACATTATTCACCGTTTATTTCAAGTTTCGAATTTGAATATGGTAATGGCTTATGACAAACAATGCCTATGTAGGCCCACGTCGTATAGACCTCAATATAATGGCTACATTCGATATTTTTAAAATTTTAACAGAATTTTTTAAGGATTCTATTTTTTGAAAATTTTCAAATCCTTTCCAAATGGTTGAGGGTGTTCAAAGTTCGGCCCGGCCGAACTTACTGCTTTTTAACTTGTTCCATTATGCATTTTGTCTAGTCTTTACCATTTTAGCCCTTTGACTACTCAAAAAAGTTGAAAAATGTCGAGTACATCACACATATATCTCATGTAAAACGAATCGAGTACCAGATCAAGTCTAAATTTGTTCTGGGGTCATATTTATATTAGACATCATGACGAAACCTGAAAAATATTGGTTCTCGTACCTTCCATCAAAAGGTTAGAAATGTTCGCTTGTGTAATAAAATGGATCAAAATCTATATAAAAAAGAATGTTGTGTTAGTTACTACGCTTATAACACAAGATTTTAACGATTCAGAAAAATTCGGAATTGTCTCTTGGCAGAAAATGATAAAATCCATTGCATGCTTTTTGGGCCAACAATTATGTAACACCTCGAAATTTTCATCCCCACATAGAAACCTATATATGGATCTTCCTATCTCGCCGAGCTGAGTCGATCCAGTTATGTATGTCCGTCCGTCCGTCTGTCCCTGTTGATTTGTAGTCGAACTACAGGTCGCAATTATGATCCTCACGAAATTCAAAATGGAGGTGAGGTTAAAGTCAGAATAGAAGTCTATTATTTTTGGAGATGATCAAAAAATTTTTAGGGGTTAAAATGGGCCAAAAACGCATTTTGCTTACTTATTTTGTTTTCTTTTTGAACCACAAGACTACACATCATATTACAAATGTGTAGTCTTGTGGGTAGTATAAATCGATTTTGTGTATTTATTGGGTAAGTGGAACTATACGAGTAATATCATTTCAGAGAAAAAGAGTCATTTTCTCGCAAAAATTCTAAAATCGGGGAAAATCGAGAATATTTATTTAATTGAATCGAATTTCAAAATGATAGCCCATTCTATTAGCAAACTTCGTAAAGACCTTTTAACATTTGCTGCCAACACAACTGCATGGGGTTCATATCAAAACGTGAACCTACTTCTTTCATATGGCTATAATCCATCTAATGAGAACTCGAAATGCAATATTCATTGGGACTACAATCAGTGAACTACCGAATATACCGAAAATTCTTCCAAAATCTTTTATATACTTAAATCACAGGTACAGTTTTATGCAATAGCGAGTAACGACATTGCGCAACAGCCAACCCGGGGGCTGGAAAAGTCTAAGTGGATAGTATTCGGTTAGTAGATCAAAATTCCAAAAAGGGTTTTGGTTTACAAGGCTAAAATTTTTTAGGGTCCACTATATAACTTTAACCGTACTCAAAGGGCTTCAAAATCTATGAAGTTATCCCCTGACTTTTGCTTTCCGGGGCCTTGGCCATATTTTTCAATTGATTCATATTTAGCATCTTGGCTTCTAAGGGGACAGAAAACCTCTTCGCAATGTAGGTCAATGTTTTGGAGTAGCGCCTATATAAAGGTACCTCCTAATTTAACCTATTTCGAGGAACTTGACAACATTTTCAAAACGATTTGGCTAAAAATGTGTATTAAAGTGTAGGTATATATATTTGTATAGTCTCTTAAAACCGTATCACCCAGGTTCACCGATCTATAGTGATTTTAAAAGATTGGCATACACACACACTGTTACTGTTTAATTGTCACTAAATTTTTCTATGATAAAAAAGCCTTTATGGGGACTCTAACGCACAATTTATAAATGGTTGTTACATACTTTTTTAACACCTGTGCTTAAGTCTTTTTAGTTGTAAAGCTACTTCTCAGTACTTTTCAAAGCTTCTCTGCATTGCAGGAAAGTACGCAGAATGCATATCGAAACCATTTCCAAGGAGGGCGGCCAAAAATTAACCATTTCTTTCTACAAACATTAGATCTATTATAAAGATGAAATATATAGGTATAATATTAATGATACCAAAAATGTATATACATAAATTAGTAATCAAATGCCCTTTCCCACTTCTCTTTACTTTTTTAATTGATAAAAAGTATAGGGTAAGTGTACCTAAGTTCGGCATGTCCCAGTAGTCGGCACTTTTTATTTTCAAGCCCAAATAAATGAAACTATTATAACTAAATGTATGTATTTACTTCAAATATATTGTCAGCTATCTTTGTGCACAATTTTGCTAAGAAAAGATGAATTATTCTAATAAAAATTAAATTTTTGTCTGTGAAGGTCCTCAACAATTCATATTCTTAAGAAAAGTACAATAAAGACGTCGAATCAGTTTAACTAAACAAAAATGTTATGTTGTTAATGAATTAATTTTTTATTATTATTAATTATTCTTACAAAAAAATTGGTATGCCGATTGTTGGAAAATGCCATACCGACAATTGGCAAGTGGTGCGACTACTGGCAAAAAAGCATTGTTTTAATAAAACTACAAATTTATGAAATTTAATAAAAAGTTATTAAAACTTTATTTATTATTGCAAAAACTATACAAAATTTCGAATTTGAATAAATTAACTTTGTAATAATTGAAATGTTCCACTCAGAATGGTGAGCGATTAAAAACGCGAAAATCCTAAAAGTGCCGACTACTGGTACACTTACCCTACTCTTTTACAGAATAAAGATGTTAGTATGTCAGTATACCCAACCGCAAAACTCATTATTTTTACATTTTTTATGCCCACTTATGGGCACTTATTCGTGATCCATATAGCCATGTCTGTCTGTCGAAATCACGATAAAATACACGCAATAAAAGATAGAACATTACACGAGCATTATATTTATATAGTTTGTTTGGTACAGACAATGGCTACATCAGTTTGCGTTTAAGAATAGCCGATAAACGAATTGCCGAGATAGCCGAGAAACGAACGAAAATTGCATTTTCCTAGTTTCCTTAAAGTGTGCAACCTTTCTTTTTGAGTCATGTTTATTTTTAATGTTTTCAACCAATTAAGCTGTAATTTTTCAGTTTATTTTGGTCCACTGTAGTCTGGCATTTTTGGTTCTAAATCCACTTTTTGGTGAAACACCCATATAACGGTTTCTGTTTCGGTCACAATTTGTGTTACTTAAACTTGTGACATATTTTCGCCATTCAGAATGCCCGTTCCTTACTCTGATCCTTGTTGAAAATAGTTGTTGATCATCGTAAAGCAGTTCTCGACATAACTGTATTGGTTTTATTGCCCTGATGGCAAATTTACTATCCGTTAGAGTATTTATGGTAGTTGGTCTGGTGTTACTACTAAACCAGTTCAGAGCCTTTGTGATTGTTTGGATTTCCCCCTCGAGAGCCGTATTGTGGTTCGGTGGGCGAAGAGAGATTCCAGTCTCCATGTCTTACAAAAAGAAGACTAGCCCCGTTCCCTCTTATATATATATATATTTTAGTTTATATTGTTTAGACCTTATTGTGTACAGTCCAAGGTTCTTGAAATAATGCAATATGTATCACACCTTTAATTAGATTGATTGATCTGGATGACCCTGATCATTGGTCCCCCAGTGAGCGGGCTTATAGGGAGTCGCTGATCTCTTTTGCTTCGCATTCGCATTATTGCTTTGATACTCCCTCTCTCAACATTTTTAGGCTATGTTGGCCGATCCTCTCCTACCTTCGAGAATTATTACGCCATGTCATTCGCCTTGGCCTGACAGGATATTTAGAGGTCGTCTAGGCCCACCACAAAGAGAGTACGATCCACGCGCTCCTCCCACCCCATAACGTCCCAAGTCTTGTTCTACAGGTCAAAGACTTCGAGTCCGATGAAAACGGGTTCCTTACTAAGGCGAGAAAAATCCTCCTTTCCATGAGTGTGATTTACTTTCAACCCGCTTCCCGAAGACTTCAACATTTGACTGCAAACAAATCATTTACATGTTCCGCATGTCTTTTCTGCTTTCGCTGAGCCTCATTTAACGGAACTACAGATTTTGCGTCCGAGTCTACAGCCACGATCGTCATCTTATTGTTGCGGCGTCTTTTGTTATTCCTTGTTTTTAGCTCCTTACAATTTTTTTCTTTTGGTGCCCTTATTCTGTCAGAACATATATGTATACATTTTGTGTATGTGTGTGTATTGTTTTGAATAAAAAATACAATATTTGAAATTATTTCAAAACTGGTTGCAAAATAAATGCAAATTTTCGACGCAAATGAATAAAAAATTTTACAATTATGTGATAAAACTGTATTGTCCTACTATTTTCAATTCCTTGGTAGAAGAATACTGGTAGTCGCATCGACACAGCTGCTGGGACAATGAACTGTCAAACTGATTTTGGAATTGAAAATGTTGAATTAATAATTATTGAAATTTGTAAAAATTGTTGAAAAATGCATATTATAACAACCTCCTATAAAAAGGCATTTAAAAATCGACTTATTTTTGATAAAACATTAAAAAAAAATTTGACATCAATATTCTCAAGCTTTGAAGCAACTACCTATATTCTTCTAACAGGATTCCATCCATGGCTCAATAAGAAAGATTGCTCAACTTCAAAGAAAGAAGAAAAATGCTACTCTGTGCTGTTGGTTTTGTTTATTTTGGGGTTATTCTACAAAATAGAATGTAAAATAGTAGGAAAATACAGTTTTATCCCAATATTGTACAATGTGTTGCCTATTAACACCGAAAGTATGCATTTATTTTGCAACCAAATTTGAAATAATTTCAAATTATTGTTTTTTTTATTCAAAACAATACACAGATATACACACATGTGTGTGTTTTGACAGAATAAGGGCACAAGAAAAAAATTGTATTAGAGGTGTAGCTTTGTTCTACCTTCTGTAATTGTGCCATGATTCCATCTTGTGGAATAACCCCGAAATTCCATTCTTGTTTCGCGGCTTTTTCCCAATATAATAATTTTGTTAAAAAAATAAAAATAAAAAAGCCAAATGTTGCATATTTAAAAGTCTATTTGACACTATAAGACTCTAGCACAAAGTTACATTTTTGTAGTTTCTTTGAAGTTGAGCAACCTTTGTTATGTCTTCCTGAACTTAAACCTCTGTCCCCGGGATAACCTCTTATTGTTTGTGATGAACTTTGCAATACTTTTGCTCACCTCGTCTACCATTTTATCGACCAACTCCTTAGCGGGGATTTAAACAACGCTATTTTTTTTTTGCAGTTGATTCAAAATCTGAGCTACAGTTGCTACCTGTTTCTGATGGCTTCACATCCTTCCTACATTTGCCCGAAGGCTGGATGCTTGTAGTTTTGTATCTTGCTACAGATGAGAAAACACCCACATCTGTCGGATGTTGCTCACGATTAGTGTGTGTTCGTGTCTTCTCGAAAAACGACGTGTTCGTGCCGGATTAGTTTTTTTTATTGTTTTTTATTCGACACGATTTAGTGCATTTACGAGGTTAGTATTTAGGAAAACCAGTTGCTATAAGATGTCAATTTCATTAGACCTAATTGAAGTGTATCCTCATTAAGGAGATTAACCTGAAAAAAGTGTAATGTAAACATGCCATTGTATCAATATAAACAAGGTTATGGATGGAAGGTAAAAACGCTTGGGAATTAAAAAATGAATGTCATATAAATTTTTTGCTAGTCGCATAAATATAATTTTGTTAAATAATATAAATTTAACTCCAAAAATAATACAAAATATATCTACAATGTATATGTCTACAATGTCAACATTTAAACAAAAAGTTCAAAACATAAAAATTGTAAAATTAATGAGAAAAAAAGTCTACAGACCATAGAAATGCATGAACAACTTTCGTTTTTATACACAATTAAGTGCAGGTATATCAATGTCCAAGTCACATTTTTAAACTGAATGACATCCAGGATTAAGAATAGCCCGCCCGCATGTAATTATCATTGTTTCAACTCTATAATTGAGTATTTAGGTTCGAAGCCGATAAAAACTACGTGGAAGAATCCACATAATTAATATACAATTAACTACTTTGTAATGAAAAACTAACAATTTTAGCATTTTTGCTGTATTTCCTCGAAAAAATCGTCAACAAGAGATAATATCCTCAAAACTGTATTTTGAATAGGTGTTCATGAAACAATTGGAAATATCATAAGACTGAAATTAATTCGCAATTGTTCTCTATAAATTTTTAAAATAAAAAACGATAGTAGTATCGGTTTTAAAATTCTTTTTTTTTCAGAGCCGACTATGTAACATGGAATGGTGCAAATCCAGAATTTTACAAAGGACAAGGTAATTTAGCCACTGGACCAGATATATCATTACGAAGTGAGCCGCTTTATAAGCCGTATGGGCCAAATCCAGATTTGTGCAAAGGTCCGAAAGCTACTTTAGCTAAGGGAAGCATATATAATCAACAGAACGCCAGCAGTAGCAAAACGATTAATATCAAATGCAATTAAGAAAATATAGCGTATATCTCTTCCCACTTAAAATATATGTGCCAAATTTCTAAGTTTTTATCTAATATAATTTGTGAACATTTAAACTGATAATAAAAATTTAATTGAGTCATAATACTCATGTCCTCTATTTTTTAACTTTTAACAACATTCGTTGTTTTTATTATTTTTTGGAAATAATATTTGGTCTGTTCCAGAACTGCAAGAATCTAAAAGGTTTTAGTACGATAACCGAAAGTAGTAGATTTACAATTCAGCACCTATTTAAAATTAATACCGGTAATGAAACACACAAAAACCAGTAAAAAAAAGTGAAAAGGTCGGGCGGGGCCGACTTTGAATGCACTTTTCTCGAAACTAAAGGTGAGAATACATAAAAAGCGTTTTTACTGGCTTAAGTCATCGGCTGGGTTCTTGGTAAAGGAACAAAGGCATTTTAGGTTGACTTAGTTCGATTTTGGCTCGATGACTTAAGCCGGTCAAAAAACGACTTTTATGTATTGTATGATGCTGAGAAACCCGAAACTAAAAATGTGATTCTCTTGGGATAAGAGGACGATGTCAAATATAATTTTCATAAACTTTAAATTTATATATATATATATATATATATATATATATATATATATATATATATATATATATATATATATATATATATATATATATATATATATATATATATATATATATATGTATATATATATATATATATATATATATACATATATATAAATATATTTTTTTTGTCCGATTTCATGTATTTGATGTACCAAACACGATGCGTATTTCCGTTTCCAATGAAATTTGCACAATAATTAATTTACCAAATTACTTTGAAATCGGTTCAGATTTGGGTATAGCTCTCATATATACTTTCGACCGATTTCGTTTATTTGATGCACCAAACACGATACGAAAGTCCGATTTCAATGAAATTTAGAATGTGGGCGGAATTTGGTACAACAATAAATTTTTCAAATTATATTGAAATCGGTTCAAATTTGAATATAGCTCCCATATCCCATAGCTAGAGCAACTAAATTTGGTACCAAAAAAATTGTCAAATTATACTCAATTCGGGATATAGCTTTCATATATATTTTGCGGCCAAATAATGAAGATATTGGTTTTAAAATTATTACACGACATACTGTTGACTTTACGTCCAATCTTAAATATTTATATGGGGGCTGAGGAACTGACCACGCCTACTTTTTAATCTATATATAAACTAATTGTTGTTCGTTGGTAATTGAATCAGTTGAGACCGGCTGCAACCATTTGGATATTTTTTTTTGAATGTTCGTCCTACCCCGATTTAGGTTTTTATGCAAAGAAAAAGTGACCAAGCCAAATTTTGCGCCCACTTTTTCGATTTATCTAAAATCCTAATATTTGCCGACGTAATCTTGACTCTCTCCCTCCAACCCTAGGTATCTGCTTGGGGTCAGAGGAACTGGCCACACCACCCTCTTTAAATTTATATGTAAAAAATTTGAAAAAGTATAGTAACACATCAATTGAGAACGGCTGGGCCAATTTGACTCAAATTTTCTTTTGGTTTTTTTGTAATTACAGCGGAAACGTTAAAAGTAAATTTTGAGAAAAATCGCGGAACTGAAAACATTGACTGTTCAATCATGATATAGAATTTTGTGTAGAATTGTTTCAGAATGCCTTTGGAATCGAAAATTCTTATTAAAAAAACCCGAAAAAATCGAGAGTTTGCATATTTTCTATACATGCTGTCATATGGTTGCCATACCCAAATTTTCAATTTTGATTAGATATGGAAATAATCCCTCCAACGAAAACTCAAAATGCAAAATTCATTGGGACTTTAATCAGTAAAATACCGAATATGAAGAGGCACTGAAATATGCGGACTATACAAAATAGTGAAGTGAATTGGAAATATTCTAAGAAAGGGATTCATTTACTCGGAAAATTCTTCCGAACCCTTAAAAGTAACCTTAAAACATAGGCAACATTATACGGGACTATGCGCTATCGTCAGTAATTGCACTGCGCCGAAGATAATCTTGGGGTTAGGAAATTTTTCGGTTGGTAAATAAAAATCCCAAAAGAGGGGTTTCCGGATCTAACATTATAGAGTCCATTTTATATAGCTTAACCAAACACAAAGGCAAATATTTTGCCCTAAACTCCGCAAAATATACGATGGAGTTTTAGTTTTGATACAGTTCTAAGGGTTACATGAGGAATCATTTGTACAAAATATGTATCAGGTTGGTCTACATTGTGATATAGCCCCTTTCAAATTTCCCAAATGTTGGTAATTTGAGATTTTAGAAAGAGAAACAAATTCTTTCAAATAATTATAAGTATAGGACCATGTTTGGTATAACTTTGATATGAAGGTATCCGGTGATTTCAGCTATTGCCAGGGTCTTGGTCACATTTTTCAATTGATTTTGCCTTTATTTGGCATGTAGCTTCTGGTAGAAGACCTCTTCGCAATGTTCTTTTTAATGTCAATGTTTCGGAGTAGCGCTCATATAAAAGTACTACCTGATTTTACCTATTTCGAGGTATTTGATTATATATTCGAATCAATGTTTCGGAGTAGCGCTCATATAAAAGTACCTCCTGATTTAACACATTTCGAGAGTTTTAAACATATACTGTATACTTTTTTATATATATGCTACATTATTTAGGTTTTTAGTATTTTTCGATAGACGTATTTATTTATATTTCATCGATTCATCATTTATACTAAAAGTTGTGCCACTTATGTCTGCCAGATTTGTGATATGTATATATATATATATATATATATATATATATATATATATATATATATATATATATATATATATATATATATATATATATATATGTGGTGGCGATATTGGTGCTATATATATATATATATATATACATATCACAAATATATATATATAGCACCAATATCGCCACCAGTAAACGCCAGTAAACGTAAAACGATACAAATTCCCAACCCATACAAAGAGTTTTCATAGACCACAGAAGGCCGGAATAACTTGCGCTACTGGAAGTTTGGATAAGACCGAGTCATAACTCTCGTGAAAAGCTGGAGCAGCAAAGTAAAATGGCTATACAACAGAGACAGGTCGTAAAGGGCTAGCATGGACCCATACAAATCAGCCGCCAGTTCATCTGGGCCACCTGGAAATGTTCACGATAAATTACATTTCAAGGCCAATGCTGAACATAATCTCAACACCTAGGATTTGAATAAAATTGCACCACATGGCATGAATTCACCCGCCGGAACACTTTTTCATTTTCTTTTTAATTTTATACTGGCAATTCACTCTAAAATTGCTCTTACATTTTGAAATATCAAAAAAAAAAAATACTTTTAGTGAAGAAGACATAGGCTGGTTATTACATCTTGCCGATAAATAAAAAAGTGATGTTGTCGGAAACATAAATGGTTTTTCGTTATTACAAGTTTCATTTAAGTATGAACTGTCTGATAAGCAAAAAGTCAGACCATCTTCCCTTTATCTTTATCGTAAAGTTTACTGTATTGATATTGCCATATTTTATATTGATAATATGGCAATAACAGCAACATTTATTTTAATAAAAAAATGGGTAACGCAAATAGTTTATTTTATATTGAAGAACTGAATTACAAATTTTATTTCACGAAATTAATTACAAATTCGCTTTTTTACATTTTTAAACTAAAATGAAGATGCCATTGTGAAAAAATGTAGTGACTACCAGTTACTTTAACAAAAAGCTTGCCATATCTCTGTAAAAAAATCATATATTCTAAGGAAAGATGTAATAATGAGAAGCCGATAAAGTTCACATCCTTCACTTTTCCTAAAGTAAGGGATAACAAAAAAGGACTATAAAGGAAAGATATAAGAACGCGTCATAAACAAACTTTGTTTTTGTGTTGCATTCATTTAGGGCGAATTCAGCATTACAACAACTTGTTTTGACATTTAAAGGCGCCGTCAGCTGGGGTGATGCGACTACCTAGTATCTACCTTGCTACTGACTGTTTGCAACAGAAATTTGTTGTTAGTAAGATTCGGTGTTTCCACATCATGTGTAATTACACATATCGTTGTTGCATGTGTAAATCATGTGCAATTTGTTGTTTTACTATTTTAACACTTTTTTAAAAACTTTCCTCCCAAAGGGTACTGATTTTTGCAAAGGCGAGAAATGATTTACTGAAAAATGTTAGGCACTTAAAGTGCTTGTTTTTTTACCAGAGTCGTCGTATCAATAGCCTACAAAAGTGCCCACACACGTCTCCGGGATGAATTCATGATATTGGTAGCGTTCAGCAAATGTTGCAATGCTGTCAGTTTCGTTTTGAAAACTACTACTCTGTAATAAAATAATTATACATAATTATATTTTTTAGTTATAATTTGACATAAAACGAATTTACGTTTATTTTTTGGCTTATAGTAATTGTTATTGAAAATATTACCTTAAATCAAAACAAGTAAGCAATGGCTACAGTCGAGCGGGGCCGACCGTTGAATACCCTACAACACTATAATAAATGATACAGTTTATATAGGCCAGATACTTCAAAGTATTCCGCAAGATATTGTGACAAATAATAAAAGAAAACCATCAGGTTTCGTTCTCTAATTTTGGAATAATAGCAACTTTAACTAATTTGCTTATTTCCAATTTATTGGTAGATGTTGCACGTAAATGGTCTTCCTAGATCTGGAACCAATATTTCCCAAAGACCTTTAATCTCTCAGAAGTGGCAAAAGATTAATATTTATTATTGGTTTTTGACTGAACGAAATCAGCGTTAACGAAATAGTCAGAAGTGCGTCTTTCCTGTATTTGTGAATTCTCCAAAAAGTCACTGGAATGGACATTTTCGTATTTTGTCTACAAAAGTTGCCAAACTATTTCACACATTGAATATTTTTGGATGGCCAACCAAAACTGCTTGGCTTTTGTAATGTCCGGTAACTCCCATTCAAATGTGCGTGAGGATCGGGCGAAAATTACGACCTGCAGACAATTTTGCAGTTTTTTGGTCCATTTCAACCCCTAAATATATGGCAATCATCTCCAAAAAGAGTAGGCTTCTATTCTGGCCCACATCTTATCTCCATGCAAAATTTCGTAAGGATCGGGCCATAAATGTGATCTGTATATGATATCCTGATATCCTAACTACTTAGTTTTGTTAGCTGTAGAAATATTACCAAATGTTTAATTCAAAATGAAAATATGCCAAAAATATGACAAAATTGAAAAAATATGAGAAAATTTTACAAAATCCATATTTTCATCTTTAGAGAGATATTTTTATGCGATTTTTTTAGACGTTTTTTCTTTCCTGCCAAGAGGCCATTCTGAATTAATGAGAACTGTCGAAATCAGTTCAGCCGTTCTCAACATATAAGAGATTTTTCAAGCATATCTCCTTTGATTAACATATATATCGCACATATTTTGCTATATATCCGTTTTGTTGAATGTTAACATCAATGTAAAGATCAGAAGTAACCTTGCCATGGCTTGGTGATTTCGCCGGGATTTAAAATATTCGCGGTTTAATGAAAAATTTTGAATTTTTTCAACACAAAAGATATGGTCTATTTTACTCGCTAAATATTATCCGATGACCACCCAAATTGGTAGGCTTCTTCCCCGCCCTAAACTCTAGCTACATGCGAAGTTCCGCGTCTAAATATTATGCGATCATCTTCTAAAGAAATAGGGTTCTATTCTGACCCTAGCCCCACCTCCATTCTAAATTTCGTGAAGATCGGGCCATAATTGCGACCTGTAGAGTGATTACAAATTAACATGGACAGACGGACAGACGGACGGACGGACATACATAGCTAGATCGACTCAACTCGGCGAGATAGGAAGATCTCACATAGTGTTGTAGGGTATAAAAAGTTTATAGATGTGTAATTTTTCTCCAAATGTGTAATATTTTCACCCTCCGTGTGTAATGTGCAGTTTCCTTGCTGGCAACACTGGTAAGAAGTGAAAAGTTCTGTGATGAGTTTATTGATCGATGGTGAGTTTTATACACAAAACTATAATTGGAATAACTCGAAAGTCATGAAAACTTACTAATGAATGAAATCTACCAAATGGCAAAGCATATATTGTGGTCAGAATCATATTACATCTCTCCTATTGGTATGTTAAACGAACCAGCCACAGATGTCCCCATGGCAGAAGAATACTGGTAGATGCATCAACGCTTGGGAACATTGATATGTCAACAAAATTTTAAATGTTTTTTGAAATATGAGTAGATTTTTAAATGTTTTTTTTATACGACGTCATTCGGAGGTTATTATAATTCGAGATTTTTAAAAATTTTTACAAATTTAAATAATTTTTCATTCAACATTTTCAATTCCAAAATTGGTTTGACAGTTCTTTGTCCCAGCAGCTGTGTCGATGCGTATACCTATATTCTTCTACCATGGATGTCCCCAACGAATACACACTACCTCAGCTTTACAACAAATCAGCACCTGAAAACCATAGAGGTTGAACTAAAAAATATAAAATTAAAAAATATATTTGTATATTTTGGAAAAAAGTTTTTACAAATTATAATAATCACCAATAGTTAGATTAATAAGCTCTGAACAGTACCTGATCGCTCGATTTACTTAGAATCGTATTTCAAATCTGTGATAAAACTTATACAAATTACATTTTAGTAATAGTTATGTAAATAATCGTCATAGACTACTATGATCTCTGTTAGTCAAATTATTTAACAGATCCCTGATTGTTCTTTAGTTTTTATGTTTGTTTTTATACCTTATTTATTTATTTACAGACATTCTCGCTCTGCTCGTAACATTTAAGATCGTGAGCAAGTCTCTCTCATAATTTCAAGCTGTTTTTATTTTAAACATTCCGCCTTTTCATTCACGCAATGTAACGTAATCACATACGTCACCGTTAAGTTAGAACAAGACAACAACAGTTCTAAGTATATCATGTTAACCATTCGCTTTGTAAGACTATCATAGAAAGAAGAAGACTCAAATAAAGTATTACTTGTGTGCGAGGTGACATAATTGTCCATGAACGGTGTGTTACGAGCGCTGACTCGGTTTAGTTTTGGCCAGCGTTGCCACATAAAAAGTACATGTTATACACGGTGAATGAAAATATTACACGTTTGATGAAAAATTTCGCGGTTTTTTAGTAAAAATTACTAAATTGCACTAAACATGTTAATTATTTATAACAAAAATGATAATTATTTAACAAAAATGCATCTTTGCGGGCTCAAGGTGTGGGCCTCTATTCCTATGCATGCCCTCTTTTTTTCTTTCTTAAAACTGTTACGAAAATATTTAACACATGCCGCTAATTGCACATGGATCGCATATGCAACTAAAATTTACACATAATATGTGAAATTTGACATGAGTTGGCAACACTAGTTTCGGCCTATAATTTTTTATTTTAAACATTCCGCCTTCTCATTCACGCAATGTAGCGTAATCACATACGTCACCGTTAAGTTAGAACAAGACAACAACAGTTTTAAGTATATTATGTTAACCATTCGCTTTGTAAACCTATCATAGAAAGAAAAAGACTCAAATAAAGAATTACTTGTGTGCGAGGTGTGTTTAATTGTCCATGGACGGTGTGATACGAGCGCTGACTCGGTTTAATTTTGACCAGCGTTGCCACATAAAAAGTACATGTTATACACGGAGAATTTCGCGGTTTTTTAGTAAAAATTACTAAATTGTACAAAACACGTTTATTATTTATAACAAAAATGATTATTATTTAACAAAAATGCACCTTTGCGGGCTCAAGGTGTGGGCCTCTTTTCCTATGTATGCCCTCTTTTTTTCTTTCTTAAAACTTTTACGAAAATATTTAACACATGCCGCTAATTGCACATGGATCGCATATGCAACCACAACTTACATATAATATGTGAAATTTGACATGAGTTGGCAACACTGGTGTCGGCCTATAATTTATACTTGTTTACGCTATTTTGTTCTTTTACGAAGAAGATTGCCGATGACTTGAGTCAGTAAAGAATTCTACAGAAATGTTTTTTTTTTGACTGGTTAAAGGGTGGGAATACATAAAGCGGATATTTGGCTGGCTTCTTCGTAGAGGAACAAAGGAGTTGTATATTGACTTAGTTCGATTTTGGCTCTTGGCTCCTTTGTTCATTTACGAAGAAGCCAGCCAAATAAGCGCTTTATGTATTCCCACCTTTAGTAATCGACTGACTTCTTGAGAAAATAACAAAGGAGCGTAAAGCCAAAATCGATCTAAGTCAACCTACATCTCCTTTGTTCCTCTACTAAAAAGCCAGTCTAAGTCATAGCCAATCAATAAAGGTGAGAATACAAAAACTCTTTTCTGACTGGCTTAAGTCGCTGGCTAGCTTCTTCGTAGATGAACAAAGAACTTTTAGGTCCTCGACTGGCTTTTCCGTAAAAGAACAAAAGAGCTTTAGATTGACTTAGTTTAATTTCGGCTCATAATCATGGTTCAATAAAAAGATAAGGTTAAGCTACCAGCTGATAACAATTTTTTTCTAAGGGTTCCCGTTCAAACAAAACGATGAAAACAAAATAATATATGAGCACAATGGTCTGTATCGGTTTTATAATTAATTCGTTTGTCATTTGGTAAACTTAACGAATTAATTATAAAACCGATACAGACCATTGTGCTCACATTTACAGAAGCCTAGTTCATAAACACCGACGAAAGAAAACTTAGTTTGATAGTGACATTTAAACTCAATAGACGAGCTTTTTACTTTAAAAATGTATGTTATTTATTGTGTTATATATTGTTAAAATCAGTTTGTAAATTGTGTTGTAAAACATTTGTAAAACAGATCCCTGAAGATGATTTCCGGAGGAAATCGAAATATTGGATGAATAAAAAAGGAAAAATTCAAAAATAAAAACATAGTCTTTTAATGACCTTAAGCCAAGCAATTAACCAAATAAGTAAAATAAATATAACATGTCAACAATATACAACAACAACATTATGTATAATTATTTAATTACAGAGTAGTATTTTTCAAAAAGAAACTGACAGCATTGCAACATTTGCTGAACGCTATCAATATCATGAATTCATCCCGGCGACGTGTGTGAGCACTTTTTAGGCTATTGATATGACGACTCTGGTAAAAAACAAGCACTTTAAGTGCCTAACATTTTTTAGTAAATCATTTCTCGCCTTTGCAAAAATCAGTACCATTTGGGAGGAAAGTTTGTAAAAAAGTGTTAAAATAGTAAAACAACAAATTGCACATGAATTACACATGGGCTACACATGCAACAAGAAATTACACACGATATGTTTAATTACACACGAGGTGGCAACACTGCATCTTACCAACAACAAACAGTCAGTAGCATGGTAGAAGAATATAGGTAGATCCATCGATTAAATTAAATTAAATTTAATTTTTTTTTCAAATTTAAATAATTTTTCATTCAACAATTTCAATTCCAAATTTGGTTTGACAGTTCACTGCCCTAGCAGCTGTGTCGATGCGTCTACCTATATTCTTCTACAATGAATTATTTGTTTGACAACAACTCATTATCAGAGAAATCAGAGATGGAAACCTGTTTATTATTCAGTGAAATTTGACAAGGTAAATTCAAGAAAATGCAGAGAAGGATGTGCTTACTTTAAATGACTACCTTCTTAATTTTACCATCGGTAATACCATGGTAGAAGAATATAGGTAGATACATCAACGCTTGGAAACATTGATATGTTAAAATTTTTAAAATGTTTTATAAAAAATAAGAGGACTTTAAATGTTTTTTCTTATACGCTTTTCATTTTTGCGTGAAACAAAGCCTTGACATAATCTTCAATTTCTCTCCTTTCGGCTTCTTCGCGCTCCCTTCGCACACTTTCAAATTCGGAGTTCAGTATCTGCACTTCATTTGTAGGACACATCATCTATAGTCATTCACACCATCCTTCAATTTTAAATCTCTTTGAAACTTGACGTTCAATATTTGCAACCTATCTTTGATGCCATTATCGCCCTCTACAGCAACCTCCAGGCAATCCCCAAGCTTAATGTACGTTACTCATAACTCCGCCATTTCACACTTTGCTTCCTTTAAAATATCGTATGAAGCCTTAGGCTAGAAATACATAAAGCGCATATTTGGCCGGCTTAAGTCATCGGCTGGCTTCTTCGTAGATGAACAAAGGAGTTTTAGGTTGTCTTAGTTCGATTTTGGCCCTAGGCTCGTTTGTTCATTTCCGAAGAAGCCAGCCGATGACTTAAGCCAGTCAGATAAGCGTTGTATGTATTCCCACCATTAGGCTGGAAATACATAAAGCGCATATTTAGCTGGCTTAAGTCATCGGCTGGCTTCATCGTAGATGAACAAAGGAGGTTTAGGTTGACTTAGTTCGATTTTGGCCCTAGGCTCCTTTGTTCATTTCCGAAGAAGCCAGCCGATGACTTAAGCCAGCCAGAAAAGCGTTTTATGTATTTCCACCCTTAAACTGCTTATTTGGCACCTGTTGTTGCTGAGACATCTTTTGAATATCTTGTGTTGTAGATAGAAGCAACACATTCTTAATTTTTTTAGCATACAACAACTGGAGAATATCGGTAAATGCAAGCAAGTGCATACACGTTACTTTTCCTCTAAGTCGTGAACTTTGCCCCACGATAAAAGTCGTTAATACGCAAGTTCCACAGAAAGATACTTACATGGAAGCAACACATCGATGCAAAAATCACGCAAATTAAACTAAAAAAGACCAATCTTGAGTTGTTAATTGGACTACGTTCTTCTATTAAATTAGAATACAAAGTCATATTATATAAGACTGTAATAAAGCCAACTTGGACTACACAATTTGGCATACAGCTCTGGGGCACAGCTAGTGCCTCTAACGTAAGTATACTACAAAGAAGACAATCGAATATTCTTCGATCTATTACAGGTGCAACATGGTACACAAGGAACGCAAACATCCGCAAGGACCTAAATATACTTACTGTTGAGAAGAAATAAAGAAGCTTTGCCGAAAGTACTTAAACAAACTATCCGAGCACCCAAATAGTTTGGCCCGCCAACTCGTACTATTCGGAGGACACGATAGACTGCGTAGACGTGACACTCTTTCTATCATATAGTTTATTTTTTGTCTTACTCTCTCATTATGTTCAGCTCTTGTCTGGCCAATTGAACGCTTTTTTTATCGCCCATTGTTATACTTCTACAGGTAGTAGTATGCTAAATTGGAAGCTGCCGCGGGATGATTAGATATAACTGTATCTAAACAAAGCAACATTATATCCGTAAGACTATTCCTGTAGTCCGCGATTCACTTAGATATAACTGTATCTAAACTTATCTTAATTACCTACTCAATTAATTCACGGATATAACTGTATCCACTAGCCCACAAAAAAACACACATCTATATAATAAATAAAAAATAAAATTAACAATAATTAACAATTAAAGCATGAAAAAAAAAATATGGGGTGATTGTATTGACAACCTCCCTATAAAAAATGTTAGTATATAAGATATAAAACCTTATTGTTATTTTCATTAAATATATGAAAGATTCAATAAATTAAACAATAAAAAAAACTTATTCCTAACTCAAAGGTCTTACATTTTCTTATCTTATTTAATGCGGACTGTATTAAAAAGATCACTGTTTAACAATTCCCTCTCATCTACACCAGGTACCCCCGCTATTCTCTTTTATTATAGAAACATGTTCACTTATCCGTGAACAGGAACATAGCAAAGGTTAGTGCGAAAACACAGGCTCTCTCCCAAAACCCGCATCTGATCTAAAAGTTTTGCATTATTTCGAAATTTTTACTTTCTTGCAGTTCCGGAAACGAGCATTTGTATCGAATATCACGGCTTTGGGAGATTTAAACGTTAAATTGGATTAAACATCTGGAATATATCAGGTTCTCAAGATACAACAAATGGACATTTGATGTGATTTTTACCGATTCGGGAGTAATAAAGGTGATTCCATATTTTTGTGAGTGAACTTTTTGAAAAACCCCAAAAAAGGTCCCTTATAATCAAAACATTTGGTGTACCAAATAGGGCAATACCTCTGTTTTTTGTCTCAGAAATCTTAGTTTCAGTTCGAATAACCCAGTAGCCGGATATTTCCTCCCCGCGATCAAAGTAATAGTTTAACAACATAAATCTAAAGATCTAAGAGATCTTTTTGAGATTTTTGTGTAAAGAAAAAAAAAACATATTTAATAAAATAGTTATGTTAGTGAAACTGATTTGGCATTGTCATTATACATTTTTAATCCATATAAGTAACTAATTAAATACATCGCCTTTTTAATATGTCAGACCTCTGGCGGATAAACAAAGACATATTTATAATAATCATTTTGAATAAACATTTTTGCCTATATATATTAAAAAAATATATACTAGTGAATTCTTTTTTTTCTTAAGCAGATGCGCTGACTCGCTCGTGCTAAATAGAAGAAAATTTGCACAAATACTGAGATAAGGCAATCTAAGAAGAGTATCAAATTAGCCGGTTGGAATGGATAATGATCCTTTGAAGCCACTAGCTACAAAAACTTCCTAACTGAAATAAAAAACAAATCTAATGTTGAGGCGTTTTTTTTAAATATAAACCAACTTTTAGACAAACGCTGCTTTAACTCAATTTTGAAATTAAAATCAATTTAAAATGTATTCAATATTGCACCGTGCGAATACATTGTTTAATGGCGATGAACCATAAAGTATATTTATTTGAATGGTACGTCCTTCTCTAAATCCGGGACAAAATCATCGCGTTTCATATAAAAGAACTACGTTCAAACATTACACATTTACATTCGAGGTATCTCAAACTCCCATATCAAAAACAATTTTAAACTAGCATAAGAAAAGTACTATACGCTTGCATATAAAAAATGCCATAGATTTACAAATTTTAGAAGACTTTTAATTTATTATAAAAGTATAGTTTCATATAAAACTATATAATGATTACTTCTTTTTGCTGGGATCCTCGTTTTCAGCATTTTCACGAGCTTGCTTGGCGCGGATGCCAACAAGACGAGCATCAGAACGAGCCTAGAATAACAACAATTTCAATACAATGTAACTAATAAAATGGTAAATGAATTACCTTGCGCAAAGTAGCGAAAGCTTTGAATTTCTTTTCATCCTTGGACACTTCGCGGAATTCAACAACGGGTTGTTCCTTCTTAATGGGCATAACTTCACCCTTAAGTTGGGTGGCCAACTTACATTCTTCAAGAGAAGATTCACCCTTGCGGATCTTCTTTTCGTTGATAGGGAATAGAATCAACTTGCTCTTATACTCCTTCAAACGTTGGATATTACGTTGGCGGGATTCAATAGACTTATTCTTGCGTCTACGATCAACAGCAATGCCAACTGTTTTTGCGAATCCAGCTGGAATACCAGCTCCCTATAAAAATAAAAAATGGATATAAATAGATCCAACAAACACCATGAGTTGTTCGAGAATGTACCTTCAATTCTTCCAAAGTAAAACCACGACCAGCGCGCAGTTTAGTGTGGTAACGGATGGTGGGGCAACGGACAACTGGGCGGAGGGGACCAGCAGCTGGGCGTGGGAACACAGCCTTGGCTTTCTTAATGCGATTTTGGCGTCTGCGAATTTTACGTGCAGGCTGGTTGAACCAGGTTTTCACATGTCGCTGCCACCACTTGTGAAAGTGAGCATTTGGAATCATATTATTTCCCTTACCCATCTTTGTTGTTTAGACTGTAAAGATAAATGAATAGTGGTAAAAACCTCAAAATGGGTATATAAACAAGAGAACGCCAGCACTTCAAACCCGATATAACCACAAATAAAAAAAACATGTTGCGGCACTGTGGTAAACCACGTGTGTCGATATTTTAAATCATCTAAAATGTAATTATATCGAGAAATATATTGTTATTTTATCTATTTCACAAACGAGCACTTTAAAAATACACTAAAATAAAACATCATTTCAAAATAACACTCAATATCGTTAACAATTTTTAAAAAATTCACAGCACAGAAAAAATTACGAACCTTTCCTTCCCAACAACGAATCAAAAAGGAAAAAGGGCAGCCAACATAGAAATATCGAAAAATATGTGGTTACTTTCTAAACGCGAGTTCTTTTTGTTCAAATACAACTCTGTTGCGAATAACCAACATGGTACTTGTCGATTAACCACAATCATTCGATATAGATAAGTCGATGACGCGATTGTGAAAAGTTGTGAGGAAATATCAATAATTGATAGATTAATTTCAAAAAAATACATAAATATTCAGAAGAGTACACAAGGAATTATCAACTACACCCCCTACCGCAGAAAAGTCAACTAACAATATGAGCGATCCTCTGCAAGAAAGTCCACAAATAACTTCTCTAAAATTTAACAAATTGCACAGCCCTAAGATGAAAAGTGTGTATTGGCGTTACTTTGGCTTTCCTATGGGCGACGACGACTGCATCATAACGAAGCAGAACGTTGTTTGTACATTGTGCCACAAGGTGTTAACAAATCATGGGAACACAACAAATCTGCGGGCACATTTGCAGTATCGGCACAAGGAAGTTTTTGATATGCTGGTTCAGGAAAATAACATCGCAGTTCCGCCTAGAAAACCGCCTGCTCCAAAAATGATAACGAAAATAAAGCGGGAACCCAAAAGACCTAAGATTAAGATGGAATACTCGCCGCCAACGCTGCATAACACAATATCAAACGAATCAGCTGGTAACGATGAGCACGACGAGCAGTCCATTCTATATGAATCGGTGGTACCGATGACATACGACGATGATGATGTTATTGATAGTAATCATTTTACAAAAATCGAAGTATCAAATGCCAATGATATCAAAACATCCCCATGCAGTACCGATCTATTAACTGTAAACCGTACAGAGCGAAAGTTTTGCATTACAACCAGCGCCAACAATATTGAAAATGAGCTGGCCATTGACGACTACCAGATGTTGGAAGCATTAGCCAATCTGGTGGTGAACGACATCAGAAATGTAGATACCCTGTATGATGATGGAATGGCCAAATTCATTCGTACTATCTGTGGAAACATTACAATACCAGCGCTTAAAAAGGTACGTTTAAAAAAATATCCTTTACATATTTTATTCCATAAATGGGATTCCACAAATATGGCTGGTAATAAGTAGTGTTAAGTTCGGCTACTCCGATTTTGTTTTGCCCTCCACCATGCAAAAACTTGATTTATAGCCATTCGCTATCCTCAAAATTCCAAAAATTCGGAAGTTCAGGGCTATACTTACCTTGAATATTTGAGAGAAGTTGATCTACACACAAATGAACTGAGATATCAAATTATAACTGATTTTGTTAGAAATAGAGTCTGAAACCTTCAAAATATCCAAAATAAGGATGTGTGGTTATATGGCGCCAATATCTAAATGTGGACTTTACTGAATATTTGTCGCGAAGAGCTTTACTATTTCAGAGTACCTGAAATATGAAACTTGGTTTGAAATTGGGAAAGCCGCAGATATAGGGTATGGTTGACCTACATTTAGTAGTTTTGAGAAGAGCTGAAATATAGCATTTCCAGATTAAATGAAAACTTTTGCAATTGAAATGAATTTTTTTTTTCGCCGCGGAAATGAAACCTTTTGCAATGTAAATGAAACCCTTTGCAGCGGAAATGAAACCTTTTGCATTTGAAATGAAACCTTTTGCAACCGAAATGAAACTTTTTGCAAATCAAATGAAGACAGATTTATTGAAGGAAAAATAACAACATATTTTTATCTTTAGTAGATCTAAAATTAAATCAACTAATTATAACTAGAATATAGCTAAAGAGGAATTTTTATAATTTATTAATATATTAATTTTTATATTATTTTTAAAAGTTCAATTATTGCAATGACCAGGTTCTTTATTGATTTGATATAAAATATTTCCATATTATTAAATTCGAAATGCTTAACGCCAAAAAGAGAAATTGAAAAAAATTTTGGCCTTTATGGGTATGGGCAGGGCTGAAATGCGAAATTAAGCTTTACTATAATGTTTTATAGTTATATAGTATAATATTAATCTTACCTATTAAAGGATTCCCGCTTCGCAGTTTTATTGATAATGGAAATAGAGCAGTGTTGCTATGTGGGCTATTGAAAGGTTCGCTTTATCGCATACGCAATGTAATGCCTTATTGAAACATGCCGGTATCATTTTCAATATCAAACATCCTAGACACAATACAATGTTGTGCCAAATTTCAAATCTCTACATCAAATTTCATCTCAATAGCGGAATGACAAATTTAATATACCCACCTTTCCATGGAGGAGGTTATAAAAAGAAATTTAATGTGGGTCTTTTGGAGAAAAGACATTGAAAAAATTTAATTTTTCTGCATCTACTCTTGCGAAATAATATTATAAAAATGTAGATATTAATAATTAATAAATCCCCCTTTAACTATATATTAGTTATGATTAATTGATTTAGTTTTAAACGTACTAAAAATATTTTTTTTTTATTTTTTCTTCTATAAATCAAAAAGTTTCATTTGATTTGCAATTTCAATTGTTTCACTTAATCTGAAAATTTGTCATTCCATTTGTAAAACCTCTAAATATTCGTCGTAGACCTCATAAAGTACATACAATTATGATCAAAGTTGATTTAATGAAATGAAATGTGATATAGAGCTTTGAAATTTGGCACAATATTGTATTGTGTTTAGGATATTTGGTATTGAAAATGATACCGGCATGTTTCAATAGGGCATTACATTGTGTACGTGATAGAGCGAACCATTCAACAGCCCACAATGCAAGACTGCTCTATCTCCATAATCAATAAAGCTGCGAAGCGGGAATCCTTTATTAGGTAACCATAACTATAAAACATTGTAGTAAAGCTTAATTTCGCATTTCAGTCCTGCCCATACCTATAAAAGCCAAAATTTGTTTCAATTTCTCTTTTTAGCGTTAAGCATTTGGAACTTAATAATATGGAAATATTTTATATCAAATGAATTAGGAACCATTTGTTATTACAATAACTGAAAATTTAAGAAATGATATAAAAATGTAGATACTAATAATGAATAAAAAATTCCTCTTTATATATTAGTTATAATTAATTTAAAATAAAAATTAAAAATAACAATGTTTTGTTATTTTTCCTTCTATAAATCTAAAATTTTCATTTCATTTGCAAAAAGTTTCATTTCGGTTGCAAAAGGTTTAATTTCCACTGCAAAAGGTTTCATTTCCACTGCAAAAGGTTTAATTTCCTCGGCAATAAGTTTTATTTCAATTGCAAAAGGTTTCATTTAATCTGAAAATGCTATATTCATGACTGTCCACCTTTTATATTTTATATTCATGACTGTTCAACTTTTTGCGGACGACGTAATTTTATTGTTTTCTGGTAATATATGTATGTGGCCTTCGTGTTGGAACTTTCTTAGCTCACTTGTTATTAGTGTCACTTGTTTTGTATGTGTATAAAAAAAATCAATTCATTCATAAATTTCAAAATATCAACGCCATTGCTTCCACGCAAATTTATTTTGAGGCACAATAATTTGGACCATTTATAAAAACTCTCCATTATCGAAAATTGAAAATTTTGCAAAAAAAAGCAATCCAAATTCATTCATTCATGAACCTTTGCTTCAGCTATGTTATGTTTTGGCGATATTGCCCATATATACCACGGAGGAGCAAGTTAAGTTCAGGGGTTATGCTCGGCCCATTTTGATAGTAATTTTTCGTGGGGAAATAGCCGTTTACTCGGTTATTTGATCCGAAATTTCGAATACAACACCCGGTTTTTATCCGGTTCTACAAAATCAAGGTATCATTTGAAAGCTTATGGAACCTGTTCCGGAGTAATGCAAGAAAATGTGTATTTCTATACCAGTACTTTTGGAAAAACCCCTAAAAACTCGAAAATGGACCAATTATGGGATATAAAGATCTACATACTACATTATAGCCTGTTTTCCTTCCTTTCCAAAATGTTATCATATGTGCTAATATCTCCTATAGTTAGATAGATATTTGTGATGCAAATCAGGAAATTGAGATTTTCTCCTCTAATATGATCTAAGCTTTTTTACAGACACGACCTTCGGCCGGGGCTTGAGACTTTCTACGCTGTGGTATGTCCAACACCGGCAGCGCGATGCACAGTTTCTCTAAACTATATAACTTTTAGAAGTAATTGGAATTCGGCTTAAAAGTCAATATCTTCGAAACTACAAAGCTATAAAGGTTAGGTCATTCTTTAACATAACCTTTGTGCAAACAACCACTCCACTCGGTTCACCACTCCACTTGTGTTCATCCTATTTAGAGAAGGAGAAGATGAATAAAATAACTGAAGGGAAGGAAACGAATAGTGAATAAGAAGAAGCATGAATATAGATAGGAATAGAGAAGGTAGTAGGTTTGTTTTAGTCTTCTGGCTAACTGAAGAATGACCCCTGGCTCGGTTTCGGAGGGGAGGACAAGTGAGAATTTGCTTACCCAGTAGCATCTGTCTCACTCCGATAAGAGTTGGGCAGTGGCAGAGTAAGTGCTCCACCGTCTCAGTTTCCTCCTCGTCCTGGCAAAGCCTGCAGTATTCAGTATCGTCACCCCAATTTTTAAGTCATGGCCCTTGTGTTGCGGTGTCCTGTAATTAGGCACACCACAAGCTTCAAGTCCGATTTCGTCATGGCATTGAGTGACCTAATCTCCTTTTGGAGTTCACCGGCCAAATCTTTTTGGAGACATTACATCCCCTTCCACTGTTTATGCAGTATTGGGAAGAAGTGGCATAAAAGTGGTTTCACTGTGCTTTCAATCTCTAGATCTACTGACTCAGATCAGCATCTGGACAATTTATCAGCCGATTTAATGCCAGATATGTTGCAGTGTCCAGGGACCCAACAGAGTTTGACAAACGACTTAACCTTTTCCAGAGCATTCCTGCAATCCAGAACTGCCATAGATTTGATTGTAAAATAATTTAAAGCCTTCAGGGCCGCTTGACTATTGACATATATAGTCACCGGTCCATCCAGCCCATTGATTCTGTTTGCCAGCAGCTCTATGGCATTCCTAACAGCAAAGATTTCTGCCTGAAAAACGCTGCAGTCGTAGTTTATTTTTGAAGGATCATTGGATACTTAGGCTTTCACAGAAGACCCCAGCTTCCGTTCCACTTTCCATCTTTGACCCTTCAGTATAGACAGCTATACCATTAAAAGGTGGAATGATGGGGGTCCAGACGTCCCTCTTAGGTATATGGATATCAAGTAATTTAAAGCTTTGCCTAGGTGATATATAATCAGTGGATATAGCCTGATTTCATATGTTCTCTACGTGCTTGAAAATGACGGAGTGTCCAAAAGACAAAGGACCACTTCAATGAGTCGCAGGGCACACCTAGCAGGTTTTTTCTCTACAAATAGACTTAAGGGTTTTAAATTGAGTAGGGTATCTGATGCGGATTGGGGTGCGCTCCTAAACGCGCCTGTAATTAGTAGCGATGCAACTCTTTGGACTTTGGACCAAACTAGCCCTTCATAGGTTAGGATTGGCCGGACGATTGACTCATATAACCATTTGATTATATGAGGTTTAAGTCCCCAACTCTTTCCTATGGAGTTTTTGAAGGAGTAAAGTGTAATTAAACCTGTCATCGCTCGCTCCTCGATATTCCTTTTCCAGTTTAATTTCTGGTCTAGGACGATACCGAGGTACTTGGTTTCCGAAGATAACACCATCCAGTAAGCCATAGAGGTTAGATAGATATTAGTGAAGAAAATCTCAATTTCATGATTTGCAACACTAATATCTCCGGAACTACAAGAGATATCAGTACCATTTTGGAAAGGCCAAGGTGTAGGCTACAATGTAGTATGCGGTTTTTAAAAATGATCCGGTAAAAAATACCCATTAGATAGGTATTTCCACAAGCTTTCAAATGATACCCATTTTGTACATTTCAGTTTTGTAGAACCGCATAAAACCCGCATTTTGTATCCGAACTTCCGAGTCGAATAACCGGGTAAGCAGATATTTTCCTCACAAAAAAATTACTTTGCATAGCATAGCCCTTAAACTCAACACAGTCCAAAAAAATTTTGGCACGCCAATTTCCAGTACTTAGAACAGCATTTTTCTTCTCTTCAGGATATCTTTCAACTCCTGCTTCGGACTTGTGTCAAAAGGTTTCTGCTAGGCATTATCGATATAATCGACTTTCGCCCTCCCATTAGTAAAGTTCCGCCACAGTACAACGGTTCAGGGACAGTTGTACTGTCTGCGCCACTACCCTTTCCAGCCACTGGCTGAGAAGGGAAAATGGCCGCTTTAGGGTCTGCTTCTTTAAGCGAGAATGGCAAGTCAACAGACCTCCATACTGCCAAAATTCGTCAGGCACATGGATCATCTTCATAATTTACTCAATTTTTATATTTTCCAATTACAAACATTCACATTTTTTGTATTATTAATTTCTATTTTCAACACACAAAAAAGGAAATAATTTAATTGTCAATGTTGAATATGTTCAACTTTGAAATTTCGTACGCTCGACACTCATGTAAATACTTGTGTGAATTATAGGTAAAACTGTTAAGCAAGCCACACACGATACAACCGTTTGCACAACTTGGAGGATAATCAAGTTGTATGCCTTGGCCACAAACGATACAATCATTGTTTACAATCCATGGTAGAAAAATACAGGTAGACGCATCAACGCGTGGGAACAATCCCACGGCAGCGGGTTCTACGATACCGGATTGACCCGAAACAACAAGATCCCAGTTTCGGCCAGCGGCTGCCAACCCAGTATGTACATGTTTGTGTTTGTTTATATTTCTGCATTGGGAGCAGCATATCCCGGAATGCTTGCTCCGGATTTTATTGGTCCGTGCCGGGATTGAGGAAAACCCCGGACCTTGATTCTAATCGGTTTTTTAGAACGTCATCCACCACAGATCTGTTTCGGTGCGATGTAATGGATGTAGAGAATAGGTGCACTTCAAGAACTGTTCAGGACTAAGGCGTTTGCGAGACTACACCGAAAGAGATTATGTTGCGACTTGCTGCAGTAACGTAGTCCCCAGCGAGTCCACTTCTTCGTCGTCCTCATCAGAGACGTCGTCGGAGTATGGCACTCCACCGCAGTCTCCAGAACAGCAAGCAACACCGCAGCACCTAACGCCACATGTTGCTGTTCCAACTCCGGATTGTGCATAATTCTTGCAATTCAATTGCAACGGACTTCGAGACAAAATAGATGAGATAGTGGAATTTATGAATCGGAGGAATATTAAGATCGCAGCGGTGCAGGAAACCAAGCTGAATGAAAATTGCAGCCTACAACGTTGTTATGGTTACCACGTACTAAGGAAGGATCGCACCAGAATTGGAGGTGGGGGATTAGCGTTCCTGTTACACCATTCTGTTCAGTACAGACCTATCTCGCTTGAGCTAGTCTCTAGTGACCCATACATGGAATGTATGGGGGTAGCAGTCAAGTGTGGAACTGCCGAGGTAGGGGTGCTTAATGTGTATGTCCCGCCGATTAATAGCTGTGAACCGCGTTATTTGTCTGATATTAGCCCATAATTGGTATGCAAAAAACCGCCTGGTACTAGGGGATTTTAATGCCCACCATGAGTTGTGGCATTCCGTCCTAGGTAATGACTAGAGGGGATCAGCGCTGGCAGAGCAGATTGACTGCTCCACATTCTGCACGGTTAACGAGGATGCCCCCACCCGAATAAGAGGAGAGTGTTACAGTTCGCCATATTTAACCATAGTGTCACCCGGTCTGATAAATGACGTGACATGGCAACCCGTCATTTCTCTTGGCTCAGATCATCTCTCGATAATCGTCTCCCTAAGCAGGTCGCCCGATTTCATAACCTCTGAACGCCGCACTTTCATTAACCATGGGAAAGCTCACTGGCTAGAGTTAGGAGAATTCAACAACCGCCGCTTCAGAGAACTGCCCAACCCTTCTGATGTTCGGGTAGCAGAAAGGATTTTCCGAAACATCATGCTGGTCGAATACCCGAGATAAGACCAAACTTCCCAGCAGAGGCAGCGGGATTAGCAAACGAGCGTGATGATCTCCGTCGTACCAACCCTACTGATCCAAGAATCAGTGATTTGACAGTGGAAGTCAACCGGTTGGTACAGGAGCATAAGAGCTGTGGGTAACGGTTAAGTCGCTCTCGAACCCTGGAAAAAAGGATGATAGAACCTCAGTCACTTTTAACGACGTAACGGTGACTGATCCGCGGAATATTTTAACCGACAATTTGTCGAGCACCCCGGGAGCGATAGGGCGAAACGAAGAGTACTACGTCGTATCAGATCTCTTCCCGCCAAGGAGGAACCACCACAGTTTACGATGGGTGATGTTGCAAATGTGATCCGTAACGCTAAGTCATGTAAAGCGTTGGGCCCGGACGGAATCTCAATGGTAATGTTGAAGCAGCTGGATACGGGAATCGAGTACTTAACGAAAGTTCTCAATTTGTCGCTAGCCACCCACATAGTGCCCGAAACCTGGAAAATGGGCCGGGTGGTCAGCCTACTGAAGCCAGGCAAGGAAGTCAGTAAAGGCGAATCGTGCAGGCCGATTTCGCTTTTGTCGCCAGTAGCTAAGACTCTTGAGGCTTTTCTCCTCCCCAGCATTAGTGGAAGCTATACAGTTGCCAACCACCAGCACGGATTCCGTCCACAACATAGTACCACAACAGCATTACCCGCCATTTTCACACATATTAGTAGAGGATTGAACCAGAACAGGCCGTGTGACAGAACAGTGTTGTGAATCATGCCACTCTGTTTGAGGACGTGCAGTGAACTACCCTCCGGCCAAGTTTGAAACGTTGGATAGTCAACTATATGTGTGGACGTCAGTCGTACGTGGAATTCCGAAACAAGAAGTCCAAAGCCCGTAGAGTGAAACAGGGAGTTGCTCAAGGTAGGGTGATATCTCCGGAACTGTTTAACCTCTACCTTTCCGGAATTTCTCGCCCTCCAGACGGCATTGAGATCGTAACGTATGCGGATGATTGTACGATCATGGCGTCGGGCCCAGTGATCGATGACATATGCGAAAGGCTGAACCCCTATCTCGTGGAGCTTGCCGCATACTTCCACGCGAGGACTATGAAAATATCCGCCACGAAATCAACGGCCACACTCTTTACCACATGGTCTGCGGAGATGAGAACACAGCTGAATGTTCAGGTCGAGGGGAATCTAATACCGACCACGAACTACCCCAAGATTCTTGGGGTCACGTTCGACAGCATGTTCAAGTCGTCTGCGCAAGCCACAGCTATCTGCGATAAGATGAAAAGTAGGAACAAGGTCCTCAAGGCGCTAGCCGGAAGCTCTTTGGGTGCGGACAAAGAAACCTTGTTGACCTCTTATAACGCAATAGGTCGGTCTGTGGTCAGCTATGCGGATCCAGTGTGGTCTGCGAATACTAGTGCTGCGCAGTGGAAGCATATCCAGACCTGCTAGAACGCTGCCCTGAGAACTGCGACAGGGTGCCTTCTCATGACATGAGGAGAAGAAAGTCCTTCCCTTATGTCAGCATAATCATATGCTTTCGTTGCAGTACCTGCTTGGGTGTTACCGTGAGAGTCATCCCAACCATCATATGGTGAATAAATCTTCCCCACTAAGGCGTGTCAGGAAGGACATACATGATCTAGAGAGGGAGGTCCAGCGCTACAAGAGAGAACCTCTAGATAAAGAAGCCTATCAGGCAGGTCTGAGTGGCATTCACACCGATGCAGTCGCGGATGCTATTAGCAGTTATAAAGTGAAGGCCGTCATCGGAGTCCACCCCACATCCATTGCAGCTGAAGAACGTCAGCTGTCTAGAAAAACCAGGGTAGTTTTGGCACAATTACGTTCAGGATGGTGTAGTAGTCTCAATTCGTATTGGGCACAAATGGATGAAGATGTGCGTGACGCCTGCCCGGCGTGCGATACAGGCCCGCACAATACGCTACACCTCTTTAATTGCACAGCCAAACCTACCCAGCTCACTCCAGAAGATCTCTGGCTACAGCCCTTTAAAGTAGCCGAATTTCTAAACCTGGAGCTGGAACCTGATTAGCAGAACGCAAACACATGCATGTACTACTGCTACAACAACAAGGCGTGGGAACATTGATATGTCGAAGAATTTGAAATGTTTTTTGAAATAAAAGTAGATTTTTATATGTTTTCCTATACGACGTCATTCGGAGGTTATTATAATTCGCGTTTTCAAAAATTTTTATTTCCATTCAACATTTTCAATTCCAAAATTGGTTTGACAGTTCATTGTCCCAGCAGCTGAGTCGATGCGTCTAAATATATTGTATGCGACATGCACACAAACGTTACAATCAGTTGGTACAACTTGCCAAATATCAACAAATTTTGATTTTTTATACAACTGAGACACAATTTGGTACAACCGGCCCACAAACGATACAATATTAAATACAACCTCTCCAAGTTGTAAAAATTAAATTAACTACCTAAATGTCCATAAATGTGGAGAGTACTTACTGCCGTTTTGTAATCCATAAATCTAGACGTTTCTAATTTGTTCCTTTTTTGAATTGGTCTTGTGTATTAATTTATGACTGTATTTAAATTTCTTTTCAGATTGAAACATACATTAAGGAAGTGCATAGCGATAAACAAACAAGTTTGGCCGATCAAATTAAAGTTCATTCTCAGATAAAGCCATTTTCTCTGGGGTTCGAAATTTGGGAAAATGTCGAACAAAAACACTTTTTATCTATTTATTTCAACTATGCAACAGATGCCCCAGACTTTAACTTGATTACTCAAATCTATTGCACAATCGAATACAATAAGTTTACTGTTATTGACAACATCTTTGAAGATTTCAATTTAAATAACTGTACCGCTGCAATTATAAACTGTGACTATGATGAATACCTTAAGCATTTCTTAAACGAAAAAAGTAGGTGTTTGATGTAAATAGTTAAATATTTTTGACTGTGTTATTACTTTTTTTTATAACAGATATTCCGGTAATATTGTCATATGATACAGTAGTGAATCACTGCATTAAAAACGTAATAGCTATACCAGCCGTGGCCTCAATTATTGAAGAAGTAAAGGATACCCTAATGCGCTATCATTTGGAAATAAGTGCCAAGGTAAGTGCAGAAAAGATATCTTTAATTATATGTTAACTTTTTTAAATCGTCGTTTCTAGGACGTGGAAATTCCACAAATATCTAATGAATTTCCTTGGACATACTATGAACTGCTGAAGTTTTTCTCAGAAACTGTGTCCTGGCCAGAAGATGTCGAAGCTTTAGTGACGTCGTCAAAAGTTATCTACGATATTTTAGGAAATTTGGCGGTAAGTGTTTTATTAGCTTTGCGAATAATAATAGGTTAATTACTCACGTTAGATTCCACAAACCAAATTTATTATACAACCGTGAAAACTCTAATTCCATTTAGCGAACGAATAGTTGGGTATTTTGTCATGGCAGGTCAACTTTGTAAATAGGCCATATCGGTTCATATTGTCCTATTGCCCCATATAACGGTAACCCCCGATATTCGATATTTTGGCGATACAGCAAATAACTGTCCATATAGATCTCGTTTTTCCATTGCCCTTACATATTGGCACCTTTGATATTAGGCATTTTTATTATATTGGCCACATTTCTCTACGAAATTCTTTATAATTTGGTATGTAGAGTTTGTAATGTCTTCTGCGGCCTGTTTTATAATGTTGTCTATAGGCCCACATATTCCTATAGCCTCAATATATCGATACCTTCGAATATTCGTTATTATGACGATGTTAACCTCATTTTCTATTGGATTTGTTTAAACTTGTAGGTCGTAAAGGGTTCTACCCAAAGTGTCAGATCTGCTGGACAAAATCATGTTTCCAAGCTAATACCAATTATTAAAAATATGCATATACATTTGTATGTATTTGGCTAGGATAAAATAAAACTCCCTGCGTATTAAAGAATTGATCTTGCAATATCTTTTACTTTTTTTATTGTTTTCTCTTAATTTTATAAAATACATGTCATATAATTGATATAAGACGTACTGATATAGTTATCAAGTATTAACATTTATATTTTTTCACTCAAAATTTTATTTATGAAAACCTCACATTAACAATGGGTCGATAATTTCGTAAAATAACATTTTAACAAATTTTTTTGTTGCAGATTACAATTGAAACTTTGAAAGGTGAAGACATACCATTGAGCAGCATGCTTTCGCCAATAACTTCTAAAGTTCTAACAAAGAAGCTTGTTATAACGGAGGGAGATGATAATTTCGCTGCAACCATCAAGGACACCATTAGCACAACACTTGACAAAATGTAAGTATTCATGTTTATATATTATAACAATGTACATAGGTTGTAATATAGTATGTGTAATGTACACATAACATTTTTTCCGAAATATTTATTTGCAACCACGAGCTAAAATATTTTATGTAATTTTTATTATCTACAGGGTATTGTCGGATATACATTTAACAATATCGGCATTATTGGATCCACGGTTTCATCGTTTAACAAACATTACCAATTACAACACTTGTGTGCAAATTCTTACCGATAAATATGACAGAATTGTGGAATCCCAGGGCATTTCTCCAATAAAACCATCAGGGAGAACAAGTAATACGGGAGTAAAGTCATCAACGAGCTCGATGATTAAAAAATCAAGTACGATTTCTTTTTTCTATTATACGTCAACTTTAACCATTTTGTTTTTGCAGATTTAGAATTATTTTTCGACCTAACAGAAGGGCCTATAGAGCAACCTGCAGCACAAGAGCCAAGTAATGTAGAGACTGATTTGAAACGTTATCGCTCAGATGTTTATGTTTCTCTAGACGAATCACCATTCGTATGGTGGAGTAAAATGAGTCATTTGTATAGCTCATTAAAGCATTTAGCTGTCCAGTACCAATGCCTCCCTTGCGTCGTTAATATGAATTATAAAAAACCAATCAAGCAACAAATCTCGGAACATCAAAAGCGGTTTATGTTGACCGGAAATTTAATAGATGCAATTTTATTTCTGCATTACAACTAAACAAACACATCGGATTATTTTGTTGTGGAGTTTTTGTCTACATTTAAAATCTTAATTATCATCAGTAGGACTACAATTATGGTAATTTAGTTTTGCCTGTATTTCTAAAAATACTATTTTAGAACGTTTAAAATGGTTAAGTGCGTCAATATTGAGTAATTAATAAAACGTTGAAGGGAAGTTAAATTTTTAATATTGTTGTTGTTATAGCAGTTTTAACATGTTCCGTTGTTTGTTTCCTGACTAATCCGGTTCTTCCTCAATGTCCAGGTTTAGGAATTCTGCTACCTTTATGGGCTGTAGCCATAGATCCTCTTGACGGAGTTGGGTAGGTTTGGCTGGACAATTAAACAGGTGCAGCGTATTGTGTGGGCCTGTATCACGCTGGGCAGGCGTTCCGCACATCTTCGTCAATTCGCTGCCGGCTAGCGACTTGATTACCTTGTTCCAACTTTTCATTTTATCGCAAATAGCTAGTGGCGGAACAGTTCCGAAAATATCACCCCACCTTGGGGAACTCCCTGTTTTACTCTACGATGCTTGGACTTCTTATTCTGGAATTCCACGTACGACTGGCGTCCACACATGTAGTTGACTATCCAACGTTTCAAACTTAGCCGGAGGGTAGTGGCATGGTTGACCGTATCAAAGACCTTTGATAGGTCGAGAGCTACCACTACTGCTGAGCTACCGGCCTGTTCTGGTTGAGTCCTCGACTGATATGTGTGGATGTGGCGTGCAATGCTGTTGTAGTGCTATGTAGTGGATGGAAACCGTGTGGATGGTTAGCAACTGAATAGCTTACTCTGATACTGGGGAGGAGTAAGGCCTCGAGAGTCTTCGCTATTGGTATCCTTGCCAGGCTTCAGTAGCGGGATCACCCTACCCATTTTCCAGGCTTCGGGAACTATGTGGGTGGCTAACGACAAGTTAAGGACTTTGGTTAGATACTAAACTCCCGGTGCATCCAGTTGCTTCAACATTACCATTGATATTCCGTCCGGGCCCAACGCTTTTGATGACTTAGCGTTTCGGATGACATTCGCAACATCACCTATCGTAAACTGTGGAGGTACATCTTCGGCGGGAAGAGCTCTTATATGACGTAGTACACCTCGGGGTGCTCGACAAATTGTCGGTTAAAATATTCCGTGCACCTCTTCGGATCAGTCGCCGTTACGACTGAGGTCCTATTATCCTTTTTTCCAGGGTTCGAGGTCGACTTAACCGTTACCCACAGTTTACTCAAATCGGTTCCAATGTTGCAACACTTTAGATGGTCTAGCCACTTTTTCCGCTTATGCTCCTGTACAAACCTGTTGACTTCCACTTTCAGTTCACTGACTCTGGGATCATCACGCTCATTCGCTAATCCCGCTGCCTCTGCTGGGAAATTTTGTCTTACTTCGGGTATTCGACCAGCAGGTATATAGCGAGCGGCTGCAGCTTTGATGATGTCCCGGAAAATCCTTTCAGCTACCCGAACATCAGAAGGATTGGGCAGTTCTCTGAAGCAAAGGTTGGTAAACTCTCTGAACTCGGGCCAGTGGGCTTTCCCATGGTTAAGGAAAGTGCGGCGTGCAGAGGTTATGAAATCGGGCGACCTGCTTATGGAGACGATTATCGGGAAATGGTCTGAGCCAAGAGAAATGACGGGTTGCCAAGTCACGTCATTTATCAGACCGGGTGACACTATGGTTAAATATGGCGAACTGTAACACTCTCCTCTTATTCGGGTGGGGGCATCCTCGTTTACTGTGCAAAATGTGGAGCAGTCAATCTGCTCTGCCAACACTGATCCCCTTTGGTCATTACCTAGGACGGAATGCCACAACTCATGGTGGGCAATGAAGTCCTTCCTCCTTATTGCCTTCCAAAAGTGGGCTTATATAAGGCAAGTAACGCGGTTCACAGCTATTAACCGGCGGGATATACACATTAAGCACCTCTATCTCGGCAGTTCCACACTTGACTGCTACCCCCATATACTCCATGTATGGGTCACTAGAAACTAGCTCAAGCGAGATATGTCTGTATTGAACAGAATGGTGTAACAGGAACGCTAATCCCCCACCTCCACTTCTGGTGCAATCTTTCCTCATTACGTTGTAACCATTGCAACTTTGTAAGCTACAATTTTCATTCAGCTTGGTTTCCTGCACCGCTGCGATCTTAATATTCCTCCGATTCATAAAATCCACTATCTCATCAATTTTACCTCGGAGTCCGTTGCACTTGAACTGGCAGAATGATGTACTGTCCGGAAGGTTGCTGTTCTGGAGACTGCAGGGGAGTTCCATACTCCGACGACGACTCGGAAGTTGACGACGAGGTCGTGGACTCACTGGGGACTACGTTGGTACAGCACGATGCAACATAGTCCCTATCGCTATAGTCATGTATGCATGTTCGTGTTTGTTTATTTTTCTGTATTGGGAGCAGCACGTCCCGGAATGCTTGCTCCGAATTCTTTTGGTCCGTTTCCGTTCTCAAAATACCAAGATGTACCAAATTGATCGCTTTTAAGTACTTTTAGTAGACTTGTTATTCGAATCTACGAAAACCCTTTGGTTCCTTTAGCCTACAAAACATGAGGTCAATCTTATAGTGTAGGGGTGAGATAAGGCGGGGTTTTTGGAAATGCGAACTTTAACTGCACTAAAAGTAACAAAAAATGTGCCTTTTGGGATGGAACAGAGTTGCAGTCGTATTGGGAAAACCATGTTGTCCTAAATCCTCATCGTTCCATTCATTTTTTACGCTATTCTCTTAAATCAAAATATATTTTGCAATTTTAGGAAACATGAAATATACGACTATCAGAGTTAAGATTTGCTCGTTTTCACTCGGGAGCGAAACTTACTCACGAGCAGGATTGTAATTTTTTACGGAGTCTACTCCTCACTCTTTTATTTTGTGCGGGAGCACTCCTGAGCCACTCCTGTTTGAAAAATAAGAGTGTGTTAAGAGTGAAAATGAATAATAATTGCTTAGAAATGACATACAAGTTAACCAAAATGGCAAAACCTCTAGTTAACCTCTGGCAAAATGGGACTGTCTCTTCTGTCCGTGGATTAAAAATATTGTCTCTGAAAGATTGTTGACCCTGCGAAATGCTAAAGCGATGTTTAAAGATTCGTTCGTTTTCTTAAACGACGACAATCTAATGTTGTAATCATGGTAGACAAATACAGGTAGATGCATCAACGCTTGGGAGCATTGATCTGTTAACATTTTTTAAATTTCTTTCCAAATATAAGTAGATTTTTATATGTTTTCTTATACGACGTCATTCCGAGGATATTATAATACTCGTTTTTCAACAATTTTTACAAATTTAAATAATTTTTCATTCAACATTTTCAATTCCAAATTTGGTTTGACAGTTCACTGTCCTAGCAGCTGTGTCGATGCGTCTACCTATATTCTTCTACCATGGTTGTAATGATATACATGTTTTTAACAGTTCAATGACCAAGCAGATGTGCCGATCCGACTACCTGTATTCTTCTATCATGCCATGATCCAAGTATAAGGTCCCCCTTCCAGCTCAGCTGCATATTAAACGATCTGTCAATTAAATTTGAATACGCTGCAACCAAATTTGTTGTAAAAAGAAAAAAATTGCAATAAAAATTATAAAATAAATAATTTGTTTTTATTTTAAAGTATATACAATGAGAATATGTAAGATTTGCAAAAAGATAGAGGTGCCAGAGATAATTTTTTTCCGTCCCCAAGTTTGAAAAAATTAGGGGATATGGAGTACACTTGTCAAGTGATGTTTATACCCACATCACAGGTGTTTTCGAACCACTTCAACATGGAGCATGTGGTAAAATCCGAAAACAACTATCAAATATTTATGTTGTGGAAATAGAGCACAGATTTTTATAATTATGGAAATGACTTTTGACTTGTTTTTTGATAGATTCTCGAAGCAGCACATGGTAGAAGATTAAAGGTAGTCGCATCGACACAACTGCTGGGGCAATGAACTGTCGAACCAATTTTAAATGAAAAATTATTCAAAATTAAAAGAGATGAAAAGTGGTTACTTCGACAGGTGTCCGATAATCCGAAGCTTAGTACACCTACACTTGCGGAAATGCGGAGAAGTATCTTAAAAAAGTGTAACCAAGAAATTATTCGCCGAATCCTGTGTAAGCATGGCAAATTCGCTTAGTGTTCGCTCAGGAGCAGGAAAACATTATTTTGAATTTTGGAAGTCTGTTATACGACTATATTACCTAAAGTGGTGTCGATGCTCCGCGAAAAAGTTTCTACACCATCGCCGTAGACGCTGCCTGTTTTATGCATATCTCGTATGTCAAATTACGCCGATTTCCTTTCTAATTTCGATTTGAAGTGGTCCACAAAACCTTGAAAGAAAACAGTAATGCCCTTTTGTCTCGATTAACTCCAACCAACAGAGTGAACAAGCTCAGTTTTGATAAGGCCTTATGTAATGACCTTGATGAATTCGACAGTTTCGTGATTCGCCAAATTAATCACTTACCGGTAACTGCTGAACGAATTGCGCTGGAAACATGAAAGGAAAGTGGACAGTGTTTGTCAAAAGCCGGGCATTGACAAAGGCATTGAGAGCCCTGCGAGAAATCTGCAAAGTATGTAAATGTCCCGAAGAAGTGCACAGATCATCATTGGGAGTACCCCAATGCTCCGTGGGAACGAGTGCACATAGATTATGCGGGTCCCTCTGAGGGAATGATGTTACTCATCATTAGCGATGCCTTCTCTAAATGGTTAGAGGTAAAGGTTACCAAGTCAATGACCGCAGCTGCGACGATTACATTGCTGGAGTACAATTAATAGTTGTTTCCGATAATGGAACGAATTTTTCTTCGGCTGAATTCAAGAATTTTATACAAAAATTGGCGTTAAGTAGCACAAATTACTGACCCCTTCCACCCATCAACTAACGGTCAAGCAGAGCGAAGAGCCATCTGCCAGATGGCAACCCAATTTCCACTAACATTCTCAATTCCGTATTCTTTAGTTATAAATTCAAATTTACTCTTGTAACTTGTACATCACAACCTTTCTTAATAAAATAAACTAAATTAGATTAAAATTCTAGACTTTGAGTATACAATATATATAATAATATAATTTATATAAAAAATTGTATACCCAATGGCATGGTAGAAAAATACAGGTAGATGCATCAACGCTTGGGAGCATTGATATGTCACAAAATTTGAAATTTTTTTTCTAATATAAGTATATTTTTATATGTTTTTTTATACGACGTCATTCGGAGGATATTATAATACTCGTTTTCCAACAATTTTTACAAATTTAGATAACTTTTCATTCAACATTTTCAATTCTAAATTTGGTTTGACTGTTCATTGTCCCAGCAGCTGTTTGTATGCGTCTACCTATATTCTTCTACCATGCCCAATGGTTGAACTAAAAACTTAAAGTCGTGCAATCATGTTTACATTTTTTTTAAATTTAGACATGTAGGACAAGGTTACCATATTTCGTGTCTGATAGAAAAAAATCGCTGTTGTACTTAACAAAACGACAACGGCGATGATTCGGAAACTTTTTTTTCGCGCTTAAGGAACTGCGACGTTACATTCAGCGTACGAAAATAAACTATTGCAAACGTTTGCAATCGTTTTGTTCTGTATTTTTCCGAAGTACGAAACGAAACAAAACCAATACTCAGCTAACGGCACTTGCTTTTTGTTTTGTACTGTTTGTGTATGTGAGTGAAAACAAAACTGCTGAATGACGCAACGTTGAAAACAGAACAGTACAATACACATTGCAAACGTTTGCTTGTATATTAACTCATTACTAATAATATAGAAAGTAATGTTAAGATGAATTCATGTATTTTTATTTGTATTTGAAAACGTATTAAGAAAATTATAATATAAAAATGGTTTAAAAAAATAATTAGACTTCATATTCAAATGCTCCAGTTACTCTAGTTAATAAAATGTGCTCCAAATTTGTTGGTATTAGCTTATTTCGCTGATCTGCTAATATGTATTTTAATGTCGAAAACACTCTCTCGACACTTACTTGTGTAAATGGAATCGCTAACACAATGAATGCAATTGTTGTTAGGGTATTGTTTTCTTTTGTCCAATAGTCTATAATATTTCCATTTATTGCAAATATGGGCTGTCTTGTTCGGCGACAGAGGTTGAATTAGAAAATTCGGATTCAGAAAAAGATGTAGCTGTAATATTATTTCCTGAAAAATATATTATTTTTACTTTTGATGGAAGAATTTGTGCTTAAATATAAATACCTTTCAAAGCTGAAATTCGTGTATTTAATTGAAGTATATAATTTTTTGCTCTTGCAATATCTTTGTTATTTAATGAAACTTTAATTCTTGGGTCCAAAAATATAGCGGTCAAAAATAAATCATTATCAAATAGCATGCATTTCCTTTTTCTTACAGCTTCGATTAGAAGTGCACTTAATTTAGTGCTTGGGAGTCTTTCCAATTGAAGTATAATATTCATGATTTGTATATATAACTCACTATAAATGAGATTTTTCGATTGTAACTTCTTAGATATGTCGTAAATAATTTTAAAAATTCGGCAATTGATTTCCAGCTACTTTCAGATATATCGAAAAACGGACGATCGACTTTAACCAAATTGATGAACTCCTTTAAATCAAACAAACGTTCCAACATTAAATATGTAGAATTCCATCTAGTCGGGCAGTCTAGGATGGGCATTTTGAATCCACTCGATTTTAAAAGGTTGGTATAGGACTGAGTTTTCAGTGTTTTTACGAGTTTTCAGTTTTTTTTTAATTTTATTGGCTTAATATGTCATCTTTATTTGTTTATGTATGTGTTTTCTTTTCAATAACAAAAAAAATTGTACAGAATCAAATTCGGGTGTTTATTTCAACGTATGCATCGACAAAATCTAGAGTTTTTGTAGCGAAATAATCCTTTAGAGATATATAGCAGTCGCTACTCAACCCTTGTTGATGCTAGACTGCGCCTTTTAACTCTAGTTTTGTTTTTTTAACACTCACACATTGAGACAAACACAAACATTTGTTTTGCTTTCGCGACATTTTGATTTTCTTTTGAATTTTTTTTTCAACAAAGAAAATTAAGTAGAAAATTGAAAAAACATTTGTTTTTTTTTTTCTAAAAAATGGATGCCGACGGGGAACCGCCCCCAACACCTATCTGGGACCCAAATAAACGCAGGGCACATCTAATGTCTAATCAAAAAAAAAAATATTCATAAACAATAATGGTGAACCCATCAAAAACACAGATGTATCAGAAGTCTCATCTAATGATTCTGATGTGTCTGAAAAAATTGAATTCAATTATAATGCCTTACAATCAAACATTTGTTACCCACAACACCATCCGGGACCATTTTATGTTATTGTGACCTTGGAAACTCCAATTAGTTCCAGGAGGAAAAACTGCGAACTACATCTTTATGCCCTTTTTCAAAAAATTAATGTTCCCACCAACTACGTTTGTAAAAACATAGGATATAATACATTCCGCATTACTTTCAATAACTTTGCACTGGCAAATTCATTTGTTCAAAATCAGCAACTTAAAGAAATTGTATTAAAAGCCGAAATCCCTGAGCGTTTTATTCAAAAGTTTTATGTCATAAAAAATGTTCCTAAATCCATTGATGGTATAACCATAAAAAAATCTATTGAACAAAACAATGATATGGAAGTAATATCTGTATACAGATTTACAAGGAAAACCGAAAATAACAAAATAGAAGAGACTGAAATAGTCAAGGTTGGAATAATCTGTAATGGAGTCCCTCAATCTATTTTTATGTGTGGTACTAGGATTAAACCTGATTTATATGTACCCCCGGTACGTCTTTGTAAAAACTGTGGGCGTCTTGGTCACATTGCCATACGCTGCAGATGTAGAAAGGAAGTCTTGCAAACGTACCCAGAATCCCACAATTATTACAACATTTTAGCTGATGGCAACTACAATTCTCAATTTCCTCCAATGAGTAAATCTTCTAATCAAAATATAAGAAACTTTAATGAAGAAATAAACAGAAGAATCGCAAAAATAAAGTACAGCAAAATAGCAGCTCCTCGCACCATTATCAATCATCCAGTAGCCAGTCCCATCAATGTTACACCTTCAATCCCTGTTTATGAACATTCATCCTTTTCCAAAGTATCAGAGCTGGAAAAAACAATGTCAATTTTTACAAAACAAATGTATCAGTTACTTACCTCGCTGAACTGCACGGAAGGTTTAGACATATTAGACAAATTCAGAAAATCCCTCTTACCAGGTCCTGCAAATAACACAAAAAATAAAATCATATCGAATGAAAATAGTCAATCTCCGAATTTAAGTCAAAAAAAAATCACTTCAAAAAATCAAAACAAATAATATTATTACAACACAACATTCAAAGCCTCAACAAAAACAAGAACTATCTTGAATTCTACTTGAATAAATTCAACATCGACATCTGCGTATTGAGTGAAATTTTTAATATAGACGAATCGCAAAATAATACAAGCATATGCAATTATAATATAGTGTCAAAAAAAGAAGAGACAACTACGGTGGAGTTGCAATACTGTTCAAAAATAATATTAAGTTCAAAAAGATGCAATTTGAAACCACATTGGACATCATTATTTGCCAAACAATCAACATGTCGAATAATATAACCATTGCATCCATATACTTCCCTCATTCTATTAGAGCTAGTGAAATAAAATATGAGCTCGAAAAATTGCTATGCTTTTTGGAATCACGAACTGATGTACTAATCTGTGGAGACTTTAATGCGAGGCATTCATGTTATGGAGACTCGTTTGATTCACATCGAGGAAATATTGTCAAATCCTTTTTCGACGCTTCAAATTTTTATTCTCTTAATAATGGAAACTTCACCTTTAAAAAACGCTCAACTGACACAACTGGTTCTGTTCTTGATCTGTCATTTACAAATACTACGTTAACCACTTCGTGGAAAGTACAACCTTTTACAATTGGGGGAAGCCATCATTACCCAATAGTTATTAATATTGGTATCAGCAATTTTACAAACCAAAGATTTCTAGCTAAGAAAAAGTTGTCAAAATCACTGAACAACGCAAATATCAATCCTCGCTTTGATGATATACATGCAACGTTTAAGGATGAAATAAAAAAATCTACATTTATTTTAAAAAATAAACAATGTCCAACAGTTTGGTGGGACCCTGTCGTAGAAAAAACACACAGACTTCAGCTAGCAGCTCAAAAAACGTACGACATGTTCAACAACAACATAAATGCTTCTAAACTTATTGAGGCTAACAAAGCTTTTACAATGCTCTTAAATTTGCCAAAAGGAAGTCCTTTAAATCTAAAATTCAGGATCTTAACAAGGAACCAAATTCTAAAGCACTTTTTAAATTTGTTCGCGGATGCAAAAACTCTTCAACTCCCATTTATGAAACAAAATGGTCTTCTGAAAACGATAAACAGTTTTTAATCCATCTTAGAGATCAAGTTCCCAATAATGCTCCAATTCAAGTCACTTTTACAAGTTCAAATACAACGCCAATTTTTTCAACAGAAGAATTTGAAACTGTTTTTCAAAAAAAGAAAAAGCCATCAGCTGCTGGTACAGATGGTGTTACCTATGAAATGGTTAACCATTTGTCTGACACGGCTAAAAATAACTTACTAAGAGCTATGAACAATGCTTGGAAAGATTGTCATTTCTTTGATGAATGGAGAAAAATCAAAATTGTACCCATCCCATCCCAACAAGGCAAAGACTTGGAAATATTTACAAACTACAGACCAATCGCTTTGATATCAGTTTTCGCCAAAATTATGAACTTGATGGTTAAGGAAAGACTTCAGACTTTTCTAGATCAAAATCACATATTTCTCCACAACACATATGCATATAGGAAAAATCTATCCGCCTCCATGTGCTTAAATGATTTGCTACACACAATAAATTATTATAAAGAACAAGGTGATAAAGTCATCATTGTATCTTTAGATGTGAATAAGGCATATGAATGTGTTAAAATTGAACTACTTGTCAAAATTATGAACGAGCTCTGTTGTCCGACTGATATAATTTTGTGGATCGCCAATTTCTTAAAAAAAAGGATCTTAATAATGGGAAATGAAAGTCTAGAAATTTATAACGGTCTACCTCAAGGAAGCTGCCTAAGCCCCACTTTGTTCAACATTTATACCCTGGGCTTACATGGTATAAACAACCAATGCATTAAAACTTTTCAGTTTGCAGACGATTTCATAATACTATCAGCACACAAAGATTTTGACACGACTAACAATATTCTTCAAAGCAAGTTTAATGAATTCGTTAAAATATTAAAATCGCTTAATCTCTCTGTCAACGCCGATAAAACAGCTGTGAAGTATGTGGCTAAAGGAGCTAGAAAAATACCACAAATCAAAATAGAAGGAGTATCAATTAACTCAGTTGACAAAATTAAATTTCTTGGAAGGCACATAAAAAATAGTTTAACAATAAAAAATCATTACGATGAAGTAATTAAGACTTGCAACACTACTTAAAATGCCTTGAAAATGATTAATTCTGTTAAAGGTGGACTTCACCCTAAAATATCCGTAAATTTATCGCGATCACTCCTGTTCTCTAAATTTGAATATTCTTTTTCTTCAATGGCTCATATGCCAAACTACATCAATACAAAACTTACAATATGTCAGAACCAAATTCTAAGGAAAAACTTGGGATTAACGCCTTCAACACCCGTACACATAATCTACGCCTTAGCAGTTGTTCTGCCGCCCGAACAGCGGTCGCACTACCTTGCTGCCAAAGAATTATTAAAATTCAAAATGTTTCACTTGAACACATATGAAAAATTCACGTCTTACCCATCTAAGAAAACAAGTCTTGGCATGGTGTACAATAAATTCAAGCATATTTTCGACAACACCAAAATAAGTCCTTCTGAAAGTCCAGGAGAAAAAATTTAATTTGCTATGAACATGTTTAATGCTGAAAAAACACGCAATCAACAGAATACTTTCATAGTATTTACCTCGAAAAAATTAACGAGTTCAAATCTAATGGCACTTCTATATGGGCGACCGATGCTTCGATTATTGGAAATTCAACAGGCTGTGGAGTTTGCAACTTTTCATCGAATCAAAACTTTCTTTTTAAAATTAACTCCAAATGTTCATCACTTATGGGTGAACTTAACGCTATTAACAAGGCCGTAGACCTTATTTTAGAAGATGGAATTCAAAGGGCTGTAATCCTGACCGATAGCAAAAATTCCTGTTTACTCTTAAGAAATAACACTTCACTCAACTATTTAGTAAACACAATTATCAGTAAGATAAATAATTCAAATATAAGTCATCTTACTTTTCTGTGGGTTCCTTCCCATATTGGAATCCAATCGAATGAACGCGCAGATTATTTTTCCAGACAAGCCGTGGATGCTGGCTGTGTCATTTCGTCCAACTTAGCCGTTAAGGATGCTCGTGTGGAAATATATGAAGCCCTATGGGATGAATGGGTTAGAAAATATAGACTATTGTCATTATCAAAAGGCACATACTTCTCTAGTTTTTTTTCCATCTCCACCAAAAAAACACTGGCATGCCGAACTGTCTTTAGAACCTGGAGAAATTAAAATTATCAATAGACTCCTAGCGGGTCACTCATACTGCAAAACGTACCTTCTTAAAATGAAGCTGACAGACACTAATTTGTGTGATGTTTGTAATGTACCTGAAACGGAAAATCATTTAATCTTTGAGTGCAATAAATTTCACCACCTAAGATGTAACTTCAATATTTTCAACGATTTTACCAACTTACCTGCTTTATTGAAACACCGAACAAACACCGTCACCAAGGAACTCTGTAACTTCATTACTTCAGTCAAAATTGAATTGTAAACAAAAATGATGTCACATTCACCATGGAACTAGTTCAATTATTTAGTTACTTAAGTGTTCACTAATATGTAAGCAAAACTAGTCTTGGTATATAGGTACTACGGGTACCTATCCAACAATTACTTTTCAATAAACCAAAAAAAAAGATATATAGTACACGATTTTGAAAAGAAGTGTTGACCTTTAATTCAGTCATTTATTCAAAATCATTATTCAAAATAAATGCAACAAGTTGTTTGATTTTTTTATTGTTTTCATACTAAGCCAAAACGGTAGACCTCTATACTTGAAATTTTTTCAAAGTTGGCCTACCTTCTCTTCATTGTACCATGATTGGCAGAATTGTCTGTCTCTTTCAAGTCGTTGACGGCCTTGATCATAGTAAGTAAGTAAGTAAGTAAGTAATTTTTTTATTGAGTCTTCTTCTTTTTCTATGTGATAGTGTTATGTAGTTCGAATGATAACATATAACCTTAGAATTATTATCGTCTTGTTCTAATACACTATGTCAACGAGGTATGCTACTGTGCACTTTTGACAATTTATATAATACATGAACGTTTCGATTAAATGATGAATTCTTGAAAGGCTTGCTCACGGCCTTGGAATGACAAACAGCGCTTTATAGTCTGTTACAAAATAAATAACTTAAAATACTAGTCAATACTTAAAAAAATAGATAACAACGATCTGTTAAAGCAATGTACAACAGAGATATGAGATTAACAGTAAAGTTAAAAAGTGTGTGTTTCGTACATAAAAAATATCACAGTTTGTTTAAATCAAATATATGTGTATGCATATATAAATCGAGCGCTCATAAAATTAAGCTTATTAGCAACATGTTAAAATATTATTATAAATATTAATTTAGGTTTTTTTTAGGTAATTTAGATTAGCCCCGGTTCGAGCCAGGTATTGTTTTATTATAAAAATCTGGAAGTGTGTATTTTTCTGGACCGATGTCCAGATTTTCGTTTATGATTCCAACAGGTGATATGTATGCCGATTCAGACCAGCGCAATAACTTTTCATATTCAAAGATTTCTTTTAACAAATCATTCGCATGTGTGGCCAATCTTTCGATAAATAGCTTTTGATAATTAAATGCATAATTACAGAGCGACTGAACTCCAGACGTTTCATATACAAAACTATTGGAGTACTTTTTGTGATGACGCAAGTAATGTTTGTTAATGCACTTTCGGAGGATTTTTCTTTCAAAGACTTCCAATTCTTTGGCCACTATAGGCGAAATAGTGAACCAGATTGGGAATCCGTATAGCAAAATAGGACTAATAGCAGTTTTATACATAAGAAGTTTTGTTTACTGCGGCAAATATTGATTATTAAACAGGCAAGAAAAGGCTCCAGATATACGCTTCGCCTTCTGTATCGCAGAACGTCCATGTGTATTGAATTTTAAAAGTTTGTTAAACTGGATACCCATATATTTTATATTGCTGGAATGGGATTTCAATTCCATCCAGAATCAGTTGCAGTCATTTGCTTTCAGGAACTACTTTTTGAGGACATTTTCCAGAAGCATTTCGTATATAAATGGCTTCCGACTTTGAGGCGTTTATTTTAATGCTCCAGGACTGATAATACTCTTTAATTACTCCTAGGTGGTAAGCAGCTTTATTTAGTGCTTCTGCGGGGTTGCTATCATGTGCATATATTAAACAATCATCTGCATATAATATAGCCTGTGAATTTTGTAAGACATGGGGAAAATCGTTGAGAAACAGATTAAAGAGGTATGGAGCTAGTACGCTTCCTTGTGGGACCCCACTGTTCACAGGACCAATTGATGAGGATTTGTCTTGAATTTGTACTGTAAACGTTCTGTTGCACAGGTAACTCTGTATAAGTTTAACAATGTATGGATCTGTTTCCAGCTCTACAAGTTTATATAAGATGGCACTGTGACATACAGAATCAAAGGCTTTTTCTATATCTAGTGATATAGCTACTGTACATTTTTGGTTTCTTAGGTTTTTGGTGATATCGTGATGAAACTTAAGGAGTGCATGTTGTGTTGAGTGTGCCTGTTTAAATCCAAAGTGAAAATTAGGTACAGGATCAATTATGAAGCCGTTTTCAATCTTATCCTCTCCAGGACTTTGCCAATGTTTGATAACAATGAAATTGGTCGAAAATCAGAGACAGTTTCGCTGTCAGTTTTCTTTTTAATGGGGATTATTTTAGCTGCTTTCCACGCAGTAGGAAAGTATCCATTGTTTATGCAATTGTTAAATATTATTGTCAAAAAAGTGAAGGCAGTTTCAGGAAGATTTTTTGTAATAAAATTTGATAATCCATCTGGTCCACAAGACTTCTTATTGTTGATATTGTTGACAAAATTTCTAACTTCCCCAGCCTTTATGAAGTGAAAGCTATCAGTGTTATTGAGAGATTGAAAGGAGCTATCAAATGAGTAAATGTGCTCAGGGACTGCACCGGTGACAGAGGATATTCTCGCATCAAGGTCAGCTACAGGTTGTTGTGGAGACGAATGTTGAAAAGTAGATGAGAAATGGTTCTGGAATAACTCAACAATTTCATTGGTATTTGTAATTATGTTATTGTTATGTATTATTCTTTGATAAAATGGAGATTTTCTTTTGCCAGAAATGCGATATATTTCTTTAAATGCCGATGGACCAGGTTTTATGTTTTCCAACCTGCTACTGAAATGTTTGGCTTGTTCTATGTTCACGGACTCTTTTATTATTACCTTAAGTAATTGTATTTGCTTAGATAAAATGGCATACTCACGGCTAAGTCTATTTCCGCATCTGTGGAAAATTTTTTTAAGTTCCTTCTGCCATTGGTGCTTCATTTTATACAGGTTTCTCGTTCGTCCAGACAGTGGAAATTTAGAGTCTAATATTTCAATAGAGGTCGAATGATTAGTGTGAAGTGTGGATATGGTGTTATTAAATTCACTTATTAGATTATCAATCTTTTGGTTGGATAAGTTTCTTCTGGTAGAAGGCATCAATCTCTCCATTTCTTGGTTTGTATCACATTGAAAACTGTTCCAATTTGTGTCTCTGTATGTGGTATACATCCTGAATGATGAATTCAACTCTTCTATGATCCATAGTTAGTTTGATTGGAAAATGATCTGAGAAGGTAGATAAAGATGAAATTCTACAGTTATCCAGATTACTATGTACTAGGTTGGCACTGACAATAAAATGGTCCTTTATGTTCCTAATTGCTGAGTTTTTGACTTAGTGATCTTTTTTTTGATGTTGTTGTCTAGCGGTGGCATACTTTTTGTACATTGGACAGCCCTTACAATTAGCCGGATGTCCAAACTCCTCGCAGTTAGTGCAATATGGACTGGATGAATCCGACGAATTCCTCTTGCACTCTCCAGGACCATGTTCCTGGTCACATTTAACGCATTTATATGCGGAATTACAGTTCCGAGAGATGTGGCCCCACCTCTGGCATCTGTGGCATTGAATGTCATTGTCCTTTTTCTTCGGTTTTTCCCACCAAATTGTTGTGTACTCAAATTCGTTTATATGGGAGATATCACCTAACGTTCTTCCTAGCAAAAGAGATACTAGATAAAGCCCAGTGTCCAATTGTTTCTTGATGGACATTTTTGTTTTGAACCTTGTCACATTTGCAACAGTGTTTGGCGCGATTCGGTCCAATTCTGATTTTACATAATCATCATCGTAGTTCGCATAGAGTCCCCGCAGTACAAGCGAAACCTGCTTGAGTTCTTTTGGTGTAAAAGAATATGAATGTATATTCTTATCCCTGAGAATTGACATTATTGAAAAATGAACAGTGGGGTCTGAAAAATACATTTTACTTTTATTTTTATTAATGTTTTTAATTTTAAATGTGCCCAGAGGTATTGTATCTTTTAACTTATCAATCAGTGTTTTGATATTAACGTTAAAAACAAAAATTGGTGGGCACCATTTTGTTTTCACAGGCTTCTTCGCTCCATCCTCAGCAGGAATTTTAGTTTTTTTTTTACAGGATGCCATATTTGTTTTGGTCTCTTGGAAAATGGATTGACAATCTTTTAGATAAATCTGATATATCAACGTTAATTGGCAAGTTGCATTTATCAATTCGCTGCCTCTTTCTGTCGTTGGTATTCTTGTTTGCCGCAACCTTGTTATTAATTGTAAACCCAGCACCATTGGATGTTGACTTCCTCTTCAACGACATCACAATCCATGTCTGGTAGAACAGTGCCAGGCATCTTTATGCAACAAATACTGCAATGTGATGCCTGCAAGTTATTTTTATTCAATAAATTTATTTTATTTTTTTTTTTGTTGACAATAATTATTGTGCTTAGAAAAAATATGCAGTTCAGCTTTGTCACTCTCGTAACCTCAAAAATCGGCCTTGATCATATTCGCGCCATTATCTGTCGTCGTTGATAATATCTGACTTATATTTAAACCGTATTCTTCTAAAATCGTCAGTAACCTTGTTTTTATGTAGCTACTTGTGTGTCGCTCCTTCATTTCTTTTATTCCAAGAGTTTTTATGGTTATGGAACTATTGCTAATGTATTGGACGTTCACCCCCAAAACACATACATTTAGCCTAGTTGCAGAGTCAATCTTCAAAGACAACATTTTCCCTGTAGTTCTTTCCTGATTTCTTGCTTTAAATTTGAAGAAAACTCTATAATTTTGTCCATAACGTTGTGTTCATTTAATTTTATATTCATTGCAGTAAATATGGGGTTCGTTAAAATCTCAAATGGCCGGTCTTCTGTCAAATGGCCGGTCTTCTTCTGCCATTTTTAGTAAACAACTCCACTATAGCATTTTCCACACTTTTCTTATCAATTATGCATGAAATTTTCAATGCACTTGTGCTAACTTTATTGACTGACTGCTTACTTTTCATTTGAATGTAGTTTTGATAAAGATTAGGGTGTGCAGTTTTTAAGTGTCCTTCCAAATTTCCGGCATGTCCGCATAATGTTTTATGGCAGTCTCCGTTTTTGCACATAAATCGTTTATTTTGATCGTCGAAATCAAAGATTTCTCGTAATATTTCATTTTTTGGACGAAGTCACTGTTAAATTTTCAACTGCTAATTGTCATGGTAGATAAATTCAGGTAGATTCATTAGTGTAAACTAATGTGAACAATTTAATGTGAACGTTGAAAATTCAAAAATTGTATAATAATACTTCAAAAATAAGTAGATTTTTAAATAATCTTTTGTACAATGTGATTGGTGTCGTTTTAATTATAATTCAAAAACTTGAACATTAATATATATTTTTGACAATTCATTGTATCACCACCTTGCAGCCATAGTACATTAAAGTAAACGTACTGTTTGTGTATTTCTGGCAGTGAAAGGTTTGTGGTTTTGTTTTGTATAAAGTACAAAACGATTGAAAAAATTTTAAAAGTTTGTGACTTCGTGTGAGTGGTGCGTTAATCGGTTCGTTTGTTTTCGTTCGCTGGTTACATTTATGTTTCCTAAAATTGCAAAATGTAGAATTCTCTATGTATATATGCGGTTTGGTTTCAATTTGAAAACGATGTCGCTTTTTCCACGATTTTCTAGAAAATGCTTTAAGTATTGAAGGATTTGGACCTACAGCTAACAACTTTACAATCAGGGGAATGATATGAAAGTATTAAAATTAAATATTTTAAGAGCTATTCTTTCCAAATTCCAAAAATGAACATTTTTGAAACTAAAATAATTTATTGAAAATAGTTTTGTTTACATTTTTGGGTATATAACTCTGATACTTGTATTACGTACAAAAACAAATTTGTATGTGGTTGTTGTTACGTTTGTTATCCTACAACACTTGCTGTTACCTATCTACCATGGCAGAAGAATATAGGTCATAGATGCACAAAATACAACATGCGCTCTTGTGGTCAAAGAGACTAAAGCGCACGTAAAAAATATTCTCTTCTTGTTTTTGGACGTTTTGTAACAAGAAATGTGTTTCATTTTACCAAAAGTATTAAAAAACATTAAATATAATCTCAATATATTAATATTTTTCTTATAAAAACTATCTATGAGTTGTTTTCTTAATGTTAACTGAACAACAATGCGTGCATCCCCCACGCATCTCTGCATTCGTTGAGGTCTCATCAACGACTGAGATCACCGCAAACGTACGCTTTGTGCATCTATGATATAGGAAGACGCATCGACACAGCTGCTGGGACAATGAACTGTCAAACCAATTCTGGAATTGAAAATGCTGAATGAAAAATTATTTAAATTTGTAAAAATTGTTTAAAAACGCGAATTATAATAACCTCCGAATGACGTCATATAAAAATCTACTTACATTTGAAAAAACATTTAATTTTTATTGACATATCAATTCTCCCGAGCGTTGATGCATTTACCCATGGTACAATGAAGAGAAGGTAGGTCAACTTTGAAAAAATTGCAAGTATAGAGGTCTACCTGTTTGGCTTGTAATGTCAGAAATAGTATCAAAACAATAACAAAATCAAACAACTTGTTGCATTTATTTTGAATAAATAATTGAAAACCGCGAAAACTGAATGAGAGGTCAACACTTCCTTTCAAAACCAGGTTCTATATATCTCTAAAGGATTATTTCGCTACAAAAACTCTAGATTTTGTCGATGCATACGATGAAATAAACATTTTGAAAACATCCGAATTTGAATGTTTTCTGAACAATTTTTTTGTTATTGAAAAGAAAACACATACATAAACAAATAAAGATGACATATTAAGCCAAGAAAATAAAAAAATTGAAATCATATGGTATCATAGCCCTACCTTGATATCATTGTACCATGCATTTACCTGTATTCTTCTGCCATGCTATCTACCATGGGTGGACCCTTATATTTCATTTTCAGTACATGAATCAAGTTTTCTTAATTTGGATCGAAACCTCTCCATGTAAAAAAACAGTTTTAGGACAAAAAGATTATAATATATTACAATACATGATTTTTTGGTATTTCTTGTGGAGCGGGTGAAATGAAACGTACAAAGGTATGTATCATGGTATAATTATTACAGCAGCAAACCAAAGCTGATTTGACTATAGTAATCATGGCATAATTACAGAAGGTAGAACAAAGCTACCCCCCCAAATACAATTTTTTTTCTTTTGGTGCCCTTATTATGTCAAACATATACACATTTTGTGTATGTGTGTGTGTATTGTTTTGAATAAAAAATACATACCGCATTTACTTGTTTATGTTGTATTTATGTTTTTAGGCTTAACTCTTGTTTAGTAAAAACTCTTCAATTTTTCGAAATTTTTTCCAGTGGTAGGTATTTTTACCCTGATCCCGGGAAACTATTTTTTTCTTGGGGGACGGACGGGGACCCGAAAGACCGGGTTCAAAAACCCGACTAGACCCGGATCCAATTGCCCGATATATCGTTGGAAAGCTTATGAAGTTGGAAAGCTTAAAAATACCTATCCAACAAGTGGTCACATGATGGGGTAAGATGTTACGGTTCGGAGGTTATAGTCAAATTATCGATTTTTTGGACCCGGATTTTTTATAAAACCCCAAAAAGTCATAAAAAGCCAAATTATAGCTGACACTATTGCCTTTCCAAAATGCTACATTTTGTGCTAATACCTTTACTGAGTCCAGAGATATGGGTCTTTCCATCCGCATAACCCGATTCTAACCAGATCATTAAAACTATGTTTTCAATAAAAAAAGGTATTTTTCGCGTAAGCATCAAATTCAGAAATCTTTGGTTTGCGTTAGCCGGTGTTGGACATACTCAGAGGAGAAAGCCCCAAGCCCCGGCCGAAGGCCGGCTATTTACAAAATGTGTCAAATTTAGAAAAGTTTGGTTCGCGTTAGCCGGTGTAGGACATACCCAGAGGACAAAATCTCAAGCTCCGGCCGAAGGCCGGCTACTTACAAAAGGTATCCAATTTAGAAAACTTTGGTTCGCGTTAGCTGGTGTGGGACATACCCAGAGGAGAAAATCTTAAGCCCCTGCCGAAGGCCGGCTATTTACAAAAAGTGCCGAATTTAGAAAACTTTTGTTATTCTGACGACTACTACGCGAAATAAACCGTTTTTTATTGAAAACATCATTTTAATGAACTGTGTTAGAATCGGGTTATGTGGATGGTAAGACCCATTTCTCTGGACCCGAAGAAAGATATTAGCACAAATTGTAGCATTTTGGAAAGGTAAGAGTGTCACCTATAATTTGGAAACAATTTTGTTGACCCCCATAATGGGCCCTTTTTTTGAGTTTTTGGGGGTTTCATAAAAAATCCGTGTCCAGAAAATCGATAATTTGACTATAACTTCCGAACCATGACAACTACATGTGACCACTTCCATAAGCATTCAATCGATACCCATATTGTCTATATCGGGTAAGTGGATCCGGATCCAGACGGGGTCTTGATCCCGGACTTTTGGGGTCAAAAATCTGGGGTCCCGGGTCCGTCCCCCAAGAAAAAAATAGTTTCCCGGAATCAGGGCAAAAATACCTACCTCTGGAAAAAACATTCGAAAAAATCGAAGAGTTTTTACTAAACTAGAGTTGTTCCTGTTTTTATTTTAAATTCCTACCGAACTATTATTGAATGGTAATAATAAAATCAGAAAAAAATTGTTTTTTACGAAATTTATTCCATTCTTACAATAAATTGCAAAATTAAGCTTAACACGCATTTACTTGTTTATGTTGTATTCATGTTTTTATTTTAGATTCCTACCGAACTTTAATTTTGGATGGTAATATGTCCTTAAATCTATTTGAACTATTTCTCATTTGAATTTAGTGTCGTGTTTTTCGCCAATTATTATTGGCAAACGGTCGCCCCATCTACTGGATCTTGCACATCGGTAAATATTCCTAGAAAATATTTATTATTTAAACTTTTTATCTTACATAAATTCATTACGAATGGCAACCCAAATTTCCGTTGTTGCTGAGAGATAAATTCTTTTCTAATTTCTTAAATGTGGTATTTGCACTGACAGAAGACAGTGCGACTTTTCTTGAGTTGCAATCCATAATCAATCCATTAAATATTTCAAAAAATTACCTTCCATGTTTTGCCTGTGTAAAAATAATTTCAGTTAATTCTCCATCCGATGTACACATTCGGCATATTGAATGCTTTGAGCGAACCAATGTCGGCCTTACGATTCGCGGCCAAGATCTCGAAATATCACTTGTTACACCCTTTTTAAGAACAACATAACTATATCTTGCAGTGGGGTCTTTGGGTACGTTACCACCTAATTTTATCGGGGTGTAATTTACTTGAAAGTTACATGGCGTTTTATCTGAAGCATTAGATAAACGCGGACATGTCATATCATGAGGACACTGAAAATACAGTTAAAGAGTTAAAAAGCAAATTTGAAAATAACTACGATAAACTCATAAGTTATAACTTACCGGAGCAAATACGTATCCAACTAGGCTATGCTCTTCTTGAGAGAGTATTAAATCTCTTGCTTCGTTTACTAATTGACTCCCACGCCTAGACCCTTCTTCAACGATAACTAAGTAACCATCACATTTTTTCCACAAATTTAATATAACGTCTCTACGAATCTGCGAGTTCGCCAATTCGAATAGAGAATATGATGAAACTATCAAATCATATTTTGTCTGAAAATGTTAGAATATTATTTTTCTACCAAATTAAAACACATTAAAATATAGTTGAATACCTCAAGTGATGGTAAAAATTGACGGTAGAATACATTTTTTAAAGTAATTTGCTGATTTTCGTTGCCGCCCCTCAAAATTAGTTCTGATAATTCGTTCATATCGCGAGAGCTGTCAACATTATAATACTCGTAAATTGAATCCTTCCATAAGTTACTAACTGCCCACATTCCCGAACCAACCCCAGATCCAAAATCAAGATAACTCTGAGGTTTAAAATCTTTATCACGTTCCGCAACTTCTTGCAATATTTTAGTTAACACCGCAAATTCTAAGGGCCCCCTACCCAAAGCATAAACTATAGCTTCATAGCGACCATATTTGACAGGTTTCCACGAAAATGTGCGTTCTTTCATTCTTCTTTTCAAAAGTTGTTCTTTGCGATTTTGCCACTTTCTTTTCTCATCTTCATTCATGGTAAGACAATCGCTAGGTGGCATCAGAACATCAAGCTCTTCCATAATATTTTTCACTCTGTCTTTAACTTCATCTATCTCTGCCGGCGGATGTCTGGATGCCAAAAAGTGATTTAATTTCTTACAATCATCACTTATGGTTTTTAAAGGATAATCGCCAATAACTTTTTCTAATGAACTATGCAAACGAGCCGGCAATTCAACTCGTTTACATGTAAGAATTCCAGGGTGCCTCCTCGGGTGAATCAACTCAGATTCGATTTGGTTCCGAACATTTTCATCAATTTCTACAGCTATTTTACTCGTGGTCCTCCGTATTTCTCGGCTGACAGTTAGTTTAAAATTATTTACAAGTACTTTAAAACCAATATTCATTATAGTTTAGTTGCAACGAATTATGAAATATAAACTATGTAATCCAAATACAATAACAAAACAGCACGTTATTTATTAAATTAACAGGGTGACCAAGAACTTTTTGTATCAATAAAACACCTCACCTTGCAAGACCAGCTGATTATGAACTGCCGAGATAAAAGCCATGTTCCAGGACGTCTTTTTATCATGTTTATTTATTCACAACATGTAACTTATTTGTTTATACCTGAAGAATATTGAAGGTGGTTTAAATTTTTTCCATCTTTCAAATCAAAATCTCTGCCCCATTTGTACATTTAATTATTGTACAACGCTTGCTTAAAGATTATGAACAACTGATATTGAAAAACCCTTATGCAAGCCACACACGATACTATCGTTGTTACAACTTAGAGGGTAGCAAAGTTGTATGTTTCGGCCAAAAACGATACAACTTTGTGAACAACCTCTTCGTACAATTTCACTTTTCGTAGATTACAATCGAGTTAAGATGACACCGGAAAAAATCATGTTCTATAATTGAATCAATAGAATTTATTTCTTATTAATTATTGAAATTCCATTTTTTATGTAAATTAGAATCACACATTTGATTGGATTTCGTGTTGTTTTGATGTGCGAAACAATCATGTTGCCCCTTCGAAAAAAACACAATATGAAACTGTATGCGACATGCCAACAAACGTTGCAATCGATTGGCACAACATGCAAAAATATCAAAAAATTTTGATTTTTTTTACAACCAAGACAAAACTTTGTACAACCGGCCCACAAATATATATAATATTTTTTAGGGCTTCATACGTTTATTTGGAATTGCATGCTTTTTATACCCTCCACCGTGTAGGTCCATGTTTTGGTAGAGTCCCCATACTATGGTACCACCCGATATTCGGTATTTTGATGATTTTAGCGACATTATTCACAGGAAATGTTTTAAATTTGGTATTTGCAGTTCGTAATGAATACTACAGCCTACGACAGAAAATTGTCTGTGCAGGTCCACGTCTTCGTATAGCCCTAATATAACGGTAACTCTCGATATTCAATATTTTGATAATTTTAGCGACATTATTCACGGGAATTGTTTGAAATTTGGTATTTGAAGATCGTAGCCGATACTACAGCCTAAGAAAGAAAATCGTCTGTGCAGATCCACGTCTTAGTATATCCCCCATAACGGTACCTACCGATATTCGGTACTTTGATGATTTTAGCGACATTATTCACCGGAACTGTTTCAAATTTAATATTTAAAGTTCGTAGTGGGTACTACAGCCTAAGACATAAAATTGTCCGTGCACGTCCACGTCTTCGTGTAGCCCCCATATAGCGGTACCTCCCGATATTCAATATGTTGATGATTTTAACTACAATATTTCCCATTTGAATATTGTAATGGCTTATGACAAAAGTTACCTATATCCATATCATCGTATAGACCCTAATATAACAGCTACATTCGGTATTCTTAAGATTTTGACAGCATTTTTAACGGATTTTATTGTTTTTGAGAATTGCCAAATTCGTACTAAATAGTGGAGGGTATTCAAAGCTTTTTTACTTGTTGATAATACGGGTAAAATTAGCTGTTTTTATCGGATCACCCATAGCCCAACCATAGAGGGATCTTATTTTCTGCTGACTACAAATCTTAATGTCAAAATACACTATTGTGATTAATCACAGAGATCAAAAGATTGACACCACATTTTGCTTTTGAAATATTGCGTCATATGACGTCCTTTTAAATGGGCCTAGTTAAATGCCAGGATATACATACATACATTCGATATGACGTTTTGTGATTCAATACCTTTTCTTGATGTACAATGGGTATACACTTTTTTGAAATAAAATTTCACTGCAGGGTAGTGTGAACATAGTTTTGCTTAATAATAGAAAAATTCTCTGTTATACGGAACAAAACGCCAACGACGATGGTGCGGAACGATTTTGCGGTTAGTCGTATATTCCATGTTTCCTAAACTGCAAAATGTAGGATAATTTATGTATGTATGAGGATTGGTTTCTATTTGAAAGGGATGCGGATTTTTCAACGATTTTCTAGCGACAGCTTGAAGTGTTGAGAGATTTGAACCTACAGCTAAGAACTATACATTCAGAAGTATGATACGAAAGCATTAAAATAAAATATTTGAAGAGCTATTTTTCTGCATGTTGGAAATATAAACTACTTGTTGTTCAAATAATATTGTAACATGTCTTCATGGAAATATTTGTTTGCATATTAGCTTGTGTATATTTAATATTATTCATATATATTCATTCAGTTTTCGTTCATATAATAATAAAGACTATTTGGGTTTTTATAACCGGTTTTTGGACTTTCTGGGACACAACATTTGGCGACGAGGACATAAAGAGAAATTCAAGAAACAATGGATCTAACCGCTCTTTCGCAGATATTGGTTCAACTACAAGAATTTGTGGCACAAATGATGGATCAAAATAAAGCTATTTTAGCGGAGGTTTTCACGAGGAACCATAAACCTTCCGTGATTCCTTCATTCAAGAGCTTCATTCCTGGAACAAATCAATGGTCAACGTATCACTTTCAATTGGACTAACATATGGAAGCAAGTTCAGTTTGTTATGTGTGCATATGCTCGGCATACGATTAGGCCATCCGACTGTCACAGAGACTCCCAGGGCTAGGGATCTCAACCCGCCAATCGAATCCAACACACTAACATTGAAAGGGGACTTTACTACAATTGCTCTACTCTACGATATACAAAATAGGAGTCATCATACAGGGATCTCGGTGGATCGATCCCACACTCGCCCACCCTACCTGGATCCAGTATTTCCATTTCTTGCGTTTCTCTGAATCCCCTTGAGCCACACGCTTCGAATCACACACTTACTTCATACCACCTTCCCCCCAAGCTATACAAACTTAGCAACACATATTAGTATCTACTGTTTACAAAAGAATCATTTTTAATTTTATTAAAAAAAATAAGTTAGCTTTAAATATTTTCTTAATTTTTTTCTCTACTATTTTTTTTTCTTACACTAAAATTGACAAACTGTATGGTATAAAAAAAAACAAATTAAGAATAATACCGGGCTTTCTTAAATCTATGGCTTTAATTACTCGGTAGAAACCAATATATTATCCTTTGCCTTGCTTTTCCCGCGCAATATTCCGCGTCTATACGAAATTACTAGCCACCTAAAAGAGCTCTCTTAACCGGCCTAATTGCCGCTAAAATTCCACGGCCTAAACTATCAGATCGAATCACAAGGACTCAAGATAATTTTACTGTAACACCTCCTAGCCTTTAAAAATAAACGCGGTATTTTTCCCTTACAAACTGATTATTACTTAAATCCTAAGAACTATAACCTATCTTATTACTAAATCTTTATACTGAATATTATATTTTTTTTCTCGAAATTTATGATTATTAACTCTTTTTTTCTTTTCTTTTAGTTCCAAAAAAGGAGACAGCAAATTTTATGGACGTCACATATATATATAAATATATCTATCAAGGACAACACAACGGTAAGACACCTTTTACCTGAGCAGTGATTTATAACGTTATTGATTAATTCTTCTTATCTCTCCTTCCAGTTTACGCTTCTTTCCGGAGGAAACAGATTTTGAACGCCAGGCAAACCCTCAAATGAAGCTGGACTTGTTGACTGGTCCTTTTACAATGCCGGCGTTCTGGGCGGGATCAATAACCGGCACAGCAAAAAGCTCAAAGTTGCAGCTGGCCAGTTTACAATTCAAATCTCCACACCCTCAATGTAACTTTTTTGGCTTTTTTTTCCTGTGGACAACTTGCCACTACCTTGCGTTACCAAAAAGAAAAGGCAATTTCCCGCCGTTGTGCTGACCAAAACCGGACAATTTTCGGTGCTTCCAAAAAAGGCTTGATACACCACCGGAATATTCCTGTTGGAGCAACACACATCACATATAACAACACAATACTCAACAAACCACTGTTACAAACTACTTACACAATAAAAAAAAATCGCAACACACAAATTAAATTTTTCCACTTCTTCACTGCTCTCTAGCTAAGTTTCACCGGTAACGTCTTATTCTTAACTTTGGCTTTTCTTATGCTCGCAGCCTTTTATACCCCTCTTCTCAGTGAATCCCGCCAGACGCTCATTTTCCACGAAACACCATTTTCCTGAACCATTTTCAATTTTCATTCCTTTTTCTTTTCAACTGTCAATAGCCATTTTTTTTTTTTATTGTGAATTCTCATTTCACCTCACCCCTGAGTCTCTCATTTAAAAATCAACGGCTGTCTAACTATTCGCCCAACCCTTTTCACTTACGTTACCAACTCGCCAATTACCCCAAACAACGCCAATTTCCTTTAACCTTATACGGCAGCGAGACATCAGCAAAAACATTTTAATTATTTCTCTCGAAATCTTTTGTTTTTCTATTCTTCTGATATTTCTTAAATTTTTATTTCAACGTGCCGCTTTTTTTTTTCATAATCATTCATTCAAATTGTGTCTAAACAAAATTTTTATCATATTTATAGTAGGTTCCCACCTACTCAGCAATCATAGGGCTGCCTAGTCACTTCTTAGCCTGAGTCACCCTGTCATTTACTACCTTTATAATACTCTTTTACTCAACCCTGTTCGAGCCTAATTTCGTACGTAGCGAACCCTAACAAACCATTTCCGGCATTTTGATCCCATCGCCACCCGGACTACACACCCCGCAGAAATTACAAGCAAATTGAAATCTCGAAGCATCCTCACCATCCTCACTAAAAACCCAGGAAAACTGAGCAAATCCATTTGAGGACCAATTATGGGATGCACTACCAACAGAATTGGGATAATTTCTGCGGTGGTTGTGGACAGGTTTTGCCAAAAAACACGGCCCCATATATTTGTTGCCTTTTTGCGCCGCATGTGAACGGCCTGCAACAAAACTTCAACTTCGGCCAGAAAATCGAGGACGGAGGTGATGTGCACGGCCGCATTACTCATTTACGTGGGGACATCCCACTCCCTGAAGGTCTCATGCCGGGCATAAGCTCCGAACAGCAGGCTGGTCAAAGCCCTCCCCCTCATGCTGGTAAATATCCCCCATCGAAATAGAACCACATAAATTAATTTATTTTTCTAATCTGTCCATCAGATCTGTGAAACATGTCTTGCTGGTTCGCCTGATAATTCTCGATCCGACACCCTGAAAATATCGTGTCACTACCAAACATCGATCGAGTTCCGAGTCCGGGAAACTCGCTGGTAATTCCCCTATAACAGGTCAACATTTGGGAAGATCAAAAACGCTCATAAATTTTACAATACGCATTCGGTTATTTATAAAATCCCGCATTCAGTATTTCTACTAAGACAAGCTCAGAGGAACGGATGGGATTTATCGACCCACTCCTTTGGGACCTTCACTACAAAAAGGTAAACATCCGGAACAACCCAATAATTCTATCAACCCAAGACCTTGTGTGGAGTTGGAATATATTTGTCCTCTCCGGCGGATCTACACTGGTAATACCCACCAGCTCTCAATGAAAAATTCTCCGATTCCATCAAAATTTCACACATTCTTCTTGGTTATGGATATAATCTTCAAAGTTGGAATCTATACGTACTTTGATACACAAATAATTTGATCAAATTATTGAAATCATGGTACAATAAAAAGGTAAGGTAGAGCTAAAAGCTGATTACAATTTTTTTTTCCAAGTGTGCCCGACTTCTGTCATTATTGTGTATTATTTGTTTTGAAAATAAAAAAAAATATTTTCAAGGTCAATGTTTGGAAAAACGAACACTGCGTGGCCGGCGTTCAAAATATTACCCTGTTTTGTCCTGGAATTGAAGGATTAAACAGTTTTGATCACATTTTTTGAAAAAAAATCCGTGCGTTCAATAACGCATTCAAAAAATAACAATTATCAAAACATTTTGTCGCATACAATTTTGAAGTATTTTGACAGAAAGCGGGCATAGCCCTAGCAATGTATTGCGGTACTTTTTTGTTTGTTTTGAACATTTAATAACTTTCATTCCTTAATAGGTGGTGAAACATTTTGCATGCGGAAATATTTGTGCCTATGCCTGTCTTGTCGTCGTGGTTGCCGAAGAACGGATTTTGTATGCGGTATATGCTGATGTGATTGATAGGTAAACAAATACCATAATCGTGGTGTCTACGTGATTGTCTGGTAGAATGTAGTTTTATGTATGTTCGCTTTTTATGTATGGGAATCTTTCATTAATTTATGCCGGAATAAACCAGATTGTGCTATTTTTATCGCCACCGGGGGTGTTTAAGTACATTTTTTTTAAATTTATATGTCGCGTAGAATATTTTGTAAAAGAAATTAGACAGCTGTGATAAACGCGAAACTAGAGTCTGATTAACTTGAATTACCCAATTAGGGGAACAGATCAGCTGATATTTTTGAACCTTAATACGAATGAATTCAGTACGAAGGTGATTTTACTATCGTATTTAGTTTCCTCAGACACATTTTCTATGTTTTGTTTTGATTCATTCGATTTTGAATTAAACCATAACCATGATAAATGTGATATAGAATTGGTAACAAATGTGAAATAGTTTTTGAGAGTTATTTTAGAATTCTTTTTATAACAATTGAATTGGGAAAGGGGATTGAAAAGACTTTCTTTTCCACTTATCTTTTAAGATCTTTTGCATGACAGATTCCAATCGCCTTTCCATTTAGATCTTCGAGAGAATACATATTATTTCCTATGGGCTTTACTATACGACACTTCGTAAATTTCCGGGCAAACTTAGCATTAAAATTTTTCCCAAAATCGCTAAGAACATAGTTTCTTTTATATACCTCTTGCCCCGGAGAGAAAATAATCGTACGAGCCCTTGCGTTATACCTTTTTGCGCTTTGTTGATAAGCCTGATGCATATTCTGTCTAATTTTATTTCGGATTAGTTCCATCTTGTCGTTACGATCTAAATGTATAATTTCATGGTCCGCCAATGAGTGGAGCTTCCGAGCTAATTTATAATCTGAACCATGGGTATACATACTATGACCAAACAGCGCGAAAAATGGCGTTACACCAGTTGCAGTATGAATCGATGTTCTTAAGGCGCACTCTATGTCTGTTAGATACAGGTCCCAATCTCTGTGGTCATTTTCTAGATATGCCCTAATCGCCGCCAATACTGATTGATTGACTCTCTCAGATGCATTAGACTGCGGAGCATATGGAGCTGTTTGGATATGATTGATTCCATATGTTTCAATCATGTCTTTGAAAGTTTTAGATACGAACTGTGCCCCATTGTCGGAATGTATCGTCTCGGGTACGCCAAACTTACGAAATATATCCTCAACCATAAATTTTACCACATTGGAAGCTGTTGCCTCTTTCATTGCCTTAAGAAATGTAAATTTGCTAAAGTGGTCCACCACTATAAATATAAAGGCGTTGCCACTTTTAGACCGGGGGTATTTCCCGAGGAAGTCAACGTAGAGTTTCTGGAAGGGAAGATTTGTCACGACTTCATTTCCGATCTGAGGCTGAGTATTTTCATTGGTAGGCTTTGTCTCTTTGCAAACAGTGCATTTAGACACATATTGCCTAACCTGGGATACCATTAGAGGCCAGTAATATTTTTCTCTTAAACGAAAAATGGTTTTTGATATGCCTCCGTGAGCTGACGTCGTTCTATCATGGGCTTGCTCTATTAAAGAATGGGTCAAAGACTCTGGGACCCACAATTTCCACTGAAACTCTTGTGTTTCTGGGTTATAGGACTTGTGATCTCTTTTAAATACCATATTGTCGACAATCTTTAGATCGGGGAGATTCTCCTTTTTATTTGCAATAATTTCTCTAAGCTGTTTGTACGAATCACTTTCAAACTCGGTGGTCTCGAATTCAAAAACCCGATTCATGTCTATTTCGTCGGCATTGGGTAGGCGGGATAGCATATCGGCGACAACATTTTCCTTTCCTTTTCGGTGCTCGATTTTGAAGTTAAATCCCTGAAGTTGCAATGACCAGCGAGCTAAACGACCACTGAGGTCCTTTAGACTCATCAGCCATTGTAAACTAGCGTGATCTGTTATCACGGTGAATTCCATTAGCTCCACGTAAGGACGGAAAGTTTTGATAGCCATCACCGCCGCCAAGCATTCCTTCTCTGTCACGCTATAATTTCTCTGACACTTATTGAGCTTTTTCGAATAGAAAGCGATCGGATGCTCATGTCCTTCGGCATTCAGCTGAAATAGAACAGCGCCGATGCCATATTCCGAAGCATCACATTGAATAAAAAAGGGTTTGGAAAAATCTGCGTGGCGTAACACCGGTGCGGAAGTTAAGGCCCTCTTTAAGTTTTCAAATGCCTCCTTTGCCTTGTCCGTAATTACGAATTTGGGCGATTTCTTCAGGGTATCAGTAAGGGGAGCTGAAAGTGACGCGAAGTCTTTAATAAATCTTCGGTACCATCCTGCTGTACCCAGAAAACTTCTCACTTCCCTAGCACTTTTGGGAATTCTAATTTTTCGAATTGCTTCTACTTTTTCGGGGTCAGTACGCAACATGCCTTCTCCAATAATAAATCCCAAATATCTCAACTGACGAAAACAAAATTTTGACTTGGTTAACCCGATTGTTAAATTCGCTCGGTCAAGGCAATCGGCTACTTCATTCAATAGACGAAGATGCTCGTCGAAATCACTTGAAATAATCAACAGGTCGTCCAGGTACACAAAGACATTCTCCTTGAGTCGTTGGGGAATGACTTTGTCCATCAGTCGACATAACCTTTGTGCAGCATTACACAATCCAAACGGCATCACACGGAATTGATACAATGGACGGCCTGGGACCGTAAAAGCGGTGTACGGCTTGCTTTCTTCGTCTAATTCGATTTGCCAGAACGCATATTTAAGATCCACGCTGCTAATGTAATGAGTTTCATCAATGCGACTTAGTATTCCTTCAATGTTTTGCAGGGGGTATGCGTCCTTGACCGTGAGCTTATTTAACTTTCGAGCATCCAGACAGAAACGATTTTTTCCGGGCTTTCGTACGATAGTTGTACGATTGCTCCAAGGGCTTTCACTTTCCTCAATAACATTAAGTGCTAACATATTATCGACTTCTTGGTACGTGATAGCTTGAACCGCTGGAGACATTGGATAGTGGCGGTCTTTAACCGGTTCCGCACCTTCCACGAGCTTAATCGAATGCTTTTCTAAACTAGTACAACCTAGCCCATTTTGTTCAAAGGTCTTGAATTTTTTTACTATGCATTTTAATCGATTCTCTTGATCATTTGTTAACTCGTGAGGGTTGAGTTTGTAGTCGGGACCCGTATCAGTCATATCCCTGAAAACTTTTTCTATATTAATTTCAGCAGTTCCTATCACATCAGGGGCTAATTCGAATGTTCGCCAGAAGTCTATTCCAAGATATAGTTCTTGTTCCAATTGAGGACATAGATACAGTGTCATAAATTTTTCCTGCTCTTGGTATTTTATGATGGCTTTAATTTTCCCTAAAACATTATACTGTGTACCTCCGGCGGTGGTTACCCTGCTGGACATTGGTATAATTGGAATGCCAAGTTCTTCTATTATCTCTCGGCAATTTTTCCCTAACATAGTAACCGAAGCGCCGGTGTCTAGGAGCCCATTCATGATTTTTCCTTGCATACTGATTTCCGAGAAAACTCTGGGATCTGAGGCAATACCAGTCACTCTCGAAATAGTTTCTATCAAATATCTTCGCTGCTCACGCCACTTCTTGGATTTTTGTCTCAATTCAATAATTTTTTTCGGGATTACAGTAAACTCTGAGTTAAAAATTCTCTCCTTGACCTTAGCATAATTTCTTTGGCGATTTTCTAATGGAATGTAATGCCTCTGACCTGCAGAAAAAATTTTCGATTCTACACTACTCTTATCTCTAAATATATTATCGTTGTTTTTTATTAAAATTCGGACGTTTTTGGGTGCTAATTCTTCCGATTCACAGGGTTCTCTGACGGGTGTGTTTCCCCTGTCACTTCCACACCCCTTCGGGAGTTTCCCTGTTGACAGACAGGACACTTTGGGGTTACTGTGTCCGGCTTCCCACACCTATAGCAGAACAATTTCCGGACTTCTACTGGACAGTCCATAAAAACATGCCCCTTTTCTCGACAGTTCCAGCAGATAATTGGAACTCTAATGTGGCTTTGTATCCGGATAGCTGACAGCTCTTCACCAATATTCTCCTCCGGTACTTCTACATGCTTTTCATAAATTTCATCATATATTTCATTTACTTGGCGGATAGGTCGCTGGGGGAACGTTACAGCTCTATTTTCGCGCCTAGGGAAATTTCTCTCAGCTTCAATACATTCTATTCGTAGCTGTTCAACCGACGAAATGGTCATCTGATATACATGTCGTTTTATATCTTCACGTATATTTCCCCTTAGGATCTTAATCATTTCGTACTCGTAAATAGGTTGAAGTAATCTAGATCGCAAAATTCCCATCTCGTGAAAATAACTATTGATGCTTTCATTTGGCCTTTGTTTCCTTTCTAACAAATCCCTGAGTATGTCGAATTTGGATTGTGGGGTTTGATACTGGCTTATCAGCGCTTCTTTAAGACCCATCCAATCGGTGTAAACATTACTTTGTCTATGCAGCCAATACCATTCTCTGGCTTGACCAGAAACCAGAAAGGCGAAATCCCTCAACACTTCAGACCATGGAATGTTATATTGAGCCTGCATGATCTCTAACCGCTTAATAAAATCCATAACTCTTAAGCCTTTCGGGTCACCACTGAAATTTAAACCAAGTTTATCAACTCGTATTCCTAGTGGTTCCACTCTAAACGTATTCGTTATCGGGCCAGTAAATTGATCTGATAATGGAGTTTGACTAGCACTCGGAAATTGGATAATTGGTGGCATATTCCTATTTACTGCGTCATTATTATTGTTTGACGTCGGATTAGCATTACTATTTGTAATAGAATTAGAGGCTATTGTAGCCGTTGGGGGTACAATTAATTGTTTACGCACAGTGTCGGATAGTTCTCTCATGCCTTTTGATAAAGAATCTATCATTTTCTTCACATCAGATATTTCTGTTTCGACCATTTTTTTAACTTTATCTTCCAATGACTTCTGGACAGACGCTGCTTCATCTTGTACTAGTCCATGTAGGTCGGAAGTAGTTGGACCATTATTATTCAAATTATCACTCACTGTTGGCACATGATTGGTGTTCTGATCTCTTCGCATTATCGTGTCTGCTAGATCGATAAATTGCAAAGCACTCATATTCCTATCCTCATTCGCCATTTCGTCCGACCCTATTCGTCTTTGCTTACTCTGCTCTGGAAAATAAGTCGATCGGTTTAGGTCAAAATTTTCGGGTCTGCCTCTCTTATTTCTTTTACTATTGCGGGTATTGTAGATCATGACCTATACCCAAAATTTATCTTCTCATTTGTTATCAATTGAATCTCGGACGAAACCTTTTCTTGTAAGTAAGTTTTAAATTCAGTTAACCTTTTTTTTTTAAATATGAAACATTTGCAACACAAATACTTTTTATAAATACATTCAATTACAATTACACATACAAATTTTCAAATTTGATAATTACAACATAGATCTACGGGGGAAGTGTAATTTTCAGAAGCAGTGTGTGTGTGGTTTTTTTTTATTTATTTATTTTTTTATTATTATTATTATTTTTTTTTTTTTTTTTTTTTTTTTTTTTTAATAATAATTTTAGTGCCCTTTATGAGGTGTATGACTTTTCCCTTAGACATTCTTATACTTCTCATAAATTATAGTGCTTTGTTAACTTCGGACCCCTGACATATCTATTACATTTCATAAATGAAAGCTCAGGGTTTTTATATGCAATACTAAGATTTTTGCATCTCTCAGATCAAAATCGCTATTGCTGCTACTCGATGTACTTATTCCTGTCTATAATTTATTTGGGTTATTTCACAAAAACAAATTTTAACAGTAGGATTCTCAATACAAATTGTTTTATTCCAGCTCGGAATTACAAGCTATTGATTACACCCTACTTAGAACAGTGGAGAAAACGTTCCCATAATATATTTGATATAGTAATATCGCACTTCGTAACCCATCTCTCTAAAGTTCGGATGCATACTAATATCACAGAATATTATTTGTCAAAAACATTTTCTTTTGTCTATTTAAAATCTACTAGCATTCTATGGCTGTGTGCGTCGATGTTACTGCACAGAGTTACTAACCTAATATCACAGTTTAACACGGCCATGTTTGAGTCGCCATTTTTTTACAGTGGTATCAGGTACAATAAAGCTTTTTTTAGAATCTTGGGCGCCATCTCTGTTATGTGTGCATATGCTCGGCATACGATTAGGCCATCCGACTGTCACAGAGACTCCCAGGGCTAGGGATCTCAACCCGCCAATCGAATCCAACACACTAACATTGAAAGGGGACTTTACTACAATTGCTCTACTCTACGATATACAAAATAGGAGTCATCATACAGGGATCTCGGTGGATCGATCCCACACTCGCCCACCCTACCTGGATCCAGTATTTCCATTTCTTGCGTTTCTCTGAATCCCCTTGAGCCACACGCTTCGAATCACACACTTACTTCATACCACCTTCCCCCCAAGCTATACAAACTTAGCAACACATATTAGTATCTACTGTTTACAAAAGAATCATTTTTAATTTTATTAAAAAAAATAAGTTAGCTTTAAATATTTTCTTAATTTTTTTCTCTACTATTTTTTTTTCTTACACTAAAATTGACAAACTGTATGGTATAAAAAAAAACAAATTAAGAATAATACCGGGCTTTCTTAAATCTATGGCTTTAATTACTCGGTAGAAACCAATATATTATCCTTTGCCTTGCTTTTCCCGCGCAATATTCCGCGTCTATACGAAATTACTAGCCACCTAAAAGAGCTCTCTTAACCGGCCTAATTGCCGCTAAAATTCCACGGCCTAAACTATCAGATCGAATCACAAGGACTCAAGATAATTTTACTGTAACACCTCCTAGCCTTTAAAAATAAACGCGGTATTTTTCCCTTACAAACTGATTATTACTTAAATCCTAAGAACTATAACCTATCTTATTACTAAATCTTTATACTGAATATTATATTTTTTTTCTCGAAATTTATGATTATTAACTCTTTTTTTCTTTTCTTTTAGTTCCAAAAAAGGAGACAGCAAATTTTATGGACGTCACATATATATATAAATATATCTATCAAGGACAACACAACGGTAAGACACCTTTTACCTGAGCAGTGATTTATAACGTTATTGATTAATTCTTCTTATCTCTCCTTCCAGTTTACGCTTCTTTCCGGAGGAAACAGATTTTGAACGCCAGGCAAACCCTCAAATGAAGCTGGACTTGTTGACTGGTCCTTTTACAATGCCGGCGTTCTGGGCGGGATCAATAACCGGCACAGCAAAAAGCTCAAAGTTGCAGCTGGCCAGTTTACAATTCAAATCTCCACACCCTCAATGTAACTTTTTTGGCTTTTTTTTCCTGTGGACAACTTGCCACTACCTTGCGTTACCAAAAAGAAAAGGCAATTTCCCGCCGTTGTGCTGACCAAAACCGGACAATTTTCGGTGCTTCCAAAAAAGGCTTGATACACCACCGGAATATTCCTGTTGGAGCAACACACATCACATATAACAACACAATACTCAACAAACCACTGTTACAAACTACTTACACAATAAAAAAAAATCGCAACACACAAATTAAATTTTTCCACTTCTTCACTGCTCTCTAGCTAAGTTTCACCGGTAACGTCTTATTCTTAACTTTGGCTTTTCTTATGCTCGCAGCCTTTTATACCCCTCTTCTCAGTGAATCCCGCCAGACGCTCATTTTCCACGAAACACCATTTTCCTGAACCATTTTCAATTTTCATTCCTTTTTCTTTTCAACTGTCAATAGCCATTTTTTTTTTTTATTGTGAATTCTCATTTCACCTCACCCCTGAGTCTCTCATTTAAAAATCAACGGCTGTCTAACTATTCGCCCAACCCTTTTCACTTACGTTACCAACTCGCCAATTACCCCAAACAACGCCAATTTCCTTTAACCTTATACGGCAGCGAGACATCAGCAAAAACATTTTAATTATTTCTCTCGAAATCTTTTGTTTTTCTATTCTTCTGATATTTCTTAAATTTTTATTTCAACGTGCCGCTTTTTTTTTTTCATAATCATTCATTCAAATTGTGTCTAAACAAAATTTTTATCATATTTATAGTAGGTTCCCACCTACTCAGCAATCATAGGGCTGCCTAGTCACTTCTTAGCCTGAGTCACCCTGTCATTTACTACCTTTATAATACTCTTTTACTCAACCCTGTTCGAGCCTAATTTCGTACGTAGCGAACCCTAACAAACCATTTCCGGCATTTTGATCCCATCGCCACCCGGACTACACACCCCGCAGAAATTACAAGCAAATTGAAATCTCGAAGCATCCTCACCATCCTCACTAAAAACCCAGGAAAACTGAGCAAATCCATTTGAGGACCAATTATGGGATGCACTACCAACAGAATTGGGATAATTTCTGCGGTGGTTGTGGACAGGTTTTGCCAAAAAACACGGCCCCATATATTTGTTGCCTTTTTGCGCCGCATGTGAACGGCCTGCAACAAGTTACGTGTGAAAACGCAAAAAGTTCCTGTTTTCTTAGCTGGGTTGGATCTGATATGGTAGAATTATTGCAAAAGCTTTTTGATGGAAAAGCTCAAGAAAAAACGTACAAGGAATTGGTTTCCGGAATGGACGCACATTTTGAAAGTAAACAGCATATTTTGGCAGCCCGATTTAAGTTTTTTAATCGGATAAGAATGAAGGAGAATCAGAAGTAAGTAGATTGGGTTGCAGATTTAAGGGGAGCTGCTACAGAGTATAACTTCGCGTGTGAGAATGAAGGCTACAAAGAATCTTACGTAGATAATAAGATAAGGAATATGGTTGTTCTATACACGCCGCATGAGAAGATTCGAACAGCATGTTTGCAAAAATCAAACCCGTCCTTGGAAAAAGTTTAGCAAATTTGTTCAGTTTTTGAAGCAACTGTCAAGGCGTCTAGCGAAATCGAAGATGGAAAGGAACCTGCCAATGAAGTTCATGCTGTAAAGCGTTACAGCATTCAAGATAATAAATCAAATAGAAATCTTACTCCAAATAAATTACAGTCTTGTCCTGGTTGTGGAAAGAGTCAACAAAGATAAGAATGCTATCATTTCAAGAACAAAAATATATGCAATAGGTGCTCAAAGTTTGGGCACATATCAAAGGTATGTAAGTCACCAGAAAAATTTGGAAACATTCGTCAAATTCAGGGAATGGCAGTAGAAGAATCATCAATAAGTCACATTGAAACAATCGACACTATCAATAATGGAAAGAGTGGACAGCTTATAATTCATATCAAGGTAAATAATGAGAGATTGTCATTTCAATTAGACACTGGAGCTTCATGTTCATTGATTGGACTTGAGGTCTACAGAAAATTAAACCAACCTTTGTATAGCCCGAGTAATAAAACACTAAAATCGTACGGAGGAGCTATGTCGCCTCTGAAAGGAATGATACACGTTGATGTTAAGGTTGAGAATCAAACACGAAAATTACCACTTTACGTAGTTGATTTGGAAAATGTTACCAGCATATATGGGTACGATTGCCTCAAAGAATTCGGTTTTGAGATGAAATTTCCAAACAATATTATAGTGAAAGAACGCTGCTTGCATGTTTTGAGTGATAGTCTTACAGATTTGAAACGTAAATTAGGTAATATAATGAACCATGTATGGTTTTCTGAAGGATTTGGACACTGTTCAACTTTTAAAGCAAACACAAAGAATTATGGTTATCAATACCCCATTTGGTTTATATCAGTATAAACTAATGCCTTTTGGGATTTCAAGTGCTGTCCAAACAAAGTGCGGATGAAATTTTAGGAGATATTCCGGGATGCGCCATTTACCTCGATGATGTAATTGTAACGGGGCAGACAAACGAAGAACATATCCAAAACATGACTAATGTGCTCGAAAAACTAAAGATCTGTGGACTTAAATGTAAAGCTGAGAAATGTGAAATTACGAAATCTTCGGTAGAATATGTTGGACACATTATTGATTCTGATGGCATAAGACCTTCAAAAAAACGTTTAGATGCCATTCAGCTTATGCCAAGACCTTCAAATATCAAAGAATGGAGGCTTTTATAGGGAAAATAAATTATTATAACAAATTCATTCCAAATTTTTCGAAAACTGCAGCGCCACTAAACGAACTTCGAAAAACAAATGCAAAATTTGTTTGGTCGACAGGAATCGGCTTTCAAAACATTAAAAGAAAATATAATGAATGCAACTAAATTAGCCCATTATGATGATAAATATCCCATTATTCTCGCAACTGACGCTTCAAAAAGCGGAGTTGGTGCAGTTTTGTAACATAGATTCCCTGATGGCACTGAAAAACCAATATCCAATATTTGCTTCAAAGACACTAAATGCATCTCGGTACGGTATCGTTACACACGAAAGAGGACAAAACACTACAAATTATCATGAATTACGTTAAAAATGGTTTGCCGGAAAAGAAAAATTTAGATCATAATTTAAAACCATATTTTGCAAGAAAACTTTCAATTTCTGTAGAAAGTGATGTACTGCTTCTGCATAATGAACATTTACGTGTAATAGTTCCAAAATCACTTCGTTCAAGAGTTCTGAGTATGCTACATGACGGGCATTGGAGTGCATGTAGAATGAAGCAAGTAGCTAGAAGGTATGTATGGTTCCCGAACATCGACCAAGAAATTGAGGATATAGCAAAGAAATGTTGTGTTTGTCAAGAAAATGGTGTTTGCCAAAGACAAGTATTTTCAGCATGGCCCGATGCTGAACAGCCATGGGAGAGAATACACGTCGATTTTGCTATTCCGTTTTTAAACAAGATGTGACTTATTGCGGTTGATTCATATTATAAATTTCCTTTCGTAAGACCAGTATCGGCAGCCAACTCGACATCAACCATAGCAGCATTGCAAAGCTTTTTCGCAATAGAAGGTTTACCACGTACCATTGTAAGTGATAATGGTACACAATTCACGTCAGTAGAATTCAAAAGATTTTGCGAAGCAAAGACCGCTTTCAACAATAACAGTAAAGAGCAGCCAAACCAGGAAAAGGCATTATACAAGTATTTGTTGACGTACAGATCAATGCCTAACCCACATACAGGTAAATCCTCTGCTGAATTACTTCACGGTCGACAGCCCCGAACAATTTTAGCCGCAATGTTTCCGGTAAGATACCAAACATCAAACATTCCGTCAAAATTTGCTATTGGCCAAAAAGTTTATGTACGTAACTTTTCTGGTAAGAAGCGCTGGATAGAAGGAGAAATAAAAGGTAGAATTGGAAATCTTATGTATTTGGTAAATACAGCTCCGGGAAATCCCACGGCATCAAAATCAAATAAAAAGCAGAATGGAAGTCTGCTCTGATAGCAACTTAAAGCAACAATTCGATATTCCACGCAATTCCAGATAGTCAGGCTGGTCAAAATTTAGGAGAAGAAACGGGTCATAGAATCGCACCACCCAACATCTCAAAGACTCCACAAGTGTGGAACCATTTAGTCAAGCTTCAATTCCAACTGCATCTGTGGAAATTCCTCAAAATTCACACAACTCTCCACTAGCTAGACAAGGAACTAACGAACCAGTTGAAAATCAAAATAGTTTCATTTTACGGCGGAGTTTACCCCAAGAAGATCTGAAAGAATTCGCAAAAAAATTAGAGGAGGGAATGTTGGAAATATAAACTACTTGTTGTTCAAATAATATTGTAACATGTCTTCATGGAAATATTTGTTTGCATATTAGCTTCTGTGTATTTAATATTATTCATATATATTCATTCAGTTTTCGTTCATATAACAATAAAGACTATTTGGGGTTTTATAACCGGTTTTTGGACTTTCTCGGACACAACACTGCATTTTAGATTTAATAATCCTGTTTTGAGAATAGAATCCAATCTCCCACTTCGATTGTCAATTCTATTCTCTGGATCGATGATGAGAAAAGAAAGAACAACCTTATTCTTTGGATGTAGTTTCAATTCTGATTTTATTTCAGAAATATGTTTCTTAAGTGCTACAAAAACTAATCTAACTTAACCTAATCGCAGCCACACAATTATTCTTATCTATTCTATTATTGAATGGAGAACATTGCAGGGCTGCTTGTCATTTCATTCTAGTGGTCTTGTGCATCTACTGAGCGCATCGATATCTGTGCGTGTGGGTCATAACCGTTATTATCTGATACATTACCGTATGACGTCAGCGCACAAGATGTTTACATGTGGTATTTTATGGCGGCTGGGAAATATGTACTTTTTGAATATTGATTGTTTATTGCTAGATTTTCCCAGCGCCTCAACCGCACTCAAAAGTATGTACAAAGTATTTTGTACAAAACCAAATTCAAAAAAGGAACATTTTTATTATTGACAATTATTTATTTTCTTTACATTTTTGGACATATAACTCTGACACTTGTATTACATACAAAAACCAATTTATATTTATTTCGACCGGGCCGAACTTTTAGTTCCCTACATTATTTTGAATAAACTTGAAAAATTTCAAAAAAGTTCGTAGAAAAATACCTCTCATATGAAACCCCTTATAGGAGCCTATACGAAGACGAGGCTCTTCATAAGTAATTTCTTGTTCAATTACGAATTTTTAAGACGAAGTTGAAACAGTTCGTGTAAAAAATAAAAAAAAAATACCTAATATTGGGAGGTACAGTAATATGGGGGCAAAAACGAGGACCGACATGGTCCATTTACGAACTTAACATTCCTACTGCCAAATTACACATGTGTGCAAAATGTTACCCGTCAATGTCAATTCGTTCAAAAGATTATAACAGTGATTATCGAGTCATATCGAGTTTGACACTAGTATTACTATAGAGGCAAATCAGCTGGGACTTACTGTTACCTGTAATAATTATGCCATGACATCAACCTTTCATTTTGCAATACTATCGGTTCGAGTGAAAGCAACGTTTCTTACGAAAACGGCCTGTTAATCGTTTTTTATCATGATTTTGACCAAGCTTTACAACATTTACAAACAAAGCCAAAGGCTTTACAAAGAAGATGTGGTGCTAAATATTAATTGAAGGTTGTCCTTTTATAAAAAAAAATATTTTTATATTTTTGGAACAGATGTCTCTGTAAACACAAAGACCACGGGATGTGGTGGTTCCAATGCAAGAAAAGATTACAAATTCCTTTTCAAAATTTAAATCAAGACCTCGTCGATATTTAAAGAACTTTTGTCATAAGAAAGGCTCTGGAAATAGCGACAGAGAATAGATCTGACAGGTGTGTAATCTTTACAGACAGCCTTAGCATTCACAAAAATATCCGAATCAAAAGGAAGACACTTTTTCAGATAAAAATATTATGGGGAAGTCATGGGTTATAAAAATATGTCTTGGTCCTGGTGTCACCAAGCTAATCAACAGGCTGGTTTATGGACACAGTACGACAAAGTTTATCTACACCGAATAGAAATTGCTGAACCCTCTCATTATTTGATTGCGTAACATACGAAGGAAATATCTTCTCATGTTCCCGTCATATCAAAAAATTAAAAAATAAATAATTGCCAACAGTTTAAGAAACGCAACAAGAAACACTTCAAAAACATTTCGAAGATAAAAAACATACATTTATTGAAACATTACCCTTAAGTTTAAATTAAAATGGTATAAAATGAAGTTATGTTTGTTTTTGTGCTGTATAGTAATTTTTATTAAAAAATTATTTAAAAATTAAAAAAAAACTGTAGATACATGTGTAATTTTCCCCAATTTGTAATACGCGGTTTCTTTGGTGGGAACACTGCTTTAAACACAAAGCTGTGATACTTGTAACTAAATTTTGTTTTTCTCTTATTTTATTTTTTGCAAAACTAATAGTTTCTTGCATGATTAAATTACTGAAGTTAGTACATAGCTACCTCCTAAATACAATTTATTTGCTCCCCTATCCTGTCAAAACATATACACATTATGTATATGTGTGTGTATTGTTTTGAATAAAAGAGAAAAAGATGAAAGTATTTCAAACATTCCGTCAAAATTTGCTATTGGCCAAAAAGTTTATGTACATAACTTTTCTGGTAAGAAGCGCTGGATAGAAGGAGAAATAAAAGGTAGAATTGGAAATCTTATGTATTTGGTAAATACAGCTCCGGGAGATCCCACGGCATCAAAATCAAATAAAAAGCAGAATGGAAGTCTGCTCTGATAGCAACTTAAAGCAACAATTCGATATTCCACGCAATTCCAGATAGTCAGGCTGGTCAAAATTTAGGAGAAGAAACGGGTCATAGAATCGCACCACCCAACATCTCAAAGACTCCACAAGTGTGGAACCATTTAGTCAAGCTTCAATTCCAACTGCATCTGTGGAAATTCCTCGAAATTCACACAACTCTCCACTAGCTAGACAAGGAACTAACGAACCAGTTGAAAATCAAAATAGTTTCATTTTACGGCGGAATGAGAAACGAAGACAACAGTTTACCCCAAGAAGATCTGAAAGAATTCGCAAAAAAATTAGAGGAGGGAATGTTGGAAATATAAACTACTTGTTGTTCAAATAATATTGTAACATGTCTTCATGGAAATATTTGTTTGCATATTAGCTTGTGTGTATTTAATATTATTCATATATATTCATTCAGTTTTCGTTCATATAACAATAAAGACTATTTGGGGTTTTATAACCGGTTTTTGGACTTTCTCGGACACAACACTGCATTTTAGATTTAATAATCCTGTTTTGAGAATAGAATCCAATCTCCCACTTCGATTGTCAATTCTATTCTCTGGATCGATGATGAGAAAAGAAAGAACAACCTTATTCTTTGGATGTAGTTTCAATTCTGATTTTATTTCAGAAATATGTTTCTTAAGTGCTACAAAAACTAATCTAACTTAACCTAATCGCAGCCACACAATTATTCTTATCTATTCTATTATTGAATGGAGAACATTGCAGGGCTGCTTGTCATTTCATTCTAGTGGTCTTGTGCATCTACTGAGCGCATCGATATCTGTGCGTGTGGGTCATAACCGTTATTATCTTATACATTATCGTATGACGTCAGCGCACAAGGTGTTTACATGTGGTATTTTATGGCGGCTGGGAAATATGTACTTTTTGAATATTGATTGTTTATTGCTAGATTTTCCCAGCGCCTCAACCGCACTCAAAAGTATGTACAAAGTATTTTGTACAAAACCAAATTCAAAAAAGGAACATTTTTATTATTGACAATTATTTATTTTCTTTACATTTTTGGACATATAACTCTGACACTTGTATTACATACAAAAACCAATTTATATTTATTTCGACCGGGCCGAACTTTTAGTTCCCTACATTATTTTGAATAAACTTGAAAAATTTCAAAAAAGTTCGTAGAAAAATACCTCTCATATGAAACCCCTTATAGGAGCCTATACGAAGACGAGGCTCTTCATAAGTAATTTCTTGTTCAATTACGAATTTTTAAGACGAAGTTGAAACAGTTCGTGTAAAAAATAAAAAAAAATACCTAATATTGGGAGGTACAGTAATATGGGGGCAAAAACGAGGACCGACATGGTCCATTTACGAACTTAACATTCCTACTGGCAAATTACACATGTGTGCAAAATGTTACCCGTTAATGTCAATTCGTTCAAAAGATTATAACAGTGATTATCGAGTCATATCGAGTTTGACACTAGTATTACTATAGAGTCAAATCAGCTGGGACTTACTGTTACCTGTAATAATTATGCCATGACATCAACCTTTCATTTTGCAATACTATCGGTTCGAGTGAAAGCAACGTTTCTTACGAAAACGGCCTGTTAATCGTTTTTTATCATGATTTTGACCAAGCTTTACAACATTTACAAACAAAGCCAAAGGCTTTACAAAGAAGATGTGGTGCTAAATATTAATTGAAGGTTGTCCTTTTATAAAAAAAAATATTTTTATATTTTTGGAACAGATGTCTCTGTAAACACAAAGACCACGGGATGTGGTGGTTCCAATGCAAGAAAAGATTACAAATTCCTTTTCAAAATTTAAATCAAGACCTCGTCGATATTTAAAGAACTTTTGTCATAAGAAAGGCTCTGGAAATAGCGACAGAGAATAGATCTGACAGGTGTGTAATCTTTACAGACAGCCTTAGCATTCACAAAAATATCCGAATCAAAAGGAAGACACTTTTTCAGATAAAAATATTATGGGGAAGTCATGGGTTATAAAAATATGTCTTGGTCCTGGTATCACCAAGCTAATCAACAGGCTGGTTTATGGACACAGTACGACAAAGTTTATCTACACCGAATAGAAATTGCTGAACCCTCTCATTATTTGATTGCGTAACATACGAAGGAAATATCTTCTCATGTTCCCGTCATATCAAAAAATTAAAAAATAAATAATTGCAAACAGTTTAAGAAACGCAACAAGAAACACTTCAAAAACATTTCGAAGATAAAAAACATACATTTATTGAAACTTTACCCTTAAGTTTAAATTAAAATGGTATAAAATGAAGTTATGTTTGTTTTTGTGCTGTATAGTAATTTTTATTAAAAAATTATTTAAAAATTAAAAAAAACTGTAGATACATGTGTAATTTTCCCCAATTTGTAATACGCGGTTTCTTTGGTGGGAACACTGCTTTAAACACAAAGCTGTGATACTTGTAACTAAATTTTGTTTTTCTCTTATTTTATTTTTTGCAAAACTAATAGTTTCTTGCATGATTAAATTACTGAAGTTAGTACATAGCTACCTCCTAAATACAATTTATTTGCTCCCCTATCCTGTCAAAACATATACACATTATGTATATGTGTGTGTATTGTTTTGAATAAAAGAGAAAAAGATGAAAGTATTTCAAATTCAGGTTCAACAGAAATTCATATTCTCGACGTTAATGGGCAACAAATTGCAAAATTCTCGGATAAAACTGCATTGTTCTTTCATCATAGATTCAATTTTGTAGAATGCCCCCAAAATTTCTTTCATGTTTTGTTATTTCCCCAATATAATTTTGTAAGAAAAATATTAAAATAAACAAAACAAATTATGGCATATTTATAAGACCCGGATACAAAGTTGTATTTTCCCAGCTTTTTAAGGTTAAACAACCTTTCTTATTGAGCCATGGATTCTTGCAGGTTCTGGAAAAGAGCACTAATTTAAAACTTTTTAATGGCACTTTTACAGTCTATTTAGTACACAGCTTTACTTTAGCTCTTTACTCTCGATATTTACCAGGCGCGATTCAATACTGAACTGACTGGTCTCCCACTCACTCGTATATTTTATATTTTTAATCATGATTCCCAAAACATCAATGGGACCATGGATCAATAACAAATGTTTCTCAACTTCAAAGAAACTAGAAAAATACAACTCTGTGCTGGAGTCTTATAGTGCCAAATAGACTTTAAAATATGAATATGTTTATTTTTAATTTTTTTTTAACAAAATTCTTATATTGGGATTATTCTACCAATACAGTTTTACGCAACCCTGGGCAACCCTGTAGATGGCGGGGAGCTTAATGGACAGTTCAAGTGAAGAAGTTCGAGGTGTACAGTTGACTTTCAGAGTACAGCTTAATTGCAGAGTATGGCCACATTTATTGCTAATAATTGTAAAATGTAAAAAAATCAGTGGAGGTTCATAAAAACATAAGTTTATACTATATGTAAAAATTATAATTATACATTTTTTATTATTCACTGATAATAATTATTTTTATCAAAACTGGAATGATCTGAGGGGGTCATATATATAGGGACGGCTGCACAAATAACCATAACAGTGGGTTCCTCTCATGAAACTAACTTGTTTATACAATTTTATTGATTATTTTAGAAGATAACCATTATATATATATATATATATGACAGAAAAAGGGCACCTAAAACAAATTGTATTTAGGGGGTAGCTTTGTTTTACCTTCTGTAATTGTGCCATGATTAGTACCAAATAAAGCAGCAATTAGTAGAGAGACATGGATTATGATGGGTCCCTTCAGTCTACAAGCATATCTTCACAAAATAGAATGAGTAAAAAATAGCTACGCCGGAGCGTGTGGAAAGGACGACAAAATTTTAGAAGACATCCTCTTTAGAAAACTAACATTTTTTAATACATCGAGAGACATATGGACATGCAGAATAGCGCATTTTACACTATTGCGGATTAAACCAATGGGTTTATTAAATATGATTAAATATGAAAGACACAATCCTGAAGATAGAATTTTGTAACCTCTAATTTAACATTTTTTATTCCAAAGCGGAAACATTTGTTCTTCTCAAAAGTTGAAATATGAATTTAAATTTCACCACAAGTTGACAAAATTAGAACCTATTGTGTCCCACAAAAAACAATTTTTAGAAATACTTGTGGGAAAATATAGCAAAATTATCAAAATATTGAATATCTGGAGATACCGCTATATGGGGCTTTACAAAAACGTGAACCAATACATACAATATTTCGGCAACGGAACTAGAACCCATTAGGACACAAAAATACCAATTTTTAGAGAAACCCGCAGAGAAATGTCGCAAAAATCATCAAAATATCGAATATCTGGAGGTACCGTTATATGAGGGCTATACCAAAACGTGGACCTATACATACAATGCTTCGCCACCGCAGCCAGAACCCATTATGACCAAAAAATACCAACTTTTAGATGAATCCGTGAAAAAATGTGACAAAAACCATCAAAATACCGCATATCGAAAGGTACCGTTATATGGGGACTATACAAAAACGTGGACGGATATATCTCATTTTCAATACCAACCATCCTAGACACAATACAAATGATTCTACTAAATTTTTTTAGCCAAAAATGATGTATTATGAAACCTAATATAGATACACTTGATTTTAAAAAGTTTTGTTTTCACATTGGTGACCTTCATTAGCAAACAGAATTTTAAATTTTTTGTTATTGTTCGAATGCAACGCCTTGTCGGAAACATTTGCGACTTTGAAGTGTACCGCATTCATTGATTTAGAATAAATCCGGTTGTGAGAAGATCAACTGGGTATATAAGATCCAGGGGTTTAATCTTGTGTGTGTTGATATAAATTCCACTCAGCTGATGTTTGTTTACGTATACATACACAACGAAAAGAGAATGCAAAAATAATGTATCAAAGAACTAAATATACAGGCATGTCACAAGAATGAATTCGGTACGAAAGTGATTTTAATTTCATATTTAGCTTCTTCAGAAAATGTAAATCGCAACATATTTCGATTTGAAACCATTGTGCTTTGCAAGTGAAATTGTATTTTTATGGAAACTTGTGATTTTAAAACACTCTCAAAATTCTTTTAAGTAATAAAAATGTTGCCTTAATGATAAATACACAATTAAATTTACAATCTAATTAGCAAATTTTAAAGGTTTTTCAAGCGACGAAGGCAATTGTTAACAAAGTGCTGCCACATCACTTTTTTCGCCAAACAATAATTATTCATCTGTGAGAACCAAACAATGTGGTATTACGAATATTAAACTGAAACAAAGAGAAAAACAAAACAAAAAAAAAAAAAAACACAAAAAAGAATTTTGTACAAAAATGTTCACCAAATCGTACGAAATTAAAACCATTTCGATACGATTTTTTAGCATGCCAGATAGACACAATTGATGTGTGATAATAAGTGTTTATACAAATTGGCAATCTTCTGCAAGGAAAATGAATCTTCAAATGTATTCATGAGAAAATAAAATTTTATTTTTTTTTTGTTATTGTTTCCATTTAAAATGTAAAGAAAGCCTATGCGGCAACATTTGCGACTTTGGAGTGTACGTCAATACTATTGCAAATGCTGTTCGCAATGAAGCTTTCCGTTTGGATTTGACGTATTTAAAGTAAATTCGGTCGTGAGATCTAATTTTGTATAGTAAATCTGATTGAATAAATCTGGATTAAGCAATAAATCTGGATGATGTGGGTTAATCCGGAGTAAGTAAGTAAAGATGCCTACCTGTATGGATTGTAATGTCAGAATTACTATCAAACAAGTTCAGCCATTTGTTTATCAAATACACAAAACAACTTGTTACATTGATTTTTAATACATAAACAAGAAACGCAAAAATTAAATGAAAGACATAAACTTCTTTTCAAAATTATATACTATACTCCATTAAAGATATATTTCGTTCCGTTTGTAATTGAAATTAAAATCGATTGGTTTCTGTGCCCTACCTTGATTTCATTGTACCATTGTATTAGTGTTCCCTGGCATGCGTACCTTTCGATATTTGTAGGATTTCGTTATTTCAGTGCGCCCTTTATATTTCTTCTACAAACGACATTGTAGACTTTCTTTTGTGTGATGGAAACACTTCTCGATATATTTACCGCCTAGTTAGCTACCAAGGCCCATTAAACAGATCGAGTAAATCACAATAAAAACTAAAATTGAGATCTAAAAACCTGTAATGAATCAGGTTGGATTGTCTAAGCAGCAGGATTCTATGTTTAGGGGCGGCTTGAGCTCGCCGGAAATAAGGGGTCCGCTATAAATCCATTTTCAAACAAAAAAGATAGAATGCCAAATGATATTGGCTTTTGACATTCGAAGTATGCAGACTACTATGTCTAGCGTATTTTATAGTATAAATAAATAAAATTAATAAATCGCATATCTGACATATGTAAGTGCCACAATTTTTATTATAAATAATGACTTCATAGTAATTTCTAAATATAAATAAATATTCTTAGAAACATTTTCCATTAAAATGAGCTGTAGTTTGGAATTTGGATATTCAACGTTTTGAATACGTTTTGAATCCGTGCAGTTTTGTCCACCTCAAAATTGAGGGCAGAATTAGTTCAGAATAGTCAAAGATAATTACTCTTTTACACCCATTCACAAAATAATGGGTGTAAAAGAGTAATTATACACACACATATATATATATATATATATATATATATATATATATATATATATATATATATATTATATATATATATATATATATATATATATATATATATATATATATATATATATATATATATATTAAAGTTGTGTTAGTTTAATTTAATTCTATTTTCTACTTCCTACTATTTTCGAATGTACATTTGCATTGTTTTTTTTTAAATTTTTATATGTTTTGTAGTCTTTTTGGGGAGTATGAAGTGGCAACGGACAAATCTTTTATTTATAGATTTTATGTATTTATTGGGTAAGTGGAACTATACGAATAATATCATTTCAGAAGAGGATAACCTATGAACAAAAAACAATATTTTACCGTGTACGAACGGTTCCTTGAATTTGATTAACTTTATTAAATTGTCTCGATTTCTTCAAAATTCAAATTGCAGGCGGATTACAGTGAAGTGAAGTACAGCGAATTGGACGTTAAGAAAAGGATTTCTTCTTTAACTTTCAAAATATCTTCAATCGCTTGTGTAGGTCACGATATGGGTAATAATTAAATTTGTATTTTTTATTCTATTAAATTTGTAACCCTCAGGAGAATATTGTTAGAAACGTAGATTTGGGATGTACGTCCATACGAAATAAAGTCCGAAATGTCAAACTGGGACACATATAGTGGAAAATTGTGGCAAAAACATGAAAAAATTACGAATATTAAAAAGTAACATGGGACCGAACATTTCTTTCATCGTCATTGAATTATACTATGATGAAAAATATTGACTTAATGGGCCTTCCACGCACAATTTAAATGAAAAAATAATAATTCCCAAAATAATGGGTGTAAAAGAGTAATTATCTTTGACTATTCTGAAATAATTCTGCCCTAAATTTTGAGGTGGACAAAACTGCACGGATTCAAAACGTATTCAAATCGTTGAATATCCAAATTCCAAACTACAGCTCATTTTAATGGAAAATGTTTCTAAGACTTTACAATGCCAAAAATTAAGCTGAGTTTTTACATGGGTCTATTAGAGATGTTCTCTATCATAAAGAGGTTATGGCTGAAAAATAAGATCAGACTATTCAAAATATCTAATAACGTTTGCTATGAATATTTATTTATATTTAGAAATTACTATGAAGTCATTATTTATAATAAAAATTTGGGCACTTACATATGTCAGATCTGTGATTTATTGCGCTTCAAAAAATATGCATTAAAGACTAAAAGTACGAGCCGGCAACGCGTACCGAGTCAGCTAGTTTTATATAAAATACGCTAGACATAGTAGTCTGCATACTTCGAATGTCAAAAGCCAATATCATTTGGCATTCTATCTTTTTTGTTTGAAAATGGATTTATAGCGGACCCCTTATTTCCGGCGAGCTCAAGCCGCCCCTAAACATAGAATCCTGCTGCTTAGACAATCCAACCTGATTCATTACAGGTTTTTAGATCTCAATTTTAGTTTTTATTGTGATTTACTCGATCTGTTTAATGGGCCTTGGTAGCTAACTAGGCGGTAAATATATCGAGAAGTGTTTCCATCACACAAAAGAAAGTCTACAATGTCGTTTGTAGAAGAAATATAAAGGGCGCACTGAAATAACGAAATCCTACAAATATCGAAAGGTACGCATGCCAGGGAACACTAATACAATGGTACAATGAAATCAAGGTAGGGCACAGAAACCAATCGATTTTAATTTCAATTACAAACGGAACGAAATATATCTTTAATGGAGTATAGTATATAATTTTGAAAAGAAGTTTATGTCTTTCATTTAATTTTTGCGTTTCTTGTTTATGTATTAAAAATCAATGTAACAAGTTGTTTTGTGTATTTGATAAACAAATGGCTGAACTTGTTTGATAGTAATTCTGACATTACAATCCATACAGGTAGGCATCTTTACTTACTTACTCCGGATTAACCCACATCATCCAGATTTATTGCTTAATCCAGATTTATTCAATCAGATTTACTATACAAAATTAGATCTCACGACCGAATTTACTTTAAATACGTCAAATCCAAACGGAAAGCTTCATTGCGAACAGCATTTGCAATAGTATTGACGTACACTCCAAAGTCGCAAATGTTGCCGCATAGGCTTTCTTTACATTTTAAATGGAAACAATAACAAAAAAAAAATAAAATTTTATTTTCTCATGAATACATTTGAAGATTCATTTTCCTTGCAGAAGATTGCCAATTTGTATAAACACTTATTATCACACATCAATTGTGTCTATCTGGCATGCTAAAAAATCGTATCGAAATGGTTTTAATTTCGTACGATTTGGTGAACATTTTTGTACAAAATTCTTTTTTGTGTTTTTTTTTTTTTTGTTTTGTTTTTCTCTTTGTTTCAGTTTAATATTCGTAATACCACATTGTTTGGTTCTCACAGATGAATAATTATTGTTTGGCGAAAAAAGTGATGTGGCAGCACTTTGTTAACAATTGCCTTCGTCGCTTGAAAAACCTTTAAAATTTGCTAATTAGATTGTAAATTTAATTGTGTATTTATCATTAAGGCAACATTTTTATTACTTAAAAGAATTTTGAGAGTGTTTTAAAGTCACAAGTTTCCATAAAAATACAATTTCACTTGCAAAGCACAATGGTTTCAAATAGAAAAAATGTTGCGATTTACATTTTCTGAAGAAGCTAAATATGAAATTAAAATCACTTTCGTACCGAATTCATTCTTGTGACATGCCTGTATATTTAGTTCTTTGATACATTATTTTTGCATTCTCTTTTCGTTGTGTATGTATACGTAAACAAACATCAGCTGAGTGAATTTATATCAACCTAGGGGTGTATCTAAACACACAAGATTAAACCCCTGGATCTTATATACCCAGTTGATCTTCTCACAACCGGATTTATTCTAAATCAATGAATGCGGTACACTTCAAAGTCGCAAATGTTTCCGACAAGGCGTTGCATTCGAACAATAACAAAAAACTTAAAATTCTGTTTGCTAATGAAGGTCACCAATGTGAAAACAAAACTTTTTAAAATCAAGTGTATCTATATTAGGTTTCATAATACATAATTTTTGGCTAAAAAAATTTAGTAGAATAATTTGTATTGTGTCTAGGATGGTTGGTATTGAAAATGAGATATATCCGTCCACGTTTTGGTATAGTCCCCATATAACTGTACCTTTCGATATGCGATATTTTGATGGTTTTTGTCACATTTTTTCACGGATTCATCTAAAAGTTGGTATTTTTTGGTCATAATGGGTTCTGGCTGCGGTGGCGAAGCATTGTATGTATAGGTCCACGTTTTGGTATAGCCCTCATATAACGGTACCTCCAGATATTCGATAATTTGATGATTTTTGCCACATTTCTCTGCGGGTTTCTCTAAAAATTTTTATTTTTGTGTCCTAATGGGTTCTACCCCCTTGCCGAAATATTGTACGTATTGGTTCACGTTTTTGTAAAGCCCCATATAGCGGTATCTCCAGATATTCAATATTTTGATAATTTTGCTATATTTTCCCACAAGTATTTCTAAAATTGGTATTTGTGGGACACAATAGGTTCTAATTTTGTCAACTTGTGGTGAAATTTAAATTCGTATTTCAACTTTTGAGAAGAACAAATGTTTCCGCTTTGGAATAAAAAATGTTAAATTAGAGGTTACAAAATTCTATCTTCAGGATTGTGTCTTTCATATTTAATCATTCTGCCCTACCTTGTACTTATTGTATCATGTTTATATCTTCCTATGTGTATATATAAACACACAAGATTAACCCACTGGACCTAATAAACCCATTGGGTTAATCCGAAATAGTGTAAAATGCGCTATTCTGCATGTCCGTATGTCTCTTGATGTATTAAAAAATGTTGGTTTTCTAAAGAGGATGTCGTCTAACATTTTGTCGTCCTTTCCACACGCTCCGGCGTAGCTATTTTTTACTCATTCTATTTTGTGAAGATATGCTTGTAGACTGAAGGGACCCATCATAATCCATGTCTCTCTACTAATTGCTGCTTTATTTGGTACTAATCATGGCACAATTACAGAAGGTAAAACAAAGCTACCCCCTAAATACAATTTGTTTTAGGTGCCCTTTTTCTGTCAAAACATATACACTGGTTGTACAGGGTGAGATAAAAAAACTGAAGTCAAGTACCATATTTTTTACATTTTTTTTTTTAATTTTATTGAATGAAAGCAAAAAAATGTCGGAAATAGCATCTAATTTTAGAATTTTTGGCAAGTAAACACGATCATTTTGTTTGTTTATAAACTGCTGAACAACGAATGTTTTCTCATCGGAGAAAACCAAATTCGGCAGTTCATCACTTTCCGCCAAGGGAAGCAACTCTTTAGCTCTTTTGAGTCTATTTTCATTCTGTTGCGGTGTAAGTTCTTGCACTTTTTGGAATTTCAATGGCTTTACCCCAAGCTCATTTTTCAATATTTGCCGAATGGTATATTGCGACATGTTTAGCTCACGGGCCATTTTTTGGCCACTACGACTTTGTTGTTCCGTTCTTCCGTCCACTTCCTTGACGTCGGGCTACGCTCATCGGACATCACACCATCACGCTTGAATTCCATCATGAATAACTCTTTTTCTGGAAAATTGTCACCAAAATGCTTTTGTACGCTTGTAAACAATATAATAAGCTGCCATTTATTAAATTTTAACAGCTCTCGGACGAGTGGCTTAGAAATTACAGCAGTCTGAAGTTGGTTGCAGTTTTTCATCTTACCCTGTATATGAGTGTGTATATTGTTTTTAATTAAAATGAAAAATAATTTGAAATTATTTCAAATTCAAAAACAAGAGAAATGCATATTTTTTAGGTTAGATTTCAACAAAATTCATAATTTTGGGGAAAAATCGTGTCCTGCTAGCATGGATCGAATTTTGTGGAGAAACCCCGATAATCTATTCATGGTTTGTGGTTTTCGCCAATATAATCATTTTGTGAAAAAATGTTAAATAAACAAAACCCATTACTGCCTGTTTAACAAGTCTAATTGACATAATAATAATCCATTACAGAGTTGCATTTTCCTAGTTTCTTAGAAATTGAGAAACCTTTCTTATTGAACCATAGTACTAATAATCTATTCATTTTCTCCATTTTAATCTGGTATAATAATAGAAGTAAGAAGAATGAAACTGAAAATGTGCTCTGAAATGTATTCTGCTGGATAACGCAACATTGAAAACGAACAATATAATACTCATTGCAAACGTTTCCCTGTATATAAACTCATTACAAACAGTGTACAAAGTAATAACAAGATAAATTCATTCCCTTTTATTTATTTATTTGAGCATCCTACAATGTATTAAAGTCGAAAAAAGTTTACTTGTTTCGTTTGTTTTCCTTCGCTGTTTAAAATATACACACAGTTTGTGTATATATCATTGTTAAGTAAAAAGTCGTACTTTCAATAAGTGTTTATAACAGAATGAATTCATTTATTTAAAAATATTGGTTGACATGAATTACAATACAATAAAACTTGCTTTGATAATAAAATGACAAATGTATGAGGACTAAAGTAGACGTTATTATAAGTAGCAAATTACGTATATTAACATATACAACATCTACCCCTCACAGCTTAATAAGCATTATATAATCCAATATATACTATGTTTAATTTTATAAACTAGTACTCTACACCATACTTTTTTGGCATCTTAACCTCTCTACCTCTTCTCCTTACATAGGCTTCATTATTTTCCTGGGTATAATTATTTTCGACTAAACTTTTATCGCTATTGACAGGATTTTGATTTACCTCACTAGTTTCTAATACATCGTTTCCTACATTTCTTTGCTCTTTTGATTTTTCTGAAAATGTCTTCCTTATGTGCTCCTGGTTCCTTCTATACATAGAACCATTCTCATCTAAAATAACGAAAGATCCTGGCTCCTTGTACTTTTGCATTATTGCATTTCCCAGGTTGTCAATACCTGGATGGTGTTTTCTTAAAAATGACTCTGTCACCTTCACAAACTGGTTTGAAATCTTTGGACTTTTTATTATGGTACTCCGCAGTTCTTTTTAAATGTGTCTCTATCTTTGTCCAATATTCATTTTTATTAATTAATTTTGGTTCGTAATTGTTTGCCATGGAGGGAATCTCGATACTCCCATATTCTTTGGTATCACAACCTGATTATTTTTTTTAGAATAGTTAGTTCCTCCTTAACCTTAAAAAATGACATAACATCTTGGTCCATATTTTTTCTACTAACAGGCCATCAATTTTAAACATAGTTGATTAATTTTAAAATTGTTTCGTCCTTTTTGCTTCCCCCTTCACTATCTCCATATTTGTGAATGAACTCTCTAAAGAAGAATATAAAAAATTGCAGTGAAGTGCTACTTCCTCATCAAGATCTGCCATTGCTACACCTCTTAGTGGAGCCCTGATAGTGTGTCCGCTATTAAATCTCTTGCTTGTTTATATCTAACCAGAAGATTGTAGCATTGTAAACGTAACATAAAATGTTGAAGTCTTGGGGGAATTTTATACAAAGCTTTACCAAACAATGTCACTAGAGGCTTTTGGTCAGTTTCTACCATAACCTTATTTCCATAAATATACTGATAAAACTTTGTGCAGCCAAATAAAATAGCGAACAGCTCTTTCTCAATCTGTGCACAAATTTTGTTGGCACTCAGTCAAAGAAGCTGATGCATATCCAATATGTTTTCTGTAGCACCTAATGCTGACTTCGAAGCATCCACTGATAATACTAATTCTTTTTTGGGATTAAAATAGGTAAGCATCGACGCTTTAGTAATTTCATTTTTCAAATTATTATATTCTTGTTCATGATGAGCTGACCAATGCCATAAAATATCATTCCGTAAGAGCTCCCTCAGACGTTTATTCTTTAATGAAAGTTTTTCTATGAACTGACCTACATAATTAACCATATCCAAAAATCTTTGCAAATCTTTAACATTTTCTGACCTTGGCATATTAACAATACCTCTAATTTTTTCGTCATCTGCTCGGATCCCGGAACTATTGAAAACATGGTCTAAAAACTTTATTTTATTTTGTACAAATTTGCATTTCGACTCATTAAATCTAAGTCCAATTTTCTTAGCTCTTTCTAGTACCATACCTAATTTAAGTATTTGCCGCCAACCCAGCAAATACATGTTCGTGTTCGTCCACTTTTCTGATGTGGGAGCAACATTACCCGGAATGTTTGCTCCGTATTCTCTTGGTCCGAGCCGGGATCGAGACCAACCCCGGACCATGGTTCTGCTCCGTTTGTCGTAATCGCATCCACCACAGATCGGTTTCGGTGAGATGCAACGGATGCATGGAGTGGGTGCATTTCCGGAATTGTTCCGGCCTAAACCGGATACAGGAGTATAGCGATAGGGACTACATTGCTTCCTGCTGCGTCAATGTAGACCCCAGTGAGTCTTCATCTTCGGCGTCCTCATCGTCGTCGCAATATGAGACTCCCCCGCAATCTCCTCAACAGCAATCTACGCAGCAGTTGACGCCACACATTGCTGTTCAAGTTCCGGACAATGCATCATTTCTCCAATTTAATTGTGATGGTCTCAGAGGTAAGATCAACGAAATTGTAAGCTTTATGAGTCGGAAGAACATCAAGGTCGCAGCGATCCAGGAGACGAAGCTGAGTACCACCTGCAGGCTTCAAAGTTGTGATGGATACAACGTACTGAGGAAGGATCGCTCCAGAGGTGGAGGTGGAGGATTAGCGTTCCTATTGCACCACTCTGTCCAGTACAGACCTATCTCGCCTGAGCTTGACTCTAGTGACCCGTACATGGAATGTATGGGGGTAGCGGTCAAGTGTGGAACCGCCGAGGTAGAGGTGCTCAACGTGTACATTCCGCCGTTAAATAGCTGTGCCCCACGTTATATGCCTAATATCAGTTCACTACTGGTAGGCAATAACCGTCTGGTGCTAGGGGATTTCAATGCCCATCATGAATTATGGCATTCCGTCCTAGGTAATGACCAGAGAGGCATGGCGCTGGCTGAGCAAATCGATAGCTCCACGTTTTGCACAGTGAATGAGGACGCGCCCACCAGAATAAGGGGAGACTGCCACAGTTCTCCGGACATATCCATCGTGTCCCCAGGTCTGACGAATGACGTAACTTGGCAATCAGTCATTTCTCTAGGCTCAGACCACCTCCCCATTATTATCGCCATCAATAGACCACCCGACTTCATCGACTCTGAACGCCGCACTTTCCTTAACCACGGGAAAGCTAATTGGCAAGAATTCAGAGAGTATACCAATCGCCGCTTCAGAGAACTGCCCAACCCATCTGATGTTCAGGTAGCAGATAGGTGTTTCCGGGACATCATCAAAGCTGCAGCCGCTCGCTATTTACCTGCTGGTCGAATACCTGAAATAAGACCAAATTTCCCAGCAGAGGCAGCGGGATTAGCAAACGAGCGAGATGAGCTTCGCCGTACTAACCCTAATAACCCCAGAGTCAGGGAACTTACTCTGGAGGTAAACAAGTTAGTAGGTGAGCATAAGCGGAAAAAGTGGTTAGAACATCTGAAGCATTGCAACATCGGTACCGGAACGAGTAAATTGTGGGCAACGGTTAAGTCGCTTTCGAACCCTGGAAAAAAGGACGATCGGACATCTGTCTCATTTAACGGCGTAGAAGTGACAGATCCGAAGAGGTGCGCGTGTAATTTTAACCGGCAGTTTGTAGAGCACCACGAGAGTGACAGGGCGAAGAGAAGGATACTACGCCGTGTACGATCCCTTCCAGCCGAGGAGGTACCATCACAATTTACGTTGGCAGATGTTGCACAGGTCATCAGAAGCGCAAAGTCATCCAAAGCGCTTGGTCCTGACGGAATCTCAATGGTGATGTTGAAGCAACTGGATGAACCAGGAGTTGAGTATCTGACAAAGCTTCTCAATCTGTCGTTAGCCACCCTAGTAGTCCCCGATGCCTGGAAAATGGGCAGGGTGGTCCCGCTACTGAAGCCAGGCAAGGATGCCAGCAAAAGTGATTCATACAGGCCGATATCACTTTTGTCACCAGTAGCAAAGACGCTTGAGGCTTTACTCCTCCCCAGCATAAGAGAGTGTTTCCCAGTAGCCGATCATCAACACGGATTCCGAAAATTGCATAGCACAACAACAGCTTTACACGCCATTTCCACACATGTCAGTAGAGGTCTCAACCAGAACAGGCCGTGCGATAGAACAGTTATGGTGGCACTTGATTTATCGAAAGCCTTTGATACAGTCAATCATGCCACACTGTTCGAGGACATTGAACGCACCACCCTCCGGCCAAGCTTGAAACGTTGGATAGTAAACTACATGTGTGGACACCAGTCGTACGTGGAATTCAGAAACAAGAAGTCGAGCATCCGTAGAGTTAAACAGGGAGTTCCCCAAGGTGGGGTGATATCTTCGGAACTGTTTAACCTCTACCTTTCTGAAATTCCACGCCCTCCAGACGGCATAGAGATTATTACGTACGCAGATGATTGTACGCTCGTGGCGTCCGGACCCATTATTGATGACATTTGCGATCGGTTGAACGCTTACCTTGTTGATCTTACCGCCTTTTTCACTGCGAGGAATATGAAGATATCCGCCACTAAGTCGACGGCCACACTTTTCACCACATGGACTGCGGAGATGGGGCTATCCTTGAATGTGCAGGTCGATGGTGCTATTATTCCGACCACCAACTACCCCAAGGTATTAGGGGTCACATTCGATAGCCTCTTTAAGTCGTCCGCGCATACCACAGCTATCTGCGACAAGATTAGAAGTAGGAACAAGGTCCTCAAGTCTCTGGCCGGCAGTACTTGGGGAGCTGATAAGGAGACCTTGTTGACCTCTTACAACGCGATAGGCCGGTCTGTGGTAAACTATGCGGCTCCAGTGTGGTCCGCTAACGTCAGTGCTACGCAGTGGAAAAATGTTCAGTCCTGCCAGAATGCCGCCCTTAGAACCGCAACAGGGTGCCTTCTCATGACACCCGTCGATCACCTACATGAGGAGGCGAAGGTCTTACCGGTGCGACAGCATAACAAAATGCTGTCAATGCAATACCTGCTTGGGTGTTATAGACAAAGCCATCCAAATCACCATCTTGTGGATAGGCAACCTCCGCCCAGGCACGTTAGGAAAGACCTTCATGATCTAGAGAGAGAGGTACAGAGGTATAAGAGAGAACCTCTAGATCAACAGGCCTATCAAGCGGGACTGAATAGTATTCACTCTAATGCGGTCTCAGAAGCCATTGAAGGATATAGAGTGAATACTGTGCTAGGAGACCATCCCCCTCCCGTCGCAGCTGAAGAACGAGAGCTGCCCCGACAAACCCGAGTAGTCTTGGCTCAATTACGATCCGGATGGTGCAGCCGCCTAAATTCCTACTGGGCCCGGATCAACGACGAAGTGCAGAACATCTGCCCAGCATGTGGCACAGGCCCACATGACACGCTGCACTTATTTCGCTGCCCAGCCTAGCCTACTCACTTAACTCCAGTCTCGTTATGGACTCAACCCATACAGGTTGCATCCTTTTTGAGACTGGACTTAGAGGCAGAACCTGATTGAACTGAGTCAGAAAATGGAAACCGAACGAACACATATGTATGAGCTGCTACAACAACAACAACCATTTCGGCATGGAAAATTTCAGGGGCAGCATTAATACCGAATGGTAATCTTAAGAAACAATAACGTCCATACGGTGTAGGCACATAGTTTTGGGGCTGTTTATCTAACGATAATACGATCTAAATCTTTTGGTAAACTTTTGTACATTTTGAATGTGATTCTACGAGGTGGTTCAACCACCGGCTCAACATCATCCCTAAGCTTCAAATGGCATTCATTATGAAAGAGACCATGGCCTTCGAAAAACTCTGAATATTTTTTAATTAATTTTTATTTAATTTTAATAGATATATTATTAATTTGTCTAATGAGGTCTATATCAATAGCGGTTTCTAAGCCAATAATACATTATATTACATAATATAAAACATAATATCTGCTGTTTATAATAAATCTTAAGATCAACATCTCCAATAATTTGTACTTTCTCTCCACTAAATGTAAAGATTCTTGTTGAACTTTTCTTCAACTTATCCTGGATTTTGAGTATTTCAGCCGTGCCTGCCGACATTATATTCGCCTGCGCACCCGTTTCTATCTGACACTGAATCATTCTTTGGTTTACCATTACTCCAACGTTCCTTTCAGTAGATGATTTAAATCGATATCTCCATCATCACCTTCATTCACAACTCCTTCATCTGTCTGCATCTGTTTGACAAATTTTTTCGGGTTTATACACATTCTAGCGAAATGGGTCAATTTGTGATTCTGACCGCATTTTTTTGACAATTTCCACTTTCATTTTTGACATTATTTGATTTGTAATTATGAGCTCCTCATGAATTGTTGATCATTGATCAGCATTAACAATACCTTCAATTATCTTGCAACATTCCTACATTTGCCTTAGCCAACATCATATTGTTAGCTATATCCACAAATAAAGATGTCACGAACCAAATCATATCTCATATTTCCAAATTCGCAATTCGAACTTAAACTCTTAAGTATTGTTGCATATTCATCAATGTTCTGACCATCCTGCTGCTTCCAAGTAAAGAATCTGTGCCGTTCCATTACAATATTTGCCTTTTGAGTAAAATGTGACCCCAGCATTCGCACTAGATCCTCATACTTAACGACATTATTACTTCTGTCCGATAGATAGAAAAAAAATTATGTTGTCGAGTTTTTAAGTTTCATTTAAGTATGAACTGTCCGATAAGCAAAAGGTCGGACCATCTTCCCTTTATCTTTTAACGAAAAGTTTACTAAATTCATGTTGCCATATTTTATATTGATAATGTGACAATAACAGCAACATTTTTTGAATAAAAAATGGATAACGCAAATGTTTATTTTATTTTGAAGAACTGACTTATAGATTTACTTCACAGATTTAATTACAAATGCGCCTTGTTTATTATTAAACGGTTTTATTTAGCTCAGCCCGTTTGCTTGTCTTATTCTTGAGTCAAATTTAGTAATTCAAATTTCACCCTCTTCCTGTCAACCGAATAATTTGAAATTTTGTATCCACTTTCAATTTTGGTGACAATACAATTATGTTTGTTCATTATCATTATAAATCCAAGATGGCGGCCGCTACAAAATTGCGGATAACGTATTTTTTTTATCAATCTCATTAATATAGGTCTCTAACGAAAGGGCTCAACAAGCTGAATACAATATACTATATAAAATTAAAATCCAAGATTGCGGATAATTTAGGTTTTATCAATCCGCAGGATGAGCTAGTTCACGCCACACGAAATTCAGAAAATGTGGTTATAGCTACTATAATACCAGCAGAGATAAACACAACTGGGGGTCTACCAGCGGAACTACATCAACGAAATCGTTTGGCCTCAATTTCGTCGAAGTCAGATGTATGCGACAGATGTACCTTCCATCCGAATTGTTTTCGCAAGAGACGGAGTACATCGTATATACCCGAAAGCCATACAGTTTCCAGCTAAGTACAATTACGGGACGGCTAAAAAATGTTGCCTTTAATGTTATTATGGGCTTCTACAATATATAAAATGCAGGGCAGCACTGCAGATCACGCAGTCGTATAATTAGGTGCGAAACTGCTTGAAGAAGGTTAAGCCTACGACGTAGAATAAGATCTTTGCGGGACTACGTATAGAGGAGTTGGACTGCAATAAACTAACGGGCAAGAAACCTTGCAATAATGAAGCACTAAATGATAAAAACAGAATGCGAAATAGAAACTAAAAACTAGAAAATAAAAATAGGTAAAAACTTTTAAGTGCTAAAAACCAAAAAATAATAAAATAGATAAAGTCGTGGGAATTATAAACATATTTACAGAGTGCTACAATGAGAATGATTGAGTAGGCTTGATCACACACAGTGGAATTACAATCAAACTCAATCAGTCTGTCAGATGTAACATGTTTATTCGAGTTGCTCAAGTCAAACGAAAAAGTTCTGATCAAACATGTATTGATTGATGTTTTGTGTGCGCACAGCGCATATGATTGCTTTGTTTACGAACTGATGTTGAACTAGACATACCGAAACGATCATCTCGGATGTGTATGATCGGTTTGATTTTTTTTGGAAGGGTGATTTGATTCGATTAAATACGAAAGATCGAATTTGAGCGTAATCATGTGTTATAGTTTTGGTAGGCATATCAATACTAGAGGCAGTGTCCATTAAAGAAATTAAAAAAAAATAGTATTTAATAAACAACGATTTTTTTTTCATTTGGGCTTATAGTATACTAAACTTCAGTTGCTGTAAAAAAGGAACAAGTTATCTCTAAAAAAAATAACAAGAAATTTATTTCAGTGGCTTATTTCGACAAAAGGAACAAATGTCAGTCTTCAGTATTTAGTTAAAAATTTCAAAGAATTTAAAAATTTAAACCTTCAACAGCTCTCGGCCCAATACTATTTATTTTCTCTGTAATTATATTGCCTGCCACAGAAGAGGATCACTCCGCTGCTGCTCGTTAGAACATTGTTTATTTTGCCCCAATTGTCCATTATCGATTTCAACATTATGGCACTGACTTTTCAAAGATGTTTATAGAAGGTATTGCAAATTTGCCTTTTTGAAATATTTTACCATTTTTTACATGTTTCCAAAACATATGTAAGTTCTGTGGTAGCGGCGAACGATTCAGGCGTAAATTTTGCTCTAATGCCTTGTTCCTCTGTCTGTAACAAACTTCACTTTATCGATATTTTTAACACCAAACTCACTAAAAACGAATTTTAGTTTTATCAAAATATTTTAATGCGTGCACCGCTTGAAATCCATTGATTTCATTCCTAACACTAAATCCAAGAATTTGTAGTCTTTTTGGTAGTGAAATGTCAAACCCAAAAAGTCGTCCATCCACATATGGTAGCCGAACAGCGGTAAAGCGTTCACAATATCATTTATAAGGGTTATGATTCCTTCAACTTTTTGCAGCACCCATGTCGTGCTAAATTTTATGTTTGGCAATTGCTTTACCTGAATGTTTTATTACAAGTGCGGCAGAAAACAAAGGCAGGTAAAACTATGCCACCTGATTTTAAAATACGAGTTATGATGTTCCACATAAAACCTTTTCGTTTTGTAGACAACGTGTTGTTTCCATTTGCAACATTTTCGGTTACGACTGCATCAACAAAAGTCATATAAGAAAATTAGTGTGGTTGAATTTTTGCATACTCGTTGCTGCCCTCTGATATGCATAGACTGGACTAAAATATAACCGTGGGGTACGTCAATTGTCTACAACTTATCGACTTAATGTGTGATAGAAGAACGTTTAATTCGTCGTTAGGCAGTTGGCCCACAGACGGTGAAGAAATTGCTTACTATTTTCTTGCTCATGCAAATTCCAATAATTATGCACTCCACGTAAATAAAAGAGATGTTTCAACTAGTGTATCATTTGACTTTCACATTGCTGGCTGGCGAAGAATCGTTTCAATGCTCGTAGTTTTTCTTTAATCGACAAAACATAAGATAAAAGTACTACTGGCTAACCACTATGAAACCCTAAAAATCGCTTAAAATTAAGCTTGCTAGCTTGTTTAAACATTCTAGCCATACTAATCACACGCCCATCAACGTCCATCAAAACAAACATTTTAATCAACCATTATATACAATTGAAGTGCCCCACGGTTTTATTTTAGACTAGTCTAGGCATATGTTTATAATTCCCACGACTGTATATATTTTAGTATTTTTATTATTTTTTTTTTATCTTATACATTGCAATGTATGTTAAACATAAAACCGTTTAAATTAAAACATTTTTTTGCCTATTTTTTTTTTAAACAAAAATGAAGATTCCATTGCGAAAAAATTCTGTGACTACCAATTACTTGCACTAAAAGCTTGTCATATATCTCCAAATGCGTTTATCCTTTACTTTTCCTTAAGTAGAGGTTAACAAAAATGGGCTATAAAGGAAAGATATAAAAACGGGCCTATATCAATGTAATGCCAAATAAATTGTTTGGCAGATTTTCTACTTTTCCTCGTTCAGATTCGTGTAAAAAGTTCGCAAAAAGAACATAAAAATTGTAGAAGACAGCGGTATTTTTTAAAGTAATTTTTGGAGATATTATTAGTAGTATAAAATAGTATAATCCTTTTAGGTCTGGGGCACAACTTCTCTTTTTCTTTGATGTTAACAATATCATAGTGCATTTAGATACAAAATTGTATGCTGATTAATGCACATTTTATTGGTAATGACGCGTTCTCGTTTATCCTGATTGACCCAAATTATTAGGATATATTTATGGCTTAATCCGAATTCATTCAACTAGATTTACCATATAAAAATAGATCTTCTCACCACCCGGCGTGGAATCTACGAACTAACCATGGCAGAAGAATACAGGTAGATGCATCAACGCTTGGGAGCATTGATATGTCAAAAAATTGTAATGTTTTTTTTAAATATAAGTAGATTTTTATATGTTTTCTTATTCTAAGTCAAAAGGAGGTTATTATAATTCGCGTTTTTTCAAAAATTTTTGCAAATTTAAATAATTTTTCATTTAACATTTTCAATTCCAAAATTGGTTTGACAGTTCATTGTCCCAGCAGCTGTGTCGACGCGTCTACCTATATTCTTCTACCATGGAACTAACCTAATGCTAGGAACACAATTGGAGCGAACGACGAATTTCGCCCAACGCGACGACAAAATGAGCCGCGAAAATTCGTCGTATAGAACACAATACCGACGAAATTATAAAACAGCTGACTACAATAAATCAGAGAATTGTAATGTTTATTAAAATTAACATAATGTGTATTATAGTAAAAGCTTATCTGCTTGTGCACTTCTTCACTCAGGCGCAAGTACACAAATAAATAAACAAATTATTTATGTTTTTTTATACGAATAACAGAAAGTAGAGTGACCATAAAAAATTTTAAAGTAAAAAGTAACTTTTAATTACTAAAACACATAAAATTCGTACAAGTATGGCCACCTTTTACTGTTTTGTTCGCCGTTCGCCGCCGTATGAAATAGAAATAAAGCTAATTGAGTTCTCGGCGACCGACGAAATTTTCGCCGGCGCCGTAATTGTGTGCACTTTCATATACACATATGTTTTTTTTTGACGACGAACATACGCCGCGAAAAATTCGTCGTTCGCTCCAATTGTGTTTCTAGCATAAAGCATCTCTATGGCCTGTTATTACATCGTTCCGATAGATAAAAAGTGGTGTCGCCGGACACATAAATCGTTTTTGGTTATTACAAGTTTTATTTAAGTATGAACTGTACGATAAGCAAATGCCGGACCATATTCCCTTTAACTTTATATTGATAATATGGCTATACCAACAAAATTTATTTAAATAAAAAGTGGATAATCGCAATTCGTTTTGTTTATTATTTTTAAACTAAAATGAAAACGCGATTGTGAAAAAATGCAGTGACTACCAGTTACTTTTACAAAAGCTTAGCATATTTCTGTAAAAAATGCATATATTTTAAAAGAAAGATGTAATAATTGTTATGTGTCCCTCTTAGGCAGCCTGAGATGTCTTGATATCGCCGACCAGCTCTGCCGACTCCCATTGGGGTGAGTCCCCATCCCAACATCCGGCTCAGGAACAACAACAATAAATTATGGGAATTCACCAACAAAAGAACAACACTATCATGATGAACATGATACCATCCAAATCCATAACGTCTGTTGACACATAAGCCATTTAGCCGCCCTCCATACATCTGATCATATCTTCCTTTTATTGTTTTTCCGCACAATCCCACACCACTTAACTCCCTTTTATTCCCTCCTTAACAACTCTTTAATACATCCTCATTTTTTTCTTTCTTTAAACATACATTAAGTCATTTTATTATAAGTAATGTTAAAACTAATATAAAAAAACTAACACAAAATTTTTTGAGTTTTGCCTTGTTAAGACGAAGATCATATGTTTTATGATTTATGTGTTTGTTTTCTCTTTCGAGACGAGCTTAATGATCTGAAATTTGCAGTGAAAAGGAAAGCCAGATAGACACTATCACACACTCACCAATATGCGACGCGTTTCGCCGCTGCTTAAGCGGCTCATCAGGCATATTTGGTGTGGATGATGGCTTACAAGGGCCGTTCTCTGGAAAGTAGTATATATTTCGAACTTATTGCAAATTAGCATATGCGAATTATACACTAGAAACTCTCCAGGTTCGACTCAAGTTCTATTGGCAGATCTTTTTCACAGCAAAGTTTTTGTTTTTGTAGTGATGGGAATTCACCAACAAAAGAACAACACTATCATGATGAACATGATACCATCCAAATCCATAACGTCTGTTGACACACAAGCCATTTAGCCGCCCTCCATACATTTGATCATATCTTCCTTTTATTGTTTTTCCGCACAATCCCACACCACTTAACTCCCTTTTATTCCCTCCTTAACAACTCTTTAACACATCCTCATTTTTTTCTTTCTTTAAACATACATTAAGTCATTTTATTATAAGTAATGTTAAAACTAATATAAAAAAACTAACACAAAATTTTTTGAGTTTTGCCTTGTTAAGGCGAAGATCATATGTTTTATGATTTATGTGTTTGTTTTCTCTTTCGAGACGAGTGAAAAGGAAAGCCAGATAGACACTATCATACACTCACCACTATGCGACGCGTTTCGCCGTTGCTTAAGCGGCTCATCAGGCATATTTGGTGTGGATGATGGCTTACAAGGGCCGTTCTTTGGAAAGTAGTATATATTTCGAACTTATTGCAAATTAGCATATGCGAATTATACACTAGAAACTCTCCAGGTTCGACTCAAGTTCTATTGGCAGATCTTTTTCACAGCAAAGTTTTTGTTTTTGTAGTGATGGGAATTCACCAACAAAAGAACAACACTATCATGATGAACATGATACCATCCAAATCCATAACGTCTGTTGACACACAAGCCATTTAGCCGCCCTCCATACATTCGATCATATCTTCCTTTTATTGTTTTTCCGCACAATCCCACACCACTTAACTCCCTTTTATTCCCTCCTTAACAACTCTTTAACACATCCTCATTTTTTTCTTTCTTTAAACATACATTAAGTCATTTTATTATAAGTAATGTTAAAACTAATATAAAAAAACTAACACAAAATTTTTTGAGTTTTGCCTTGTTAAGGCGAAGATCATATGTTTTATGATTTATGTGTTTGTTTTCTCTTTCGAGACGAGCTTAATGATCTGAAATTTGCAGTGAAAAGGAAAGCCAGATAGACACTATCACACACTCACCACTATGCGACGCGTTTCGCCGTTGCTTAAGCGGCTCATCAGGCATATTTGTTGTGGATGATGGCTTACAACGGCCGTTCTCTGGAAAGTAGTATATATTTCGAACTTATTGCAAATTAGCATATGCGAATTATACACTAGAAACTCTACAGGTTCGACTCAGGTTCTATTGGCAAATATTTTTCACAGCAAAGTTTTTGTTTTTGCACTAAAACAAGTGTATGCATTGGAAGCAATGTAGTTGTTGTGGACAAAAAATTCATCACTACAAAAACAAAAACTTTGCTGTGAAAAAGATCTGCCAATAGAACTTGAGTCGAACCTGAAGAGTTTCTAGTGTATAATTCGCATATGCTAATTTGCAATAAGTTCGAAATATATACTACTTTCCAGAGAACGGCCCTTGTAAGCCATCGTCCACACCAAATATACCTGATGAGCCGCTTAACCAACGGCGAAACGCGTCGCATAGTGGTGAGTGTGTGATAGTGTCTATCTGGCTTTCCTTTTCACTGCAAATTTCAGATCATTAAGCTCGTCTCGAAAGAGAAAACAAACACTAACACAAAATTGTTTAGATAAAATTATAAAAAAATATATATAAATTAAACTATAATAATAAAAATAACTCGTTAAAAGAGCCAAGTAATAATTATTTCCCTTTTTTTTAACTTTTTTTAAGCGAACGGTCTTTTGGCCAGATTAGAAGATAACTATAATGTTTTCTTTAGTCCTTTGGACGAACTCTAAACAATATCCAATAAGGATCATAACACAGAATTACTCTAATAAACAAGATTTACACTTTCGAGTATGCGACCCAGCCTAACGTCACCAAAAAAGAGCTCTTTTCTACACTGGACTCAAAGGGGAACCGACGAATAGTTTCAAAACTTGCCTACTAGGAACGTAAACGAATAATGTCCAAATAAAAACTCAATAAAACATTTAAGTTGACATACCTAACAGTACGTTTATATATATGAGGGTTAACCCACTGGATTTGGATTTAAATTGTCATATCCATTACTTTTACTTCAAATAAATCCTCTCAAAGTAGGTTAACCCTACAAAAAGTTCTAACGTAAACATGGCATAACTCTAACAGTAAATCACATAAATAAATTTAAAATAAATAATAAAGACACATAGAGGAATAAATTAAAAAAAAAAACTTACAAATATGAAAATCGGTTGTCGGTTGAAAAAATTTAATAAAATTCGTGATGTGTTTATGTGTTGTATGTGTTTGTAATTGTCAATAGGTCTGATACTCCAGGGTCACCTCAAATCCTGATGAAGTCTAACAATACTTCGTCACATCCGCAACTTTTTAACATTAGTCAGAATAAGCATTCGTTGGGTTGAAATTACTTAAATAATTAGAGGTTTATACGTAATCCCGGAACACTGTGACGTTAATAAACAGGTTGGAGACTTCACAGCATAAAATCAAAGTTGGAAGTATATTGGGTATTATTCTGGGTGCTGAGCTTTGATCTGACGAGTGGAGATTTAATTTAATGTGTCAGTGGTGTTAATGGAAATATTGCCCGCAAGATATCGCTGTCTGTACCCGACTCCGACCTGCCGAATAAAACAAGAATGGTTACGTTGGATATTTTTCTGTATATTCCCAGCACTTCATTTTCTTACCATATTTGTTTGTCGGAGTATATTTAAGAAACGGTTTAATTAACCTTTGACACTAAGGGTGGAAATACATAAAGCGCTTTTCTGGCTGGCTTAAGTCATCGGCTGGCTTCTTCGGAAATGAACAAAGTAGCCTAGGGCCAAAATCGAACTAAGTCAACCTAAACCTCCTTTGTTCATCTACGAAGAAGCCAGCCGATGACTTAAGCCAGCCAAATATGCTCTTTATGTATTTCCAGCCTTAAGGCTTGTTCTCTCCTCCCTCACAGTCACCTAATATATCATAATTGTTAATGTGTTTGCACATTTAATTTTTTTTAATATAAATATTTTTACCTAGTTACCAATTACACGTTTATTTTTATTTTTCTTTTCACAAAACAAAAGATTTTTTCACAATTTAAAATGTCAATATATTTCGATTATATGCTTAAAAAAGGCTTATTAGCTCAACACCACTAAATAACTAATCTTTTTTCCCATCAGTACTACCTTTTATAGGTTCGGGAACAAAAATGGCTCCTTTCCATTACAAGCCATTTTCCTAGCCCTCAAGATTTGTCCCTTTTTTCCTAAAACCAGTCGTCCCCCTCTAGGTTTATCTGCAACAAACCCTTTGCAACATTCTGAAATCCAATTTTCTCCGAACCTTTTTAAGAGTAACTTTCACTCTTGAAAACAACCCCTTTTGTCGATAATACCGTGTCATTCAATTTTTTCACACTTTGTTTTGTCCGAACACTTCCTAAAATTTGGAGACTTGGATTCACCATATGACCCAAATGTCAAAATGACGAAGATGTCGAAAACACCCAAAACACCAACAGCCAACACCACGCGGTATCGTTCCAGTTTTAATTATTAAAATTTTCATTAATACTTTTTTCTTTCTTTTCAGCTTTTTGTTGCAGGTATGGCCCCCATGCTGAGATGCAGGAAACATTAAATTCTTTCAATAGAGGCAAGTATTCCCGAGCGTTTATTTGGTCTTCTTATGGTGGAGAATATTGTTTCCTGTTTCCTTTCACATGTGGGGCTTTCGATCAGTGTGGGCAACGGATTGATGGCATGACAATCCAGTTGTCCACCCATATTTTATAAAGGGTGTAACGACAAACCATTACACCCCAACGAACCAAAAAAAAAGCAAGCAAAACGGCATGTGGGCATGGCTAAACATACTTGACACTATGTTTACCCCCTTTTCAGTGCCCAGGTGTCTCCATTATTTACTCCCCCATAAAAGAAAACAAAAAAAAAAACTTAGTGAACACGGCAGGTCACGAGAGGCATTACAGTGGCCTGCCCATCCGGGAGTGTTCATTATAGCTATCGCTGGCTTCCCCAACTCTATCGCATACTGGAAGCTAGTGGTATTTCATGGTTGGTGGCCACCATGTAGGCGAAAAAGCCCTTCCACGCAAAAATTTTGTTTGTTTACAAGGCCCGCAACAAAACTCCAGGGCTGACAAGGTCCGAAGGCAGGACTGGTGTTTTTTTACAGGTCAGTCGACTGGATAAAAAAAATTGGAACAGAAATCTGGTCACTCATAGCCGAATAATTCGGAAGATTACGTAAGTCATAATATTGATATCTAATTACTAAATAGGGTATTAATAGTGAAGTGCAATGATGATAGGGTGTAGAATCTTATTGGAGGTATAGTTCGGGCGTAGATGCATAATTACGAGGTAGGGTATAAATCATAAAATAATCACTTCTATATGAAAATCAGGTACATATGGGTATATCACAGACGTAATGTATATTGCACTATAGAGGTAAATATATGAATGGGACAAGCACAACATGTAATTAAGTCAACCTAATTCTAATATTGCACTTGTCTATCACGGAATTTAAATCTATATTGCACTAATACTTTATGTCTTTGACATGTTAAATACCAATGGATTTTCCTTGCATATCCTCGAGTTCATACATATTTTGTCCAACGGGCTTGACAATTCGAGCTTTAACAAATTTTTTGCAGAATTTTGAATTAATATTTTTCGAAAAGTCGGATAAGACGGTATTTCGCCGGTAGACTTCTTGTCCAGGTCGAAATTAACACACCCTTCCACGTTTATTATATTTTTCAGAACTTTTTATGTAAGCTCGATGTAAATTTTCTTTTATATTGGCTCTTATGAGTTCGTATGAGTTGGTCTATCCATATCAATGAGCTCATGGTCGGTTAAGGATTTCAATTTCCTTGTCAAGCTATTATCATGTCCATTTGAGTACATATGAAAGCCAAACAACGCAAAGAACGGTGTAACACTAGTCGAAGTGTGTATAGAATTTCTCAATGCACATTCTATTTCGGATAAATACATATCACAGTCTCTATGATCTTTATGGAGATATGTCCGAATGGCACAAATTACAGACTGGTAAACACGTTCCGATCCGTTGGACTGTGGCGAATATATGGCTGTTTTCATATGGTTTATTTGATAAGTTTCCATCAGCTCTTTGAACATTTTGGAGGTAAACTGTGCACCATTATCGCTGTGGATCACTTCGGGAACACCAAATTTATAAAAAATTTCATCGACAAGGAATTTTATCACGTTGCCGACGGTTGCCTCCCTCATTGCTTTGAGAAAGGTGAATTTGGTGAAGTGATCCACAGCGATGAAAATGTATGCATTACCTTTTTTCGATCTTGGGTATTTTCCTAAAAAAAACCTATATACAGCTTTTGGAGCGGGCTATCAGTTACTACCTCCTTTCCTATACTGGGCATCATATGCTGATTGCTAGCTTTGGTTTCCTTACGAACCTGACAGTTCCTTACGTATTCACGCACTTGAACGGTCATTTGAGGCCAATAGAAGAATCGTCTTATATGATCAAGGGTCTTTATTATCCCGCCATGTGCAGACGTCATAGAATTATGGGCTTTTTTATTATTTCTGAGGTTGTATTTGAGGGAATCCATAACCTCCATGTGAGTTCCTCATTTTCTTCCAAGCTAGGTAGTACCTTTTTAAAAACATACCCATCTTCTACTTTTAAATCTGGCAACTTTTCTTGGTTGTCGGTAACAGTTTTAATGAGATCAAGATATTCTTGACTCTCGAATTCTAGGGTTTCAAAATCTAAGCAGTCATTTTTCGTGATTTCGCTAATATTGGCAACTGGAGCCCTCGACAACATGTCCGCTACAACATTATCGCTTTCTTTCCATTAAATGCCTGCAATTGTAATGACCACCTAGCTAGTCTTCCCGTTAAATACTTTAAGGACATAAGCCATTTTAAAGAAGCGTGGTCCGTTATTACAGTGAATGACATCAATTCCACATATGGTCGAAACTTTTTGATAGCCATCACTGCAGCTAGACATTCTTTTTCTGTCACGCTATAATTGCGTTGACAGGAATTTAACTTTTGCGAATAAAACGCTATGGGGTGTTCTTCCCCCTTATTATTCAGTTGATATAGCACAGCCCCAATTCCACATTCCGAAGCATCGCATTGAATGTAGAAATGTTTTGAAAAATCCGCATGGCGAAGGACTGGGGCAGATGTTAAAGCCTTTTTTAATGCTTCAAAAGCTTTTCTAGCTTCCTCAGTGATTTTAAATTTATTATTCTTTTTTTGTGTATCGGTGAGTGGAGCGGAGATGGCTGCAAAACCTTTAATGAAACGCCTATACCATCCCGCTGTCCCTAAGAAGCTTCTAACTTCTCTTGCGCTACGTGGTTCTGCGATTTTATTAATGGCTTTTACCTTGTCTGGGTCCGTCTTTAGTTTTCCATCACCAATGACAAATCCCAAATACCTCAGTTCGTGGAAACAGAACTGGGACTTCTTAAGCCCTATCGTTAGATTTGCTTTCTTTAAGCACTCTGCTACTTCCCATAATAGACGCAAATGCTCGTCAAAATCACTAGAGATGACCAGCAGGTCGTCTAAATAAATAAAAACGTTTTTTTTTTCAGGTGTGACGGTATAACTTTGTCCATCAACCTACATAAGCGTTGGGCCGCGTTACAAAGACCGAACGGCATCACCCTAAATTGATATAACGGGCGAGCAGGGACTGTAAACGCTGTGTATGCTTTGCTTTCATCATCCAATTCTATCTGCCAAAATGCAAACTTTAAATCAACACTGCTGATGTAGTATGTCTCGTCGATTCTGCTTAAGATGCCATCAATATTTTGGAGCGGAGCATATACGATGGATTGAACTGCAGGAGATATTGGGTAATGGCGATCCTTTACAGGTTCAGCGCCGTCTATCAACTTAATGGAATGTTTGTCCAAAGAAGTTTTGCCCAATCCTTTTTCCTCGAATGTATCAAAATTCTTCAGGACTTTATCTAGTCTTTCCTGTTGCTGTGGTGTTAACTCATGGGGGTTTAATTTATAATTCTCCCAGTTAACCATGTCATTTTTAATCTGTTCTTTCTTCAGTTCATCCACTCTAATTACCTCAGGGGCAACGTGGAATAATTTCCAAAAATCAACCCCTAACTATATCTCTTGTTCCAAGTCAGGGCATAGATATAATTCAATATCCTTTTCAATCTCGTTATATTTGATTTTTAGTTTTACTTTACCGATTATTCGGTGCTGATTCCCCGCAGCAGTCTTTACAATAGAAAATATGGGTGCTACTCCTTTGCCTAGTTCCTGTATAATTTCCCTACAGCCTTTTCCCATTAAACTCACTGAGGCCCCTGAGTCTAGCAACCCTTTTAATCGGATTCCTTCGGTTTCAACATCTGCAATCTGCAATTCCATTACTGCTTCGGTTTATGGCTTCGACAATTATTTTAAAATTTCTTCTCTTATATCTAAATTTTTGACGAACTTTGGGAATTTTTTTACAGTATTTTGGATAATTAAATTCCCCGAATATTCTATCCCTAACTTCATCATAATTTTTCCGACGCTAATCAAGCGGAATTTGATTTCTTCTTTGGGCGTAGGTTTTTGCGTTATGACATTCATTATTGTTCTGAAGTTTAATGTTTGGATAGATTACTTTCCGGGGTTGTAATTCGGACGCGAGCCTCCTTCCATCTCTACGCCCTTCTTGTAGTTTCGCTGCTGACAAATACCACACTTTGTCGTTGTAGTTCCAGGATTGCCACATTTGTAGCAAAAAAGAGATCTCGTGGTCTCTTCACACTCACGAACACCATGTCCAGTTTTTTTACAATTCCAGCTGCGGTTTTAATCGCCTATCATATTGGACAGCGGACACTTCAATTTCTTCATCTGCATGTGATTGTTCTGCCACTAAGTCCATTTCCTCGTAAAATTCGCTAACTTGCCTAATTGGACGAGATGTTGTAAAGACTGGTTTATTTTCTCGCCTCAAGAAGTTTTTTTAGCCTCGTTGCACTCGATTCGGAGTTGCTCAACAGAGGTGACCTGTATTGGGTAGACAATTCTCCCGATGTTATCTTTTATATTCTTTTTCATTATCTTGATCATATCAAATTCCGAAATTGGTTGAACCAATTTTGTTCGGATTTGACCCATTGTGTGGAAGAAGCTATCTACCGATTCATTAGCGTGTTGCTTTCTTTGGGCTAGGTCAGTGAGAATCTCAAAATTAGAGCGAGATGATTGATACTGACTCAATAGACTGTAATTTAGTTCCTCCCAGTCATGAAATTGATGGGTCTTTTGAAAGAGCCAATACCACGACTCTGCTCTACCGGAATTTTATACTGCTTCTGGTAATACTCAAGTCTATAAACAAAATCTTCTACACCTAAACCATTTGAGCTACCATCAAAATTTAGTCCCAGTTTGTTTATACGAACGATATTCATTCCCTTGGTTGATTCAATGGGCAGTGGTCTACCCGGATAAGTACTTATTGGGGGTAAACTATTATTGGAAGTTGTTGGGGCGTCGCTGTTTGGAACGGTATTGCTATGAGAAAGATTAGGAATATCGTTGTTTCGGGCTGATACATTTTGAGCTATATTGGTGTTTGAATTTAGAGCTATTGGCACATTCGCAAGAGGTTGTGTATGCTGGACCGTATTTTGAACGATCTTCTGCATATTAATCGATAATTCGCTTAATGACTTTCTAATTTCGTTCATTTCAGATTGGACAGACTGAACCGAACTCTCTAAGGCCTTTATTTGGTCTGTATTCTGCACATTTCTATTTTGCTCCAAGGCATCTTGCAAGAACACAGGTCCTAGGGAATTCATGAGGGGGATTCGGTTATTTATCGTTTCTGAAAAATCATGGACGTTACTACCACCTGTCGGTGTTTCTTCAGACATTTCTGTTGAGTCACTGGCTACCTTTGTTTTCTTTCCTTCTGAATTATCTATGGTTCTATTTAAATCAAATAACAGTGGTCTATCTCTCTTTTTAGCTTTTACTTTGAACCTAGTCCCTGTAGTCATTACACCTTTTTATCAACGCAAAAATACAATTTAAACACAATTCTATTTATAAATATTTTTATCTGTCTTTACAGGAGGTTTTTTGGAGAGGAGTGGTGTGTGCGGTTTCAGGCTATTGTGGCCTTTATGGAAATGATGGATCAATCAAACACTAACAATAAAAAAACAACAATTTAATACGTGCACTATAGCGCCTCCCACCGAAGACGTTACAGCTTTTCCAGATCATCTAAACGGATACATCTGTCCTCTGGTTAAATCCAGAGTGGATACCCTGTTAATGAATCTGTGTCACTATTAAATTTCAAACGGATACTATTCCCTGCTATCTATCCAAGATAATTTGTGCGAAACCGCTTAACCTTCTGATCAGCGGGTCACAACCTATCTTGGTCTGTATTTTTCATCACATACTTTCCATGTAAAACAAGGGTTCCAAACGTTTTTGTACATCAAGTTCAGGCACCAGTCCAGAATGGTTACAAAAACCTTTGAATTCGTCGTTCCAAATGCAAAGTAGTAATTGTGGTCTATTTTCTTTTACTTCTAGTGGTCTATTTCCAAGTGTCTCGATGGAATACACCTCCTAACTTCTACAAACCCTATGGTTTCTTTTGTTTGGGCGCCATATGGTGAATCCAAGTCTCCAAATTTTAGGAAGTGTTCGGACAACCGAAAGATCCGTGTCGGCAAAACAAAGTGTGAAAAAAATTGAATGACACGGTATTATCGACAAAAGGGGTTGTTTTTAAGAGTGAAAGTTACTTAAAAAAAGGTTCGGAGAAAATTGGATTTCAGAATGTTGCAAAGGGTTTGTTGCAGATAAACCTAGAGGGGGACGACTGGTTTTAGGAAAAAAAGGGACAAATCTTGAGGGCTAGGAAAATGGCTTGTAATGGAAAGGAGCCATTTTTGTTCCCGAACCTATAAAAGGTAGTACTGATGGGAAAAAAGATTAGTTATTTAGTGGTGTTGAGCTAATAAGCCTTTTTTAAGCATATAATCGAAATATATTGACATTTTAAATTGTGAAAAAATCTTTTGTTTTGTGAAAAGAAAAATAAAAATAAACGTGTAATTGGTAACTAGGTAAAAATATTTAAATTAAAAAAAATTAAATGTGCAAACACATTAATAATTATGATATATTAGGTGACTGTGAGGGAGGAGAGAACAAGCCTTAAGTGTCAAAGGTTAATTAAACCGTTTCTTAAATATACTCCGACAAACAAATATGGTAAGAAAATGAAGTGCTGGGAATGGACAGAAAAATATCCAACGTAACCATTCTTGTTTTATTCGGCAGGTCGGATTCGGGTACAGACAGCGATATCTTGTGGGCAATATTACCATTAACACCACTGACCAACATTCGTAATTAACGTGGTAAGTCAACTGTACCCAACAATATAGTGTCACAAGAGTACCATCTATGGGTGAACTGACACATTAAATTAAATCTCAACTCGTCAGATCAAAGCTCAGCACCCAGAATAATACCCAATATACTTCCAACTTTGATTTTATGCTGTGAAGTCTCCAACCTGTTTATTAACGTCACAGTGTTCCGGGATTACGTATAAACCTCTAATTATTTAAGTAATTCCAACCCAACGAATGCTTATTCTGACTAATGTTAAAAAGTTGCGGATGTGACGAAGTATTGTTAGACTTCATCAGGATTTGAATGGTCGTAGAGGTGACCCTGGAGTATCAGACCTATTGACAATTACAAACACATACAACACATAAACACATCACGAATTTTATTAAATTTTTCAACCGACAACCAATTTTCATATTTTTAAGTTCTTTTTATTTATTCCTCTATGTGTCTTTATTATTTATTTTAAATTTATTTGTGTGATTTACTGTTAGAGTTAGGTATGTCAACTTAAATGTTTTATTGAGTTTTTATTTGGACATTATTCGTTTACGTTCCTAGTAGGCAAGTTTTGAAACTATTCGTCGGTTCCCCTTTGAGTCCAGTGTAGAAAAGAGCTCTTTTTTTTGGTGACGTTAGGGTGGGTCGTATACTCGAAAATGTAAAGCTTTTTTATTAGAGTAATTCTGTGTTATGATCCTTATTGATATTGTTTAGAGTTCGTCTAAAGAACTAAAGACTATAGTTATCTTATAATCTGGTCAAAAGACCGTTCGTTTAAAAAAAAAGAAATAATTATTACTTGGCTCTATACTATTTTAACAAGTTATTTTTATAATTATAGTTTAATTTATATATTTTTTTATAATTTTATCTATACAATTTTGTGTTAGTTTTTTATATTAGTTTTAACATTACTTATTATAAAATGACTTAATGTATGTTTAAAGAAAGAAAAAAATGAGGATATGTTAAAGAGTTGTTAAGGAGGGAATAAAAGGGAGGTAAGTGGTGTGGGATTGTGCGGAATAAGGGGTCATCAGGACAATAAAAGGAAGAGATGATCAAAGGTAGGGAGGGCGGCTAAATGGCTTGTGTGTCAACAGACGTTATGGATTTGGATGGTATCATGTTCATCATAATAGTGTTGTTCTTTTGTTGGTGAATTCCCATAGTTTATTGTTGTTGTTCCTGAGCCGGATGTTGGGATGGGGCTCACCCCAATGGGAGTCGGCAGAGCTGGTCGGCGATATCAAGACATCTCAGGCTGCCTAAGAGGAACACATAACATAATAAGAACCCGATAATGTGAACTTTATCCCTCACTTATCCAAAAATAAGGGATAACAGAAGTGAACTATAAAGGAAGATATAAGAATGGGCCTATTAGTATTTCGGTACACTCCAACGTCGCAATTGTTTTCACAAAGCGTATTTAAATTTTGTATTGGAACAATAACAAAAAAACTTCTAATTTTATTTACTAACGATAATGCCATGGTAGAATTAAAAAGGTAGTGTTATTTCAAATAAGAATTTCCATCTTGCATTTTTTGTAACTAAGCTTGTCAAATACAATCGTTCATATGAACTGTCATAACAAAAACAAGATTTGTCCATTTACATTTATAAATCATTAAAATATTCAATAATTTCTGTAAAATTAAATGTTTGTTGCAAATATTCAGAATGTTTAAAGGTATTATTTAGTCGGCCTTTTTATCCTGATTAAAACAACATACATTTTTTCAGGGGATAAACCAGTACTTCATGTGACATGGGGTCCCGAATATTCTAAATTGCACTTTTTTCTTCATTATTTCTAAACGTTGGCTCAAGAAGCCTCTTTTGAAAATACTTCAGCAGGAAAAAACTGCAGGTCAAAAGGGCAACAACTTAAGCAATTACTACAATAGAAAAAAGTTGGGTTCAAGTAGGGGGTTTCGCGTAAGTATTTTCACCAGATCTCGGTCAGCTGTGAAAAGGGACAATATTGACCCGTTTCTACCTGTACCTTCAAATTTCTTTTTACTAACAAAAGATCGGATCTAATATTTCTACCAATACGAAATCTGGTATGAAGAACGGATCACTGCTTCTGGTACCTCCACCACAACGGGTGAAAATTTTGTATGCTCATAAGCCTCACAAAATGCAAAATAATCAACTTATTCTTTTTAAACTTTGCACTCCCAAGTACGTCTTCATACACAAAATCTAATTTATTGATGGGATGCAACTTCGTTTTTTAAGATGCCTCTTCCAAAAAGTATTTCAGTCACAATAAAAATAAGTTCGAAATAAATACTACTTTCCACAGATCGGCCCTTGTAAGCCATCATTCACACTAAACATGCCTGATGAGCCGCTTAACCAATGGCGAAACGCATCGCATAGTGGTGAGTGTGTGATAGTGTCTATCTGGCTTTCCTTTTCACTTCAAATTTTAGATCACTAAGCTCCTCTCGAAAGAGAAACAAACACAAAAAATTTAAATTCCTGCCAAAATAGTTTTTTTTTTTTTGTAAAGAAAAATTATTTTCATATTTTCAAATACAAAATTTACGTTTTTATTATCAATTTGAATTTATGCTAACACGTCTCTGTTGTGAGCAGCGCCTCTACATATTTTTCACATTAACTATTTTTTCATAATGCATTTTGTTCAGTCTTTGTTTTGTTTCTCTACAAACAAGTAAAAAAGCAGAAAGTTCGGCCGGGCCGATCTTTGAATACCCTCCAACATTTGGAACTAATTTGGAAATTTACAAAAAAAAAACATTCGCCAAAAAATCTGTTAAAATTTAAAAATACTCAATATAGCGGTTATATTGGGGTCTATACGAAGACGTGGACTTGCATAGGCAAGTTTTGTCACAAGCGATTGCAATATTCAAATACGAAACTTGAAAAAAATTCGATGAATAATGTAGCTAAAATCATCAAAATACCGAATATAGGGAGGTACTGATTGGGGCTTGTACGAAGGCCTGGACCTGCATAGACAATATTCTGTCACAGACTGTAGTTCCCATTAAGAACTCTAAATACGAAACAACAGTGAATGATGTCGCTAAAATCATCAAAATATTGAATATTGGGATGTACCATTATATCATAGGCTATAGTACCCATTACGAATTCTAGGTACGCAATTTGAAAAAAACTGCGGTGAATAAAATCGCCTAAATATCTAATACCGGGTGGCTATACGATATAGTGGACCTATATAGACAATAATCTTCCAGGGATGAAGTAGTCAGAAGGGAATACTTATGTGGATTTTCAGAAAATTTTATTGAAAATTACAATCATCAAAATATCGAATATCGGGGGTACCGTTTTAAAGGGGCTATACGATATCGTAGACTTATATAGACAATCTTTTCCAGGGAGTAAATTATTCAATAGGCATTCCTTGTGTTTATTTTCAGACAATTTCATTGGGGCTATCATATAGCACCCGTTGAATGGGGGCAAAATTTTAGCTTCCTATCTTCATTCGCTTGACTCTAGCGTGAATTTATCAGACGGACGGACGGATGGTCGGACAGGGCAAAATTTTACGCTGATCAAGAATATATATACATTGTTATGTCTAAAATGAATATTTCGTTGAGTTACAAACGGAATAACGAACTTAATATACCCTCCACACTATGTATGGTGGAGGGTATAAAAAGCATTTTATGTATTCTCACCTTAAGAATGTATGTTAACAGCACGGGTTATTGTACAATAATTTTGCAACAACCACAGCTAGATGCACCACCATTGAATACAATTTACATACAGCATTCAAGTTAAATAAAGAGAAGAGAATGTACTGAACATACTCGGCTCGTCCCAACATTGAGATGTCGAAAATAACACAAGATTTCAAAAATTTGATTGTAACCCCAGGAAGAACCATAAAGACAATTGTTGGTAAAAGGTAAAACTAATGTCACTTGAAAAATCTAACATGAATGTAAACTAACAGCTTTCGGCACATATTTCCTAGCTTTAAATCCAACAACTTAGAATACAAATCAAATATCCCTTGGCTCTGAGAACGAGTTTCATTCAATATATTATTTTCCTTAGTTTTTATTATTTCAAATTTCATGGGCAATTTATATTTGTTGGCAATACTTCTATTACCTGGAATTATTACATTGTTCCAAAACTTCCAGAAGATGTATATACGATTGTAGAAGAATACAGGTAGTCGCTTCAACCCAGCTGCTGGGACAATGAACTGTCAAAGCAATTTTGAAATTTAAAATGTTAAATGAAAAGTTGTTAAAATTCGTTAAAATCGTTGAAATATGCATATAATAACAATGGCGTCGTATAAGAAAACATATATAAATCCATGGTACAATGAAGAGAAGGTAGGTCAACTTTGAAAAAATTGCAAGTATAGAGGTCTACCTGTTTGGCTTGTAATGTCAGAATTAGTATCAAAACAATAAAAAATCAAACAACTTGTTGCATTTATTTTGAATAAATAATTGAAAATCGCGATAACTGAATGAAAGGTCAACACTTCTTTTCAAAATCATGTACTATATATCTCTAAAGGATTATTTCGCTACAAAAACTCTAGATTTTGTCGATGCATGCGTTGAAATGAACATTTTGAAAACACACGAAATTGCATTTTTTCTGAACAATTTTTTGTTATTAAAAAGAAAACACATACATAAACAAATAAAGATGACATATTAGACCAAGAAAATAAAAAAATTAAAACCATATGGTATCATAGCCCTACCTTGATATCATTGTACCATGTATAAATCTACTTATTTCTTCCGAGACGTTGATGCATCCACTTGTATTCTTTTACCATGGTATGTACGATAGCTTTTCTAGTAAAATTGTCTCATCAAAGTTTACCATGGTAAAAGAACAGAGGTAGACGCATCAAAGCTTGGGATCATTTATATGTCAACATTTTTTAAATGTTTCTTCGAAAATTAGCAGATTTGAATATGTTGTTATGATATTCATTTTTTACATTCTTACAAATCTGAATAATTTTTCATTAAACATTTTCAATTCCAAAGTTGGTTTGACAGTGACAGTATTCTTCTACCATGATATTTTACAGTACGTTTACATATAAATGGGTTAACCCACTGGATTTGGATTAAAATTGTCATATCCATTACTTTTACTTCAAATAAATCCTCTTAAAGTTGGTTAACCCTACAAAAAGTTATAACGTAAACATGGCATTACTGAGAGAAAGGGTCACATGATGGGGGTTATTTAAAACAACATGTATGTATAAGTTGATACAATAATTTTTCCAAAAAGCTACAATATGTGTTATTATCTATCTCCAGAGATATGTGTCTTTGAACCCGGACAAGCTGATTATTTTCAGTATATTGAAATTATGTAATTATTTAGGCATACACAGAAAATCTCAAGCCCCGACCGAAAGCCGGATACTTAAAAGGAGTGTCAAATTTAGAAAAAAAATTAGTTCGCGTAGCCGGAGTTGGACATACCCAGAGGAGAAAATGTCAAGCCTCGACCAACTACTATCCAAAACTGCATACAATTTAAAAAAAAGTGACGAGAATGTATTGATCATGAACCAAAAATGGGTTTGACACAACTCCGGAGCCATTTTAATTAATCCCATCATGTGTGTGTAAATCCCATTTTCATTAGCTTTTAAATGATACGAATACTGTCCATATCTGTTTAGTAGGTTCAGGTCTTGGAACCGCACTCTTGCATTAAATATCCGGGTCCGTCCCAAAAAAAAAAAATACTTCGATTTTGGCCCTATGTTCCTTTGTTCTTTTCCGAAGAAGCCAGCCGATGACTTAAGACAGTCAAAAAAGCATTTTATGTATTGTAACCTTATTAGTCTTGCAATTTTCATCGATATCATAAATGGAAAATCTGTTATTGTAGCAAAAACTACTACATTCTTGCAGTTCAGAAACAGACGATAATCTAGAGTAGCAACAAAATTTTTTACTACGATAACGGACTTTTCCTGGAACAACTCTAGTTTAGTAAAAACTCTTCGATTTTTTTCGAAATTTTTTCCAGAGGTAGTTATTTTTACCCTGATCCCGGGAAACTAGTTTTTTCTTGGGGGACGGACCCGGGACCCCAGATTTTTTACCCGAAAGTCCGGGATCAAGACCCCGCCTGGACCCGGATCCACTTATCCGATATATGGGTATTGATTGAAAGCTTATGGAAGTACCTATCCAACAATAAACCCTTTTTATTAAAAACATCATTTTAATGAACTGGTTAGAATCGGGTTATGCGGATGGAAAGACCAATATCTGTGGACCCGAAAAAGGTATTAGCACAAATTGTAGCATTTTGGAAAGGTAAGAGTGTCAGCTATAATTTGGCATCAATTTTGTTGTCCCCCATAATGGACCCTCTTTTTACTTTTTGGGGGTTTCATAAAAATTCCGGGTCCAAAAAATCGATAATTTGACTATAACTTCTATCCCCTTAACTATCTTACCCCTTCATGTGACCACTTGTTGGATAGGTATTTTCATAGGCTTTCCAACGATATCTATATTGTCTATATCGGGTCCCAGGTCCGTCCCCCAAGAAAAAAATAGTTTCCCGGGATCAGGGTAAAAATACCTACCACTGGAAAAAATTGAAGAGTTTTTAATAAACTAGAGTTAAGCCCTTTTCCTTTATGAAATAAAAAAATGCAAAACTAGTAGATTATTGCTGTTTCTGAAACAGAGCAAATGTCATTACAATATCAAAAACATAAATGTAAAAGTACCATAAGATACTTGTGGGACGCCGTTGTTTCCAGGCATAGCGGTCGACTCCGATTTGTTAAACATAAAACTTACGTTGTTTAATACGAAAGATCTAAAAAGTGATTTTTAATAACAAAAGAAAATGCATTGTATTTGGTGTTATTTGAATGCCAATATCGCTACGGAAGAAATTGATAAGTATTAAACGCACAAAAGTGTTTGCTATTTAACGAATTGAAGCATCACGAAATTGTGCGAAAAACATCCAACGACCGACTATTTGTGCCAACAAGCAAGCTGACAATTTTAATCAATAAACAAGAAATATATCGCAACTAAAAACCTTTTTTACTGTAGCGCCAATAGGTTCAATAGCTCGTTGGAAAGCAGAAATTTCTAAAGCTAACATAATGTGTCAAAACTACTCACTCCGGAGATTTTGTGAAGAATGGCGTATTTGGATACGACCACTTCTTATCGTTACTTACGGTATATTTGCGATAATTGTTGTACCGCTGCTCATATTGAACTCACTGAAGGATGGATTTTCGCGTAAAGATCAACTTATTCTAATTGGTGGCTTATTTGTTTTATCTGCGGTGCCTGTTTCGATTTGGCATATCATCCAACATGTAATTCATTTTACTAAGCCCATTTTGCAAAAACATATTATACGAGTATTGTGGATGGTTCCAATATACGCTCTGAATGCGGTGAGTAATACACGCGTATTGCAAATTAATTTTTTTTCTAAAAATGAACAAATGATTTCCTTTGTATAATTGCAGTGGATCGGTTTATTTTTCCCAAAGCATTCCATATATGTGGATTCATTGCGTGAATGCTACGAGGCTTACGTTATTTATAATTTCATGGTATATCTCCTGAATTATTTGAATTTGGGAATGGATCTTGAAGCCACAATGGAGTACAAACCCCAAGTTCATCATTTTTTTCCCATGTGCTGCATGCGTCCCTGGGCTATGGGACGAGAATTCATTCATAACTGCAAGCACGGGATACTGCAGTATACAGTTGTGAGGCCTATAACTACTTTTATTTCGGTGTAAGTTAAAAACACAAATTGCAAATATTGGTACTTGTTCCTCTTGACATTTTTTGATACAAATTTTATTTTTAATTGCAGTGTTAAACGTATTTACTATCTTCTTCTGTCCTCTTATTACAAACATTTTAAATAGGCTTCCATAGGTCCTTAACTTGATACCTTATATGAATATAAAACTTGATAAATTTTGCATGTTAAAAATGCATTGAAGAATTAGAAAATTCTTTTTTTCACAGGATTTTAAATTAGCTTTTTGTATGTTGGGACTAAGATTATTATTTAGGACTTTTTTTGTTTTAAATGAAGTTAAATAGCTGAAATTGTTGTGAACAAGAAAACGATGCCGATTATACGATGCCAAGATCACCAGATCATAAAGCTTTCAAATGATATCCATTTTGTACATTTCGATTTTGTAAAACCAGATTAAACTCGGATTTTGTACCCGAACTTTCGGGTCGAATAACCGGGCATTTCCCCCACGAAAAAATTACTTTGTTGTATTCAGGTTAAAAATACCTTCATGTGATAAAAATGTCAGTTCAATCCGAGCCCCAAATCTCAAGTTGCTCCCAAGTTTCTAATTAAGAAAAACTCAAATAACAAAAAAACAAAGTTAAAAGCGAAATCATAAATTTATTGAAACTTTAACAAGTAGTGGATTATAAACTAAAAATATAGCATTAGATTCAGTTGAACTAATTCGCTGTTTGGAGTTATTTTTTAAAACCAAAGCATATTAGTAAGACTTCAAGATAGAATAAACATTAGGTGAACTTACTCTTTTATATTAATTTTAGAAAATATTAGGTATGATGCATGGCATTATGGAAATTTCCACCACAGTGCAAAGAACGGTTAAAACCATGCTATACACGAAAATATTTATGTAATTTAATTTATAAAAGGAAGAACAAATTATTGTGTTTGGCCGAATAAAGTAAACAAAACCTTAAAAAAGTATCGGAATTCAATATTTCCATTTTAAACCGTAAATGTCAAAAAATCGATTGGAAAATGCAGTGTAAGTCTTGAATATATCACAAAGGGAAAAGTGTCGTTATCTGGGGCTACTGGGGTTGGTATCATTGTGGGTTTCAGGTACCATACTAGAAACAATGCCGTTGAGAACCCGGCTAAAACTTCAGAATGTTGGAGGTACCGTTGTATGGAGACTAGAAGATCTATCTAGAAAATTGAAACACAAAGAAATGAAGGATTGTTTAACGGTGATAATATAACCGTCTTTAAGACATTTGTTGTCAGTGTTTTTTATGAGTTAAAATAGTGTATTCCATATACAATTGCGAATATATTCTTATTTTTCTTTATCCGATGTTCGTTACGCAAATTTAAATTTGCTTAAGTGGATGACATCTGTGTAGTGATAATGTTGTAAGTGGTCTATGTTGCCAATGTATTTTTGTTTGTGTTTATTATGTATGTGTCCGACCAGATCAAGTCTTACGAAAATAATGTGCTCGCCAAGTGCATTATGAGCGACAAAATTACCAGGGACTTCACCGTGTTATAAGTAAGCAAAGTTATTACTGAAAGACTGCCAGATTGGAGGAAAGTTTTCTTTTTCTTAATAGTAATATGAATGGCTTCTAAGTTTGATGGAACTTTATATATTAATTATTTCTCATCATTATCAAAAAACCCATATGTTCTCTAGGAGTAATTTTTTGACGCATCAGTGGAAAATTTATTCCAGTTTCTATATTGCATTTAAAGTTCATTGAAATGTACATAAAGAAGTTTAGTTGGTATATTGTCCTTTTTATGCAAAGATTGTGACGTGTTACTAAAACTTCCTGGAAACATAATTTAGTCAATAGTCGAGTCATGACCTCAAGATATTTTTCCTCTAACGTGATAGTCTTGATTCGATATTGGTGTAGCCTGATAAGCATAAAGACTCATGCACCCCTGATAAACTGATTTTATAAACTTCAACTTATCACAGTATGGATATCCTTTGGAAGAGTAATGTAAATTATATTATGTAATACTTGATACTTAGGAAAGGGTATTATACCGAATATAAAGGATGCAAAATGTTGTTTGTAAGGGGGGTACAAAACCTCTTCGCGTACAATTTACAATTTTCGGAGTAGGGCCCATCTTGGTCTTGACCACATTAATCAATTGATTTAGCTAAAAAATTGTATAAGACTATTCTGGGGTAGAGGACCATCTTACAGTTAATTGTCCACATCAGTTAAAAGCCCACTTTCCTAACCAATGTATGGTCAGAAAAGAAAATTTATATTCTATAGAATTTGTAACCCTCAGGTGAATTTTGGTTAGGAACGTAGATTTGGGATGCACGTCTATATGAACTAAACTCCAAAATGTCAAACTGAGACTCATTCCGACTGAAATTGTGGCAGAAACATGAGAAAAATACAAATATTCGAAAGTAACACAGGACCGAACATTTGTTTAATCGTCATTTAACTCACAATTTAAATGAGAATAATATTAATTCCCATCTTACGGTAATGAGCAATTATCATTGACTATTCTGAAATAATTCTCACCAAATTATGAGGTGGATAAAACTGAATACCACGCAGCATGGTATTCAAAACGTTAAAAATACAAATTCCAAACTACAGCTCATTTGAATTAAATTTATAAAATTAAAGCCCATGGCTGAAAAATAAGATCAGGCTATTCAAAATATCTAATAATTTTTGCCATTTATTCATGTCTACTTAGAAATTGCATGGAGTCATTACTTATTATAAAAATTGTGATATATAGTCAGATCTGTGATTTATTGTTTAAAAAAAAATATGCATTAAAGACTAAAAGTACGGGCCTGCAACGCGGACGGGGCCAGCTAATTTTGAATAGTCTTGTATTCTTTTTGGCATTCTGTAATAAATTTAAGGCATGTTTTCAATCAAAGGTGATTTTTATTTTGGATAGATGTTATGCCAATGAGCTTTTTTATGTACCTCCAAAAAAATTATTGACATATCGGGATGTGCGTTTCGAATCGTTGTCCTCAGTCGGTTATTGATGCGAATCATGATAAAAAATAATGCGGTTAGCTTTATCAATACAACTTGTGGTACAATGAACTGGAATGAATGAAAAATTATTTAAATAAGCCTGTTTTGTAAAAAACAAAACCCCTGAATGGGATAGTACCAGAAAATATGTAAAAATCAATTTATTTTTGCAAAAAAATTTTGAATATTTCTGAGACTTTAATGTTAATAAGTGCATAATGGAAAAAGAATCCAGGTGCATACATCACTACCTGTATTCTTCGAATTGCACGACTTTCAACTATTTTCCTGATTGTGGCAAGTGTTTAACAGCCAGTTCGTTGTTATGCTTTTAAGCTTTGGATAACATGTCTTAAATAACTTTGATAAATACATTTTCGCAAAGCGTTGTGGGGTACCATTGTAGCACCGACGTAGCATTGACGTACGAGACCCTCCCCCCAAATGCTATTTTTGAACAGTATTTTTAAAAATCAAATGTTTTGTCTCTGGGAAGGCATTTTTTGGTACGTACCCATGGTGAAAATTGTGAAAACCAAGTGCCTTGTAGCAAAAATTTATTAATGGGAATTCAATTTTATCAATTGGAATACTTTTTTAGAATATCATTATTATCTATTAGCCTGATAACTCTACATTACAGTCAGAAGTCGCTGCTAGTACCAATAACTGACCTATTTAAACAACTGAGTTCCACCTTACCTTTGAATCCGATTAATAGCCATAATTTCGGTTCAAAATCCAAAAACATATCTATTGGGAACTTCCGTTGAATGTGGCTTAAATCTTCAAAATACCGAATACCTTGAGGTACAGTCATATGGGGACTATACGGAAAGTAAAATACCGAACATAAAACAATTTTCTTAGAAAATGTGCCTTAAATCGACAAAATAGTGCATATCGGGAGGTACCGTTGTATGCACCCCGGTATAATAAGCCAAGAATAAGTACTTGTACTAAAATGCATCCACTTTTGGCAACGCCTCCTAATTTTGGTCACCTTTTATATAAACTCGCGATAAAGCGCGTCGGCATCATATCAACTCACCCGACTTAGAATTCATCCACAATTGCTTGTGAATAATAGGATGTATCACTTTCTTTTATTTCTAACATTTTTTTTGCAATTAACTGATTTCTATCTCTTTCTAGAATTTGTGAGCTATGCGGAGTGTATGGAGAGGGTACCTTTGCTGGAAACGTTGCTTTTCCGTACATAGTAGTCATTAACAACATTTCCCAGTTCGTTGCAATGTATTGTCTAGTTCTATTTTATAGAGCAAACAAGGTAAAACTATCTTTTAAACTAGCCTTTAAATCGAATTAATTAAAAATCTTAATATATTTGTAGGAGGATTTGAAACCCATGAAACCAATTCCAAAGTTTTTGTGCATAAAAGCTGTTGTGTTCTTTTCGTTTTTGTGAGTCTTAAATAAATAGTTTCGACCTGCGTGTTTGTTCTTTTTTTAATTGTTATTGTATTTTTAGCCAAGGTGTAATGCTCAACGTTTTAGTGTACTATGGCTTCATTAAAGATATCTTTGGTTCCACTGATTTGGGGGATGATGCAAATTTAGCCTCAATGTTACAAGTACTTTGAAATTCAATAATAACGGAACTGTAACACAACTCTTTTTTCTCTCCATTGTAGAATTTTCTTATCTGTATTGAGATGTTCATAGCAGCTGTGGCTCATATTTATAGTTTCCCTCATCACCCATTCCACATTAATTCACCTCAATACTGGAATAATCCAAATCATAATTGGTGCCGAGCCTTTTTATCTATGATCGACATTTCTGATATACAAGAAGATGTTACTGAGCATTTGGGGGTTGTCAGTAGCTCTATAAGCCGGCGTTTTCAAGGACGAAATAGTTATCAGCCATTGTCACGAGGACCAAGGAGATCAAGTAGTGAGTCTGAGTACCTAATAAATAAACGTTTGGATGGAGATGCAGCCGGAACTAGTCAATTGTTGACTACAGTGACTGATTCAGATGACAACACAGGTAATATTAGAAATAAATATCAAACCAACTATGCTAAACCGCTTGCCAAAGCCAATCGCTATGGAGCTACAGATAGTCTTGTGTTACCCGTTTACGAAGCTGCAATAACGAATGATTATCCATCTCAATCCCAATTAGCAGGTAACCATCCCACCACATCCAAAGCTTCCATAACAACGACCCAAAATCAATCTACTGCGACACACTCAAACTTTGGAGGCATCAGCATACAAAAACGCGAAGTAACTGCTAGAGACTTTCCTGCCCATTACGGGGCGCCTGTGGCTGGGGGTACAAGCTTTTTGCAAGCCCGCAATGTTTCCACAACACATGCTCCCAGTCCTATACCAGAGTCAGGCGATGACTTTTCATCTTTTATCGGTTCATCGAGATGACGTTTTGATAGCAGCAGCCAAAACTGTAATCCATCCGCTAGCGAATCGATCTCTATTGGACTTTCTAGTAGTCTTAAGCTATCGACGGGTGGTAGTAATAGTAACGACAGCAACAACTCATCTGATTGGCTTAGCTCACCTGGTGGTGCTGATCAAAAAAAAATTGCTGATTTTGGGCCAATACCCACCCAACAATAGCAAACATAGTTTGTACCCTTAATAGAACATCTTTACATCACTTAGAAACTAAATACAATAATACAACGACAATGACAAACACGAAATGAAACCGCCGTTTTGGCAACAACACGCACCTGTGCCCGACAAAAAAGTTGGATTTTCTTTACAATCAGTAAAACTTTGTAACAGTGCTTTTTACGATAGTTTCTGGAATTAAACTCTTTAATTTTTTATATTCTTTAATTGGGGAATCTCAAATTTTCTTATTTAATCACACTTTTAATGTAAAGTATTGAACGAGATTAAAAAAAACTTCGGATGATACATTATTAAAAAATTGTCGGAAAATAAGACAAAACGCACTGCTACAAAGCACGATTGATTTCGTTTAAGTTTATTTTTTATTTATTTTTGATTAAAAGTGAAATTATTGAAATAGAGATATACCATTTTTATTTTTTGTTAAATGTTGCTTTTTTATATTAATGAAACTTTTATGTTATAAGAGGAGTCTATACGAATATGTTCAATGAATAGATACATCTTAATATATATACTAATGTTTATAAAAAATGATTTTAAATACTAAAGTGTCCTTTCCTGTAATTAGTTTACCGGCGGATTCCTGGAATTTTATCAGTAAAATTCAAGCAAGGAAGCTAATATATTAATGTGTTTTATAGACTTTAGAGTTTGTGTTCACAGGTATAATGCAAAAATTGAAAATACACCGCCAACGAGTTGTCAAAGAAATACTTCCACTTCCCTTGTGGAAAGTAAATTTGTAAATAACTTACTTCATTCCAGTTAGAAACGTTCGGATTATTCAACAGATTTCTTTTTAAAATATAGATATTATATATGTAAGACAAACTGCTATAAGCAATTCAATTCCAATCAGAATTTAAAAATGGTCCAGATATTGTGTAGTTTTTACTAAATGTACACATAAATAATTTTTTTGTATTTAAAAAAGTTATTTTTATAACATTTGTCCGTATTATTATCTTTACCTCAATGGAATGTTTCCGAAAATATTGATTAGTTTTTGTTTTAATTTTAAAAATAATACTTTATTTTTCTTTCGTTTTTGTCCTTAATTATTTTATTTCACTAAACGAGCACAATTTAATTAAGTACATTTTTTTTCTTGGTCATATTTTGTAAAAAGACTGACGAAGCACATTCAAAACAACATAACAAAAATATACAACCAAATAACTAAATAAATCAAAACATTAACGGGATGCTATATTAGATATGCTCGAATAATAAATTAAGCAAAATAGTGCTGTTCAAATAATACGAAGTCATTTCTCTATGAAACAACTATTGAAGGCACGATATTTTCGGAATTCTTCCAATGATCCAACCAGATTTGATGACAAATTTGTACTCAATTGTTGTAGTTCTGTCGTCCACCCAATTCTAAAAGAAAACGATCCGGATGATCCATCCAATCTGCTGCGGTGAGTTTAACAGTGCGTTGTCGTTCGGCTTCTTTAATTTGCCATTTCTTGATATCTAATTGTACTTCACGTGATGTTTTATCTCCACAACCCCATACCTAGAACATAAAATTATTTTTAAATCTATCATTACAGAAATTTGTTTTTGTTATGGAAGCTTTTTTGGTGATAACTAATCGCATATACATATATAGTACATACGAAAACAAACACATGATATTAATTATACAAAATTAGTTTCTTTATCATTGTCATCATATTTGATTAATGACAGATTTTAGATAATGTATAAATATATGTATTTAAAGTATGTAATCTAATAATTGTTATATTAATACGAATAAAGCATCAAACAATTGCTATAGCTTTGATCATAAACTTGATAAATATTTTCTTGTCTCTCAGAGAATTTCCCTTTCTAAATCAGAAGCATTTTAAAAACGATCATGTTTATATTTCTTTTACAATAAATATTCTACAAGAAAAGCATAAGTAGAGGCGATAGTGTGTTATTTCAAATTTTTTAATATTTTGCTATCGTTATTTAATTACGCGCGAAAATGTGCAGGCAAGAATCTTTTGTACTTATGATCATCAAATAATTTTGCTGGGAATAAATGAGTTTTGTATCAGGCATGTCACAAGAATGAATTCGGTACGAAAGTGATTTTATTTTCGTATTTAGCTTCTTCAGAAAATGTAAATTGCAACATTTTTTCGATTTGAAACCATTTTTGTTTTTACAAGTGATATTGTATTTTTATGGAAACTTACGACTTTATATACTCTCAAAATACTTTTAAGCAATAAAAATGTTGTCCGGATGACAAATACACAATTATATTTACTTTTTTAATCCTTTTATTAAAATAATTAGCAAATTTTAATTGTTTTTCAATTGTTAACAAAGTGTTGCCAAATCACATTTTTCTTCAAACAAAAATTATTCATCTGTGAAAACCAAACGATGTGGTATTACGAATAATAAGCTGAAGCAAAGAGAAAAAACAAAACAGGCACAGGAATTCGGCACTAGAAATTGTTGTTTTTTAGTTTTTATGAAGAGCCACCAGGACCTAGCGAAGGGCCAACAAGTTGGTCCCAGCTTACCAAAAATCAAAATTCCTCGGCACCACACACCAAAGATTCAAATGGGTGGAAAAAGACATTGTCAGACTGCACATACGTTAAAAAATTGTGTCACAATAAAAAGGAAAATGCAAAAACTGGTGGTGGTCCTTTCAACAAATATGTGCTCAGTGAAATTGAGGAACAAATTTCAATGTTGCTTTTGGCACAAAAAACTCTTTTAAACAGAATATTTACACATCTATATGTTTCTAATCATGTGTTTTGTTTTGATCCCTCATTAATTCGTTCTTTCATTCCTCTAATCTTACCAGTTTGTATATAATGTTGCCATATTTAAACTGAATTCGTAGTTCACCAAATCGTACGAAATCTGAAGAAGCTAAAACAAAAATGAACGATTTTGAATTATGAAATTCAAACCATTTCGATACGATTTTGTGACATGCCTGTATATATTGCTTTCGTCGCGAAATGTGTCCTTCTGAGATCACATTTTCAATTTAAGACGCCATTTATTTTTTTACCAATGTGCATTATAAATTTAGCGATCTTTTTTCTATACCAGCATACAAAATCTGCCTTTTGTATGCGGTTCTAAGTGAAGTAGTAATTTTACTGGTTCCGTTATTGCGTTCAAGAGAAGTCATTAAACGTCTATTATTTTCATCGCATTTGCATGTATAAAAATGAAGTAGCGAAAATTCATCCTTTGTTAAAAATTCCCAATAGTATATATCTTTGGGAGCACAATAAGTCTTAAAAAAATACTTACCTCAATTGAAAGTAAAACGGCAGCAATTCCTTTGCAATCGACGTTTTCAAAATGTTCGTCTACCGCTATTATTGGCTTTCTAGGATCTGCACCGGCTCGTAAACCTTTCGGATATCCTCTAATAGATGTATTTAGGTAGAGAATGTTAGGTTTCTTTTCCAATATCACAAATCTATCGGAAAATGTTAAAGTTTAGCTTTTTTAAGTTTTTTTTTTTTTTTTTTTCATGACATACTTACTTCGGCCATAGTTGTAAAACACAACAACCGTCACCACCTGTATAAAGGTGTGTCTCCTTCCATTCATTTGGCGAGGCGATCAAATATGTTTGATCATCTTTTGTGTGAATTAATATCAATGTTGGTCCTCGATAACCAAGGACGTGATGTAGAAACCTATTAGCACCCAAACCATGTTCATTTGAATCGTACAATAACGTCCAATGGGAAGGCATCATAGACAATTTTTCTATAAATATTTGTGCTGCCGAGGCCTTATTGGCACTTGGTGATGTTACTTTTTGTGGCTTAGAGTATAATGGCGGCAATCCACCAGCTAATAACCAGGCTTGCGATAATGGCATTAGGGAGGAAGAGGCGTCAACGGAATCTCCGGACTGAACATTTTGACTTTTATCGGAAAATGGATTACGTTGTTCCAAAACTGGTGTCTGTAGTTCTATACCGCATGACTGTCCATCCTGTTCAAGGCCACGATATGCGGTTGAAAGAGTGTGAACACAATACTTATATACCAAAAGTACTAAACGTATTAAATTCTGTTCAAACCAGCGACAAACAAAGCCAACGCTTAAAGTATCGTGACTGAAAAAAATTGATTTCGTCACAGAACTGAAGGTTCGATTAATCTGAAAAGGGAAAAAAGTATGTATAATTTTTAATTAAGAAAAACTAACAGATTATTTGAAACTCTCATCAAAGATTAATTCGAAAAACTAATGGATTATTTGAAATTTTGAAAAGTATTGTTTTTTACTATATTTTTTATTTTTTACAATCACCCCAGAAGGACAAAAAAGGTGGATATACTAGAATCTGTGACAAATTCTATGTTCATGACATTTATTGCCAAATTTTCTGTGAACAGGTAGAGTTGTAAGTGGGAGCTAATAATTGAAATTCATTGATGTATGATTTAATTTTTATTTCTTATGTATCAAGGTAATGCACTGAAACCACTTTGTTTTCTTATTCAATGTAAAAAGTTTTGTTCACTGATCCATTACAATACAAATACTGCACGCATTCAATAAAATTCAGAAACAGCAGTCCTTCAAAGTGTATGCGTTACATTTTCAAATAGTTGAAAAATACGAAACAAAACTGTAATTTAGGCAGCTAATTACACTTATTTCACGGTATAATCACCCTTATTTCGACTTGCTACAGACGTCCACACTAATTTGGTTTATTTATTTTTTAGCTCCTTAACTAATTTATTAAATTGGTTTGAACTTATTTTTATTTTGGAACTTTTCCATTTTATTTTATTTTGTAAAAAAAAACCTAAAAAATACAAGTGAACATTAAAAACTCTTACAAAAAATCTTTTTGTTCTTCTACAATAATTTTAAAATGCAGACACCTTCTTCTCTTTTTAATCTTTTTATGTTTCCTAGATCGGTAAGAAACCCGCAAATGCCTTAACCACGCTTGACTCCTCCGTTAAAAAAATCTTTTGTATATAATTGCTCTCTCACGAATTTAATTTCCCTAAAATGCTATAAGCGTAAATTCTATGCTCATTTTAATCAAAATATTGTTTAGACTTTTAATGGTTTTTCTTGTGGTAGAAATTTTGTTTTTGTATTGCCTTTGCATATCAGATTAATCTAATGATTCTATTCCTTGTTATTTTTGCTCATCTCTTTTTGGTAATTTTTTAAATGTCAAATTTGTATAAAGATATTTAAGAATAAGAATGTTATATTTAATTTTAGAGTAGTCATGCATAGATGTTTTAGGACCCGTCCATAGCCCTATGGGTCAGGTAACTCTTTATATTGAAAATAAATAAAAAATCAAAGCCAATACAAGTCTACGTCGTCGTCACATTTCCTTAATACCGAAAAGCTTCACAAATGATAATATTGAGACTTAAGGTTTGTTTCAGAACTGCAAGAATGTAAAAGTTTTTGCTTCGATAACCGATTTTCACTTTAGAATATCGAAAAAATTGCAAAATTAGTGGACTCTTACAGGCTCTGAAACATTAGAATACCGATTCGCCAACAAACGCCGTTGACAAATAGAATAAGGGTGAATATTACGTTACGCTCATGGAACAATGAAATCAAGGTAATGCACTGAAACCAATCGATTTTATTTTTATACCCTACACCACATAGTGGGAAGGGCATTATGACTTTGTGCATTTGCCTGTACTTTGTGGATCTTCATAGAATCACTTTCTGAGTCAATTTATGCATGTCAGTCCGTCCGTCCATATATTCTTGTGAACAAAATGCAGGTCGCATTTATTATCCGATTAAATTCTCCAAACAATATCTGTTTGGCCCAAGGACGAAACCTATTGTAACGGATTTCGGGTTAATTGTGCACCAAATGACTAATATATTTTCTAATGACCTGAATTTTGGTACATCCCACCGAATTCAGTCTAGAAGAAAGTACATAAAATTTGGAGAAAATCGGTTCCGATATAGATATAGCTCCCATATATATTATTCATCCGATTTGGGGTTTTAAGTACCTCTCATTCGTAAAATGCACTCTACAAGAACGATATTTGGCACCGGACATCAGATACCGCTCGAAAATGCCTCTGTCAAATTTTTTCGAGATCGATTTAGATTAGGATATAGTTCCTATATATATCTTAGTCCGATATCAGGTTTATTGTGCACTAAATGGCTAATATCAACCCAAATGGACTGAATTTTGGCAATGACGACTGTATTCATCCTAGAAACCAGTACTTCAAATTTGGCGTAAATCAGTTTAGATATAGCTATAGCTCCCATATAATTCATCCAATTTTGTTTTTAAGTCCCTCACATTCGTAATATGCATTCGACAATAATGATATTTGGTACCAGATATTTTATAGTGCTCGGAAATACCTCTGCCAAATTTTATCAAGATTGGATCAGATTTGGGTATAGATCCCATATCTTAATTGCGCACCAAATGGCCAATATCTGTCAAAAATTCCTAAATTGTGGTACATCCGACCGAATTCAGTGTAGAAGCAAGTACATCAAATTTGGATAATATCGGTTCAGATATACCTTTATCACCCATATATATGTTTCATCCGCTTCGGTGTATTTGGTACCAGATATCTTATAGAGCTCAGAAATACTTCTGCCAAATTTTATCGAGAACGGCTAAGATTTGGATACAGCTCCTATATATATCCTTAATGCGATTTTAGGTTTAAATTGCAAATAATCACTAACATCAGCCCAAATAGAGTGAATTTCGGGACGTACATTTCCATTTTGTGGAACTCGGCTCAGCTATATACTTTTTTAATATAATCCTTCTGGAAGTGATATCATGCACTATATAGCAATGTTATTTGGTATAAAAGATAAAATGCCTTCGTCAAATGCAATTCAGAATTGGATATGCCCCCTATATGTATATTAGTCCCCTCTGATTTGTTTTGATCGTAATTTTGACGTTGTAATTCATACAGATAGGCCTCTTTGCTTACCAAAATTGCAAACTTGCCAAATTTTTCATTGTACCATGGTTACGCTTATGCTAAAAAAATATTATTTATTTACAAAATATTTTATTATTTGTAAGTATACTTTACAAAATATTGAAATGAGGCGCGGGTAACTAAGATCTTATGCGATCCTTTTATGAATAGATTTCTTAATGAGTATATTCTAGCTACATATACGAATAATATGGATCGAACGAACATTATGAATATTTAGTGCCAAACGAATTCAGAGTACAAACTCTTAAGTGGAACAAATAAGTATTTTTTCGATGCCTAAATTGATTGCAGAGTATTGACATTCTACTAGAACATGTTCAATTATAATAAGCTCGCCACAAATAGTGTCGAGTGTTAATTAGGCATTTACCAAGCCTGAGTCGGGTTAGGAAATGCAATAGGATCTAGATAATCAGGATTGCAGCTAATCCTTGGAATTGTTAAATAAACTCGTCTAAGAAAAGTGGACGAAGATTACAACATTATATGGTGAAATGAAAACAGACAATTTCTGCTATATGAGCGATAACCAATGCTTCTTTTGTCTTATCAGCGAAATCATTTCCTTTACTACCTGAATGTAATGGTATCCATAAAACTACAATCACACAGTGGATCTTCACCATATCAGTGCCGATTCCTGCTTTGTTTTCTTGAAGGGCCTTGCGACACTCAAATTATTGATACAAATTAGGGTGTTTATATATTGTTTGGCGTGGACTATGGCGGTTTTTACAGCACTCAGCTCCGCTGTGAATATACCCGTATTGCTTGGCAATCTTGTTTTGCAAATCGTTAAGAAACTGTTTGTTGTCAATTTCTTAATTCCTTCGAATGTCGGGCTTAATGCAGCAATTTTTCAAGCAAGAGTTGTTCATAGCACTTTTTACTGGTGTGGACTTTTAAGTCTAAAGATAAAGTACTCTCAATCGAATAGAGTTTATACATCAATATATGATGGCCAGACTATTAGAGAACAGTTCCTAAATATGTAGAAAATCATTGTAATTTCCCTCTATATAAAGTGCTTCTTGAGGTGTGGAACGAAGAAGCCCTGTGGCAGTTCTAAGACTATTGTTAAAATTGCAAATATGTTATCAGCGTATACTCCTACAAAATCGATTCCTGATACGTTTTCAAGAGTTCTGCATATAGAATTTATGTACGTATTGTAAAGTACAACTGAGATATGCGAACCCCTGAGGTACATCGTTATCCAAAGTAAAAGAATTTCAAAAATAGCTATCTACTCTTACTACATACATTAATGCAATGACTTGACCTTGTACTCTCCAAATTATGGAGTTCTGTGAGTATACTGGTGTATACAAGAAAGTCAAAAGCCACGCAATGTACACTCCAGCTTGTGACACAATGTATGTACACCGTGATGTGGAAGGAAGGCATGTTGGATTGTGAAGAAATGTAGTAAACGCCTTGCCAAAAGTATTTCAAAAATCTTTGAAAGAACGGGGAGTAATAAGGTGGGTTTATGTCCCTGCAAAGAATTTGGATTTTTCCTTGACAGGGCAAAGAATTGCGATCTTCCAGTCATGTGGGAAGACGTCATCGTGTATTAACCTATAATACAAGTTACATATCCCTTTCTTTATTAAAGTTGGAGCATTCCGTTTCATTGAAAACTTATGTTTAACCAAAGAAGGAGGGGAACTCTTCAGAGTTTGGAAAACATCATTAAGTTTACGAAGCTCGACTTTTTCTGTAAGAAGCATGTTGTTTGTGTTTAACATTGGGATTACTAATAGAGAAAGTATGATTTAATGGGTAAGCAAATGCAAGGGTCAAAGATTCATCAGAGCTTATGGAGCTTCAAAAAGAGGTGAACGCGTTGTGGTTGGTGAGATTTTAATAAAATATGCTAGAAAATTGATCCAATTTTGGATTTCTTAAGGTGTTTACCTTATTCCATAAACAACGAACATGCATATTTAAGTCAAGAGAGTTAAAGAAATTTGTTCCATATCAATCTTTCGGCTTTCTTACATTCACATAAGGCACAAATTCTTCTGTAATATAGAAATGATCTACGTCCGGTAGGGCTGATGTTTTCCAGGACCGAGTAGGGGCCAAGTCAAAGGTGCACATTGTTACATCTATAATTGTAAAGGTATTGCGAGTGCTTAAAATAGTAGGGGAACCGTCGTTGAGGATGGCAAAACCATGAGTATCACCAAACTCTTCCCATATGAAACCTCCATTAGAGGACTCAGATGAGCCCCAGAGGGTGTTCTGTTCGACACATAGGTGGTATGTTAATAGAATTAACTATATCTGGAGTTGCAGCTAAGGCATATTCTTTATAGACATTTATTATGTGAAGAGGAGACCCATATAATAATAGAAATAATAGAATTTCAAATAAAATGCTTTCGTTGGCAACAATTAATATTATTTTTTGACAAAAATAGATATTCCAGACTTGGAAAAGTTATAGTTTTTGTTGTGATTATAAACTTTGTAACTTGGAAGAAATAATAGATGCATATTTTGGTCCGTGAGAGACCCAGTAAAACTATAATGCTTGGTTTGTGCACTGCATTAATTATATCTAAAGCAAATTTATGGCAAATAAAACCTCGTATGTTCCTTTGCAGAATTGTGATGTTCGTATTCAGATCCATAGAACAAAATAAAATAAAAAAATTAATGAAAAAATTATAATAACTGATTTGTTTGTTGAATTGGGCGGTAATGACTTTTGAATATTCTCCACGCATCGCGGTTCATTTTTATTTACTGATTTGAGTGTCAGGAAGAAAGAGCAAAGAGTTTACTTTAAGTTATTTTGTGTAGCTTTGATCGCCTACATTAGGCATAGTTACTGAAACGACATGGAATAAATCAAATTTACGGAGACATTTTTTCCACTAATAGTTCGCAAAACTTTCCGTAACTCAACTGTCTAAATTACACAAATGAAGGTGGGAATACATAAAGCGCTTATTTGGTTGGCTTAAGTCATCATCTGGATTCTTCGTAGAGGGACAAAGGTGTTTTAGGTTGACTTAGTTCGATTTTGGTCCTAGGCTCCTTTGTTCATTTCCGAAGAAGCCAGCCAATGACTTAAGCGAGCCGAATATGTGCTTTATGTATTCCTATCTTAAGTCTACTCAACCTTTGTGCCATAGCACAATAACAAGGTCTTTTTGCAAATTAAAAAATAAAAATACACAATAATGCATTTTGATATTAAATTTGGAAGTCAGCAGGATTAAGGGGAGAGCATGGCGCAATAACAAGGTATTCATGCAAATTTAAAAAAAAAACAAGATGAAATGTCAAAATTTTTTGCCAGCTGATGACCGAATATCCAATAACAATAATGTAAAATTTCAAGTTTTCAAAATTTTATTGTCAAAACCGTCTTCTTGTCTGACCATATATAGGCGTAAGAGTTTTTCATGCAGATGGGTTGATTTCAGATTGCAGGTTCTTATTTTGCAGGCCATCCGTAATAACCAACTTGTATGTCCTAGATTTTCAACCTCAATTGGTGAGATGTCTTTTGTTGTGAGGGTTTTGATATTGTGGAATCAACTTCCATTGGCTTTACGAAATTTTTCCAATACCAGTTCTCTCTTTAGGGTCAATGATGTTGAACATCTATGCTATGATTGTAGTTTTTGCGTCTGCTAATTATGGCCTTACCGTTTTGTTTTATGGTTTTCTTTTATTCTTTATTTTGTTGTGCTATGAGCCCTTGAGTCATCTTCTTTATTTCAAATTTTAGAGTGTTTGAATTACTTGTACCAAAAAATTCGGTTATATTTTCAAGCCGTTGTACAACACTTGTTGTAAAGTTTATAAGAGTATCGTATGACTTACGTTAAGGAATAAGGTAAATTCCAATTTAAGTCGACTTCAAGTGACTACCGTCGTTTTTTTTTTTTTTTTTTTCATTTCGATTCACATTTCGATTGTACATTAATTTGTACAATTTGATATATGCGTTAATTTCCTTTTCCGGTAACATGTACTCACCCCAAAGTTGTCATAAAGTAAATACAAATTTTCTCTCTTTTAAGGTAAACAAGATATGGTTAAAAAACTGTTGAAAAATGTGGCTAAAATCATCAAATTACTAAATATTTGGAGGTACCGTATATAGACAATATTCTGGCACAAGATTTAAAAAACCATTACTTATTTTAAAGAGGGAGCTATACAAAAACGTGGACTGGCGTGGTACATTTATGAACTTGAACGTGATTAAAAAGACGGGCATAGCTAAATCTATTTAGAATCTTACGTTGATCAAGAAATGGTGTGTACGAAAATGCAATATTTTGTACAAAATGTTGTTCGACAACCCAAGAGTCCAGTATATGAGTAAAAAGAACAATTTTGACAGTTGTGTTACTGAGAGTTTGCAAAAACCATAGACAAATGAACATGTAGACAACGAAAAGTTAGCTTGCCTTATTATACAGGTGGCTCTCAGCATGTTTTGCCTATTCAACATGCTAATTAACGCAGTCGACCTAATCGACTTCGAAAACACATTTTATCGTTTTTCAAGAATTTCACTTGATTATTTCTGAAGTTTTCGATATCATCACGTACTTTTCATATTTATTTTTATTATGGAACAATTTTCAACTGACTTCAATATTTTCACTTATACGCCTGAAACGATATAGGCGACATCTGGTAATCCGACTTTTTCGAAGATAAACGGTGAGAGCATTTCTTCGTCAATATTTTCATTTGTCTATGCAAACATTAATGGACAAATTCACTCATGTAATTCACACTCAAATTCAGTAACACCACCCGTTTGAAAAACCGCGGTTTTGTTGCCGATGCAAAAATGTTTACAAATTTCCGGCAGTAAGCTTTACAAAGTGATTTTCACTAGAAAAGTTATCGTCTACAGCTATTAGGTACCCCAATATTTTGAGACTGAATAAGGAGAGTAATCATAACAGCAAATGTTTATAGATTTCAGGCAATATTTTACATACCTTAATTATTTTTCATATAACAAGCAATTAACACAGAGACCGCTGTTTTCATGCTATATTTTACTGAATGTTGTTCGATATCTTTTCGTAATACTTGGACATGAGGGAGAAACTTTTCATAGTACAGTTTTTTTCCAAAAAAGTTATGGTAAATAATTTACTTTAAATAAATGTTATAGTAAATAATGTACAAAAAATCTAATTTTTAAAAGTCTGATTATGCAGGAAAATTCTTGGAGCAAGTTGAGTTTAGGGGCTATGCTCGGATCATTTTGAAATTTTTACCGCAGGTAGGTATTTGTAACCTGATTACGGCAATGTAATTTTTTTGTGGGGGAAATACCCGGTTACCCGGTTATTCGACCCAAAAGTTCGAATATAACATCCGGTTTGTATCCGGTTCTACGTAACCGATATCTATAAAATGGGTATCATTTGAAAGCTTATGAAAATATCTATCCAACAAGTGGTCATATGACGGGGTTGCTGGAACCGGTTTCGGAGAAATTTAGGAAAATTTGCATTTTTGTATGAGTACTTTTTGAAAAACCTATAAAAACTCGAAAACGGACCCATTATAGGGTCTTAAAATCTATACACTATATTATAGCTAACACTATTGCCTTTCCAAAATGGTGTCATATGTGTTGATATCTTTTGTGGTTCCGTGGATATAAGAGATAGAATTCATTAAATTATATTTTTCTCCAGTCTAGATGCATTTGACTTTGACCTTTATAGCTTTTTTAAGCAACCGGCCTTCGGCCGGGGCTTAAGATTTTCTCCTCTGGGGTATGTCCAACACCGGCTACGCGATCCATAGTTTTTCTAAAAATTGTACATTTTGTAAGTAGCCGGCCTTCGGCCGGGGCTTAAGATTTTCTCCTCTAGGGTATGTCCAACACCGGCTACGCGATCCATAGTTTTTCTAAAAATTGTAATTTTTGTAAGTAGCCGGCCTTCGGCCGGGGCTTAAGATTTTCTCCTCTAGGGTATGTCCAACACCAGCTACGCGATCCATAGTTTTTCTAAAAATTGTAATTTTTGTAAGTAGGCGGCCTTCGGCCGGGGCTTAAGATTTTCTCCTCTGGGGTATGTCCAACACCGGCTACGCGATCAATAGTTTCCTAAAAACTGTAGTTTTCGAAAGTAGCCGGCCTTCGGCCGGGGCTTAAGATTTTCTCCTCTGGGGTATGTCCAACACCGGCTACGCGATCCATAGTTTTTCTAAAAATTGTAATTTTTGTAAGTAGCCGGCCTTCGGCCGGGGCTTAAGATTTTCTCCTCTGGGATATGTCCAACACCGACTACGCGATCCATAATATTCTAACAACACCAAATTAAAAACAAAGCAGATTAACAAGAACGTTAAACCCGACACAAAACTTGGGTTCACTCAAACTGCTTTCATAAGTAACGACTTTAAAAGTCAATATCTTCGGAACTACAAAAGATATCAACACATATGACACCATTTTGGAAAGGCAATAGTGTTAGCTATAATATTGTGTATAGATTTTAAGACCCTATAATGGGTCCATTTTCGAGTTTTTATGGGTTTTTCAAAAATTACTCATACAAAAATGCACATTTTCCTAAATTTCTCCGAAACAGGTTCCAATTACCCCGTCATATGACCACTTGTTGGATAGATATTTTCATAAGCTTTCAAATGATACCCATATTATTGATATCGGTTACGTAGAACCGGATATAAACCGGATGTTGTATCCGAACTTTTGGGTCGAATAACCGGGTAACCGGGTATTTCCCCCACAAAAAAATTATATTGCCGTAATCAGGTTACAAATACCTACCTGCGGTAAAAATTTCAGGTCAATCCAAGCATAGCCCCTAAACTCAACTTATGCCAAATTCTTATTGTTAAAATTCAAACAACTTACCGAAGGACATAGTAAGGAATTACCGGAGTGCTGCATAGCGATTGTGTAACATATATGGAGCAATCGAGTAACTCCTTCTCGGTCTACGAAGTCGGGATTTTCTGCTTGTGCATACATTCTTATGTAGCATTCCAATATCTTTGCATCGTCCATTATTCCTAAGAATCGCTCACACTGTTGGCGGAAGGCTACAGTGCCCAAGTAACTAGTTGTTGCTCTAGACGTCACATGCATAAATTTGAATAGACGTTGCCCAAGATCTGTATACTGCGGAAAAACCTGCGACTGTTCAAAGAATAACGTCATTGTTGGTTAAACAAGGAGTATTAAATTATTTTTAATCAATTTTTTTGTATTCAATGATGTCGCAACCTACCACAAACACTTCCGATGTGATTCCATGTACACCTTGTTTTAAAGATTTTTCTTTAAGAATTTCGGATAGCTTTTCAATGGGAACCAATTGTGTAAAATATTTCTCGGTTACATCTGCTCCAGAAGCTGAACGGCTCATTGTATTTTCGACCTTGAGAGCAGCATTAACAGCTAAAGAATGCCCACTTTTCTTGTTATTGTTAGCTCCACCTTCGGGCACTTCACCACCATCATTACTGTTTGACGTTGAGTTTCCCATTTTGAGCAGATAATTATTTTGAAGTTTTTCTTCGTAAAAAATGTCCAACAAATTAAGCGCTCTTATTTGTATAACTAATTAGCAATAACAAAGGTAACAAATGCGCAATAATTATTTAAAATGATTGCACAGAAAAAAATGTTAGAAAAACTTCGTTGAATTGGCTTATCAAAACTGATTCAATACATGTATGTACGTAAAAGTACATAATTTAGTACGTTTTAAGCAAAAAAGTTGGGTACATCGTTAAGAGTGACGTAAACCACAGAAGGGATGTAAATATATGGCAGAATAATACAGGTATATGCCTCAACGCTTGAGAACATTGATGTGTGAAAATGTTTAAAACATTTTGCAAATATAAGTAGATTGTTATATGTTTTCTTATACGACGCAAATCAAAGGTTGTTATAATATCGATTTTTCAACATTTTTTGCAAAATTTCAATAGTTTTTCATTCAACATTTTCAATTCCGAAATAGGGTTGACAGTTCATTATCCTAGCAGCTGTATTCTTCTACCATGATGCCAATAGGTCCGTTTCACGCTGTTTCAACATCTCTTTGACTTTAAACTATTTCCATAATTGTTCTCTTCCGGAACCTTCAAAAATAAAATAATATTTGTTGTTGTTGTATATTGTTGACCTGTTATATTTATTTTACTTATTTTGTTAATTGCTTGGCTTAAGGTCATTAAAAAAAAACTATGTTTTTATTTTTGAATTTTTCCTTTTTTATTCATCCAATATTTCGATTTCCTCCGGAAATCACCTTCAGGGATCTGTTTTACAAAAAACACAAATTACAAACTGATTTTAACAATATATAACACAATAAATAACATACATTTTTAAAGTAAAAAGCTCGTCTATTGAGTTTAAATGTCACTATCGAACTAAGTTTTCTTTCGTCGGTGTTTATGAACTAGGCTTCTGTAAATGTATTATAAAACCGATACAGACCATTGTGCTCACATTTACAGAAGCCTAGTTCATAAACACCGACGAAAGAAAACTTAGTTCGATAGTAACATTTAAACTCAATAGACGAGCTTTTTACTTTAAAAATGTATGTTATTTATTGTGTTATATATTGTTAAAATCAGTTTGTAATTTGTGTTTTTTGTAAAACAGATCCCTGAAGATGATTTCCGGAGGAAATCGAAATATTGGATGAATAAAAAAGGAAAAATTCAAAAATAAAAACATTTTTTTTTTAATGACCTTAAGCCAAGCAATTAACAAAATAAGTAAAATAAAATAATATTATAATAAACGATTTTGACTTGGCGACATCCATGGAGAAATTATACATGGAAACATGTGATATACAATTGTTTCATAATATTTCATTGACAACATCCAACTTTCAAAATTAAAATTTCCTCCTTTGAAATGCACATACACACAACTTGTGATCTCTGAAAAAAATGAAATCGTTTATATTTTGCGATTCCTGGCACATATAAGGTTTGTCTGGTTACTTTTCCAGCAGGAATTGTCCAGCAACTTCTTTCTGAGAGAGTAAGGTAGTTTTATTCTCTTTTGCGAGGAAAATTCGAAAAGTAAACAGACGGTATTTCTGCAGAAGCTTGCAACTAATCAGCTGATTTGTCAAAACAAACCAATTTGTCCCCTATTATAAGAATTAAGACAAAGGAAGCAACACTACCTGCGTGAAGTTAGCAACGTTGCTAACTATCCATAACATCGAATTCCACCAAAACTACAGGGCGACTCAGAACATCGAAATTTCACATTTAATACTTTTTTTCAACTGTGCGTCAGAGAAATAACCTGGAACCGATTTGAAAAAAAAAATATTTTTTAAAATTATGAATGAAAATGTCCATGAAATAAACAAATTTTGTTCGATAATGAATTCATATACTCCAGTTATTAATTCCATACATAACATCGCAAATCAGTTTATGATACAACAACATTTTCAAATTCTGATATTTCACTGGTGGTCAGGACGGGAATCTGGCTTTGAAAGCCTCCTTATAAAAACGTCCAAAAAATGTAAATGCCAAATGAAAGTAGGAGCCCTTATGAGTATTTTGGCATATAAAATGTTCTCCAAGTCAGTTTTTGGTAGAACAAAATTTCCAATTTTCTGATATTCCACTGGTGGTCAGGACAGAAATCTGCCTCTGGAAGCCTCCATATAAAAACGTCCAAAAAACTGTGAATGCCAAATGAAAGTGGGAGCCCTTACGAGTATTTTGGCATATAATATGTTCTCAAGTCAGTTTTTGGTGGAACAAAATTTCCAATTTTCTGATATTCGACTGGTGGTCAGGACGGGAATCTGGCTCTGGAAGCCTCCATATAAAAACGTCCAAAAAACTGTGAATGCCAAATGAAAGTGGGAGCCTTTACGAGTAAAATTGTAAAATTGCTAAACTTTCACAATTTTTGAAAAGTAAGTTCCTTATCCTTTCATGCCCTCCACCATAGTATAGCGGGTATATTAAGTTTGTCACTTCGAAATATACATTTAAGACTCCACAGAGTATATGTATTCTGCATCAGCATAAAATTCTATGTCGATTTAGCTAACCGGTATTTTTCTACCATGGGTAAACCGTGTGTAGAAGAATACAGGTAGTGGCATCGACGCAGCTGCTGGGACAATGAATTGTCAAACCAATTTTGGAATTGAAAATGTTAAATTAAAAATAATTTGGTTCCTCTTCTATTGAGCTTAAAAACTTGTCACTTGGGTAAAAAAGTTTATTTGCCATAGAAGTTATTTTTAAAATAACTTCTGGGGAGAATATCCCAGAAAAAAAAACAAGGGAACTGATGAGGATTGGTGGATCTTTCCGAAACGTAGCCAGATTCCATCGTTCTCCTCTAATAAACAAACGCTGTTTTTATAAAAACAACAATAAAAGTATTAAGCCTGGTCATTTTGTAACAACAAAATTATTGAAATTTGTAAAAATTGTTGAAAAATACATATCATATTTGCATCGGTATAAGAATACATATAAAAATCTACTTATTTTTGACAAAACATTTAAAATTTTTTGACATATCAATATTCCCAAGCGTTGCTGCATCTACCTGTATTCTTCTACCATGGGTTAACCCGCCGAATCTATGAAACCCAGTGAGTTAATCATCTATAGTCTAAACGTACCATTCATTGTACAATCGTGTGTTCTAACTCCAAAGCATGGTAGAAGAATATAGGTAGACACATCACACAGCTGCTGCTACAGTGAACTGTCAAACCAAGTTCGGAATTGAATATGATGAATGAAAACTTATTTAAATTTATAAAAATTGTTGAAAAACGCAAATTATAATAACCTTCGAATGACGTCGTATAAGAAAACATATAAAAATCTGCTTATATTTGAAAAAACATATAAAATTTGTTTCACATATCAATGTTTCCAAGCATTGATGCATCCATGGTACAATGAAGAGACGGTAGGTCAACTTTGAAAAAATAGAGGTCTACCTGTTTGGCTTGTAATGTCAGAATTAGTATCAAAACGATAAAAAAATCAAACAACTAGTTGCATTTAATTTGAATAAATAATTTAAAACCGCGATAACTCCAATTTTCTGATATTCCACTGGTGGTCAGGACAGAAATCTGCCTCTGGAAGCCTCCATATAAAAACGTCCAAAAAACTGTGAATGCCAAATGAAAGTGGGAGCCCTTACGAGTATTTTGGCATATAATATGTTCTCCAAGTCAGTTTTTGGTGGAACAAAATTTCCAATTTTCTGATATTCGACTGGTGGTCAGGACGGGAATCTGGCTCTGGAAGCCTCCATATAAAAACGTCCAAAAAACTGTGAATGCCAAATGAAAGTGGGAGCCTTTACGAGTAAAATTGTAAAATTGCTAAACTTTCACAATTTTTGAAAAGTAAGTTCCTTATCCTTTCATGCCCTCCACCATAGTATAGCGGGTATATTAAGTTTGTCACTTCGAAATATACATTTAAGACTCCACAGAGTATATGTATTCTGCATCAGCATAAAATTCTATGTCGATTTAGCTAACCGGTATTTTTCTACCATGGGTAAACCGTGTGTAGAAGAATACAGGTAGTGGCATCGACGCAGCTGCTGGGACAATGAATTGTCAAACCAATTTTGGAATTGAAAATGTTAAATTAAAAATAATTTGGTTCCTCTTCTATTGAGCTTAAAAACTTGTCACTTGGGTAAAAAAGTTTATTTGCCATAGAAGTTATTTTTAAAATAACTTCTGGGGAGAATATCCCAGAAAAAAAAACAAGGGAACTGATGAGGATTGGTGGATCTTTCCGAAACGTAGCCAGATTCCATCGTTCTCCTCTAATAAACAAACGCTGTTTTTATAAAAACAACAATAAAAGTATTAAGCCTGGTCATTTTGTAACAACAAAATTATTGAAATTTGTAAAAATTGTTGAAAAATACATATCATATTTGCATCGGTATAAGAATACATATAAAAATCTACTTATTTTTGACAAAACATTTAAAATTTTTTGACATATCAATATTCCCAAGCGTTGCTGCATCTACCTGTATTCTTCTACCATGGGTTAACCCGCCGAATCTATGAAACCCAGTGAGTTAATCATCTATAGTCTAAACGTACCATTCATTGTACAATCGTGTGTTCTAACTCCAAAGCATGGTAGAAGAATATAGGTAGACACATCACACAGCTGCTGCTACAGTGAACTGTCAAACCAAGTTCGGAATTGAATATGATGAATGAAAACTTATTTAAATTTATAAAAATTGTTGAAAAACGCAAATTATAATAACCTTCGAATGACGTCGTATAAGAAAACATATAAAAATCTGCTTATATTTGAAAAAACATATAAAATTTGTTTCACATATCAATGTTTCCAAGCATTGATGCATCCATGGTACAATGAAGAGACGGTAGGTCAACTTTGAAAAAATAGAGGTCTACCTGTTTGGCTTGTAATGTCAGAATTAGTATCAAAACGATAAAAAAATCAAACAACTAGTTGCATTTAATTTGAATAAATAATTTAAAACCGCGATAACTCCAATTTTCTGATATTCCACTGGTGGTCAGGACAGAAATCTGCCTCTGGAAGCCTCCATATAAAAACGTCCAAAAAACTGTGAATGCCAAATGAAAGTGGGAGCCCTTACGAGTATTTTGGCATATAATATGTTCTCCAAGTCAGTTTTTGGTGGAACAAAATTTCCAATTTTCTGATATTCGACTGGTGGTCAGGACGGGAATCTGGCTCTGGAAGCCTCCATATAAAAACGTCCAAAAAACTGTGAATGCCAAATGAAAGTGGGAGCCTTTACGAGTAAAATTGTAAAATTGCTAAACTTTCACAATTTTTGAAAAGTAAGTTCCTTATCCTTTCATGCCCTCCACCATAGTATAGCGGGTATATTAAGTTTGTCACTTCGAAATATACATTTAAGACTCCACAGAGTATATGTATTCTGCATCAGCATAAAATTCTATGTCGATTTAGCTAACCGGTATTTTTCTACCATGGGTAAACCGTGTGTAGAAGAATACAGGTAGTGGCATCGACGCAGCTGCTGGGACAATGAATTGTCAAACCAATTTTGGAATTGAAAATGTTAAATTAAAAATAATTTGGTTCCTCTTCTATTGAGCTTAAAAACTTGTCACTTGGGTAAAAAAGTTTATTTGCCATAGAAGTTATTTTTAAAATAACTTCTGGGGAGAATATCCCAGAAAAAAAAACAAGGGAACTGATGAGGATTGGTGGATCTTTCCGAAACGTAGCCAGATTCCATCGTTCTCCTCTAATAAACAAACGCTGTTTTTATAAAAACAACAATAAAAGTATTAAGCCTGGTCATTTTGTAACAACAAAATTATTGAAATTTGTAAAAATTGTTGAAAAATACATATCATATTTGCATCGGTATAAGAATACATATAAAAATCTACTTATTTTTGACAAAACATTTAAAATTTTTTGACATATCAATATTCCCAAGCGTTGCTGCATCTACCTGTATTCTTCTACCATGGGTTAACCCGCCGAATCTATGAAACCCAGTGAGTTAATCATCTATAGTCTAAACGTACCATTCATTGTACAATCGTGTGTTCTAACTCCAAAGCATGGTAGAAGAATATAGGTAGACACATCGACACAGCTGCTGCTACAGTGAACTGTCAAACCAAGTTCGGAATTGAATATGATGAATGAAAACTTATTTAAATTTATAAAAATTGTTGAAAAACGCAAATTATAATAACCTTCGAATGACGTCGTATAAGAAAACATATAAAAATCTGCTTATATTTGAAAAAACATATAAAATTTGTTTCACATATCAATGTTTCCAAGCATTGATGCATCCATGGTACAATGAAGAGACGGTAGGTCAACTTTGAAAAAATAGAGGTCTACCTGTTTGGCTTGTAATGTCAGAATTAGTATCAAAACGATAAAAAAATCAAACAACTAGTTGCATTTAATTTGAATAAATAATTTAAAACCGCGATAACTGAATGAAAGGTCAACACTTCTTTTCAAAATCATGTACTATATATCTCTAAAAAATTATTTCGCTACAAAAACTCTAGATTTTGTCGATGCATACGTTGAAATAAACATTTTGAAAACATCCGAATTTGAATATTTGCTGAACAATATTTTTGTTATTGAAAAGAAAACACATACGTAAACAAATAAAAATGACATATTAAGCCAAGAAAATAAAAAAAAATTAAAATCATATGGTATCATAGCCCTACCTTGATATCATTGTACCATGGATGCATCTTTCTGTATTCTTCTACAATGCTCCAAAGATAGGAGTGTGAACAGCACAATATCTTAAATATTTAACGCCGTCGTAAGAGCTGCTATATCTGTCAATATTAGACGGCGACAATCGCATAAAACCAACTCTGCCTTGTCTGCTGTGTTTTCTCCTTTTGTTATAGATCGAAAACAAATATTTGATATAAATTATTAAGTGAATTAGTCAATGATTGTATATTATTATATTTGTGTAGAATATTTAAATAAAACCGGATTCTTTAAACTGCAATATCAGTCTCATTGCAGAGTTGGTATATATTGCATTTTGTGCAAATTGCCTTCCTGTCACCTTCCTTTAAAATTTGCAATTGATTTAAAACTAATGGTAGCATTTTGGAAAGGCAAGAGTGTCAGCAATAATTTGGCGCCAATTTGATTGACTCCCATAATGGGTCTTTTTTAGACTTTTTGAGGCTTTTATAAGAAATCCGGGTCCAAAAATCAATAATTTTACTGTTGGAGGTATTTATGTTTATTTATAAGCTTTCAAACCATAGGTATCGTTGTCTATATCGGGTAAGTGGATCCGGGTCTTGAACCCGAAGTTTCGTGTCAAAATCGCGGGTCCGTCCCCAAGAAAAAATAGTTTCCCACAATCAGGGTAAAAATATCTTATAAATAAATATAAATACCTATCCAACAGTAAAATTATTGATTTTTGGACCCGGATTTCTTATAAAACCCGCAAAAAGTCTAAAAGAGGCCCATTATGGGAGTCAATCAAATTGGCGCCAAATTATTGCTGACACTCTTACCTTTCCAAAATGCTACCATTTGTAGTAATAAAATAGAGTTAAGTCAAAATCGCGCAAATATTTTGTATTATGTTTTAACCATTATCCATGCTTTTCCTTGTGGCTTGTTGATGTTTTAAATCAATTGCAAATTTTAAAGGAAGGTGACATGAAGGCAATTTGCACAAAATGCAATATATGCCAACTCTGCAATGTAACTGATATTGCAGTTTAAAGAATCCGGATTTATTTTAATGTTCTACACAAATATAATAATATACAATCATTGACTAATTCACTTAATAATTTATATCAATTATTTGTTTTCGATCTATAACAAAAGACAAAAGGCGAAAACACAGCAGACAAGGCAGAGTTGGTTTTATGCGATTGTCGCCGTCAGACAGATATAGCAGCTCTTACGACGGCGTTAAATATTTAAGATATTGTGCTGTTCACACTCCTATCTTTGGAGCATTGTAGAAGAATACAGATAGATGCATCAATGCTTGGAAACATTGATATGTGAAACAATTTTATATGTTTTTTCAAATATAAGCAGATTTTTATATGTTTTCTTATACGACGTCATTCGGAGGTTATTATAATTTGCGTTTTCCAACAATTTTTATAAATTTAAATAAGTCATATTCAATTCCGAACTTGGTTTGACAGTTCACTGTAGCAGCAGCTGTGTCGATATATTCTTCTACCATGCTTTGGAGTTAGAACACACGATTGTACAATGAATGGTACGTTTAGACTATGGATGATTAATTCACTGGGTTTCATAGATTCGGCGGGTTAAATCATGGTAAAAGAATACAGGTGGATGCAGCAAAGCTTGGGAATATTGATATGTCAAAAAATTTTAAATGTTTTGTCAAAAATAAGTAGATTTTTATATGTATTCTTATACCCATGCAAATCGGAGGTTGTTATGATATGTATTTTTCAACAATTTTTACAAATTTCAATAACTTTGTTGTTACAAAATGGCCAGGTTTAATACTTTTATTGTTGTTTTTATAAAAACAGCGTTTGTTTATTAGAGGAGAACGATGGAATCTGGCTACGTTTCAGAAAGAGCCACCAATCCTCATCAGTTCCCTTGTTTTTTGTCTGGGATATTCTCCCCAGAAGTTATTTTAAAAATAACTTCTATGGCAAATAAACTTTTTTACCCAAGTGACAAGTTTCTAAGCTCAATAAAAGAGGAACCAAATTATTTTTAATTTAACATTTTCAATTCCAAAATTGGTTTGACAATTCATTGTCCCAGCAGCTGCGTCGATGCCACTACCTGTATTCTTCTACACACGGTTTACCCATGGTAGAAAAATACAGGTTAGCTAAATCGACATAGAATTTTATGCTGATGAAGAATACATATACTCTGTGGAGTCTTAAATGTATATTTCGAAGTGACAAACTTAATATACCCTCTATACTATGGTGGAAAAATTGTGACAGTTTGGCAATTTTACAATTTTACTCGTAAGGGCTCCCACTTTCATTTGGCATTCACAGTTTTTTAGACGTTTTTATATGGAGGCTTCCAGAGCCAGATTCCCGTCCTGACCACCAGTGGAATATCAGAAAATTGGAAATTTTGTTCTACCACAAACTGACTTGGAGAACATTTTATATGCCAAAATACTCGTAAGGGATCCCACTTACATTTGGCATTCACAGTTTTTTGGACGTTTTTATATGGAGGCTTCCAGAGGCAGATTTCCGTCACGACCACCAGTGAAATATCAGTATTTGAAAATGTTGTTGTATCACGAACTGATTTGCGATGTTATGTATGGAATTAATAACTGGAGTATGAGAATTCATTATGGAACAAAATTTGTTTATTTCATGGACTTTTTCATTTATAATTTTATAAATTAATTTTGTTTTCAAATCGGTTCCAGGTTTTTTCTCTGACGCACAGTTGAAAAAAAGGTATTAAATGTGAAATTTCGATGTTCTGAGTCACCCTGTAGTTTTGGGGAAATTCGATGTTATCGATAGTTAGCAACGTTGCTAACTTCACGCAGGTGTAAAGAACACAACAATACAGTACCATAATGTTTACTTTCGAACGCTGATTGTTGGGGACGCTTTTAATTTTATATCCAGTTAATGTTTTTGTCATTTCATCCCAAATTAAGAAAACAGAAAACATAACACAGTCTTGAATGTTTAATGTTTCTAGAATGGAGCAATTTGAAATACAGGTAAATCTCATTTTGAGGCCTCATATTTTCTCCATTTGTGATAAGTGCTAAAAAAAGAACATTCTTTGGTTCGTGTTTCGCCGCCAGGACTTATGAAGTTTGCTATCATTGACGTTGATGAACTAATTCTTCCGTAAAATTCGCTCTGTTATTTCTGTCAGTCTTTAACAATGCGATATGGAAATCAGAATATTTGTGTTGGGAAAAGATCTTTAAACGATTTTAATTGAGGACTAAAAAGAATATGAATTTTTGTATAAGAATCATTGAAAGCTAACAAACATTTTGTTTATATATGTTATATATGTATTTTTTATAGCTACTTACTGTTGAGCAATCATTATCAGCAAGCCAAAATGAAAGTGAACGTCTAGAACTACTGGCCCTAAAGGAAAACTTGATCGAACTTATAGCCCTTACACAATTTTCCAAAGATGAAGAACAACCTTGCGAAAATTCAAGAAAGAAGAATGAAATAGATGAAGAATTCAAGCAATTTATGAACGAAATGCAGGAAATTGATGACGGTTTGAAAAAGCTGAAGGTACCAATTCTAAACAGTTCTTATAATATCCGCATGACATCAAGATTTTTGTTCAAAATGTAGGAAGGATATCAGAACATGGTCGGAGAGAAATGCAGTGCTCCACATAAACATGCGTGGGGCGCTGTTGAATACCACAATGCTATAATTTGTAGCATTGAAAAGGAAGCCCCTATTGATGTTGATGGCAATGTTGATGTTAAATTTCGCATTCTTTTCACAAACCCCACTCACAAAGAAATGCTCCCTTGCTCTTATTTTTTGGAAGGAGAGTGTCGTTTTGACAGTGAAAATTGTCATTATTCCCACGGCGAAGTAGTTTCGGCGTCAGCTTTGCGTGAATATACTAAACCAGATTTTTCCCGATTGTCAAGGAATTGTGTTGTTTTGGCCAAAATGGAGGACGGACTCTGGCAAAGAGGACGTGTACTATGTGCAAACTTCGTGGAAAAAGAATGCCGAGTTCGTTTAGATAACGCCAAGAGGGAGCACAAAGAGCAAGATTTAAAATTTGAAAATTTGTTACCTATTTATGGTATGAAATTGTTGTTAGTTAAAAAAAGCAATATATATATATATATATATATATATATATATATATATATATATATATATATATATATGTGTATATATATATCCTAAATTTTTTGAAAATTCAGAAGATGACACTTCAAGTGATGATGCAGATAGCGACGCGGGTGATACGTCCCAATTTTATGACAGTTATATAAGTCTCAATAATGCCTTAACGTATGAATTATCACAACCTCTCGGAGCTTGGGAGAAGCATACAAGGGTAACCTTTTGCTGAAATTTACATACAAAAACTAATATATTAATATTTCGTTTAAGGGTATCGGCTCGAAAATAATGGCTAAGATGGGCTATATTTATGGGTCAGGTTTGGGTACTAATGGTAGAGGCATAATAACACCAGTATCTGCACAAATACTGCCTCCTGGAAGGTCACTTGATCATTGCATGGATCTCCGTGAAGCAGCGAATGGTGACAAAGATTTGTTCGATGCCGAAAAGAAAATGGAAAGAGAACAAAAGAAGCAATTAGCAATGAGTGCTAAGGTTTGCGAAAAAGCTGCAAAAAGGGTTGATGTATTTTCATTTATAAATGATAATGTTTTAGCATTGCCAACGCCAAAAGGCAAATCAGCAATACCAAAAAAATCATTACAAAGCCATACATCCAAATCTCTTAATGTTGAAAGTGTAAAGGTAGCAGATGATATTCGTCGTAAAGAACGGGAAATATTAGAAGTTGAAAAATCCTTGAAACGTAACGCTGATGAGAAATCTGAAATTTGCTGCCGCCTAAAACAGAAGCTAGAGGCAAAGAAAATTGAATTGAACGTTTTAAAAGAAGAACAAAAGTGCCTTTCCAAAGAACAATCCACAAGGAAGACGAAAGAAAAGTTGTGCATATTTTAAATGCCAACGAACGTTTACCAAATCAATCACTTTATTTGTCTTTTCTTATATGGTGAAAGAATAAGAGCAATTGCGAACTTTATACAGTATGCAGGAAACTTAAATCCTATGCATTCACACAAGAAGATATCTTAAGTATTGTTTTTAATGCATTGTGATGGAGAAGACACCATTTTTCAATTTAACGCTTTAGTTTTACATATTTTTGTAGCTGAATTTTGAGTTCGTTATAACAAAATTGGCTTCTTGCGCATATAATTTCAAATTCGGCACACAGTATAGAAGAAAAACGTCCAAACTATAACTATAGAATGTGTACTAACAATTGGTTAACCGCTTGTTAGTACACATTCTATCAATTTAAAATATTAAAGGCAATTTTGACCTATAAAAAATCTATACTTTTATACTTTAGTCATGCATCCCAAAACAAATAATCGTAGAAATCGTATCCATATTTAATTGATGCCATTGTCTACAAAGTAATTAAATAAATGCTACAAAACGGAATTATCAGATTTTTAAAATCTGCATACAATAGTCCGGTATGGGTAGTCGAAGAAAAAAAAACTATTTTTCTTTATGATATCGAAAAATTCTGGTTCTAGAACCGAGCAAATGATTTCGCAGAAGTTTCAAAATTGTATTAACTGCATGTTGCGTTCGTTTTGATTAAAATTTTGATATTGGGCAAAAAATATCATATTTTGCAAGAAAATTTATACGAAACTAGCTGGCCCAGTCCGCTTTGCCGGCCCGTAGTTTTAGTCTTTAATGCATAGTTTTTAAAGCATAATAATTCCCAAATCTGGCTCACATAAGTGGCACAATTTTTAGTATAAATGATGACTCGATTAAATAGAAATAAAGACGTCTTTCAAAAAACCTGATTCAGTAAGAGGTTTTAGTTTGAGAGTTAAAAACCTAAATAATATAGCATATATATTAAAAAGTATACCTTTGCTCTTTATAATAGATCCAAAGTAGCCTAAACACACATTTTAAGTCAAATCGATTCGAAAATATAATCAAAACCCTCGAAAAAGGTAGATGCCAAATAATAAGCCAAAATCAATTGAAAAAATGTGACCAAGACCCTGGTAATAGCTAAACCACCGGATACCTTCACATAAGAGTTATAATGAAGCATGGTTCTATACTTATAATTATTTAAAAGAATTTGTTTTTCTTTCTAAAATCTCAAATTACCAACATTGAGGAATTTGAAAGGGGCTATATCACAATGTAAACCAACCTGGCACATATTTTGTACAAATGATTCTTCATGTAACCCCTAGGACTTTATCAAATTTAAAACTTTTTCGTAACTTTTGTGGAGTATAGGGCAAAATATTTGCGGCCCTTTGTGTATTGTTAAGCTATATAAAATGGACTCTTTAGATCCGGGAACCCCTCTTGGGATTTTTATTTACCAATCGAAAAAAATCCTAACCCGAAGATTGTCTGCGGCGTAATGTAATTAATGGCGATAGCACATAGTGCCCGTATAATGTTACCTATGATTTAAGGTTACTTTTAAGGGAACAGATATCTTCATGATTTTGGCAAATATTAGGATTTTCAATAAATCGAAAAAATGGGCGCAAAATTGGGCGTGGTCACTTTTTTTGGCATAAAAACCTAAAATGGGGTAGAATGTATATTTAAAAAAAAAATCCAAATAGTTCCAGCCGGCCTCAACGGATTCAATTGGTTTATAAATAGATTAAAAAGTAGGCGTGGTCAGTTCCTCAGCCCCCAAATAAATACTTAGGAAAGTTGTAATAATGTTGAAACCGAGATAAATCGAAATAGTGGGAGTAAAAGTAGGCGGGGCCAATATTTTGTTCTTTAAAAACCTATATATATATATGTATATATATCAATTAATTGTAGTTCGTTGGTAATGGAATCAGTTGAAAACGGCTATATATAATATTTAGATATAGATTAATATACCGAACGTCAACCAAAAGGGGTGCCATGGGTAGGTACATTAATGCAAATTAAGGTGTGAATACATAAAGCGCTTATCTCGCTGGCTTCTTCGGAAATGACCAAGGAGTCTAGGACCGAAATCGAACTAAGTCAACCTAAAACTCCTAAAACGAAGGAGCCAGCCAAATATGCGCTTTATGTATTTCCGCCCTTATAATGGAAAACGACGGCGAGATTTTAGTACGGCTCTGTAATTCCTTTATGAAATGTCACAAAATATGCCTAGCTATGACTTGAAGCTTCTTATGTTCTTGTACCTAAAGACTCCAGCACAGAGTTGTATTTTCTTTGAAGTTGTAAATCTCTTTGAAGTTGAGCATGGGCCAATTATAAGGTAGACAAGTAAGCCCAGCTGAAAACTACATTTTCTGTTAGCATATTTTGAATTCGCCTGACAACTACAATAGACGTCAAAGTTATTTTCCATTTATTCTAAAAATGACCGGAAAATATTACAAACATCAGTATTTGAATTTAAATGCCAATGTCGAGTCCTAAGCAACGAAATATACTCAAAGGAAGAAATCTGAAATCTCTACCCCTTTCTCTCGCTGTACCAGCAGCTTGTTGAAAATAAATTGTTTGCTGAACAGAAATAGGTTGCCGAAAAGAATGTTTCTCTCAAAATTTAAATGTCATGGCCAAGGTAGGTGTACTAGGTAATCGCATCAGCCCAGCTGACGGCACCATTAAATGTCAAAACAAATTTTTGTAATGAAGAATTCGCCCTAATGAATGCAACAACAAATTTGTTTATGTTGTCTTCCCTAAAAGTACCTTTTTTATAATATTTAAAATAATTTAAGAGCAAGTTTAGAGTGAAACCAGTAAAAAATTAAAAGAAAATGAAGGAAGGAGGTTAGAATGGAGTGCAGCTTTAAGAATTAAGTTAGCCTCAACATCAAAGATTCCCAAAGCACATCACGGGAAGTAGTGCAAGAATTCGACTCTTGCCATTTGCAGTTCTGGAAAACTTTCGGTTTAAACCAGTAAAATATAGTCATTATAAGTTTCTTGGTTTAAAAAATATCGCAATACTACAATTAATAATTATTTTACTCTTATTTGTTTTACAATAAAAACTTTTATTGCAACGTTCGTTTACGACGAGAGGCACACAAAATAAAATGTAAACAAACACCTCGTTTCTGATTGGTTGAATCAAATTTGCCGCAACGATGGCGAATCTATGTTTTTCGCCTTAGATGCCAATTTTGACATTTAAGGGTATCACGAAAGTTGCTTTGTTGTAGCAATTCGCCGATGCGGTTACCTGTTAAATCTACCTTGTTCTTGTCAAAAAATTTCGAAATAATTTAAATTATTAAAGGAATTTGAAGACAAATCTATATAAATTATAAATAAACAGGAAAAATTGTGAATTTGCAAATGAGAATTTGCCAAATATACAGAAAGAAGGTCGTTCTAAGAAGGGGTAAATTTTTTTCGGTTCCAAAGGATGAAGTGTCGAGGGCGGAATGGAGTAACGTTTGCCAGGTAGAATTTTAAGCAACGTTTTCTGTATGCTCTGAACACTTCGACGTTGCTCATGTGGTGAAATATTCTGGAGGGCGTTTTAAAGCCATGGATACGCAAACATTTTGGCCGCAGACCTTGGACATTCCAGCAGGACTCAGCACCATCGCACTCAGCACGCGCCACCCAAGAATGGTTACAAAATGAGGTTCATCGCTTCATTTCCAGCGGACAATGGTCACCAAAATCTCCGGATACTAATCTGTTGGACTATTATGTCTGGAGTATTTTGAAAAGCAAGGTTGGCTCTAAAATTTACCAAAGTGTCGATCACCTCGAGCAAGCGCTTCGCCGGGAATGGGCCAAAATACCGCAGAACTACATTCGGGCATTCATTCAATAAATTTTTAAAAATATGTAACAATTATGGCGTTTGACTTTGTTGCAGTTTTTTATATCACCATGTATGAATAATTAATAGGTATAACATTTGATATGGCCAAAACGAGTCTCATTGAAACAAGGGTTCGAGACCCTAGGTCTCTTGGGGCCAACTCTGTTTCAGGACATTTGGAATCGATCTAGAGGTATCTGTCCGTCCATCCATTTGATGCGCACGATAACTCTCGAAGGGAGCCCCCGATTTTTAGAAGACTTAGATCGAGTTCGTAGATGAGCAGTATTGGTGCAAACCTACTGGTACCTACCTCACAAAAGGTCAACAATTTCAAAGAAAATAATTTACCTAATACAACAAATACAGATCTTCCAATTTAGTTCAAACTCAGTGCATCCCAATAACCATATCAGTGCTAGGACGATATCAGTCTACTCTCTCAAGTACCTCTCCCACAAAGGGTGAAAATTTTGAATAATTTTATCCCTCGTAAAATGCATAACTATCATCTTATTTAATCTAAAATTCACACATTCCAATATTATACAAATCTGTTGTGAATATGGTAGGTTCCTGTGTACTCCTTCTGGTACCTCCCACACAAAAGTCGACATTAGTTGTGTCTGGTTACTTTTCCTGCAGGAATTGTCCAGCAACATCTTTCTGAGAGAGCAAGGTAGTTTTACTCTCTTTTGCAAGGAAATTACGAAAAGTAAACAGACGGTATTCCTGCAGAAGCTTCCAACTAATCAGCTGATTTGTCAAAACAAACCAATTTGTCCCCATTAAAAGAATTAAACGAAAGGGACCACCACCAATTTCACAAGTTTTATAAATAAAAAGGAAATTGACAATAAAATAGAAATATGACCAATATAAGGAAGATAGATTTAATGTGTTCCGCGGAATCCTTTAAACCTGTTGCTAATGACATTTGTCTAAAATTGTTGGAAATAGTCTTTTATTTTCTTATTACATATTAACATTTATTTTTTTCACATTTTGTAAAGTTGTTCTCCAAAAACAATTAGTCTTGCTAATTCCAAAACAATATTTTCAAATTAAAATCACAAAAAGAAATAAATAAACTATAGAAAACATCTGATTGAATGTCGATGAATGAGAAAAAGAAGAGTTGCAAGAGATTGCAAGAAGAAATTTGTCCAGCAAGAATTTGCAAACTCTCACTGAAAGAACTGTCAAAATTTCTCTCTCCAACCGCTCTCTTTTGCAGAACTTTCGGGTTAACAGACGACTTCCAGTAAAATTTTGTAACAATTGTTACAAATTTTAGGGTAACCAGACACACCTATTCTGATACATGATGTTTTCCTTCTGGTTTTGTTTTACTTTGTTGACAATTAACAAATTTGCCGTGATGGTTAGAAAAAAACAAAAATTGACATTAAAATTAACAGACAGAACTGTATTTTTTACCAATTCGCTTCCTGGCCGACCTTATATAGGCCTTGGGCCATGAAGTTGAGCAGCCTTTCTTATTGAACCATGGTAGAAGAATACAGGTAGATGCATCAACGATTGGAAAAATTGACATGTCAAAAACTTTTTAAATCTTTCTCCAAAAATTTGTAGATGTGTATATGTTTTCCTATATGACGCCAATCGAAGGTTGTTATGATCAGCGAACGAAAAGAAACGATTATTTAAACTTTTTTCAATCGTTTTGTACTCCAAACAAAACCACAAACATTTCAATGCTAGAAATACACAAACAATGCGATTGCCTTAATGTACTTCGGCAGTGAGTTGCCGTGCTGTATCGTTTGTGAGCGAATAGCTGTGAAACGTTTCAGAACGCTTGCTGTGCGAAATGATGGCTGTTACATATAAAGCTGTCATTCTAGGTATTGTTTTTTGTACCGTTTTCCATTGTATGTTTTTGATGTATAATGAATAAAAAGTCATGAATTTAACTTAATATTAGTTTTTTACATTGTTTGTGATGAGTTAATATACAGGGAAGCGTTTGCAAAGAGTATTGTTCTGTTTCGTTTCTCATGTTGCGTCATCAGCAGAGTACATTTCAGTTCTGTTTTTGTTTCCACTCATCTACACAAACAGTACAAAATAAAAAAAAACAAGTCCCGTTATCTTAATTTCGGTTTTATTTCGTACTTCGAGTAAATACAGAACGAAACGATTGCAAACGTTTCCAATAGTTTATTTTCGTTCGCTGGATATGATATGCATTTTTAACAATTTTTAAAAATTTGAATAATTTTTCATTCAAAAATTTAAATTCTTATGTTGATTTGACAGTTCATTTCCCTTGCAGCTGGCGTCGATGGTAATGTTGTTAAGGTGAAATTATATAAAATACTTTTTATACCCTTCACTATATGCAGTATATGGAGGGAATATTCGATATTCCATTTGTAACTCATCGAAATAATAATTTTAGACCCAACAAAGTATATATATTCTTGATCAGCGTAAAATTCTAAGACGATTTAGTGCTGTCCTTCCATTTGCCCGTCACGCTAAAGTCAAAACGAATTAAGATAGGAAGCTAAACTTTCGCACAGAACGAAGATGGCCTATATCGGTCCGAGATATAGAATGCCTCCCGTGTAACGGTACCCCCGATATTCGGTATTTCGATGATTTTAGACACATTTTTTAATGGAATTGTCTGAAATTCTACACAAGGAGTTGTATGTGAGTACTTTTTGAAAGAGAATTGTTTATAATAATGGGTACTACAAATTATGACGGAAAATTGTCTATGCAGGTCCACGTCTTAGTGTAGCTCCTGTTCAAGAGTACCTCCCTTTATTCGATATTTTGTGATATTAGCGACATTATTCACCGGATTTGTTTGAATTTCGTTATTGAAGTTTTGAATCGTTACTACAGCCTATGGCAGAAAATTACTTATCCAGCACCACGGTTTTTAATTGAGCGTTATTTTTCAACGAATTTTTTGTTTTGAAATTTTCAAATTCCTTCCGAATGGTGGAGGGTATGAAAAGCTCGGCCTGCTCGAACTTAGCTGCTGTTTTACTTGTTTGACTTGCTTGAGTCATCGGCTGGCTTGTTCGTAAAAGAACAAAGGAGTTTTGGGTCGACTCAGTTCGATTTTTGCCCTACGCTTCTTTGTACTCTCACATAAAAGGTGAGAATACATAAAATGCGTTTCGACTGACTTAAGTCATCGGATGGATGCTTTGGAAAATAACAAAAGAGCGTAGGGCCAAAATCTAACTAAGTCAACCTTACACTCTTTTGATCCCCCATAACGAAGCCAGCCGATGACTTAAGCCAGTCAAAAAGCGTTTCATGTAAAACAAAATCGGTTATAATATCGATAGGACCAAAATACCGAATATCGGGAGGTACCGTTATATGGGGGCTATACAAAGACGCGGACCTGCACTGAAAATCTTCTGTCTTAGACTGTAGTATCCATTACGAACTTCAAATATCAAATTTGAAACAATTCTGGCGAAAAATGTGCCTAAAATCATTAAAATACCCAATATCGGGAGGTACCGTTATGTGGGGGCTTTACGAAGAAGTGGACCTGCGCAGAAAATTTTCTGTCTTAGGCTGTAGTATCCATTACGAACTTGAAATACCAAATTTGAAACAATTCCGTTGAATGGGGGCTATACGAAGACGTGTACCTGCACAGACAATTTTCTGTCTTAGGCTGTAGTATCCATTACGAACTTCAAATACCAAATTTGAAACTATTCCGGTGAAAAATGCCAATACCAAAAGTCCTGCAGACATAACAGACATTTGAGCAAAATTTTATCAATCTACTTCAAATCGTTCGGAAGCTAGAGTGATTTCCACAGACGGACAGACGGATAGAGGGACAGACGGACTGACATTGATAAATCGACATAGAATTTTACGCTGATCAAGAATATATATACTTTGCGGGGGTCTAAAATGTGTATTTCGGGGTGTTACAAACGGAATGACAAACTTAATATACCCTCCATACTATGGTGGAGGGTATAACAAGGTTACTGCAAGTACTAGTGGTTTGTTGGTAGCAATAGTGGTGTCAGTTTTATTATCAATAAATATGAATTGTCAATAAAATTGAAAAAAAAAACGGATGAAGCCATGGTACAATAAAAAGGTAAGGTAGAGCTACAAGCTGATTACAATTTTTTTCTAAGTGTGCCCGACTTCTCCAAATTTTATGTATTGAAAGATTAAACAATTTGGATCATATTTTTGAGAGAAAATCCAGACATTTCATTCATTTTTCGCGCTATTTAACTCATTTTCAAAATGAGGAAAAAATATGAAAACAACTTGTATATAAGTTTGAATGAGTCTGACAGAAAGAGGGAATAGCTTTAGGGGTGTATTTCTGTGGTTTTACGAAACTTTTCTACCTTCTTATTGTACCATGGATGAATCTAATGCCAGAGAAGTCTAGGAAAAGTTCAAATGGTTCATTAAGTTATTATAGATTGTCGCAATTGTCCACATATCGACTGCGAAGTGTGAACCTTCCAATGTAGCAGTTTTATAAATCTACAAAAATTATAGTAGTCATGCGTCGAGCATATTTCGTCTACATGTTCGATTGTAAAATGCCACGCGTTTCTCTTGAAAATGAATCCGAAGAACCGACTACCGGTAACTCAGGGCAAAACCAGTAAAGAAAGTCTTAAAATCGAGCGGGCCGGCTTTATGATAAACAACATCACTTTGCATATTTAGTAGAGCTTCACATAACACATAAAGGTTTTAATGGGAATTTGTGAGAATTAAATCATACCAACTATGATTATATTTATAATTTAAAGTCCAAAGGAACTAATATATGAGAGGAATGTCCTCCTCTCAATCGATTTCTACTAAATTTGAATTTGAGCCATTTAGTTTGGGCTTGTATTACCCATTTAACAATTAGCTTGAAATCGGATATGTGGACAGACATGCATAAATCGACTCCGGATTCGATTCTATGCAGATCATCAAAAGGAACTACGGGAACAAGTTTTGGTGTAGGGTATAAAAACTCCCATACACAATACACAAATATATTTCTACTTGCTGACCCTTCAGATGCTGTCTTGTAATTTCACGTTAAACTTTTCACGGAAGTATTTGTCCCTACTAATTGATATGTTACATATCGTTTTTTCAACATATTGGAGTTTTGGTGGTCATAGAAACACAGAAAGAGACGTACGGCACACTTGCAGCAGCTGTATACAGCAAGCAAAAACTATCCGCAGTATTACTAAGAAGACTCAACAAAGCGATAGAAATCATCGAGTTTGATATCGTTTTCTCACCCCGGAAGGAGCATCCTTCGAGAAGAAATGAACCAAATTTGGTATTTAAAGTTCGTAATGGATACTACAGGTGCAGGTCCACGTCTTCGTATAGCCCCCATATAACGATATTCGGTATTTTGGTGATTTAAGCTACATTATCCTTCGATTTTTGTTAGTTTCACATTTGAATATTGTAATGGCTTATGACAAAATTTCCATGTTGTCGTATAGACTCTAAAATAACAGCTTCAATCGGTATTTTTAAGATTTTTAACAGAGTCTTATATTCCTCAGATATAATAATGTCTTATTTATGTTCAACTAGCTGGCCCGGTCCGCGTTTCCGGCCCGTAGTTTTTGTCTATTATGCATATTTGTCAAATCATAATCATTCACAGATATGACTGATATAAGTGTTCACGTACTGGTCGATTAAAAGTGTTTTAAAATACCTGTACCCATATTTAAGCCGTGGGCTTCAATATTTACACCGTGGGCTTCAAATGCGTGGATGTGCTATACAAATCTATTAAAAAGTATATATAAATGTTATCCCCATGTAATAGTATGGTAAAAATCGTAGCAAAATTTTCCATTCAAATGAGCAGTAATTTGGAATTCACTGTATTTTGTACACCTCATAATTGAGGGCTGAATGATTTAAGAATAGCCAAAGTTAATTACTTTTTTAAACCCATTAGCACCTCAGATTGTGCATTAGAGTCCTCATAAGTCCCCCTAATCATGTTGGTCTTTTTGTTGGCCAAAAGGTGGACTTGAGGGGGTATTATTACATGGAAAATTCTAAAATTTGTAGATATGTTAAAATTTTTGTGTAAGATATTCACCCCCCCCCCCCCCCCCCCAAATACACATTTTTAGCCATATTCTTTGAAATATGATAAAATCAGAAGGTACCTTTATATGGGAACTACCCCGAAACATCGACCTACATTGAAAACTTTCTCTACCCCTTATAATCCAAGATGACAAATAAAGGCCAAATCAAAAATATAGCAGAACAACATGGCATGTCAAACTAAAAAAAATTAAATAGCTAAAAATAGTTTTATCCACCTCATAATTGAGGGCAGAATGATTTCAGAATAGTCAAATACGATTACTATTTTACACCCGTTACCGTAAGATGGGAATTAATTTTATTTAAAAAAAACTTTTTTAAATTTGTAAATTCCAAAAGGAAGGCACAAAAATTTCCCAGTAGTATGAAACTTGGCAGTAGTGAATCTTCTGACAACTTAGTGATTCCTAATTTATTTGCTGAGTTTTTTCAATCTTCTTATACCCAGAATATTTTTAATAGTTCTTTCAGCTATAATATTGAGAAATTAAATCATTTTCCCCGTATTATCCTGACAGATGACGAAGTTTTCTATGGGTTAAGACCACTACGCTCCTCATTCTATCCAGGTCCTGACGGCGTTCCAACGTACATTTTAAAATCTTGCGCTAGTGAAATTTCTGTACCTCTCACTAAAATTTTTAATTTTTCCCTATACAAAGGATATTTCCCATGCTTTTGGCGATCGAGCTTTGTTATTCCCCCTAAATCAGGAAATAGGAGTGTCATAAATAATTATAGGTGTATCGCTAAATTAAGCGCCATTCCTAAACTCTTCGAACTTTTGGTAACGCGAAGAATATTACAATACACAAAAAGCATAATTTCACCTTGTCAACACGGTTTCATGAAAGGTAGATCTACAATTACTAATCTATTAGCATTTGTTTGTCAAGTTCAAAAAGGTTTTATGAATAAGCAACGTTATTTACACTGATTTTAGCAAAGTTTTTGATACGGTAGTTCATAAGCTCTTGCTTCAAAAACTAGACTTAATGGGTTTCCCAACATCACTTTTAAACTGGATATCCTCCTACTTACATAATCGTACACAAAAAGTTATTTTTAATGATGTCTCTTCGAAGAATATTATTGTTTCATCAGGTTACCCCAGGGAAGTCACTTGGGCCCATTACTGTTTGTTCTTTACCTAAATGACCTTCCAAACGTAGTTCGTTTTTCCAAAATTTTAATGTAAGCTGATGATGTGAAGCTTTTTCTTCACACAAATCCACTTAGCGATCAAATCTCTTTACAATATGATTTATACTCACTCGTAAACTGGTGTAGTGCAAATGGTATGACCCTTAATCTAAAAAAATGCAAAAAGTTGTCTTTCTTCCGATCCCAACCGATAGTAGGTCCATGCTTTGAAATTAGCCCCATTAGGCTTTTTCGGTCATTTTTGTTTGTTTAAAGGTGTTCGCATCTTCCAGCTGAACCACGATATCGGCCCTGGAATTGAAATATCATAGATATCAGTAAACATCGTATTTCGCACTTATTTTATATTTTTGGTGGAAAAAAAAATTGTATATAGTGAAATTTTGTTCTTTATTTTGTTCGCAAAAAATTCACTGAAATCAATATGATAATACAAATTGAAAAAAATTGACAAAAGAAGAATAAAAAATTGACAAAATCTTCAACTTGTTTTCTGATTTTTTACAGCAAATGTTTAAAGATCCTTATAGTACGTTTAAATATATGAGGGTTAACCCACTGGATTTGGATTTAAATTGTCATATCCATTACTTTTACTTCAAATAAATCCTCTCAAAGAAGGTTAACCCTACAAAAAGTTCTAACGTAAACATGGCATTACAAAGTTTGTCAATAGAATGCACTATTATTTTAAAATTCAATTCCATTGAATTTTTTTTTCGATTTTTTCCCGATTTGAGAATTTTTGCAATGAGATCTATATTTTATGATTTTTTAGCGATTTTGAAAAAGTAATTATCTTTTAACTTTGATGTGACCGCGTTAAATTATTTCGATATCATCTATTCCGCTTCGCCACCACATAATTCGGTACTACACTTCCATGTAACCCGCCATCAATTTCAGTTCTCAAGAAATCAAGTCAATTAAATAAATTGGTATTAATATTCGAATTCAAAAATAAAATAAAAAAACACAACAAATGTACATAGAAAAAAGTAAGTCAAAATGAAAAAAAATCATGCAAAATAAAACATTACTATTGTACATTTCAAAAGTCAAAATGAAAATGTTAATATATCACGTTTTTACGCGATTTTTTGGATATTATCCTTTTCGGACAGGTGACAATCCCGAATTTGTATGAATCGTTGAAATCAGGCCAGTTATAGCGTAGTAACTAACACAACTTTCTTTTATATATATAGATTAGTAACTAACTGCAAACTATCGCTGTTTTGTCCGGTAAAAGTCACAAGAACGTGTCTGCACACGCGACACCTTATCTTATATTCATTGGCGCCACTACGCAGTAAAAATCGTAATCAAACAATGCGTTAAAATCAACAATTTGTGCACTCATGCTTGCGTGTTGTTATAGGTTTTCGGGATGCCGAGTTAGTAAATATTTTTAGTACCGTTTGTTTTTATACCCTCCACTATAGTATGGATGGTATATTAAGTTTGTCATTCCGTTTGTAACACCTCGAAATATACAATTTAGACCCCACAAAGTATATATATTCTTGATCAGCATAAAATTCTATGTCGATTTAGCGATGTCTGTCCGTCTGTCCGTCTGTGGAAATCACTCTAGCTTCCGAACGAATTGAAGTAGATTGATAAAATTTTACTCAAATATATATTATGTCTCCAGGACTTTCGATATTGAAAATAGGCCATGTAGGTCCAGGTTTTGGTATAGCCCCCATATAACGATACCTCCCGACATTCGGCATTTTGATGATTTCTGCGACAATATTCATCAGAATTGTTTCAAATTTGGTATTTGAAGTTCGAAATGGATGCTACAGCCTAAGACAGAAAATTGTCTGTACAGGTCCACGTCTTCGTATGGCCCCCATATAACGGTTCCTCCGGATATTCAGTTCTTTGTTGATTTTAGCGACATTATTCACCGGAATTCTTTTAAAGTTTTTTTTTTGAGATTTGAAATGAATACTACAGCCTACGACAGAAAATTGTCTGTTAAGGTTCTTGTCTTCGTATAGCCCCATATAACTGTACCTCCCGATATTCGGTACTTTGTTAATTTTAGCGACATTATTCACCGGAATTTTTTTCAAATTTTGTATTTAATGTTCATAGTGGATACTACAGCCTATGACAGATTATTGTCTGTGCAGGTCTACGTCTTCGTATAGCTCCCATATAACGGTACCTCCCCATATTCGGTATTTTAATGATTTTAGCTACATCATTCACCGATTTTTTTAAGTTTCGCATTGGAATATTGTAATGGCTTATGACAAAAGTTACCTATGCAGGTCCATGTCGTAGTATAGACTCTAATGTAACAGCTACATTCGGTATTTTTCAGATTTTACCAGAATTTTTAAAGGATTTTATTTTTTATTTTTACTACTTATGGATGCAATCAACCCAAAATACTTTGGTTTTCATGTTAAAAAAAGCTGTATGATGCTTTAATTTGTTACCAGTTAATAAACACCAAAAATCTTCGATATTATATAAAAACCGTTAAAAATTCAAATTTATTCAAAGTTTTGATATGTTATGTAGTATGTGCAATTTTTCCTTATAATTGTAGAAATGTACTTGAGCAAATAAAGAAAAATCGTTAAGTTCGGTTAAGTTAAATTACACATACCAGCGAGATCCAAGCGAATGTAGTTAAAACACAGCCGTTTGATGTGGCTTAAATCGTCAAAGTATTGTGGCTTAAATCGTCAAAGTACCGAAGGTGCCGTTATATGACGGCTAAAGGAAAAATATTTTCTGCCACAGGAGCTAGAGCTCATTACGAACTACAAATGACAATTTTAAGGCCACAAAGTGGAAATTTAACCAAAACCATGAAAATACCGAATATATAGAGATACTGTTATATGAAGGCTTCACTATAGCCAGAACGTTTACCTATACAGCCAATGTTTTGCTACCAGAAACCGTTACAAGCTCCTAATATCAAATATCAAATTTCTTGGAAAAATGTGGCTAAAATCATCAAAATACCCAATATCGGCAGCTACCGTTGTATGGGTCTATGCGAAAATATGGACCTATATATAATCTTTCGCCACTAGAGCTAGACAAATCCATAGAAAAATTTGGCTTAAACCATGAAAATACCACATATCGGGTGTTATCGTTATATGGGGGCAATACTAAAACGTAGACAGATGCATGTAATTTTAAATACCAACCATCCTAGACATAATATAAACTACTGTGCCAAATTTCAAACAGACCGGCAGTAAACGGTGATCGGTGATTAAATCGGCTTAGAATTTTATGCTGATCATGAATATATACTATATGGGAATACAACCAATTTTTAGAGGTAGAAAATACAGGTAGATGCATCAACCCTTGTCATTTGTCAAAAAAATTTAACACATTATTTACCGGGTTTATTTAAAAGTTCGACAGAAATTTGCCTGTGCAGGTCCACGTCTTCGTATAGCCCCCATATAACGGTACCTTCCGATATTCGGTATTTTGACGATTTTAGCGATGTTATGTACCGGAATTGTTTTGTATTTGAAGTTCGTTGTGAGTACTACAGCATATGACAAAATTTTTTATAGCAGGTCGACGTCTTCATATAGCCCCCATATAACGGTACCTCCTGATAGTCGGTATTTTGACGATTTCAGCAACATTATTCACATTATTCAGATCCTAATGGGTACTACAACATAAGACGGAAAATTGTCTGTGCAGGTCCACGTCTTCGTATGAGTCGACGTTATTCACCGTAATTGCAACAAATTTCGTATTTGAAGTTCGTAATGGGCACTACAGCCTATGACAAAAAATTTCGTATACAGGTCCACGTCTTCGTATAGACCCCATATAACGGTTTTCATTTAAGTGGTAGTTTTCGGATTTTTTTTTGAAATTTTTCAAAAAAAAAATCCTTCGAAATGGTGGAGGATATTAAAAGTTCGGCCCAGACGAACTTACCTACTTTTTTAATTGTTTTTTTTTTTTTTTTTCAAAAATACACTGATTTTTATATGTTTTCTTATACGATTATTGGAGTTTGTTATGATATGCATTTTTCAATGATTTTAATGAACTTGAACAGTTTTTCATTCAAAATTTTATATTTCAAAATTTTTTTGACAGTTCATCGCCCTTCAGCTGTGTCGATGCGACTACCTGCATTCTTCTGCCATGGGTGCTACAAACGGAATGACAAATTTAAAATACTCTTCATTTCATGGTGTCACATATTACTTTACATACTCTAAAAAATCATGTTTTTAAATTTACGTCATAAAACAAAATTGACAAAATTGCATAAGAAATGTTTTATTATGTTATTCCGAAATCGTCAAAAAATTACAGTAACCCACAAAGAAAACCAGAAGAGATAGAATTTCTTAAAATCAGCGAAATTCCTATAAAAATGTGAGGTTTGTTAAATTATAACACAATGTTAGGTCATGATATGGTGACATAAAATATTTTACCACTACTAAAGATGCCGTCTACAATAAATAATTATTATCCCTGCACCTGTACTTTTTCGTTAGTTAAGTTTTGTGTTGCTCTCTTTTATAGTTATACCCTACAACACTATGTGTTGGGGGTATTGATTGATTTGATTGGGCCAAAAATTATGTAACACCTCGAAATATTGATTTCCCACATAGGAAAGTATATATGGATCTTCCTATCTCGCCGAGTTGGGTCGATCTAGCTATGTATGTCTGTCTGTCCGTCCGTCCATGTTAATTTGTAATCACTCTACAGGTCGCAATTATGGCCCGATCTTCACGAAATTTAGAATGGAGGTGGGGCTAGGGTCAGAATGGAGATGATTGCATAATATTTAGGGGTCGAAATGGACCAAAAACTGAAAAAATGTCGGATTTTGCAGTAGCTATACAGGTCGCAATTATAGACCAATCGACGCGGAACTTCGCATGTAGCTAGAGTTTAGGGCGGGGAAGAAGCCTACCAATTTGGGTGGTCATCGGATAATATTTAGCGGGTAAAATAGACCATATCTTTTGTGTTGAAAAAATTCAAATTTTTTCATTAAACCGCGAATATTTTAAATCCCGGCGAAATCACCAAGCCATGGCAAGGTTACTTCTGATCTTTACATTGATGTTAACATTCAACAAAACGGATATATAGCAAAATATGTGCGATATATATGTTAATCAAAGAAGATATGCTTGAAAAATCTCTAATATGTTGAGAACGGCTGAACTGATTTCGACAGTTCTCATTAATTCAGAATGGCCTCTTGGCAGGAAAGAAAAAACGTCTAAAAAAATCGCATAAAAATATCTCTCTAAAGATGAAAATATGGATTTTGTAAAATTTTCTCATATTTTTTCAATTTTGTCATATTTTTGGCATATTTTCATTTTGAATTAAACATTTGGTAATATTTCTACAGCTAACAAAACTAAGTAGTTAGGATATCAGGATATCATATACAGATCGCATTTATGGCCCGATCCTTACGAAATTTTGCATGGAGATAAGATGAGGGTCAGAATAGAAGCCTACTCTTTTTGGAGATGATCGCCATATATTTAGGGGTTGAAATGGACCAAAAAACTGCAAAATTGTCTGCAGGTCGTAATTATCGCCCGATCCTCACGCACATTTGAATGGGAGTTACCGGACATTACAAAAGCCCAGCAGTTTTGGATGGCCATCCAAAAATATTCAATGTGTGAAATAGTTTGCCAACTTTTGTAGACAAAATACGAAAATGTCCATTCCAGTGACTTTTTGGAGAATTCACAAATACAGGAAAGACGCACTTCTGACTATTTCGTTAACGCTCATTTCGTTCAGTCAAAAACCAATAATAAATATTAATCTTTTGCCACTTCTGAGAGATTAAAGGTCTTTGGGAAATATTGGTTCCAGATCTAGGAAGACCATTTACGTGCAACATCTACCAATAAATTGGAAATGAGCAAATTAGTTAAAGTTGCTATTATTCCAAAATTAGAGAACGAAACCTGATGGTGTTCTTTTATTATTTGTCACAAAATCTTGCGGAATACTTTGAAGTATCTGGCCTATATAAACTGTATCGTTTATTATAGTGTTGTAGGGTATTCGACGGTCGGCCCCGCTCGACTGTAGCCTTTGCCTACTTGTTTTAATATAACTTTTATCGACAACGTCCCGGTGTCGAGGTGAAATTATTTTTTTCGTTTTGACAACACATTTTGACAATGAAAGTAGGTATTTTTTGTAAATTCGCCTTCTAGTCGATTTACAATTCGGCAATGAGTACGGGGTATTATTGAAAAAAACAAGTAAGTTCGGTCGGGGTGATCTTTGAATACCATCCACCATTTGGAACGTTTTTCGCAATTTTCAAAAAAATAAAATCCGTTTAAAATTCTGTTAAAATCTTTAAAATACCGAATGTAGCTGTTATATTAGGGTCTATACGTCGACGTGGACCTGCATGACAACTTTTGTCATAAGCCATTACAATATTCAAATTCGAAACTTGAATAAAAAATTCGGTGAATAATGTAGCTAAAATCATAAAAATGCCGAATATCGGGACGTACCGTTATATGGGCGATATAAAGGGTATTTTTTAAGCTAGATAGAACTTTAAATTGTAAAAAGTAACACAAAAAATAAAATGTTGATAAAACTTTTTTTATTTGTTTCAGTATACTTTGACAAATCATCATGAAGAGACTCACGCTTAAACAAAACGCTTGAAAATCAGGCTCTAGAGCAGTTGGCAAATGATCCGTTGTTTTATCGCAAAATTGTGTTCAGCAATGAGGCGCATTTTTGGTTTAACGGGTTTGTTAATAAGCAAAATTGCCGCATATGGAGTGAGACCAATCCACAAGACATCCTACAGACTCCATTACATCTAGAAAAATGCACCGTATGTGCGGTTTTCACGCTGGTGGCATCATCGGACCTTATTTTTTCAAAAATGAGGCCGGATCTCGCGTTACGGTCAATGGAGATAGTTACCGCACCATGATCAATGAATTTGATTAAAAATATGGATGACATTGATCCGGAGGAGATGTGGTTTCAAAAGGATGGCGCTACGTGCCATACGGCGAACGCAACCATCGACTTATTGAAATAAAAATTTGGCGATAAGTTGATTTCGAGAAGTGGACCTGTCAATTGGCCTTCAAGGTCGTGCGATTTGACACCTCTCGATTATTTCCTGTGGGGCTACGTGAAGTCACTGATTTATGCTGATAAACCAGCAACAATTGACGCCTTGGAGGCCAGCATTGTTCGTGTTATTCGTGAAATACGGCCAGCAGTGCTCGAAAAAGTGGCCAAAAAGTGGACGTCCAGAATTTTTACAATTTTATGTTTTATCGGACTTAAAAAAAACACCCTTTACGAAAACGTAGACCTGCATCGACCATTTTCTGTCTTAGGCTGTAGTATTCATTACTTCAAACTCCAAATTTGAAACAATTCCGGTGAATAATGTCGCTAAAATCATCAAAATACCGAATATCGGGGGGTACCGTTATATGGGGGCTATACGTGGATCTGCTCAGACAATTTTCTGTCATAGGCTGTAGTATACATTACGAACTTCAAATACCAAATTTGAAACAATTCCGGTGAATAATGTCGCTTAAATCACAAAAATACCGAAAAAAGGGAGATACCATTATATGGGGACTATAACAACACGTGGACCTACATCACCCATTTTCAATAACAAATGTCCTGCAGACATAATACACATTTGAGTACAATTTTATCAACCTAATTCATTTCGTTCGGAAGCTAAATCGACATAGAATTTTATGCTGTTCAAGAATATATGTACTTTGTGGGTTCTAAAATGTATATTTCGAGGTGTTACAAACGGAATGACAAACTATGGTGGAGGGTATAAAAAAATTAAATCTGTAATATAGAGTAATGAGGGAGCAATGGAGGAATACTTCAGCAACGAAAAAAACAAGTTAAACAACAGTAAGTTCGGCCGGGCCGAACTTTGAATACCCTCCACCATTTGGAACGAATTTGGAAATTTTCAAAGAATAAAATCCGTCACAGACTGTAGTTCCCATTACGAACCCTAAATACGTAATTTGAGTAGTTACTCCGGTGAATAATTACGCTAAAATCATCAAAATACCGAATATAGGGAGGTACCGTTATATGGGGGCTATACGAAGACGTGGACCTGCATAAACTATTTTCTGTCTTAGGCTGTAGTATTCATTTCAAGTACCAAATTTGAAACAATTCCGGTGAATAATGTCGCTAAAATCATCAAAATACCGAATATCGGGAGGTACCGTTAAATGGGGGCTATATGAAAACTATTTACGTACTTAACCAGCCTACTGGCAAAATAAACATGTGTGCAAAATTTAGCCTTCTATCTCAATTCGTTCGAAAGAAAGCGTGATTACAACAGACAGACGGACATCGCTAAATCGACTTTTAACGAATTTTACGTAGATCAAGAATATATATACTTTTTGGGTCTGACATGAGTATTTCGAGTTATTACAAACGGAATGACAAAGTTAATATACCCTCCATAGTATGGTGGAGGATATAATAATATTAAACTTATTCTTTTGAAAATGTATTGTTTTCTTTACGTAACAGCGTATCTCCTAATAATCACGGAAGTCACTTCCTCGACAGTTATTGGAAGTGAATAATAACAAAATAAAATGCAACCAAAACAATAAAAAATAATTATTTTTTATTGTTTTTGTTACTTTTTCCAATTTACACTTGCATAGAACTTATACTAATTAGCTGAAATAATTATACATTACTTTTTTGTTTTAAAAATGTAATGTTTGGCTTGGGAATCGAACTGGGTGTTCAGAGGGCAATGTGAGCAGATAGAATAAAGTTTTATTTTTGTTCAATTCGTAAATAATTGTAATATATCGCGTTTTTATCCGGTGAAAGTCACGAAAAAGTGTCAGGACGCGCGACTCTTTCTTTTATGCTCCTTGGCGTATCTCTAGTAATTCTTCGACGATATAAAGTACACAACAATAGTTTTGTTAAAGTAAAGTCATAGAAGATGGGGTGAGAAACTCACTTCCAAATGTTTGCACTTCCAAATATGGTTGTTGTTGAATTGTATTTGTTGTAGTTTTGCTTCTACATTATAATAATTATACAAAGGTATGTAGGTTCCGCACCGGATTCAAAATAATCGGGCCATGAGAAATTATAGATGTACAGTACAATCAATTATAGGTAGCAGACAAAAGTATGTATTATACTTTTCTAATACGATTTGCACAGCATGTTCTCTTGGGGGATTAAAAAAATATAGTCGAATAGAGAGTATTAAAATTTACTCTTTACAAATAAAGCGATCTGATCAAAATTTTCTAGTGTATTTGTGTAAATATATACACATGCGTATGTACCCAGCAAGCATTTGGAAGTGTGTGACTCACTTCCATTTTAAGATGCCACTTCTGCGACGCTTCTAATCCTATTAAATGCGATAGTATGTATATTTACAATAACAAAACTACTGTTGTCTATTCTATCGTTACGTAGTTACTACGTAGTGGCGCAAGAAAGTTAAAATAAGGTATCTCGTGTGCAGACACTATGTAGTGACTGCCATCGGATAAAACAGTGATAGTTTGCAATCATTCACGAATTGAACATAAATAAGACTTTATTCTATCTGAGGAATATAAGACACTGTGGCGCAGTGGTAAGCATGCCAGCTTTGCTCTCTGAACACCTCGGTTCGATTCACAATCCAGACATCACATTTTTAAAACGAAAAAAAAAATGTTTGAATAATTCATCTAATAAGTAAGAGTTCTATGTAAATTAACATTGGAAAAAGAGACAATAACAATAACAATAAAAAAATAATAAATGCTTAAGTCTGGAGTAATTTTTTTTTTGTTTTTTCACTTCCAATAACTATCGAGGAAGTGACTTCCACGATTTTTAGAAAACTATCGCGGGCGTGGTTCATCTCTTCCCGAAGGATGATCCTTCCGGGGTGAGAAAGCGATATCAGACGCGATGATTTCAATCGCTTAGGCGTGACTTCTAAGTGATTTGGGGGATAGATTTTTCTTGCTGGGTAAAGACAAATAATTGTACTTCTACCACATGAAATTTTTACTAATAGTATCCCTGCAAGCAATAAATATACCGAAAATCACATAGAAGTCACATCTAAGCGATAGAAATCATCGCGGTTGATATCGCTTTCTCACCGAGGAAGTTGCATCCTTCGGCAAGAAATGAACCACACCGCGATAGTTTTAAGCGTTACATATTATCTCGTACAAGCATTTGAAAGTGAGTCACTCAATCCTTTTTCAAAATGTCACTTCTGCGATGCTTCTAATCCTAATAAATGCGATATAATGTGTATTTGTGTCTACTTTCTATCGTCACGGAGTTAGTGTGGCGCGAAGAAAGATAAAATAAGATGTCGCGTGTCCAGACACAACAAACAAAATCGGTTAAAATATAGATATAGCTGTATACATATGTTTCATCATATTTGATATTTAAGTCGCCCTAATACCGTTTTAAACCCGCAATACGCAATTAATAAATTGCTAATGTATTGTATTGTAAAATTTTTTTGACGATTTTCTCTTATTAAAATATGGAAAAGTTGCAACTTGTTGTATTTGTTATTAAAATTTTTAAAATTACAGGATTCTAGATTAAGTGATGTATTTTTCAAATTTAATGAACCTGCCTTACCTTAAAAAGTTTCGAGGTATTTTTGGCGGGTTTAAAAAATGTCAGCCGAATTTACTGTCAATCAACAGTTCCTCTTCCAAGAGGCCAGAAAACCTCCATGCAAAGAACTGTCCATATATAGATACAAATTGTGGTATAGGTCCAGTACAACGGTAACTCCCGCTATTCAATATTTAGATGATTTAAGCCACATTTCCAACGGAATTTTCTCAAAGTTGGCATTTGAAGTTCGTAATCGTAAAAGCAGTTATTCATTGTATAAGAAGTTATTCATTTTCATATAGCCTCTATGTAACGCTTTTTTAATAATTTTAGTATGTAATGGGTACTAATCCCTCTGGCAAACTGCAAATACTGAATTTCAAATTATTGCAACAAAATTGTGGCTACGATTATAAAAAAAAAATTATTAGGCGTGCCGTTATATGGAGGCTATACAAATCCCTTTGACATACAATTATATATAAAGGCCAATGTATTGGTGTAAATCCACCTGATGAATCGAAGAATCAAGAAACAAAATATTGACACCATATTTAATTCTAACATATTTACTTACTTTTTCCATATTTATATCCAGAATTTTTAAGGCTTAGAAGTTTCCCAAAATTTTGAAATTTAATTTAATTTTATGGCATAAGTCATTACATTAATTAATAATGTAAGCGAAAGCATAACTAGTGTAGAGAGATGAAAATGTTTATAAGTGCGGGGTAAAGTACTGACAATGAAAGTCTTGATTGGAATTTCAGACAATTCCATTGAAAAATGTGGATAAATTCATCAAAATACCGAAAATGGGGGGTATCGTTATATGGGGCTATACGATATCGTGGACCTATATAGACAATTCTCTTTCAAGTGCTCACAAAGAACCCCTTATGAAGTATTTCAGACAATTTCCTTAAAAAATTTGGATAAAATCGTCAAAATACCGAATATCAGAGGGTACCGTTATATGGGAGCTATACCATATCGTGAACCGATATAGCCCATCTTCGAACTTGACCTGCCTGCAGACAAAAGACAGATCTGTGCAAAATTTTAGCTTCCTATCTTAATTCGTTTTGACTGTAGCGTGATTACAACAGACGGACGGACGGACAGGGCTAAATTGTCTTAGAATTTTACGCTGATCAAAAATATATTATTATTTCGATGAGTTACAAACGGAATGACGAACTTACTATGCATGGTGGAGGTTATAAAAATATTTTTACATATTGACGGATTTTGTACAGTAAATTTGAGCAACCGAATTTAATAATAAACAAGCTTTAGTTACACGACTAATATCTTTGGACCCAGAAAAGTTATTGGCACAAATTATAGCCCAAATTAATCCTTTCTCGACTTTTTGGGTGTTTTATAAAAATCGACGTCCAAAAAAATCGGTAAGTTGACTGTAACTTCCGAACCACTTTAAATATCACCACTTGTACCCGGTTTTTTACCCTCCACCATACATAGTATATAATTTCGTCATTCCGTTTGTAACTCATCGAAATAATCGTTTTAGACCCAACTAAGTATATATATTTCGATCAGGGTAAAATTCTGAGACGATTTAGCCCTATCCGTCTGTTGTAATCACGCTAGAGTAAAAACGAATTAAGATAAGAAGTTAAAATTTTGCATAGATTTGTCTTTTGTCTGCAGGCAGGTCAAGTTCGAAGATGGGCTATATCGGTCCACGATATCATATAATCCCCATATAACGGTACCCCCCGATATTCAGTATTTTGAAGATTTTAGCCACCGTTGAAAAATGTGGCTAAAATCATTAAAATACCGAATATCAGGGGGTAGCATTATATGGGAGCTATACGATATCGTGAACCTATATAGACAATTCTCTTCCCGGGGCTAAAGTGCTCACAAGTAACTCCTTGTGTAGAATTTCAGACAATTCCGTTGAAAAATGTGGCTAAAATCACCAAAATACCGAATATCGTTGGGCACCGTTATATGGGGACTTTACCCCCAGACATAGATTTGTCTATATAGGTCCACAATATCGTATATCCCCCCAATATATCGCCACTTTCCGATATTCGGCATTTTTAAGATTTTAAAAGAATTTTTAATGGATTTTAGTTTTTTGAAAATTTCCTAATTCGTTCAAAATTGTGTAAAACTTCGTCCCGGTCGAACTAACTGCTTTTTTACTTGTTTCCGTGTGATGGCCCCGGATCCGCACCAAAGAAAAATTTAGTTTCCCTGCATCAGGGTAAAAATACCTACCTCTGTAAAAATTGAAGGGTTTTTACTAAATTAGAGCTGGTTCGACTATTCTTGTTCTCCGGGCGTCGGGATGTTCTAGATCTGTTGACTATGGATAGTCCACTATGGAACAAACGGGCGTGTTTAATTTGCCTGTTGAAGAAGTGTATTTATTTCGGGTGAATTTAATACGAAATTTTGTCTCGATTTTAACGCGAAACTTAAATTTTCAGACTCTGTCTGGTGTATTAAGTTAATCGTGGGGAATGCCTTGGGGTATTTCTTTGGTGTCTCACCATATACAGGCATTCTGTGCGCGTTAGTGTGAGAATCGATGTCACGTGACCACCCAGTGCATTTTCTTACTTTGGAAATTTATTGGTGCTAGATTGTTGGATTTCCTGGGCTGGAGCTCTCAGGCCATTGGATTGATCTATCCTGAGTATGTGAGGTTCAAGTGCAACTTTGTTCCCTTTTCCTTTGCCGTTGAGTAGTTTCTTTTTATTGTTGTGACTTGGATTGGATTTGGACGACGAGATAGACCTTGGTAAGATCAGAAGTTTCGGACAGTATCTGCGCAATTAGAAGCAGAATGTCGCCTGCTATGGACGGATGTATAAATCCATCTAGAAGGTTATACCCGAATATATCGCGAACCAAACAGTGATATGTCAGGCAGGGAGGTGTTAATTGTGTCTAAACTTAAGAAGTGCTACTTCGCCATCAATTTGGTTTTACCAAAGGTAGAGATACTGTGGACGCGTTAATGGCCGGGCAGGATAGTCTGAGCGGGTCCATTGGATTTCCTTTTATGGGATTGCGTGCTCACGAGGTTGTTAGCGATCGATCGCCAGGAGATTGGTTTTTGGTCAAGCTATTTTCGGGAGCGAAATGGTTGTGTCGTGAGATCCAGTGCTTGGGACAGGAATGACTGTGGCTCATACATTTAAAACCTGATGAGAGATTATCCGCTTCAGAGCTCCCGGCGTTCTTAATTGTGTGCTTACGCCGATGGCCTGCTCATTATGGTTGAAGGAAAGACTCACTGGGGACTCAGTCAATACGTATATATACGCATCGTTGGTCACCGTTGAAAGGCTGACCTAACGTGAGTAGGGTAAGTGCATGGGTATAATATGATGGATATGCTTAATTTCTTGGTGTACTTTTATCATGTTAAGGGCAAGCTAAACAGAGTGGTGGGAATGGTCAGGCGTGTTTTGCGGAATGGTTGGGGCTTAAGCAGGAGTTTTGCGCGTGCAATGTATGGTGGTGTTGGGTCGGAAAAAGCCTATGCTAGGGTCTTGGTCAGTGTCCACTGAAATTAATAATAGGGCTTCCCTGTATAAGCGGAAAATCATTTTGCATCGGGCTGAGGATGAAGACTGGCTCAGCATTTCGGATCTTGTAGATGGGGATATTAGGAGGATTGGGATCAAATCGGAGTAGGATTGGGTGCAAATCGGGGGAGAGTGTGTTGCTCAAATGTGGAGTTGCATTATTAACGGGGTGCCTGTGAAAGGCAGAAGTTTAGATATGCTCCGCTCCTAAACAAGGAAGTGACCACGTCCAAATGAGTGCGAGCGAAATGGTACTAACCTTACTTAGTTGGTGAGTGATTACATAGACAAATAAATATAAATTTACTAGCTGGCCCGGTCCGCGTTGCCGGCCCATACTTTTAGTCTTTAAAGCATAATAAATCACAGATCTGACTTATGTAGGCGGCACAATTTTGATTATAAGTAATGACGCCATTATAATTACTCCAATTTTGATTATAAGTAATGACTTGATTATGAGTAATGACTCCATGACTAAATATAAATTAATATTCATGGCAAAAATTATAATTACCGTCGGTTTTAGCTAAAGGCTTTAATTTGAGTGTTAAATACCTATATGATAAAGAACCTATAATAGCCCCATGTGAAAATTCAGCTCAATTTTTGATATTGTAAAAAGCATTCAAATGAGCTATAATTTGAAATTTGTATTTCCAACGTTTAAAATCCCGTACTGCGTGGTATTCAGTTTTGTCCACCTCATACTTGAAGGCAGAATGTAGTCAGAATAGCCAAAAAAATTACTCTTTTGCTCCGATTACCGTAAGATGGACATTAATTGTTTGTCATTTAAATTTTGCGGTGGAGATCCAATAAAGTTCCTTTATAATTTCGTATTTTGTTTTCATGTTTCTGCCACAATTTCCGACTGAATGAGTCCCAGATTGACATTTCGGAGTTTATTTCATATAGACGTACATCCCAAATCTACGTTCCCAACCAATATTCTCTTGGGGGTTACAAATTCAATAGAATACCAAATTTTCTTTTCTGACCACACATTGGCTGGGAAAGTGGACTTGGGGGTATACTAATAAAATAAAATAAATTGTGAAAACATGAACAAATTACAAATATAAGAAAGTAGCACGGGACCGAATATTTGTTGAATCTTCATTGAATTAAACTATGATGAAAAATATGTACTTTATGGGGTCTCTAACTTACAATTTAAATGGCAAATAAAGTTAATTCCCTCTTACGGTAATGGGTGTAAAATCTATATATATAAAAATCAATTGTTGTTTGTTGGTAACGGAATCAGTTGAAAACGGCTGGACCGATTTGCATAATTTTTTGTACAAACGTTTGTCATACCCCGAGTTAGGTTTTTAAAGAAAAAAATATTGACCACACCTCCTTTTACGCCCACTATTTCGATTTATCTAAAATCTTTATATTTGCCAAAATAGTGAAGATATCGGTTTCAGAATTATTACACGAGATGCTGTTGGCTTTCCATCCAACCCTAAGTACTTATTTAGGGGCTGAGGAACGCGCCTACTTTTAAATCTATCTCTCTATATGTAAAAGAAAGTTGTGTTAGTTACTACTCTTATAACATAAAGACCGCCTGTCTGATTTTAACGATTAAGACAAATTCGGAATTGCCTCTTGGCAGAAAAGAATAAAATCCAAAAAAAAAAATCGCGTAAAAATGTGAAATTTGAACATTTTCATTTCGACTTTTAAAATGTACAATAGTAATGTTTTATATTGCATATTTTTTCCATTTTGACTTACTATTTTCGAATGTACATTTGTAGTGTTTTTTTTTTAATTCTAATATGATGTGTAGGTTTTTTTGGGTAGTATAAAGCCACAACGGATAAAACTGTTATTTATAGATTTTATGTATTTATTCGTAATACCGAATAAATACATAAAATCTATAAATAACAATTTTATTCGTTGTCGCTTTATATGAAAATTCTAAAATCGAGAAAAATCGACAATTTTTCAATGGAATCTAATTTTAAAATAATAGTACATTCTACCGACAAATTTCGTAAGGACCTTTAAACATTTGCCGCAAAAAAAATCAGCGAACCAGTTGAAGATTCTTTTTCTTTTTTCTATATTGAAGTGTACATTTTTTTATTGGTTTGAATTCTGAATGAATAGTATTAAAAATGAAATGAGGGCGCAATACGATGATAAATGCTTTCTACTCCAGGACCTACATCGTGCTTCAGCTGGAGGATGCGAACACATTTAAACAAACAAAAATGACCAAAGAAGCGTTATGGGGCTAATTTCAAAAAGTGGACCTACTTCTTTCAATAAATTGTCAAATGAGAACACAAAATGCAAAATACATTGGGACTGCAATCAGTCAAACGCCGACTATAAAGAACGCAAAATAGAAATTCTACCTAAACATTCAAGATACCTTTAATCGCTTTGCCAGGTCATGATATGGATCATAACCTCTGATAACGGAACAACCCGATTTCAAGTATATTCTACATTTTAACCATATTTTTCGTACTAATTTTAGCTTATGTTGATAATTTAAGAAGAAACCATCTTTGCAAAAAATTATCACGTTTTGGTATCATCATCATATGATTTAAGGTATTTTCGTGGTCTTGCTCACTTATTTGACATCTTTGTTTCTAAGGGGGAAGAAAACCTCTTCTTATAAATTTTTATTTTTCGGAAAAGCGCGCATCTTAGTCTTGAGGCTACCTGGGGTAAAAAACCCTGGAGTGGAAAATCATCTTACAGATAATTATCCTCATATGAATTTATTTAAGTATAGTCCCCACATTAGTATACCCCCAAGTCCACTTTCCCAGCCAATGTGTGGTCAGAAAAGAAAATTTGGTATTCTATTGAATTTGTAACCCCCAAGAGAATATTGGTTGGGAACGTAGATTTGGGATGTACGTCTATATGAAATAAACTCCGAAATGTTAATCTGGGACTCATTCAGTCGGAAATTGTGGCAGAAACATGAAAAAAAATACGAAATTATAAAGGAACTTTATTGGATCTCCACCGCAAAATTTAAATGACAAACAATTAATGTCCATCTTACGGTAATCGGAGCAAAAGAGTAATTTTTTTGGCTATTCTGACTACATTCTGCCTTCAAGTATGAGGTGGACAAAACTGAATACCACGCAGTACGGGATTTTAAACGTTGGAAATACAAATTTCAAATTATAGCTTATTTGAATGCTTTTTACAATATCAAAAATTGAGCTGAATTTTCACATGGGGCTATTATAGGTTCTTTATCATATAGGTATTTAACACTCAAATTAAAGCCTATAGCTAAAACCGACGGTAATTATAATTTTTGCCATGAATATTAATTTATATTTAGTCATGGAGTCATTACTCATAATCAAGTCATTACTTATAATCAAAATTGGAGAATTTATAATGGCGTCATTACTTATAATCAAAATTGTGCCGCCTACATAAGTCAGATCTGTGATTTATTATGCTTTAAAGACTAAAAGTATGGGCCGGCAACGCGGACCGGGCCAGCTAGTAAAATATAAAAAACACTACAAATGTACATTAGAAAAAAGTAAGTCAAAATGGAAAAAATAATGCAAAATAAAAGATTACTATTGTACATTTCAGAAGTTAAAATGAAAATGTTAACATTTCACATTTTTACGCGATTTTTTTGGATATTATCCTTTTCGGATAAGAGACAATTCCGAATTTGTATGAATCATTAAAATCAGTTCAGCGGTTCTTAAGTTATAAGCGTAGCAACTAAAACAACTTTCATTTATATATATAGATGTATAGATAGATTAAAAAGTATGCGTGGTCAGTTCCTCTGCCCCCAAACAAATACTTAGGGTTGGAGGGAAGGTCAAAAGTATCTCGTGTAATAATTTTTAAACCAATATCTTGTTTATTTGGGAAATATAAGGATTTTAGATAAATCGAAATAGTGGGCGTAAAAGGAGGCGTGGTCAATATTTTTTTCTTTAAAAACCTAACTCGGGGTATGACAAACGTTTGTACAAAAAATTATGCAAATCGGTCCAGCCGTTTTCAACTGATTCCGTTACCAACAAACAACAATTGATTTTTATATATATAGATTGTTTCAGGGGTTTGGGTGGGAATATTCAAGACACTCAATTATAAAATGTTAAAAATAACAAAAACCTTAGGATATTTGTCAGTTGAAAATTGTTCCATAATAAAAGAAATGTGAAAAGTACGTGATGACATCGAAAAATTCGGGAATAATTAAGTGAACTTCTTGAAAAACGATAAAATGTGTTTCGAAATCGAGTGGGTTGATCGCATAAATCAGCATGTTGACTATGCAAAATATGATGAGAGCCTCGGATAAAAAGACAAAACTAACTTTTCGTTGTTTGTATCTCCATTTTTCTATGGTGATTATTGATTTTGTTGCGATTTGTTGTTGTGAATTATCTGTAGAACGACATCTGGTTATGAATAACATACTTTGATTTCTGGACTGTGTCTCGGATATGCCTCCGAAGGCACAAAGGAAGAAGAAGGTGGGTGCGGGCACAGAATGTAATTCTGAAGTGTCGGACATGGAGGTTAAGGAAGTTGTTCGTTATGCTTCCTTCTACAGGGCGAAGGTTTCGTTACACCGAGAGCGAGCAGAGCTTGGGCGACAAAGGGAGGGGTCCAAGAGGAAGAAGCTTGGCTCCCCTTTGAGGAAGTCAGGTAAGACTGTAGTTAATAGTGTTTCTGCTAGTCGCGAACCAAACAGTGATATGTCAGGTAGGGATCGTTCTAAGGGAGGGCAGAGGCAGAGCCACTTGCGGGTGAAGACGTCGGCTCCAAAGATTTTCGGTGCTTGAGATGAATGGAGTGATGAACTCTCTTCTAGCCTTGTTGTGTGGAAGCCATCCCGCTGGCTAACAGGTACGAGGAGATGGGTGCGTAGAAAATGGCAGGCTGAAGAAGCTGCAGGGGTCTGACCGTGCGTAAACTTGTGGAGACTTGGTCAGTTGTGGTGAGGTCGAAGAAGAATAAATCCAGTAAGGAGGGAACTTTGAGCAAAGACCTAAAATGGCAAAGACTGGACAAAATGCATTATGGAAAAATAGTTAATATGAAAAATATGTAGACACAAAAGATATATGTTAGCATAAAAGACATAATTACAGAGCAGTTTTACGAAAAACATTTTCCGTAAACCAAAAATTTGGCCTCAAAATAATATTCCAATTAATGAAAAATTGCATTTGCTGTTAAAACAGTTTAACATTGAGGATAATGTTGCTATGATATGGTAATAATTGGTAAATACCCCTAGTGGGGCGGCAACGACCGCACACCGATTTTACTGGCATGTTGTTAATGACTGCAGAGAAACAGAACGTTTCAGTGGCTGGAAGATGACCAGGTTTGCAAATTAACGAGTGGAGTCAGTGACGAACTTATTGGTAAGAGCCGTAAGGTGAAATCAAGTGTGGTCAAACGTTGGACCCGTGAGCTAAGTCTGATGCGTAGGAGACTCCTTCGCCTAAGGAAGAGATTCCAAATGGCTGGACGAACCAATGCTGATGACTTGGTTCAACGTAAACCTAAGTTCCTTTTTTACTTTGGGTCATAAAATTACGAGCTGTCTAGGTGTGCTAAGATCATATGGTAGACGCTCACTCAAAATACATACACATTTACTTCGAAGATGTCAAGAAAGAATAGGAATAAACGTCCACTTTTGGTTTTTATTGATATTAGTCCTACTATTATTTTCTATTTTGGGTTTTCCATGGATGACAATTTTGTTTAGGTGCTTTAGAATAGTAATAGGTACTAATTTCTTTGGCAAAAGTAGTCATTAAATGCAGCTTTGCATTTTCACGGCTATTGGTACCTATTACAAATTACAACAAAGACCTAAAATGGTAAAGACTAGAAAAACCAATTTGGAATTGCCTCCTGTCAGAAAAGGTCAATATCCAAAAAAATCACGTAAAATGTGATATATTAACATTTACATTTTGACTTTTGAAATGTGCAATAGTAATGTTTTATTTTGCATGATTTTTTTTCCATTTTGACTTACTTTTTTAATGTAGTAGTAGTTTTTTTGTAGTGTTTCTCATATATTATTTTTGAATTCGAATATTTAATTGAATTCAATTTATTTAATTGACTTGATTTCTTGAGAACTGAAACTGGAACTGGATGGCGGGTTACATGGAACTGTAGTACCGAATTATGTGGTGGCGAAACGGAATATCGAAATAATTTAACGCGGTCAACCAAAGTTAAAAGATAATTACCTTTTCAAAATCGCTAAAAAATCACGAAAAAGAGATCTCATTATAAAAACTCTCAAATCGGGAAAAAATTGAAAAAAATTTCCAATGAAATCGAATTTTAAAATAATAGTACATTCTATTGACAAACTTAGTATGGACCTTTAAACATTTGCTGTAAAGAATCAGCGAACAAGTTGAAGATTTTTTCAATTTGTTATTCTGTTTTTTTGTCATTTTTTTTTAAATTTTATTATCATATTGAATTCAGAGGATTTTTTGTGAACAAAATAAAGAATAATTTTTCACTATATCCACTTTTTTACCAAAAAAAATGAAATAAGTGCGAAATAGGATGTTAACTGACATCTACCTTTCAACTCCAGGGCCTACATCGTAGTTCAGCTGGAAGATGCAAAGATGCATTTAAACAAACAAAAATGACCGAAAAAGCCTAATGGGGCTCATTTCAAAGAGTGGACCTACTTCTTTCATTTGACAATAATCCGTCCAATGAGAGCTCAAAATTCTTTGGGAGTACAATCGGTAATATACCAAATATAAAGGGTCCAAAATAGTAGAGCGAATGGGACTTTTTGTAAGAAAAGGATTTCTATCCTTCCCAAAGATTAAAGATACCCTAAATCGCTTTTGCAGGTCATAATATCGATCATAACTCACGGATAAGGTTACAACCCGATTTCATATTTATATAAACATCGTATGATTAAAGATATTTTTGGGGTCTTGGCCATTTTTATCATTTTTTGGCCCTTATTTGGTTCTAAGGGGGTAGAGAACCTCTTCGCATAAAATTTGAAATTTTCAGAGAAGGGCCCATATTGGTCTTGACCACATTCATCAATTGATTTGGCTAAAAAATTGTATTTATGCTATCCTGGGATAGGGAACCATCATACAGATAATTGCCACATAGGAATTTATTTAAGTAAAGTCCCCACATTGGAGTATCCCCAAGTCCACTTTCACATCTAATGTGTGGTCAGAAAAGAAAATTTTGCATCTATTGAATTTGTAACCCCCAAGAGAATATTGGTTGGGAACGTAGATTTGGGATGTGCATCGTTATGAAATAAATTGTGAAAACATGAACAGATTACAACAAATATAAGAAAGTAGCACGGGACCAAATATTTGTTAAATCGTCATTGAATTATACTATGATGAAAAATATGGACTTTATGGGGTCTCCAACTTACAATTTAAATGGCAGATAAAATTAATTCCCATCTTACGGTAATGGGTGTAAAATAGTAATTATATTTGACTATTCTGAAATCATTCTGCCCTTAATTATGAGGTGGATAAAACTATTTTTACTTATTTAAATCACGCGAAATTTTTTTCATTTTGAAATGTTATGTTGTTCTGCTATATTTTTGATTTGGCCTCTATTTGTCATCTTGGATTATAAGGGGTAGAAGAAAGTTATCAATGTAGGTCGATGTTTCGGGGAAGTGCTCATATAAAGGTACCTTCTGATTTCAACATATTTCAAAGGATTTTGGCTAATTATGTGAATCTAACACAAAAATTTCAACATATGTACAAATTTTAGAATTTTCTCCATGCAATATTACCCCCTCAAGTCCACCTTTTGGCGGACCGACATGGTTAGGGGGACTTATGAGAAATCTAATGCACAATCTAAGGTGTTAATGGGTTTAAAAAAGTAATTAACTTTGGCTATTCTTAAATCATTCAGCCATCAATTATGAGGTGCACAAAATACAGTAAATTCCAAATTACTGCTCATTTGACTGGAAAATTTTGCTACGATTTTTATCATACTAAAAATGAATTTGATCCCTTACAATGGTGATAAGATTGATATTTATATAATTTAAATATTGAAGCCCACGGCTTAAATATGGGTACAGATATTTTAAAACACTTTTAATCGACCAGTACGTGAACCCTTATATCAGTAATATCTGTAAATATTTATGCTTTGACAAATATGCATAATTGACAAAAACTACGGGGCGGCAACGCGGACCGGGCCAGCTAGTGTTACCATAAAAAACATAATAACAGAGTACTTTTAAGAAATATAATTTCTGTAAAGTAAAAATTAGGTCTCAAAATTGTATTCCATTGACGTGTTCAATAAATTGAAGTTTGCATTACATAACATTGGTGTTTATGTTGTCTGACTTGTCCTATCATTACTGTTCTATGTCCTTGACTACAACAAAGATATAGAAGCAAAGACAAAAAATGGTAAAGACTGGACAAAGTACGTTATGGAAAAATAATCCATGGGAAAAATGTGTAGATGCGCTTCTCACAACAGAAACACGAAACATAAAAACACAAGTACAGAGCAGCAATACGTATAACATTTTTTGTAATCCAAAAATTTGTTTTCTATTGACGTTTTGAGTCAGTTGAAAATTGCATTTGGTGTTAAAACCGTTTAATATTTGCTGAGTAGTTTGTTATGATATCATTTCAACATAAGCTAATCCAACTGGTGTCAATATATTTATAATATATTAAGATGGGACATTTAATTGTTGCTTTGATTCAATAGATGCCATTGATAGTGGGAAAATATGTTATATCACCATATCCTGACGAAGCATTATGTTATATATATGTTTATAGAGCTCACACTTTTATATGGTCGAACAAATGAACAAAGAAATGCTCTGGAATCAGTTTTTGAGACCATGTAAAACATATCTGTTGCTTTTCTATGCGGACCTCCACCATTTCTTCGCTATTTCGAAGTAACATTTTCTGCACGTCGTCGGCCGCCTACTTGAAGATGTATCAAATGTAGAAAAACTTTGCTTTGCGTAGCCGGTGTTGAACCAACCTTTTGGTGGGTATAGACTTTCCCCAACAGTGTGTCATAAGCCCATAAAATGTACACACAAATAATATTACTTCTATTTTAATGTGTGTTATAGAACACATCTTCCAACAATCGAAGATTACAATTGTTCTCGGAAAAATATAAATATTTTTAATGAGGGGTAAAAGACTTTCCCTCGTCCTCTCTTCCATCGGGACAGTAAAATATTTATTGGAGGCTCTCTCCACTCCTGCAAATACCTACTGTCCCTCTACCCAATGCCCTCTTTTGAATTTTCGTCTTCCAGTCTTACTTTCATCTATTTCTACAAATTTTTCCCAGGCCACCTAGTACTCATATTTGGTACGCCGACAAATGAGACCGTCCAGGAAGGTGCCTTTGTCTATGGACTGGCTGAGTTGAACAGTTCACTAATCTAAAAGAGTGTCCTGGGTCACACTTTTATTTGCCTCCTGTTGGTATAATACGGTTTTTAAGGCACTTCGGTCCGGCCCGCAAACCAAACAATACATTGTCTGGAAGAGAGGTCCTTAAGGAGGGGCAGAGGGAGAGCCGCTATCGTGTTAAGATGGCTGCTCCGAAATCAGTTATTGCTGTGTCGGGTCTTTTGCTCGATCTGTTATGCAAGAGCCTATGCAGTACCGACACAATGCTGGAGGTTGTCTTTTTGGCTAGCAGTTATGAGAACATTTATATGATAACTATCGTGGAGAATGATAAATTTAAAGGTAAATTCGAACGATATGAGTGCATGCTTGCTAAGGGTAATATGCACCCTATCTGTGCCTCCTATTGTGGTGGAACCTGGCCAGAAAGTCGCCTGCTGTGGACAGATGTATAAAGCCATCTAGAAGGTTATTCCCGAATATATCGAGTCAGCATTTAGTCGCCGCATGAAGAGGGCTAGAGTGTTGCTTAAGTCGCCAGATAGGGTAAGGAGAGGGTAATGGTGTCGAGACTTAAGGGTTGCTACTCCATCTCTACATCAATTCGGTTTTATCAAGGGTAGAGGTACCTTGGACGCGTTGTCGTAATCGTATAAGCAGTTATTCATTGTGTAATAAGTTATTCATTTTCATATAGCCTCTATGTAACGGTCTTTAAATAATTTTAGTACGTAATAGGTACTAGTCCCTCTGGCAAAAATCATTGTGGTAGCTCCACATTGGTACGTATGGCAAACTACAAATACTGAATTTCAAATTATTGCAACAAAATTGTGGCTACGATCATAAAAAAATAATATTAGGCGTGCCGTTATATGGAGGTTTTTCGAATCCCTTTGACATACAATTATCTATATAGACCAATGTATTAGTGTAAATCCAACTGATGAAATCAAAGAATGAACAAAATATTGACACAATATTTAATTCTAACATATTTACATACTTTTTCCATATTTATATCCAGAAATTTTAGGGCTTAGAAGTTTCCCAAAATTTTGAAATTTAATTTAATTTTATGGCATAAATTATTGCATTAATTAATAATGTAAGTGAAAGCATAACAAGTGGAGAGAGATGAAATTGTTTATAAGTGCGGTTGTAAGACTTTCATGATTTTCCAAAATAATTGTAGTTTATTTTTTGGTTCCTCTTCTATTGAGCTTACGATCTCGTCGCTTGGGTAAAAATAGTTTATTTAAAAATAACTCCTGGGGAGAATATTCCAGACAAAAAATAAGGGAACTGATGTGGGCTGGTGTCTTTTTCCGGAACCTAGGTATTCCCTGCCTCACCCCCTGGTAGACGTTACCATCTTTCTCCATTAATAAACAAACGTTGTTTTTATAAAAACAACAATAATGGGATTAAGCCTAACTATTTTGCAACAACAAATACTAATGTATCCCGAACAACCATGCCGACACTGTTCTATAATTTAATACATTTATAGCATAAATTTGATAGAAATATTTAACGGCCCTTTGTTGCACTTTTATTTGCCTTCTGGTGGTATAATACCCCATGCTTTTATGGCATTTTCGGGTATTTAACTCCAAATCTCATAAATAAATCATATAAATCGGCTACTCGTTCGATATTCATTTTTAAGTTCAATTTTCTCTTTGTTTACATAGCCGTTACCGTTACAAGAAACAGTATTTTTTGTTCCCATATTTACTCTTTATAATTGTAAGTGCACTTAATTACAACCCTGTTAACGGCTTTGTAAGCTTAAAGAATAAAAATATTTTTACATATTGACGGATTTTGTACAGTAAATTTGAGCAACCGATTTTAATAATAAGCAAGCTTTAGTTACACGACTAATATATTTGGACCCAAAAAAGTTATTAGCACAAAATGTAGCCCAAATTAATCGTGTTACGACTTTTTTGGTGTTTTATAAAAAACCTATGTCCAAAAAATCGATAATTTGACTATAACTTCGAACCACTTTAAATAACCCTATCATATCACCACTTGTACCCTGATTTTTCCGTTTTAAGGCCCAGGGTCCGTACCAAAGAAAAAATTAGTTTCCCTGCATCAGGGTAAAAATACCCACCTCTGTAAAAATTGAAGGGTTTTTACTAAATTAGAGCTGGTTCGACTATTCTTGTTCCCCGGGCGTCGGGATGTTCTAGATCTGTTGACTATGGATAGTCCCCTATGGAACGAACGGGCGTGTTTATTTTGCCTGTTGGTGTCTAACCATATACAGGTATTCTGTGCGCGTTAGTGTGAGAATCGGTGTCTCGTGACCACCCAATGAATTGGCTTACATTGGAAATTTATTGGTGCTAGATTGTTGGATTTCCTGGGCTAGAGCTCTCAGGCCATTGGATTGGTCTCTCCTGAGTATGTGAGGTTCAAGTGGAACTTTATTCCCTTTTTCTTTGCCATTGAGTACTTTCTTTTTATTGTTGTGACTTGGATTGGATTTGGACGACGAGATTGGTAAGATCAGAAGCTTCGGACAGTATCTGCCGAATTAGAAGCAGAAAGTCGCCTGCTATGGACGGATTTATAAAGCCATCTAGACGGTTATGCCCGAATATATCGAGTCAGCATAGGTCAAGGAGATGCTAATGGTGTCTAGACTTAAGACTACTCCGAAGGTACATGGTCACATCAATTCGGTTTTACCAATGGTAGAGATACTGTGGACGCGTTAATCGCCGTGCAGGATAGTCTGAGCGGGTTCATTTCACTTCCTTTTATTGGATTGCGTGTCCACGTGGTTGTTAGCGATCGATCGCCAGGAGATTGGCCTATGGTCAAGCCACTTTCGGGAGCGAAATGCTTGTGCCGTGAAAATATATTATATGGTCTGGAAAATGTATTTATAACCTCAGGAGAGATCCACTGTTCCGGAACTCTCCACTGCTTACGCTAATGGCTGCTAGCGTGTTTGCCTGTGTTTAAGACTGTGTCCACTGACCGTGGCGTGCCGCTTGATCTGGAAATGCGAGATAGGGCTTTTCTGTACAAGCGGAAACGCAGTTTGCGGCGGGCTGAGGATGAATATTGGATCAGCCCTTCGGATCTGGTAGATGGGAATATAAGGCTGTACAAGGCACTCCTGCGGGAATGCGTTGTGGATAGGTGGAGGTCTCTGGTGGGGGAACAGTGAAAAGAAAAGGGCGACATACAATTTTTTTGGTGACGCAACGTTTGTAGTAGATAGGCTAGGCTTTCGCTACGGTTTAAGTACTGGCTTCTTACTGACGGGGCACGTATCTTTAAACGAGTTTTTGCATAAAGGTCTAGGATAAGCGAGGACTGCGTGCAAATCTCGGGGAGAGTGTGTTGCTCGAATGTGGAGTTGCATTATCAACCGGGTGCCTGAGAAAGGCAGGAGTTTAGAAGGAGCGAAGCCTTTTAACCAAAGAGGTGACCACGTCCAAATGAGAGCGAGTGAATTAATACTCACTTTTGTGGGGGCGTTGGTAAATGTATTAAATTCGCCCGGTGTGAGATAGAACGCAATCAAGGTGATCACATTAAAACACACACAGGTATGCATCTATCTACTTTAGATGAGAACGGACGCGATATTTTACTTAGTGAAAAAATGTGTTAATTTCGAGTGAATGTTTGTGGAAATTTATTGTCTCGCTCTTAACGCGAAATATCAATTTTCTGTCAGGTGTATTAAGTTGTTGGTGTGCTCCGTCCATCGTTGTTGTTGTGCTCCGTCTAACCTTACTTAGTTGGTGATTGATATGTCTCCGAAAGAACAAAAGAAGAAGAAGGTAGGTGCGGGCACAGAAGGTAATTCTGAAGTGTTGGACATGGTGGTTGAGGAAGTTAGTGGTGGCGCAGCGGAGTTGGTTATGCCACGGGGCGAAGATTACGTTACACCGAGAGTGGCAGAAGCTTGGCTCCCCTTTAAAAATGAATGGTGAAACTGTAATTGCGAGAGAAAAACGACGCTAGTCCTAAGTTTGTTGATCTAGAGGTGACGGTAAGATGGTAAAGGCTTGATAAAATGCATTTTGAGCAAATGGTTTGTGTCTACAACACATAGAGTAACAGCTCATGTTAGAGACATGTTAATATAAAAACCACAATTACAGAAACTAGCAACAAATAAAAATTTGAAAAATCCAAAGTTTTGGCTTCAAATTCTATTCCATAGACCTTTCCAAAAATTTGCATATTGCCTTAGCGGTTTAAATCAGTTAACATTTCTAACTATGTTGATATTATATCATAACAACAGAGGTATTTTCACAGGGTTGCCATATTTTGACTTTGTCTTGTCCCATCTTTGTTTACCATTTTAGGTGTTTGCCGATGATTTTTTGAGGGAGCACTCGGCTCTACTCCTTGCTAGTAGTTCTCCGCTAATTTTAAGTATAGACGCGAATGCATCCAATTCGTTGTGGTTGTCAAAGGTATCGAGGAATAATTCTGAGCAGAGATGCTAGGCGAATGGGTGTTAGCGAGGGGCGTCGAGATATTGAATGAGTACATTTGATGGGCCGTCGGGACTTAGTGAAATTGACGGCGACGGCTGCAAATGGGATAGCAACGACTGCTTACTAATTTTGCTTCGTGTTGTTGAATTGAACTTCTTCTTACTCCACAGGAACGTACGCAAGGAAATTAGCGTTTAAGGGTTTGAAACGAAAGAGGCGTGAGCTGGGACTTTTATGCGTACCGTGTTAGGCTAGTGGAATTTAGGGCACTGACCATAGATGACCAGGTTTGCGAGTTGAACGAGTGGATGAGCGGAGTCAATAACCTAGGTAGGTGCCGTAAGGTTGAACCAAGTGAGATCAAGTGGTGGACCCGTGAGGTAAGTCTGATGCGGATTCCAAAGAGCTAAATGCACAACAATGCTTACCTTAGGACGCACAAGGAAGAGCCATCGAGGAGTAAAGAAGACAATTGGAAGAGATTTATGCAGGACAATAAAGACGATCCTATACTGGTCGTGTCGGCATGACAAAGTCAAAATATTGTCACCAGGTGTAAATATCTCTGTTGTTATAATATAATAACAACATTGTTACCAATGTTAAGTAATTTAAACCGATAAGAGAGTGTGCAATTAATTGGGAAGGTCTATGGAATTTGGATTATTCAAACTTTTATTTGTCATTATTTTCTATAATTGTGTTTTATATTAACATGCCTCTGTCATGAGCTCTTATTCTAGGTTGTATAGCCAAAAACCTTTTTTTCAGAATGCATTTTGTCTATTTTACTATTTTTTTTGTGAGATGAGCAGGGTATATAGAGTTCCAAATGTATATGAAGTTTAGGGTTTGTAAAGAAAAATTTCCTTCAGAGGGATTTATCCTCATTGTGAACATTGATTATTGAATTGGTACCTATTACGAATTTTAAATGCTCAATTAAACACAATTCAGTTGAATAACACGCTTTATTTGGTACCTATTACAAATTTTTGGAGTGATTGGTATCAATTAAGAGTTTTAATGATCCAATTAAAGACAATTCAATATGCTTCAAATTAATATGCCCTTTTTAATACTTATGTGAGTCCAAAGGAGGTTTAAGGCCTTTTCGGAATATGTTAAAAAACTGCCCATTAACGGAATTGTACGAAATATTAAAATATTCTAAATATTATTCTGTTTTAAATCGCCTAGACGCCAGACAGCATTTAAGATCGTCAAAGACAAAATCCGACTGCCCTATTAAAACTAATTTCATTACTGCTCATTGCTCTGAATGTCAAAAGTGTGACCTTCTTCAACGGCAGAGGTTACTATGTCTCTTTTTAGCTAGCTAAATGCCTGGTAAGCAATTACCTGTGCGTTGCCTTGGCTTCGGTTGTGTGCAGGTCTTTACGGACGAGAGCAGAAACTCTGAGATATTAGTTGTGCATTAAACATGCATTACATTATGTTATTCCGAAACTGGGAAAAATAGCGGAATGTTTCAAAAATCTATTCCAGAGCATTTCCGTGTGCACAGATCTAAAACTCAAAGATGGGACAATACAGAGTCAAAATATTGTCACCAGGTGTAAATACCTCTGTTGTTACGATATCATAACAACATACTCACCAATGTTAAAGGAATTTAACAGCAAATGCAATTTTCAATTAATTGAAAACGTCAAGGAATGCAAATTTTAGTCCAAATTTTTGGTTTACAGAAAATGTTATTCTTAAAATTTCTCTGTAAATATGATTTTAATGCCAACATGTCACTGTTGTGAGCAGCGCCTCTTTATATTTTTCACATAAACTATTTTTGCATTATGCATTTTGTCCAGTCTTTACCATTTGAGGTCTTTGAAAACGCATTTTGAGAAAATGGTTTGTGGCTATAATATCCAGAGTAACAGCAAACAAAGACCTAAAATTGTATAGGCATAAACCAAAGACATATAATACAAAGACATAAAACTATAAAGACTGGACAAAATGCATATGGGCTTTAATTTTTGAATCAGGTAATAGATGGCAGGCGACATAACAGAAATGCATTACAAAATTTTAGAAAAAGATGTTATTCCTATATCGCCGTAAAATGGCGGAAATACGCGGAAAAAAATATCAGCTATGATAGACATGCTCTCAAAAATCTATTCCGGAGCATTTCCTTGTACATTGTATCGATAAAAATCAACAACAACCCTTAAAAAGTGTCAGCTCTGTTAAATTATAACATAATGCTATGTCACGATATCGTGACAATTAAAAACAATGCAATTGAATAATGTGCTTAAACGTATCATAATACTGACGGATATGGCACATTCGTAATACCTAAACTTCTAAGGACTTCATAATGTACAAGAAACATGGGAGTTAATACCAAAACTTGCAAGGACCTAACATTGTGTACAAACGTGAAATCGGAGGAACTTATATGTGGGAGTTATATCGAAATCCAAAATAGTTACAGGAAAAACTCAGAAGATTATGAAAGTAGTGCTTAAATTTAAAACACATCTATCGATTTTTTGAAAGTTTACTTTGCAAATTTACGTAAATAGAGAGGTGGGCGTAAACTCTTGTATATTTTTATACCCTACACCAGAAGGTCGTCAGGGTATTATGTCTTTGTGCATTTGTTTGTAACCTTCCTTTTGATGATCTGCATAAAATCACATTCTGATTCGATTTATGCATGTCCGTCCGTCCGTCCGTCTTTCCATGTATTTTTGTAAACAAAGTACAGTTCGCATTTATTGCCCTATCCAGATGACATGAAAATAAGTATGCCAAATTTTCGAAATCGGTTCAGATATAGCTATAGCTCCCATATATATTGTTCATCGGATTCGTTATTTTTGTTCTCCGCTGCCGTAATATGCACTCTGTAACAACAATATTTGGGGAAATATATCAAATACAGCTCAGAAATACATTTGCTAAATTCTATCGGGATCGGTTTAGATTTGGATATTGAATTGAGTCTAGAAGCTAGTATGTCATCGGTTCAGATCGGTTCAGATATAGCTATAGCTCCCATATATACTGTTCATCAGATTTGTCATATTTGTTACCCACAGCCGTAATATGCACTCCGTAACAACGATATTCAGGGAAATATATCAAATACAGCTCAGAAATATCTTTGCGAAATTTTATCGAGATCGGTTCCGATTTGTATGTAGCTCCCATATATATTTTTATCCGATTTCAAATTAATTGTGCACCAAATGGGCAATACAAGTCCGAATTTAAAAGACACAAATGCTTCGGCATTAGTCCTTTGAACTTTAAATTATAATTATAATCATAGCTTGTATGATTAAATTCTCCCATAAAAACTTTTAATTGTTATGCGGAGCTCTACTAAATTAGCAAAGTGGTGTAGGGTATCATAAAGTCGGCCCCGCCCGACTTTAAGACTTTCTTTACTGGCTTAATTTTCGGATTATGATTCCTTGGTGTTTCAGGAATATATCGGCATATTACTGATAACAATTTCTAAACATTATTTGGCATAAAATTCTACTATAAGTCAGTTTTCCTCTATTTTCGAAGGATGACGTCAAAGACATTTCATTACTTAACCATCAATTTAGAATAACAAATGATGAAATTAAAGGAAGCGTGGATAAACGGTGACATAAAGTATGACAATCTAAAGGTATCCAAATGCCCCGTCAACTAATTAGTGACGCGCATGAATGGATTAACGCTAGACGTGCATCGTTACAGCCATGAGTGCAAGTTTAATTTATCGCGATTTCTCCTTGAAAAATCTAAAAAATAATAACAAATGGCTAAACTTCAATTTATAATTGAAGTCTTGTAAAAATTGGCAAGTTTTTTTCCTAATTTTGTGGTATCCTAATTTGGTAAGTAGATAGGAGAAGTCGCTATGCCGATTAAACAGTCGACTAAAATAAGTCGGAAAATGGAGGAGCGGGGTACAACATCCACTCCATTAGGTGATGAGAGTGAGTCTTCTTGTGCAAAGAGGAAATGTGAGGGTGGTACCGCTGGTGCTATTTCTGGCATGAGTGTAGGTGGTGAATAAAGAATTCTTGTTGGAAATGTTGGCAAAGGGGCTGATTTGATGGTGTATTAAGTAGTACTTCTACTAGTTTTGTCGCCACTGTTGTGTTTCTTCTGGTGTGGTATAGGATTCAAATGCTGCTAATGCTACTTCTGATTATAATAACTTTTTCTAGAGATTGCTAGTTTCTGGCGCTGCTATGTCTTCGGACATATTGTCGAGCTGCAACGAGGCTAAAAGCGTTGCTGTATAGCGATGCCGACGTCATCGTCCTAGTGATTTTGAGCGGATTAAGGCTGCATCTCCTATTGGACACAGGCATTAAGCCAACTCTGCTTTGTTGTTATGGATATTTGTCTTAGAAAATCCTAATTGTCAAAATGCAACTTCCAACGGAGTTAGTTTGGGCCTGCACCTGATATTAAGGAGCATTCCTTAAATATTGTAATTTTTGGGGATTTCAATATCTGTAGAAGTACTACCTCTAGTAAAACCGATTCTTTTACAGATTTTTATAAACTTTGACGCATCTGACCTAAGTACTTTCGTAAAGGAAAGAAAAAATTTTCCGTTTTACTTCAACCCCGAATTATAATAGCGGGTATTCAAATTTTGTCCTGTTTCTCGGCCATGTTGGGTGTCTCTTGAGCGGCATTAAAATCCTCCCAAATATATATCGAAATGACAGGATTTATCACAGACAGAGAAATTACACAGAATCTTGTGTAAATGCTCAAGAAATGAGATATGATCAAAGTTACTCATGTCCCTACATAAGCTGGGATAGGCAAATTAAAACTATTAAAATTTGGTAGCAAACGTGGTTCCGTATTTTATGCATTTCAAACATTAAAAGAATACACACGATCATAAAGCCGAATTTCTGTTCTAATTTAATACGACTTTTATAATAAGATTTGTCATATTTTTTAACATGAGTCTCTAATGTAAGCAGACCACAATCGATAAAAGTTTGCCATTTTTTCCTTTAAATATATTTACAAACAAACCTTGTAATCAATTTATTGGGACGATATAAAACAGTTTGCTGCGATGTCATTCAATCAATCAATTCGATTTGCCACCTTAGACTTTTTCTGCATTAACTTTTTATGCGATGCTGGCAGTTAATTAAATATATAGCTATACGTCTTTATGACACAAAGTGATAACTTTGTAGATCATAAATAGTACACGTTGCTATGATTCAGTGGTGATTAACATTGTAAATTTAACTAGTCTTAGCTTATGTAAAGGAACTCTTTAATGAATGCTTTGAGGGGTTGCTCCACACCTAACAAGCCGAAATGAATGGGGTGCGTATGTGTCCGTAATCTATAAAAACACACTTTGGTAGGTAGGTCTGTGAAGTGTTCAGTCTAATATTACGTAGAATAAAAGCAGTTACAAAAAATATTTTAAATAGCACTGACTGGCTTATTGTGTCTCAACATTGGCGAGAAATTAAAAGCCGAGCCCAATTTTCCACAAATGCCAGTACTTGTTATGAATTGCAGTTTGGCGGTTAGTATTGTCCGACATTTCTATGTACAAGTGTGTATACTCTCTATGTGCTTTGTAAACTCTCCCTTTTAATGCTCTAAAATAGAAAACTGTTTTAAAAAATTTAACTCAACAATGTTATTAATTAGTCTTATGTAATTAAAATAGATAACACAATACTTATGTATATGGTAAAAGAATTTTTTGTTCTGCCAACGGAGGTTAAATACATGGATAGTATTTTAACTTTGTCATTTCACTTGAAAAATATCCATTTGGTTAGAGTTTTGGTCAGAAAACAATTTCACAATTTTTAATGATTATCAACCGCTTCCACGCAAAATCTATATATATAAAATAAAGTTGTGTTAGTTACTACGCTTATAACTTAAGAACCACTTGACTGATTTTAACGATTCATACAAATTCGGAATTGTCTCCTGTCAGAAAAGTATAATATCAAAAAAAAAAAAAAAAAAAATCGCGTAAACATGTGATATATTAACATTTTCATTTTGACTTTTGAAATGTACAATAGTAATGTTTTATTTTGCATGATTTTTTTCCATTTTGACTTACTTTTTTCTAGTGTACATTTGTAGTGTTTTTATATTATATTTTTGAATTCGAATATTAATATCAATTTATTTAATTGACTTGATTTCTTGAGAACTGAAATTGATGGCGGGTTACATGGAAGTGTGTGGTTGCGAAACGGAATATATGATATCGAAATAATTTAACGCGGTCACACCAAAGTTAAAAGATAATTACCTTTTCAAAATCGCTAAAAATCACGAAAAAGAGATCTCATTACAAAAACTCTCAAATCGGAAAAAAAATTCAGTGGATTTTTTGTGAACATTTTTTGTGAAATAAGTGCGAAATAGGATGTTAACTGACATCTACCTTTCAACTCCAGGGTCTACAATAATCCGTCCAATGAGAGCTCAAAATGCAAAATTCTTTGTGAGTACAATCAGTAAAATACCAAATTTACAGGGTGTAAAATAGTAGAGCGAATGGAACTTTTAGTAAGAAAAGGATTTCCATCCTTCTCAAAGATTCAATATACCTTAAATCGCTTTTGCAAGTCATGATATCCATCATAACTCACCATAAGGGTACAACCCGATTTCATATTTATATAACTATCGTATGATTTAAGCTATTTTTGGGGTCTTGGCCCTTATTTGGCATCTTTGTTTCTAAGGGGGTAGAGAACCTCTTCGCATAAAATTTGAAATTTTCAGAGTAGGGCCCATATTGGTCTTGACCACATTCATCAATTGATTTGGCTAAAAAAATTGTATTTATGTTATCCTGGGATAGGGAACCATCATACAGATAATTGCCACATAGGAATTTATTTAAGTAAAGTCCCAACATTGAAGTGTCCCCAAGTCCCCTTTCACATCTAATGTGTGGTCAGAAAAGAAAATTTTGTATTCTATTGAATTTGTAACCCCCAAGAGAATATTGGTTGGGAACGTAGATTTGGGATGTACATCTATATGAAATAAATTGTGAGAACATGAACAAATTACAAATATAAGAAAGTAGCACGGGACCGAATATTTGTTGAATCGTCATTGAATTATACTATTATGAAAAATATGGACTTAATGGGGTCTCCAACTTACAATTTAAATGGCAAATGAAATTAATTCCCATCTTACGGTAATGGGTGTAAAATAGCTATATTTTTGATTTGGCCTCTATTTGTCATATTGAATTATAAGGGGTAGAAGAATGTTTCCAATGTAGGTCGATGTTTCGGAGTAGTGCCCATATAAAGGGACCTCCTGATTTTTCAATATTTCAAAGAATTTGGCTAAAAATGTATATTTTAGGTGGTAATCTTATACAAAAATTTCAACATATCTACAAAAGTTTAGAATTTCTTAGAATAATAGTACCTCCTCAAGTCCACCTTTTGGCGGACAAACTGACCGACATGTTTAGGGGGACTTATGAGGACCCTAATGCACAATCGGAGGCGCTAATGGGTTTAAAAAAGTAATTAACTTTGGCTATTCTTAAATCATTCAGCCTTCAATTACGAGGTGTACAACATACAGTAAATTCCAAATTTTGGTACGATTTTTACCACACTAAAAATAAATTTGATCCCTTATATGGGGATAATATTGATATATACTTTTTAATGGATGGATGTGCTATCAAATCCACAAATTTGAAGTCCACGGTGTAAATATTGAAGCACACGGCTTAAATATTGGTACAGGTATTTTAAAACACTTTTAATCGACCATTACCATTACGTGAAAACATATATCAGTCAAATCTGTGAATAATTATGCTTTGACAAATGTACATAGTAGACAAAAACTACGGGCCGGCAACGCGGACCGGGCCAGCTAGTGTATATATATATATATATATATATATATAGTATATATATATATATATATATATATATATATATATATATATATAGTATATATATATATATATATATATATATATATATATATATATATATATATATATATATAGTGAAATTAAAGAGGTGTAGCGTATTGTGCGGGCCTGTATCGCACGCCGGGCAGGCGTCACGCACATCTTCATCAATTCGTGCCCAATACGAATTGAGACGACTACACCATCCTGAACGTAATTGCGCCAAAACTACCCTGGTTTGTCTAGGCAGCTGACGTTCTTCAGCTGCAATGGATGGGGGTGGACTCCGAGGACGGCATTCACTTTAAAACAGCATCCGCGACTGCATCGGTGTGAATGCCACTCAGACCTGCCTGATAGGCTTCTTGATCTAGAGGTTCTCTCTTGTAGCGCTGGACCTCCCTCTCTAGATCATGTATATTCTTCCTGACACGCCTTAGTGGGGGAGATTTATTCACCATATGATGGTTGGGATGACTCTCACGGTAACACCCAAGCAGGTACTGCAACGAAAGCATATGATTATGCTGACGTAAGGGAAGGACTTTCGCCTCCTCGTGTAGATGGTCCACTGGTGTCATGAGGAGGCACCCTGTCGCAGTTCTCAGGGCAGCGTTCTGGCAGGTCTGGATATGCTTCCACTGCGTAGCACTAGTATTCGCAGACCACACTGGAGCCGCATAGCTGACCACAGACCGACCTATCGCGTTATAAGAGGTCAACAAGGTTTCTTTGTCCGCACCCCAAAAGCTGCCGGCTAGCGCCTTGAGGACCTTGTTCCTACTTTTCATCTTGTCGCAGATAGCTGTGGCTTGCGCGGACGACTTGAACATGCTGTCGAACGTCACCCCAAGAATCTTGGGGTAGTTCGTGGTCGGTATTAGATTCCCCTCGACCTGAACATTCAGCTGTGTTCTCATCTCCGCAGACCATGTGGCCGTTGATTTCGTGGCGGATATTTTCTTATGCGGCAAGCTCTGTGAGATAGGGGTTCAACCTTTCGCATATGTCATCGACCACTGGACCCGACGCCATGATCGTACAATCATCCTCATATGTTACGATCTCAATGCCGTTTGGAGGGCGAGGAATTCCGGAAAGGTAGAGGTTAAACAGTTCCGGAGATATCACCCCACCTTGGGGAACTCCCTGTATCACTCTACGGGCTTTGGACTTCTTGTTCCGGAATTCCACGTACGACTGGCGTCCACACATATAGTTGATTATCCAACGTTTCAAACTTGGCCGGAGGGTAGTTCTCTGCACGTCCTCGAACAGTGTGGCATGATTGACCGTATCAAATGCCTTTAATAGGTCAAGGGCTACCAACACTGTTCTGTCACACGGCCTGTTCTGGTTCAGTCCTCTACTAATATGTGTGGAAATGGCGTGTAATGCTGTTGTGGTTGGCAACTGTATAGCTTTCTCTAATGCTGGGGAGGAGTAAAGCCTCAAGAGTCTTTGCTACTGGCAACAAAAGCGAAATCGGCCTGTACGATTCGCCTTTACTGGCATCCTTGCCTGGCTTCAGTAGCGGGACCACCCGGCCCATTTTCCAGGTTTCGGGCACTATGTGGGTGGCTAGCGACAAATTGAGAACTTTCGTTAAGTACTCGGCTCCCGGCGTATCCAGCTGCTTCAACATTACCATTGAGATTCCGTCTGGGCCTAACGCTTTGGATGACTTAGCGTTACGGATGACATTTGCAACATCACCCATCGTAAACTGTGGTGGTTCCTCCTCGGCGGGAAGAGATCTGATACGACGTAGTACTCTTCGCTTCGCCCTATCGCTCTCGGGGTGCTCGACAAATTGTCGATTAAAATATTCCCCGCACCTCCTCGGATCAGTCACCGTTACGTCGTTAGAAGTGACTGAGGTCCTATCATCCTTTTTTCCAGGGTTTGAGAGCGACTTAACCGTTACCCACAGCTTACTCATATCGGTTCCAATGTTGCAGCACTTCAGATGGTCTAGCCACTTTTTCCTCTTATGCTCCTGTACCAACCGGTTGACTTCCACTGTCAAATCACTGATTCTAGGATCAGTAGGGTTGATACGACGGAGATCATCACGCTCGTTTGCTAATCCCGCTGCCTCTGCTGGGAAGTCTTATCTCGGGTATTCGACCAGCGGGTATATAGCGAGCGGCTGCAGCTTTGATGATGTTTCGGAAAATCCTTTCTGCTACCCGAACATCAAAAGGGTTGGGCAGTTCTCTGAAGCGGCGGTTGGTGAATTCTCTGAACTCTGGCCAGTGAGCTTTCCCATGGTTAAGGAAAGTGCGGCGTTCAGATGTTATGAAATCGGGCGACCTGCTTATGGACACGATTATCGGGAGATGGTCTGAGCCAAGAGAAATGACGGGTTGCCAAGTCACGTCATTTATTAGACCGGGTGACACTATGGTTAAGTCTGGCGAACTGTGACACTCTCCTCTTATTCGGGTGGGGGCATCCTCGTTAACCGTGCAGAATGTGGAGCAGTCAATCTGCTCTGCCAGCGCTGATCCCTTCTGGTCATTACGTAGGACGGAATGCCACAACTCATGGTGGGCATTGAAATCCCCTAGTACCATGCGGTTATTGCCTACCACCTCTACCTCGGCAGTTCCACACTTGACTGCTACCCCCATACATTCCATGTATGGGTCACTAGAGACTAGCTCAAGCGAGATAGGTCTGTACTGAACAGAATGGTGTAACAGGAACGCTAATCCCCCACCTCCACTTCTGGTGCGATCCTTCCTTAGTACGTTGTAACCATAACAACGTTGTAGGCTGCAATTTTCATTCAGCTTGGTTTCCTGCACCGCTGCGATCTTAATATTCCTCCGATTCATAAATTCCACTATCTCATCTACTTTGCCTCGAAATCCGTTGCAATTGAATTGCAAGAATGCTGCACAATCCGGAGTTGGAACAGCAACATGTGGCGTTAGGTGCTGCGGTGTTGGTTGCTGTTCTGGAGACTGCGGTGGAGTGCCATACTCCGACGACGTCTCAGATGAGGACGACGAAGAAGTGGACTCGCTGGGGACTACGTTACTGCAGCAAGTCGCAACATAATCCCTTTCGCTGTAGTCTCGCAAACGCCTTAGTCCGGAACAGTTCTTGAAGTGCACCCATTCTCTGCATCCATTACATCGCACCGAAACAGATCTGTGGTGGATGACGTTCTGACAAACCGAGCAGAACCAAGCTCCGGGGTTTTCCTCAATCCCGGCACGGGCCAATAAAATCCGGAGCAAGCATTCCGGGATATGCTGCTCCAATGCAGAAAAATAAACAAACACAAACATGTACATACTGGGTTGGCAGCCGCTGGCCGAAACTGGGATCTTGTTGTTTCGGGTCAATCCGGTATCGTAGAACCTGCTGCCGTGGGATTGATATATATTGGTGAGAAGAATTGGTGCTTTGCGAAGTATTTCTCAATCAAAATTGAAAATTTTGGTATGGCAACCATATAAAAGCATTTATATTATATAATTATAATTTAAAGTTCAAAGGACTAATGCCGAAGCATTTGTGTCTTTTAAGTTCGGACTTGTATTGCCCATTTGGTGCACAATTAATTTGAAATCGGAACCGATCTCGATAAAATTTGGCAAAGATATTTTTGAGCTGTATTTGATATATTTCCCTGAATATCGTTGTTACGGAGTGCATATTACGGCTGTGGGTAACAAATATGACAAATCTGATGAACAGTATATATGGGAGCTATAGCTATATCTGAACCGATCTTCACCAAATTTGACATATTAGCTTCGTAAGTGCCAAATTTCATACAATTTGGGCAAATATTAGACGTTTGGTGCACAATCAAAAGAAAATCGGACGAAGTTATATATGGGAGCTATATCCAAATCTGAACCGATCTCGATAAAATTTACCAATGATATTTCTGAGCTGTATTTGATACATTTCCCCAAATATTGCTGTTACAGAGTGCATATTACGGGTGCGGAGAACAAAAATAACGAATCAGATGAACAATATATATGGGAGCTATAGCTATATCTGAACCGATTTCGATCAAATTTGGCATACTTATTTTCAGGTCAATCTGATCGTACGTGCAAAATTCCATACTATTCGGACTGATATTACACGTTTGGTGCAAAATAAAAGGCAAATCGGACGAAGATATATATGGGAGTTATATCTAAATTTTGACCGATTATCTCCAATTTCAATAGGGTTCGTCCTTGGGCCAAACAAATGATTTGTGCAAAATTTCATCTGGATAGGGCAATAAATGCGAACTGTACTCTGTTTACAAAAATACATGGACAGACGGACGGACAGACAGACGGACGGACAGACGGACTGACGGACATGCATAAATCGACTCAGAATGTGATTTTATGCAGATCATCAAAAGGAACTATGGGTCTATCTCGTTTCCTTTTGCCTGTTACAAACAAATGCACAAAGACATAATACCCTGACCACCTTGTGGTGTAGGGTATAAAAATATGCCAAATTTCTAAATTTTTTCGGTTGTTTTTTTTCAATAAGAATTTTCAATTCCAAAAGGCATTCTGAAACAATTCTACAAAAAAATCCATATCAAAATAGAACAGTAAATTTTTTCACTTCCGCGAATTTCCCGGAGGCTTTCTCTAAATTTTTTTATCATAAAAATTTGTCCATTTATTACAAATAACCAAAAGAAAATTTGAGTCAAATCGATCCAGCCGGTCTCTACTTGTGTTTTACTATACTTATTTAAATTTTTTAATTATAGATTTAAAGAAGATTACGTAAAGATTAGATAAATGGAAATAGTGGGCGTAAAAGGAGGCGTGGGCAATATTTCTTTCTTTAAAAGCCTAACTCGGGGTATGACGAACGGTTGTACAAAAAATTATGCAAATCGGTTCAGTCGTTTTCAACTGAGCTTTAAAAACTATGCTGCGGGCATATATATATATATATATATATATATATATATATATATCTATATCTATAAAAGAGGAAAATGTTTGTATGTTTGTTTGTTTGTTTGTTTGTTTGTTTGTTTGTTTGTAATTTATGGACTCGAAAACCGCTGAATAGATTTTCCTGAAAATTTCCATATATACTGCAACATCGCCTGAAAGTAACATAGGCTATAAACATTTTTGAATTTCCACTTGGAACTGGAGATATAGCATCAGAATCGGAGGTACCTCCCAAAAATTTAGATTTTATATGCACATATCTATTGATTGGTTGAAGATACAGTCTCCAAATTTGGAATACGTAACGGAATTTGGAACAAAAATAAGTTTGCCAAAATATATTGTCATCGGTTCAGATTTGGATATAGCTCCCATATATATTTTCGACCGATTTCGTTCATTTGATGCCTCAAACACAATATGAATGTTCGATTCCAATGAAATTTGGAATGTGTGACGGGATTTAACCAGAAAATAAATTTGTCAAATTATATTGAAATCGGTTCAGATTTGGATATAGCTCCCATATATATTTTCGGCCGATTTCAAGCATTTGATGCACCAAACACGCTATGTATCCCCAATTTCAATGAAATTTGAAACGTGTGATAGATTTTATCTAAAAAATTGATTTCCCAAATTATATTGAAATCGGTTCAGATTTGGATATAGCTCCCATATACATTTTCGGCCGATTTCATGTATTTGGTGGGCCAAACACGATATGTATTTCCAATTGTAATGAAATTTAAAATAAGTAACGGAATTCGGAGCCCTGATGAATTTGTCAAATTAAATTGAAATCGGTTCAGATTTGAATATAGCTCCCATATATATTTTAGACCGATTTCATGTATTTTATGCACCATACACGATATGTATGTTCGATTCCAAAGAAATTTGGAATATGTAACGGAATTTTGATTAGAAAATAAATTAGTCAAATTATATTAAAATCGGTTCAGATTTATATATATATTTTCGACCGATTTCATGTATTTTATGCAACACAGACGATATGTATGTTCGATTCCAAAAAAATTTGGAATATGTGACGGGATTTTGATTAGAAAATAAATTAGTCAAATTATATTGAAATCGGCTCAGATTTGGAAATAGCTCCCATATATATTTTCCGCCGATTTCACATATTTGATGCACAAAATACGATACGTATTTCCGATTCCAATGAAATTCGGCATGAGTGGCTAAATTTGGTACAAAAATAAATTTGACAAATTATATTCAAATACGCTCAGATTTGATTATAGCTCCCATATATATACTCAGCCGATTTCAAATATTTGATGCACCCAAAGCGAGAGAGATAAAATCTGGCACCAGAAAAAATTGCCAAATTATATTGAAATCAGTTGAGGTTTGCATATAGCTAACATATATATTTCGGCCGATTTCATACATGTTACGCACCAAACATGATATATAACCGATACCAATGAAATTCAGAATGTGTGGCGGAATTTGGTTACAATAATAAATGTGACAAATTAATTGGAAATTAGTTAATATTTGGATATAGCTCCCATATATATATTATCGGCCGATTTCACATATCTGACGACCAATTTCAATGAAATATGAAAGGTGTGGCGGAATTTGGTGTAAAAGTAATTTTTTTAAAATTATATTTAAATCGGATCAGATTGGGATATGATTTCAATAAGAACCATTGACCCACAACGCCTTGGCTAACACTAAAAAACAACACAACAAATGATTTGAAATACGCTTATTACGGCGAAGTATGTTGCTATCTCGAATTCACTAATTACAATAGAAATGCCACTCAACTTCAAAAGATTGCAGTTTACTGCACGCTTGGTATTTGCTATGAAATAAATAAATCCGAAGGACAAACCCTTCGTGTATTTATGTCATGTTACTGCTTTTCTAATGGTTTTGGTTATTTACGCATAAAAGTAGTGCAATAATTTTTTTTTTAATTTTAAAATTTGTTTTTGTTTTTTCTTTAACCAACATATATTCGTAAATAAAATTTTGAATGCATATAAAATCAAAAGGGGTAGCGAAGCGCACCGGGTTCAGCTAGTATATATATATATATATATATATATATATATATATATATATATATAAAAATCAATTGTTGTTTGTTGGTAACGGAATCAGTTGGAAACGGCTGGACCGATTTGTATAATTTTTTGTAAAAACTTTCGTCATACCCCGAGTTAGGTTTTTAAAGAAAAATATAGACCACTTTTGCGCCCACAATTTTGATTTATCCAAAATCCTTATATTTGCCAATATAGAGGAGATATCGGTTTGAAAATTATTACACGAGATACTGTTGACTTTTCATCCCCCTCTAAGTATTTATTTGGGGCTGAGGAACTGTCGTTGTCAGTACTTTTTAATCTATATCTATCTTCTATTATATAAAAGAAAGTTGTGTTAGTTACTACGCTTATAACTTAAGAACCGCTGGACTGATTTTAACGATTCATACAAATTCGGAATTGTCTTCTCTCCGAAAAGGATAATATGTGATATACTAACATTTTCATTTTGACTTTTGAAATGTACAATAGTAATGTTTTATTTTGCATGATTTTTTTCCATTTTGACTTACTTTTTTCTAATGTACATTTGTAGTGTTTTTTATATTTTATTTTTGAATTCAAATATTAATATCAATTTATTTAATTGACTTGATTTCTTGAGAAATGAAATTGATGGCGACTTACATGGAAGTGTTGTACCGAATTATGTGGTGGCGAAACGGAATAGATGATGTCGAAATAATTTAATGGAATCGAATTTTAAAATAGAAGTACATTCTATTGACAAACTATATAAGGATCTTTAAACATTTGCTGTAAAAAATCAGCGAACAAGTTGAAGATTTTTTCATTGTGTTATTCTTTTTTTGTCAATTTTTTTCAATTTGTATTATCTAATTGAATTCAGTAAATTTTTTGTGAACAAAATAAAGAATAATTTTTCACTATATACAAATTTTCACCAAAAAATGAAATAAGTGGGAAATAATATGTTAACTGACATCTACCTTTCAACTCCAGGGCCGACATCGTGGTTCAGCTGGAAGATGTGAACACATTTGAACAAACAAAAATTACCGAAAAAGCCTAATGGGGCTCATTTCAAAGCGTGGAACTACTTCTTTCCTGTCACAATAATCCGCCCAATGTACAATCAGAAAAATACCAAATATGAAGGGTGGAAAATAGTAGAGCGAATGGGACTCTTAGTAAGGATTTCTATCCTTCCAGAAAATCTTCCCAAACATTCAAGATACCTTAAATCGCTTTTGCAGGTCATGATATCGATCATAACTCACGGATAAGGGTACAGCCCGATTTCATATTTATATAACCATCGTATGATTTAAGCTATTTTTGGTGTCTTGGTCACTTTTTAAATATTTTGGCCATTATTTGGCATCTTTGTTTCTAAGGAGGTAGAGAACCTTTTCGCATAAAGATTGAAATTTTCAGAGTAGGGCCCATTTTGGTCTTGACCACATTCATTAATTGATTTGGTTAATAATTGTATTTATGCTACTCTGGGGTAGGGAACCACCATACAGATAATTGCCACATAGGAATTTATTTAAGTAAAGTCCCCATATTGGAGTATCCCCAAGTCCACTTTCACATCTAATTGGTGGTCAGAAAAGAAAATTTTGTTTTCTATTGAATTTGTAACCCCCAAGAGAATATTGGTTGGGCCACGTTTTGGTATAACCCTTATATAAATGTATCCCTGATTTTTCAACTATTTTGGCTATTATTTGCTGTATTTAGGCTACTTTGTGAGTAGAGAACCATCTTACAGAAAAATGTCAACATACGTAAATATTTTGGTACAGTCCCCATATAGTCCCCAGGCCCGCCGATCTATAGTGATGTTTACCGATTGATGGACAACAACGCGGGTATTGTTTAATCGTCATTGAATTTTTCTATGAACAAGAACATAGACTTTTTGGGGACTCTAATGCGCAATTTAAGGTGCTATGGTAATGGGTGTAAAAGCGTAATTAACTTTGACTATTCAGCAATTATTTTGCCCTCCTTCCATAGTTATTTATTTCTATTTAGTCGAATCAATGTTTATATTAAAATTTGTTCACCTTTATGAGCTAGATTTGTGAAATATTATGCTATGCAAAATTTGCATTAAAGACTAAAACTTCGGGCCGGCAACGCGGACCGGGCCAGCTAGTATATATATATATATATATAGTATATATATATATATATATATATATATATATATATATATATATATATATATATATAGTATATATATATATAGTATATATATATATATATATATATATATATATAGTATATATATATATATATATATATATATATATATATATATATATATATATATATATATATATATATATATATATATATATATATATATATATATACTAGCTGGCCCGGTCCGCGTTGCCGGCCCGAAGTTTTAGTCTTTAATGCAAATTTTGCATAGCATAATATTTCACAAATCTAGCTCATAAAGGTAAACAAATTTTAATATAAACATTGATTCGACTAAATAGAAATAAATAACTATGGAAGGAGGGCAAAATAATTTCTGAATAGTCAAAGTTAATTACGCTTTTACACCCATTACCATAGCACCTTAAATTGCGCATTAGAGTCCCCAAAAAGTCTATGTTCTTGTTCATAGAAAAATTCAATGACGATTAAACAATACCCGCGTTGTTGTCCATCAATCGGTAAACATCACTATAGATCGGCGGGCCTGGGGACTATATGGGGACTGTACCAAAATATTTACGTATGTTGACATTTTTCTGTAAGATGGTTCTCTACTCACAAAGTAGCCTAAATACAGCAAATAATAGCCAAAATAGTTGAAAAATCAGGGATACATTTATATAAGGGTTATACCAAAACGTGGCCCAACCAATATTCTCTTGGGGGTTACAAATTCAATAGAAAACAAAATTTTCTTTTCTGACCACCAATTAGATGTGAAAGTGGACTTGGGGATACTCCAATATGGGGACTTTACTTAAATAAATTCCTATGTGGCAATTATCTGTATGGTGGTTCCCTACCCCAGAGTAGCATAAATACAATTATTAACCAAATCAATTAATGAATGTGGTCAAGACCAAAATGGGCCCTACTCTGAAAATTTCAATCTTTATGCGAAAAGGTTCTCTACCTCCTTAGAAACAAAGATGCCAAATAATGGCCAAAATATTTAAAAAGTGACCAAGACACCAAAAATAGCTTAAATCATACGATGGTTATATAAATATGAAATCGAGTTGTACCCTTATCCGTGAGTTATGATCGATATCATGACCTGCAAAAGCGATTTAAGGTATCTTGAATGTTTGGGAAGATTTTCTGGAAGGATAGAAATCCTTACTAAGAGTCCCATTCGCTCTACTATTTTCCACCCTTCATATTTGGTATTTTTCTGATTGTACATTGGGCGGATTATTGTGACAGGAAAGAAGTAGTTCCACGCTTTGAAATGAGCCCCATTAGGCTTTTTCGGTAATTTTTGTTTGTTCAAATGTGTTCACATCTTCCAGCTGAACCACGATGTGGGCCCTGGAGTTGAAAGGTAGATGTCAGTTAACATATTATTTCCCACTTATTTCATTTTTTGGTGAAAATTTGTATATAGTGAAAAATTATTCTTTATTTTGTTCACAAAAAATTTACTGAATTCAATTAGATAATACAAATTGAAAAAAATTGACAAAAGAAGAATAACACAATGAAAAAATCTTCAACTTGTTCGCTGATTTTTTACAGCAAATGTTTAAAGATCCTTATATAGTTTGTCAATAGAATGTACTTCTATTTTAAAATTCGATTCCATTAAATTATTTCGACATCAACTATTCCGTTTCGCCACCACATAATTCGGTACAACACTTCCATGTAAGTCGCCATCAATTTCATTTCTCAAGAAATCAAGTCAATTAAATAAATTGATATTAATATTTGAATTCAAAAATAAAATATAAAAAACACTACAAATGTACATTAGAAAAAAGTAAGTCAAAATGGAAAAAAATCATGCAAAATAAAACATTACTATTGTACATTTCAAAAGTCAAAATGAAAATGTTAGTATATCACATTTTTACGCGATTTTTTTGGATATTATCCTTTTCGGAGAGAAGACAATTCCGAATTTGTATGAATCGTTAAAATCAGTCCAGCGGTTCTTAAGTTATAAGCGTAGTAACTAACACAACTTTCTTTTATATAATAGAGAAGATAGATATAGATTAAAAAGTACTGACAACGATAGTTCCTCAGCCCCAAATAAATACTTAGAGGGGGATGAAAAGTCAACAGTATCTCGTGTAATAATTTTCAAACCGATATCTCCTCTATATTGGCAAATATAAAGATTTTAGATAAATCAAAATTGTGGGCGCAAAAGTGGTCTATATTTTTTTCTTTAAAAACCTAACTCGGGGTATGACGAAAGTTTTTACAAAAAATTATACAAATCGGTCCAGCCGTTTTCAACTGATTCCGTTACCAACAAACAACAATTGATTTTTATATATATAGATATATACAAATATAGTAACCATTAAGATCTCCCAGTACGAAACGATTCCTGTAAACAATGTTGCTGAAATCATTAATCATTAATCTTCGTATAGGCCCCCATACAACGGTAACTCCCGATAGTCTGTATTTAGACGATTTCATGAACACTATTCACCGGAATCGTTTCAAATTTCGTATCTACCACAACTTACGGCACAAAAATTCGTATGCAGGTCCACGCCTTCGTATACCCCCCATATGACGGTACCTCCCGATACTCCGTATTTTCATGATTTTTGCGACATTATTCACCTTAATTGTAACAAATTTCATATTTGAAGTTCGTAATGGACACTACAGCCCATGGTACAATGAAGAGAAGGTAGGCCAACTTTGAAAAAATTGCAAGTATAAAGGTCTACCTGTTCGGCTTGTAATGTCAGAATTGGTATCAAAACAATAAAAAATCAAACAACTTGTTGCATTTATTTTGAATAAATAATTGAAAAACGCGATAACTTAATGAAAGGTCAGCACTTCTTTTCAAAATCATATATATCTCTAAAGGATTATTTCGCTACAAAAACTCTAGATTTTGTCGATGCATACGTTGAAATAAACATTTTGAAAACCCCCGAATTTTAATATTTTCTGAACAATTTTTTGTTATTGAAAAGAAAACACATACATAAACAAATAAAGATGACATATTAAGCTAAGAAAATAAAAAAAATAAAATCATATGGTATCATAGCCCTACCTTGATATCATTGTACCATGCTACAGCCTATGACAAAAAATTTCATCCTCGTCTTCGTGGATGTCTTTGTCTTAGAAGACAAAGCGTTTTTATAGAAAGGCCTTCGATTTCATAAAAAAACATTAGAAGAAATGTGGCGAAAACCATTAAAATGTCGAATATCGGGAGGTACCGTTATATGGGGGCTATACCAAATCGTGGACCTACACATGCAATGTTTCGCCAAAGGAGCTAGAACCCATTATGACCTACAAATACCAATTTTCAGACAAATCCGCAAAAAAGGGGGGCAAAAATCATCAAATTACCGAATATCGGGAGGTACCGTTATATTGCGGCTATACAAAAACGTGGACATATAATTACAATTACTCTCCACACGAACTGGGACCCATTATTATCTACAACTACCAATTTTTAGACATATCCGTGAAGAAATGTGTCAAAAATCATCAAAATACCGAATGTTGGTAGCTACCGTTATATGGTGACAATATCAAAACGTGGACCTACACAGACAATGTTTCACCACACGAACTAGGACCCATTCTGGCCCACAAATACCATTTTTAAGACAAATAAGTGAAAAAATGTGGTAAAAACCATCAAAATACCGAATATCGGGAGATACCTTTATATGGGGGCTATACCAAATCGTGGACCCATACATGTAATGTTTCGCCACCGGAGCTGGAACCCATTATGACCAACAAATACCAATTTTTAGACAAATCCGTGAGAATGTGGCAAAAATAATCAAAATACCGAATATTGGGAGGTACCTTTACATGGGGGCTATACCAAAACGTGCAATGTTTTGCCACACGCACAGGGACTCGTTATGATCTACAAATACCAATTATAAGACAAATCCGTGAAAAAATGTGGCATAAATCATCAAAATACCCAATATTGGGAGGTACCGTTATATGGGGACTATACCAGAACGTGGACAGATATATCTCATTTTCAATACCAACCATCCTAGACACAATAAAAATTGCACTGCTACGTCAAATAATGTGGGCTGTATCGTGATTCCAACAGACAGACGGACATCGTTAAATCGACATAGAATTTTATGCTGATTACTAGCTGGCCTGGTCCGCTTTGCCGGCCCGTACTTTTAGTCTTTAAAGCATAATAAATCACAGATCTGACTTATGTAGGCGGCACAATTTTGATTATAAGTAATGACTTGATTATGAGTAATGACTCCATGACTAAATATAAATTAATATTCATGGCAAAAATTATAATTACCGTCGGTTTAAATATTTTGAATAGCCTGATCTTATTTTTCAGCTATAGGCTTTAATTTGAGTGTTAAATACCTAAATGATAAAGAACATCTATAATAGCCCCATGTGAAAATTCAGCTCAATTTTTGATATTGTAAAAAGCATTCAAATTGTGCTGCGGAGATCCAATAAAGTTACTTTATAATTTCGTATTTTTTTCATGTTTCTGCCACAATTTCCGACTGAATGAGTCCCAGTTTGACATTTCGGAGTTTATTTCATATATACGTACATCCCAAATCCCAACCAATATTCTCTTGGGGGTTACAAATTCAATAGAATACCAAATTTTCTTTTCTGACCACACATTGGTTGGGAAAGTGGACTTGGGGGTATACTAATGTGGGGACTATACTTAAATAAATTCCTATGAGGATAATTATCTGTAAGATGATTTTCTACCCCAGGGTTTTTTACCCCAGGTAGCCTCAAGACTAAGGTGCGCACTTTTCCGAAAAATAAAAATTTATAAAAAGAGGTTTTCTTCCCCCTTAGAAACAATTAAGGGCCAAAAAATGAAAAAAAAAATGGCCAAGACCCCGAAAATACCTTAAATCATATGATGGTGATACCAAAACGTGATAATTTTTTGCAATGATGGTTTCTTCTTAAATTATCAACATAAGCTAAAATTAGTACGAAAAATATGGTTAAAATGTAGAATATACTTGAAATCGGCTTGTTCCGTTATCAGGCGTTATGATCCATATCATGAACTGCCAAAGCGATTAAAGGTATCTTGAATGTTTAGGTAGAATTTCTATTTTGCGTTCTTTATAGTCGGTATTTGACTGATTGCAGTCCCAATATAGAAAAATAGAAAAAAAGAAAAAGAATCTTCAACTGGTTCGCTGATTTTTTTGCGGCAAATTTTTAAAGGTGATTACGAAGTTTGTCGGTAGAATGTGCTATTATTTTGAAATTCGATTCCATTGAAAATTTGTCGATTTTTCCCGATTCTAGAATTTTCATATAAAGCGACAACGGATAAAATTGTTATGTATAGATTTTATGGATTTATTGGGTATTACGAATATATACATAAAATCTATAAATAACAGTTTTATCCGTTGTGGCTTTATATTACCCAAAAAACCTACACATCATATTAGAATTAAAAAAAAAAAAACACTACAAATGTACATTCGAAAATAGTAAGTCAAAATGGAAAAAAATATGCAATATAAAACATTACTATTGTACATTTTAAAAGTCAAAATGAAAATGTTCAAATTTCACATTTTTACGCGATTTTTTTGGATTTTATTCTTTTCTGCCAAGAGGCAATTCCGAATTTGTCTTAATCGTTAAAATCAGACCGGCGGTCTTCATGTTATAAGAGTAGTAACTAACACAACTTTCTTTTACATATAGAGAGATAGATTTAAAAGTAGGCGCGTTCCTCACCCCCTAAATAAGTACTTAGGGTTGGATAGAAAGCCAACAGCATCTCGTGTAATAATTCTGAAACCGATATCTTCACTATTTTGGCAAATATAAAGATTTTAGATAAATCGTAATAGTGGGCGTAAAAACCTAACTCGGGGTATGACGAACGTTTGTACAAAAAATTATGCAAATCGGTCCAGCCGTTTTCAACTGATTCCGTTACCAACAAACAACAATTGATTTTTATATATATAGATGAATATATATACTTTATGGGGTCTACGACGAATATTTAAGGATGTTACAAACGGAATGACAAAGTTAATATACCCTCCTTTCCAAGGTGGAGGGTATAAAAATACATTTCTATGCCCAAGGGATATTAATGTTAATGATGAGATCAACTAACAACCCTTAGTATCGCCATAAAGGTGTGATGACTACTTGTGCACATATACAAACATTTCCTCGTGAATAAGGAGCATTGACTTAAATGTGTAGAAAAAGGATACTCGCTAGCCCGCGCCTCTTTTGCCATTTTTGGGATTGGCTTTAATTGGGTGTGTTGTCGGCAAACAGGTCATAGATATGACCAGAGTAGGAAGTAAAATAAATTCGAAATGGCAATCGCGAGTAGTTCCATGTCCCTTGTGTATTTGAATTTACTTTAAAAACGGCATATATGAATACGTATATGTTTGGAACAATTGCATACGAATTTGGAATTATATCCCAAAACGGACGGAATGCTTTTTAATATAACATATGTTTGTTATATTGAGTTGTTCTTGGAAGGTCTTCTGAAAATTGTAAAATTAAACTAGCTGAAATAAAGATGAAGAAATCGCATTTCCGATATAAAGGAAGCCAGAAAATTCGTCTTTTGATGACGTTTATAATATCATTTTCTAAGTTTATCATTGAATGCCTGTCCGCCTGTCTATGTACTATTGTAATCATAGTATGGGTCGTATTTATAATTTGATGAAGATGAAAATGTGTACTGTTGTTTTTTGTTTTTTTTTTTTGCTCAAAAATGAAACCTCTTCATATTGGTGAAATTCGGTTAAGATTTTAACACATCTATATCTATAAAAGAGGAAATGTTTGTACGTTTGATTGTTTGTTTGTTTTTATACCCTATTTTTATACCCTATATTTTATACCCTTCTATGGAGGGTATATTCATTTTGTCATTCCGTTTGTAACTCATCGAAATAATGATCTTAGACCCAACAAAGTATATATATTCTTGATCAGCGTAAAATTCTAAAAATTCCGTCCGTCTGTCCGTCTGTTGTAATCACGCTACAGTCTAAACGAATTAGGATAGGAAGCTAAAACTTTGCACATATCTTTCTTTTATCTGTAGGCAGGTCAAGTTCGAAGATGGGCTATATCGATCCCCGATATCGTATAGCCCCCATATAACGGCACCCCCGATATTCGGTATTTATATGATTTAGAGTTTTCAATGGAATTGTCTTCTTTATGTGCACTTTACTGGAAGAGAATTATCTATATAGGTCCACGATATCGTATATCCTCCATATAACGGTACCCCCGATATTCGGTATTTTGATAACTTTACCCACATTTTTCAACGGAATTTTTTGAAAATCCACACAAGGAGTTCCTTGTGGGTACTTTATACCTCGGTAGAGAATTATCTATATAGGTGCACGATATCGTATAGCCACCATATAACGGTACCCCCGATATTCGGTATTTTGATGATTTAAGCGCATTTTTCAACGGAATGGTCCGAAATTGTACACAAGGGGTTCTTTGTGAGCACTTTACCCACCGACAGAGAATTTTCTACATAGGTTAACGATATCGTATATCACCCATATAACGGTACCCCGTTTTGATGATTTTACCCACATTTTTCAACGAAATTATCTGAAAATCCACACAAGGAGTTCCTTGTGAGTACCTTACACCCAGACATTTTTTTTGAAAATTTTCTAATTCGTTCCAAATGGTGGACGGTATTCAAAGTTCGGTCCGGCCGAACTTACTGCTTTTTTACTTGTTGAAATTCAAGTTGGAATTGAAGGTTTAGCATCAGAATAGGATCGGTTATAGATACAGTGTTTACATTTAGAATGTGTAACGGAATTTACACAAAAATAAATATGACAAATTATATTATCTTACATATACCTATATATATATATATATATATATCCCAATATTCGGTACTTTTATGACTTTAGCGACATTACTCGCAGAATTTTTTTATTCAAGTTTCGCGTTTGAATATTGTAATGGTTTATGACAAAAGTTGCCTATGCAGGTCTACCTCTAGAAAACCTCTATATTTCCAGTTCCAAGTGGAATTTCAAAAATTTATATAGCCCATGTTATTTTCAGGCGATGTTGTAGTATACTTGGATTTTTTCAGAAAAATCTGTGCAGCGGTTTTCGAGTCCATAAATTACAAACAAGCAAGCAAACAAACATTTTCTTTTTTATAGATATAGAAGATATATATACTAGCTGGACCGGTCCGCGTTGCCGGCCCATACTTTAAGTGTTTAATGCATATTTTTAAAGCATAATAAACCACAGATCTGACTTTTGTAAATGCACTATTTTTATTAAAAGTTAAGTGTCCATAGTAATTTCTAAATAGAAACAAATATTCATGGCAAAAATTATAATATATGTTCGCCTACCGTCGGTTTTAGATATTTTGAATAGCCTGATCATAGTTTTCAGCCATAGGCTTTAATTTGAGTGTTAAAAACCTATATGATAAAGAACATCTGTAATAGCCCCAAATGAAACTCAGCTCAATTTTTGATATGGTAAAGAGCTTAGCAACATTTTCCATTCAATTTAGAATTTTGTATTTCCGTGCTGCGTGGTATTCTCTTTTGTCCACCTCATAATTGAGGACAGAATGATTCAGAATAGCAAATATAATTACTCTTTTACATCCATAACCGTAAGAATGGAATCAATTTGTGTGTCATTTAAATTGTTCGTTGGAGACCCCATAAAGTCCATATTTTTCATCATGGTATAATTCAATAACGATTAAACAAATGTTCTGTCCCGTGGCACTTTCTAATATTCGTAATTTTGTTCATAATTCTGCCATAATTTCCGACTGAATGAGTCCCAGTTTTACATTTCGGAGTTTATTTCATATAGACGTATATCCCAAACCTACGTTCCCAACCACTATTCTCTTGGGGGTAACAAATTCAATAGAATACAAAATGTTCTTTTTCGACCACACATTAGTTGGGAAAGTGGACTTTGGGGTACACGAATGTGGGGACTATACTAAAATAAATGTCTATGGGGACAATTATCTGTAAGATGGTTCTCTACCCCAGGGTAACCTAAATACATTTTTTTTAGCCAAATCAATTGATGAATGTGGTCAAGACCAAGATGGACCATACTCCGAAAATATAAAATTTTATGAGAAGTGGTTTTCTATCCTCTTAGAAACAAAAATGCCAAATAAAAGCCAGAATAGGAGAAAATTGGCCAAGACCCCGAAATAGCTTTGCAAGGATGGTTACTTCTTAAATTACCAACATTTGCGAAATTAGTGTGAAAAATATGGTTAAAATGGAAAATATACTTGATATCGGGTTGAACCCTAATACGGGGGTTATGACCAATACCATGACTTGCAAAAGCGATTTAAGGTACCTTGAAAGTTTATGAAGAGTCCTGGAGTTGAAAGCTAGATGCCAATTTAGAAATGAAAGATCGACATTCAACATTGTATTGCGCACTCATTTTAGTTTTTACAATAAAAAATGTCACTTCAATAGAGTATGTCGAATTGAAAAACAATTATATTTTTCATTACCAAGTTATCATGAGTTGTCAAAATCCGTCAAGCCGTTCTTGGGTTATTAGCGTAGTCGCTTTGTACTACCCTGAAAAGAAAAAAAATACAAATGTACGTATGAAAATACTAAGTCAATGAAAAAAACATGCAATATAAAACATTACGATTGTACATTTCAAATCCCAAGGACAAATTCTTCATGTATGCGTACTAAATTTGCATGTCCCAGCTTTTCTGACGGTCAAAAGAATCTGACTTATTCACTTTGAATACCCTCCACCATTTGATTGAAAAATACAGTTGAGAATCATAAAAATACCGAATATAGGGAGTTACCGTTATATTGGGGTCTATACAAATACGTGGACCTGCATAGAAGGCTTTGTCATAGGCCACTACAATATTCATATACGAAACATGAAAAAATTCCGGTGAATAATGTCGCAAAAACATCAAAATACCTAATATACGGACTTACCGTTATATTGGGGCTATACGAGAACGTGGACGTGCATAATCAAATTTTCTGTCACAGACTGTAGTACCCATTACGAACTTTAAATGCGGAATTTGAAACAATTTCGGTGAGTAATGTTTCAAAAATCATCAAAATAAATAGGACGTGGATCTGCATAGCCAATTTTCTGTTACAGGCTGTAGTACCTATTACGAACTTACAATACGAAATTTGAAATAATTCCGTTGAATAATGTCGCTGAAATTATCAAAATACCGAATATATGGAGGTACAGTTATATGGGGACTATGCCGAAACGAAGACACATATATCTCATTTAACCAAAAGTTAACCTACTTCAATTCGTTCGGAAGCTAGAGTGGTTTTAAATCGACATAGACTTTTACGCTGATCAAGAAAATATACAGGGTGAGATAAAAAACTGCAACAAAGTCAAACGCCATAATTTTTACATATTTTTTTAAATTATATAGAATGAAACAAAAAATGTCGGAAATAGCATCAAATTTTAGAATAAGTTTAGATTTGTTCGAATTGGTCACCTTTGGCACGAATTATGACCATCAAATGGCCAAGGAAACCGCCACACGCTGCCCGAATGTTGCTCCGCGGTATTTTAGCCCATTCCCGGCGAAGCGCTTGCTTGAAGTGATCGACACTTTGGTATTTTTAGTGCCAACCTTGCTTACCAAAATGCTCCAGACACAATAGTCCAATGGATTGGTATCCGGAGATTTTGGTGGCCAATGTGCCCTGGAAATGAAGCGATAAACCTCATTTTGTAACCATACTTGGGTGGCGCGTGCTGAGTGCGATGGTGCTGAGTCCTGTTGCAATGTCCAAGGTCTGCGGCCAAAATGTTTGCGTGCCCAAGGCTTTAATAGACATTTCACAATATTTTCGCGATAATATTCGGCATTTATTCTGATGCCACGGTCGAATAATACAAGCCGAGAGCGACCATCAGCTTTTATGGCGGCCCACACCATCACCATGGTCGGCGTTTGAGTTCTAGTGGCCAACCGGTGCACATTTTCAGCTGACCTTTTTGGCAAGTAAACACGATCATTTTGTTTGTTTACATACTGCTGGACAAAGAATTTTTTCTCATCGGAGAAAACTAAATTCTGCAGTTCACCACTGTCGGCCAAGCGAAGCAACTCTTTAGCTCTTTTGAGTCTAATTTCTTTCAGTTGTGGCGTAAGTTCTTGCACTTTTTGGAATTTCAATGGCTTTACCCCGAGCTCATTTTTCAATATTTGCCGAATGGAATATTGTGATATGTTTAGCTCACGAGCCACTGCGACGCGAGTTTCGATCAAGTCGCTTCTTTACATTTCACACCATTTCTGCTTATGTTGCTGTTTTCTTCCGTCCATTTCCGTGACGATAGCCACTTGTGGTTTACCAGCCAAATATAAAGAAATCAAGCTATCACGCTTGAATTCCATAACGAATAACTTTTTTCTGGAAAATTCTCACCAAAATGCTTTTGTACGCTTGTAAACAATATAATGGGCTGTCACTGGAATAATTTTAACAGCTGTCGGACGAGTGGCTTAGAAAGGTAAGCAGTCTGAAGTTGGTTGGCTGGTTTTTTCATCACATCCTGTATACTTTGTATGGTCTAAACTGTATATTTCGAGGTGTTACAAACGGAATGACAAACGTCACATATTCTATATACAGTGATGGGGGGTATAAAATGTCCATTCATTGCAGTGTAGGTATAGGAGATAACAACTTTTTATAACCTACATAATATTGTAGATTACCGAAAAAAATATGTAAAAATATATAAAGTCCAAGTATATTTTTGAACAGCGAAAAATTTCAGTGGGTCGATTTAATCGACCTTCAAATGAAAGAAGCCCGCGATGAATTTTCTTAAAGAAGTATAATAAAATTCAATAATTTTTTCAGTAATTTGAAGTTTTTTAAACCCCAACTTTTTAATATTTTGTGATTAAAAATGTTTAATATTTAATACACGTTTCCTTTAAACAAAGTAGCGTCTGCGGTGTGAATCAAACTACTATGGTGTACTTCTTTATTCGATTCCACCCCAAACATATAAAATAACAAAATAGTTTTGTTGAGAATACCAGTCGTTTTTCTTATTTTATATATTTTTGGAGGTTTTCTTCCAGTTTTAATCTAAAAATTGGATAAGTTAAGGATGATGACGTATCACTTCCCCAAGGCTGAGCCTTATGATGGTGTTAATATGTCGTTTGTAGTATATCACGAACACACTGAAACAGAAGGACATTTACGAATACAAACATACATATCGCTCGCCCATAAAGCGAATAGAATAAGTGTCACATTTGGGCTAAGGTTTGGCGCCTCAAATTTATACAATGGGGTTGGTTGTTGGTGTAAAAGCCTGTAAGTTAATGTTAGCAAAAGAAGGTGCGCCCATTTCACAGACATATGGATGGACGCATCATTTTGTGTGTTTCATTGGGCAAAGAAGGCATGCGCCAAAGCACAACAACAACAACATCATTTCGCCGAATTCTGTCTGCCAGCCAGGTAATGTTGTGGCCTGTGCGAACAGACGACTGATTTGTCCAAAAGTATTTCATTCAATTAACAGCGTTTTATATTACCGCGAATCCAAATAGTGGAATAATAGTTCTACCCACCATAGACAGCGTCATTTGTGGACACAATATATGATGGGTGGGTCGCACTAACAATTCACTAATTTCCATTTCCAACATTGGGAAATGTGCATAGGAAGATGCGCACATTTCAATTTCCTCTAGCTGGTCGACAAGTCGAGTTGACGTCTAAAAGTGTGGCACACATAACGGTCAGTGTTTGTGAATTCGTTGTGTTGAGTGGTTCCCAACCAGTGCTTTAAATGCTACTTCATCTGTGTGGTTCCAGAATACGCGGAATACGGAATAGAATAAATAATATCGAATTATTTCATTCGCACCTGTATTTTGCTGAACCGTTTCCATTCTCTTCTATTTCCGGTTGAGCAAAATTTCAGGTGTGTGAGAAATAATTCTAAAGGCGCCACAAATACAAATAATTAATAAACTTACAACGGACTCGCGAAATGAAAAAAAAAAAACTATATAAAACCCCTATATTTTTAAATATTAAGAAATTGTTTCGCACCTGTGTCTTGCTGAACCATTTCCTTATGTAGCAGGTTGAGCAAAATTTCAGGTGTGTGAGAAATTCGTCTTAATATATTCTACATTTGTACCGTTTATTTATGCACAAAAAGGTGAATATTGTCTGAAATTCGACTCATGTATAAGAGAGGGATTGGACTCTGGTGCTACTCTCTACGCTGACCGTCATAACAATGAAATCAAGGAACTATATCATTAAGGCGTCAAAAATATTAACCTGGCTACCGATTAACCAGTTGTCGATCATACTAAAATTATGAAACTGACTATGTGAACCGTGTAATTATGAAAATATTAATATATGTTTCTAATCTATCAAAAAATGAGGAAAGTCGCTATGGATGGATGGTTCGGAGCATATCCGTCTGAATATGATAAACTACAGAAATTAATAAATCAATCTCTTTGGAGTGCGAAACATTTCAGTTGCAATTAAATTTCGAGTAAATTAATTTTTAATTAGGTAACACTACTGGTATAGTTTACATTTCAAATTTGAAACATATAATTCCAATCAAACCCACTCAAATTTTTATTTAATTTCCACGACAGTCATACGACAGTCACAAAATTTTCTCAATGTTCCAAAAAGTTATTGAATGTCAAATTGTTACCACTGATATGAATATGAATCGCGGGTTGTTCTCATACCTAGCATAGGTTTGGTAAAAGAAGGCATAGTAGCATTTTCGGATACTCATTTGTCTGCTGAATTCTTTCTGATTACGTAGCCGTTTACCCATTCTGAAGTAATACTTCTGATGTTGCAGTGACATCTTGTAGTACTCACAAACGTTTCGTTAGGGATAATAGCGACCTTGTTTATTTATAGGAAAGTGTGCGTCACATTATTTTAAGATTTTGCACGCCGGCTCATCCGGTAACTTTTATTGGACCTTCCATGGCTCAATAACAGATTTTGCTCAACTTCAAAGAAAAACACAACTGTGTATTGGAATCTTATAGTGTCAAATAGACTTTTAAATATGCAACAGTTGGTTTTGCGTATTTTTCATTTTTAAACAAAATTCTTATATTGGGGAATACCAGCGAAATAATTTCAAATTATTGTATTTTTATTCAAAAAAATATACGCACACACACAAAATGTGTATATGTTTTGACAGAAAAAGGGCACCAAAAGAAAAACATTCTATTTTGGGGAATACAAGTGTAAGTGTGCTATGGAATCTTCCATAAAAAATTGGCTAAGAGTCAATAATTATAAGTATTCAATATTACCTTATACTCATTATTTTCTGACTGTACATGTACTACCGCATTGTAAGAAAACGAGGAGAATGATCAGTGGAACTTGTTTTATGGACTGTTGGACTAGATGTAATATTTGATAATAATATTGTACCACTTTAAAAACAACAAGTTAAAAAGTATCAGTCGGTTTTGCCGACAGATGTATACCCTCAGCTAATATTCGATTATTTAAATATATTTTGACTTCTGTTATGATATTGTTCATTGGGCAAGTATTGTCGGACCAAAATAAACCTATATCTTTTAAAGAGAAAAAAAGTTTGTATGTTTGTTTGTTATTCGTGTACTCAAAAACCGCAGTAAAAATTTTCCTGAAAATTTCCAAATATACTACAACATCGCCTGAAAGTAACATAGGCTATATAAATTTTTGAAATTCCACTTGGAACTGAAGCTATAGCAATAGAAATGAAACCTTTTGCAACCTAAATGAAACCTTTCGCAACCGAAATTAAACTTTTTGCAAATCAAATGAAAATAACATTTTTAATTTTAGTAAATTTTCAGCTTCTATAAAACGCAAGTGTAGATGCAGCAAATTAAAAAAAGGTTTTCAAGTTCTTTTCTCCAAAAGACCTGAATTAGATACCTTTTTATAGTAGTAGAAAGTAGTGTATGGAAGTAGTATGCTATAAGTATAAAACATTGTAGTAAAGCTTAATTTTGCATTTCAGTCCTACCAATACCTATAAAGGTCAAAATTTGTTTAAATTTCTCTTTTGAAAATTTCATGTCAAATAAAAGCCTAAAAATTAAAAAAATGAAATAAAATGTCCAAGATCCCGAAAATTGCTTAAATCATATGTGGTTATACCAAAACGTGATCAGTTTTTGCGAGGATGGTTTCTTCTCAAATTACCAACTTTTGCTGAAATGAGTATGCAAAATATGGTTATAATGTAAACTATACGAATTCGGGCTGTACCCTTAACCGAGAATCATATATCATGACCTGCAAAAGCGATTTAAGACATCTTGAAAGTTTAGGAAGAATTTCTGGAAAGATATAAATTCTTTTTTTACTAAATGTTCAATTCGCTCTACTATTTTGCACCCTTTATGTTCGGTATTTCACTGATTGCAGTCCTAATGAATTGCATTTTTATACCCTCCACCATACTATGGAGGGCATATTAACTTTGTCATTCCGTTTGTAATTCCTCGAAATACTTATGTCAGACCCAACAAAGTATATATATTCTTGATCAGCGTAAAATTCTAAGTCGATTTAGCGATGTCCGTCTGTCTGTCCGTCTGTTGTAATCACGCTATCTTTCGAGACAGAAAATTGTCTGTTCGTATAGCACCCATATAACGGTACCTCCCTGTATTGGGTATTTTGATGATTTTAGCGACATTATTTACCGGGATTTGGTATTTGAAGTTCGAAATGGATACTAAAGCCTAAGACAGAAAATTGTCTGTGCAGGTCCATATGTTCGTATAGCCCCCATATATCGGTACCTCTCTATATTCGATATTTTGATGATTTTATCGTCATTATTCACCGGAGTAGTTTCAAATTACGTATTTAGAGTTCGTAATGGGAACTACAGTCTGTGACAGAAAATTGTGTATGCAGATCCAGGTCTTCATATAAGCCCCATATATATCAGTACCTCCCTATATTCCTTTTTTTGAGGATTTTAGGTACAATACTCACCGAAATTGTTTGCAATGTCCTGTTTGAAGTTCGTAATGGATGCTATTGCCAGTGACAGAAAATTGTCTATGCAGGTCCAGGTCTTCGTACAACTCCGATATAACGGCTGTATTCGGTATTTTTAAGATTTTAACACAATTTTTAACGGATATAATTTTTTGAAAATGTCTAAATTCGTTTCAAGTGGTGGAGGGTATTCAAAGTTCGGCCCGGCCGAACTTACTGCTTTTTAACTTGTTTGCGTTCTCATTGGACGGATTATTGTCATACGAAAGAAGTAGGATGTACGTAGGTCACTCATTTTATTTTTAATATTTTTCATTCGGAATTCAAAATAATAAAAATGTTCACTTCAATATGTTATAAGCGTAATACCCAACATAACTTTCTTTAATATTGTGAAAATAATTTTTTATTTTGTTAAAAAAAATCGATTGAATTCAATATGATATGATAAAGAAAACAATTGAAGAAAGAAAAAAATCTTCACCTTGTACGATGATTTTTTACAGCAGAAGTTTAAAGGTCCTTGCGATGTTTGTCAATAGAATGTACTATTATTTTTAAATTAGATTCCATTAAATTTTTTTTTTCGATTTTTGATTTTTTTCGATATATTTGAATTTCGATTTTTGATTTTTTTTCGATATATTTGAATTCGAATATTAATACCAATTTATTTAATTGACTTGATTTCTTGAGAACTGAAATTGAAGGTGGGTTACATGGAAGTTTAGTACCGAATTATGTGGTGGCGAAACGGAATAGATTATATCGAAATATTTTGACGCGGTCACACCAAAGTTAAGAGATAATTACTTTTTCAAAATCGCTAAAAATCACGAAAAAGAGATCTCATTACAAAAACTCTCAAATCGGAAAAAAATCAGTGGATTTATTGTGAACAAAATAAAGAATAATTTTTCACTATATACAATTTTTCACCAAAAAAAAGGAAAAAAGTGCGAAATAGGATGTTAACTGACTCCAGGGCCTACATCGTAGTTCAGCTGGAAGATGCGAACACATTTAAACAAACAAAAATGATTGAAAATGCCTAATGGGGCTAATTTCAAAGCGTGGACCTGCTTTCATGTGACAATAATCCGTCCAAGGAGAGCTCAAAATGCAAATTTCTTTGGGAGTACAATCAGTAAAATACCAAATATAAAGGGTGCAAAATAGTAGAGCGAATGGTAATAAATGGTAATTTAGTAAGAAAAGTATTTCCATCCTTCCCAATGATTCAAGATACCTTAAATCGCTTTTACAGGTCATGATATCGATCATAACTCACGGATAAGAGAACAACCTGATTTCATATTTATATAACCATCGTATGATTTAAGCTATTTTTGGGGTCTTGGCGCTTATTTGGCATCTTTGTTTCAGAGTAGGGCCCATATTGGTCCTGACCACATTCATCAATTGATTTGGTTAAAAAATTGTATTTATGCTACCCTGGGGTAGGGAACCATAATACAGATAATTGCCATATAGGAATTTATTTAAGTAAAGTCCCAACATTGGAGTGTCCCCAAGTCCACTTTCACATCTAATGTGTGGTCAGAAAAGAAAATTTTGTATTCTATTGAATTTGTAACCCCCAAGAGAATATTGGTTGGGAACGTAGATTTGGGATGTACATCTATATCAAATAAATTGTGAAAACATGAACAAATTTCAAGCACGGGGCCGAATTTTGTTGAATCGTCATTGAATTATACTATGATGGAAAATATGGACTTTATGGGGTCTCCAACTTACAATTTAAATGACAAATAAAATTAATTCCCATCTTACGGTAATGGGTGTAAAATAGTAATTATATTTGACTATTCTAAAATCATTCTGCCCTCAATTATGAGGTGGATAAAAATATTTTTACTTATTTAAATCACGCGAAATGCTATGTTGTTCTGCTATATTTTTGATTTGGCCTCTATTTGTCATCTTGGATTATAAGGGGTAGAAGAAAGTTTTCAATGTAGGTCGATGTTTCGCAGTAGTGCCCATATAAAGGTATTTCCTGAATTTACCATATTTCAATGGATTTGGCTAAAAATGTGTATTTGTAGGGTGAAAACCTTACACAAAAATTTCAACATACCTACAAATTTTAGAATTTTCTCCGTGTAATAGAACCCCCTTAAGTCCACCTTTTGGCGGACAAACATGTCGGACGACATGGTTAGGGGGACTTATGAGGACTCTAATGCACAATCTAAGTTGTTAATGGGTTTAACAAAGTAATTAACTTGGGCTATTCTTAAATCATTCAGCCCTCAATTGTGAGGTGTACAAAATACAGTAAATTCCAAATTACTGCTCATTTGACTGGAAAAATTTGTTACGATTTTTACCATACTAAAAATTATTTGATCCCTTACATGGGGATAAGATTGATATATATTTTTTAATAGATTTGTATAGCACATCCACACATTTGAAGCCCACGGTTTAAATATTGAAGACCACTGCTGAAATATAGGTACAGGTATTTTAAAACACTTTTAATCTACCAGTACGTGAACCCTTATATCAGTCATATCTGTGAAAATGTGAAATTTGAGCATTTTCATTTTGACTTTTGAAGTGCACAATAGCAATGTTTTATTTTGCATGATTTTTTTTTTCATTTTGACCTACTATTTTCGAATGTACATTCGTAGTGTTTTTATACCAAAGTATATATATTCTTGATCAGCGTAAAATTCTAAGTCGATTTAGCGATGTCCGTCTGTCTGTCGGTCTGTCTGTTGTAATCACTCTATCTTTCGAATGAATTGAGATACAAGGCTAAAATTTTGCACACAGGTTTATTTTTACAGTAGGCAGGTTAAGTTCGTAAATGGGCCATGTAGGTCCACGTTTTCATATAGCCCCCATATAACGGTACCTCCCGATATTCGATATTTTGATGATTTTAGCGACATTATTCACAGGAATTGTTTCAAATTTGGTATTTGAAGTTCGAAATGGATACTACAGCCTAAGACATATAACTGTACCTCCCGATATTTGGTATTTTCATGATTTTAGCGACATTATTAATCGGAATTGTTCAAAATTTGGTATTTGAAGTTCGCAATGGATACTACAGCCCAAGACAGAAAATTGTCTGTTCAGGTCTACGCCCCCATATAACGGTACCTCCCTATATTCGGTATTTTGGTGATTTTAGCGTCTTTATTTACCAAAATTTTTTCAAATTACGCATTTAGAGTTCGTAATGGAAACTCCAGTCTGTGACAAAAAATTGTCTATGCAGGTCCAGGTCTTCGGATCCATTACTTAAAATAGAAAATAAGTGATTTATTATGCTTTAAAAATATGCCGGCTCGTAGTTTTAGTCTTTAATGCATAGTTTTTAAAGCATAATAATTCACAAATCTGGCACAATTTTTAGTATAAATGATGACTCGATTAAATATAAATAAATATGTCTTTCAAAATACCTGATCCTATTTTTCAGTAAGAGGTTTTAGTTTGTGAGTTAAAAACCTAAATAATATAGCATATATATTTAAAAGTATACATTAACTGTTTATAATAGGCCCATGTAAGATGGTGCCCTACCCCAAAGTAGCCTAAAAACACATATCAAGTCAAATCCATTCGAAAATTTAATCAAAACCTCGAAATACGTAAAATCAGGAGGTACTTACTCCAAAACATTGACATTGAAACATTTCCACGAAGAGGTCTTCCAGAAGCTAGATGCCAAATAAGGGCAAAATCAATTGAAAAATGTGACCAGGACCCTGATATTAGCTAAAATCATCGGACACCTTCACATAAGAGTTATAATGAAGCATGGTCCTATACTTATAATTATTTGAAAGAATTGTTTCTTTTTTTTATAAAATCTCAAATTACCATAATTTGAGGAATTTTAAAGGGGCTATATAATTTGAGGGGGGCTATATCACAATGTAGACCAACCTGATACATATTTTGTACAAATGATTCCTCATGTAACCCCTAGGACTGTATCAAATTTAAAACTTTATCGTAACTTTTGCCGAGTATGGGGTAAAATATTTGCGGCCCTTTGTGTATGGTTAAGCTATATAAAATGGACTCCGGGAATCCTTCTTTTGGGACTTTTTTTTACCAACCAAAAGATTGTATGCGGCGCAGTGTAATTACTGACGATAGCCCATAATGCACGTATAACGTTACCTATGATTTAAGGTTACTTTTAAGGGTTCGGAAGAATTTTCCGAGCATATGAATCCTTTTCATACTATATTTTCAATTCACTCCACTATTTTTTTGCACAATGAATTTTGCATTTATAATTCTCATGGGATGGATTATTTCCATATCTAATCAAAATCGAATATTTAATTATGGCAACCATATAACAGCATGTATAGAACATATGCAACTTTCTCGATTTTTCGGTTTTTCAATAAGTATTATCATAATAGAACAGTCATTTTTTTTAGTCCCGCGATTTTTCTCAAAGTGTTCATTCATGACAACGTTTCCACTGTAATTACAATTAACCAAAAGAAAATTTGAGTCAAATCGGCCCAGCCGTTCTCAACTGATGTGTTACTATACTTTTTCAAATTTCAAATAGGTGTAGCCAAATGATTCCAGCCGGTCTCAACTGATTCAATTACCAACGAACAACAATTGGTTTATATATAGATTAAAAAGTAGGCGTCAGTCAGATCCAAATAAATACTTAGGATTGGAGGGAAAGTCTACGGTATGTCATGCAATAATTTTAAAACCGATATCTTCATTATTTGGCAAATATAAGGATTTTAGATAAATCGAAATAGTGAGCGTAAAAGTAGGCGTGGTCAATATTTTTTTCTTTAAAAACCTAACTCAGGATATGACGAACGTTTGTACAAAAAAATATGCAAATCGGTTCAGCCGTTCTCAACTGATTCCATTACCAACGTACAACAATTGATTTTTATATATATAGTTGACTCCATAGTAATTTCTAAAAATAAATAAATATTCATGGGAAAAATTAGAATAGATGTTCAACTACCGTCGGTTCTAGATACTTTGAATAGTCTGATCTTATATTTCAGCAATAGGCTTTAATTTGACAGTTAAAAACCTATATGATATAGAGCATCTATAATAGATCCATATAAAAACTCAGATGAATTTTTGGTATTTCATTCCATTTAAATGAGTTGTAATTTGGAATGCGTGGTATTTAGTTTCGTCCACTTTTTAATTGAGGGCAGAATGATTTCAAAATAGTCAAAGATAATTACTCTTTTACATCCATAACCGTAAGAATAGAATTAACTTTTTGTCATTTAAATTGTGCTTTGGAGATCCCATAAATTCCATATTTTTTATCATAGTCTAATGCAATGACGATTAAACAAATGTTCGGTCCAGTGTGTAATGAGTACCAGTTTGACATTTCGGAGTTTATTTCATATAGACGTACATCCCAAATCTACGTTCCCAACCAATGTTCTCTTGGGGGTTTCAAATTCAATAGAATACACAGTTTTCTTTTCTAATCACACATTGGTTGGCGTACACTATACTATACTAGACTATACTTAAATAAATGCCTACGTGGACAATGATATATAAGTTGGTTCTCTATCCCAGAGTATCTTAAATACTATTATTTAGCCAAATCAATTGATTGATTAATGTAGTGAAAACTAAGATGGGTACTACTTCGAAAATTGGTTTTCTACCCCCCTTAGAAAGAAAAATGCCAAATAAGGGCCAAAAAAAAAAAAAATAATAAAGTGGCCAAGACCCCGAAAATAGCTTAAACCATATGATGGTTATATTACCAACATTTACCGAAATTAGTATGAACAAGTTAAAAAGCAGTAAGTTCGGCCGGGCCGAACTTTGAATACCCTCCACCATTTGGAACTAATTTGGAAATTTAAAAAAAAACTTAAAAAATTCAGTTAAATTTCAAAAATACCGAATATAGCCGTTATATTGGGGTCTATACGACGTGGACCTACTTTGGCATTGTTTGCCATTAGCCATTACCATTTTCAAATTCGAAACTTAAAAAAAAACGGTGAATAATGTAGGTAAGATCATCAAAATATCGTATATAGGGAGGTACCGTTATATCGGAGCTGTGCGAAGACCTGGACCAGCATAGACAATTTTCTGTCACAGGCTATAGCATCCATTACGAACGTCAAATACGACATCTCAAACAATTTCGGTGGGTATTGTACCTAAACTCGTCGAAATACCGAATATAGGGAGGTAATGATATATGGGGCCTATACGAAGATCTGGACCCGCATAGTCATTTTTCTGTTACAGACTGTAAATTAGGAACTCTAAATACGTAATTTGAAACAATTCCGGTGAATAATGTCGCTAAAATCATCAAAATACCGAGTATCGGAAGGTACCGTTCTAGGGGGCTATATGAAAACGTGGACCTATATGGCTCATTTACGATCTTAACTACTGGAAAAATAAACACGTGCCTTCTATCTCAATTCGTTCGAAAGATAGCGTGATTACAAAATATATACTTTGTTGGGTCTGACATGAGTATTTCGAGGAGTTACAAACGGAATGACAAAGTTAATATACCCTCCATAGTATGGTGGAGGGTATAAAAATATGCTTAAAACGTAAAATATATTTTAAATCGGGTTGTACCCTCGTCCGGGGGTTATGACCCATGTCATGACCTGCATGAGCGATTTAATGTATCTTAAAAGTTTAGGAAGAAATCCAGTTCATACTAAATGTCCAATTCGCTCTACTATTTTGCACCACTTATATTCGGCATTTCACTGATTGCAGTCACAAGTTTGTTTGTTTAAATGTGTTCGCATTTTCCAGCTGAAGCATAACGTAGGTCCTGGAGTTGAAAGCAAGATGACAATTTTAGGAATGAAAGATCGCCATTTAATATCGTATTCCGTACCATCCGATATTGTATGAATTCTTAAAATCCGTCAAGCCGTTCTTGAGTTATAAGCGTAATAACTGACATAACTTTCTTTTATATGGCGAAAATAATAATTTTTTGTGTTCACAAAAAAAGATTGAATTCAATATGATAAGCTGAATTAAAAAAATCGTACATTATATAAAATTGAAAAAAAAGAAAAGCAAATTGAAAAAGAAAAATATATTCAACTTGTTCGCTGATTTTTTACAGCAAATGTATAAAGGTCCTTACGAAGTTTGTCAATAGAATGTACATTTATTTTGAAATTCGATCCCATTAACATTTTTTCCGATTTTTTTTCCCAATTTCAGAATTTTTGCGATGAGATAGCCTATTTTGTCGTGATTTTTTAGCGATTTTAAAAAAGTAATTTAAATATTGATTTTTGTGTACATATATTATTATTTTCTATAATATCTATAAATAACAGTTTTGTGAGTTGCACTTTATACTTCCCAAAAAACTCCAAATCATATTAGAATTTAAAAAAAATAAAAAAATAAACACTACAAATATACATTCGAAAATAGTAAGTCAAAATGGAAAAAAATCATGCGATATAAAACCTTTTAAAAACATTACTATTGTAAATTTCAAAAGTCAAAATGAGAAAAAATTGACGTTTCACAATTTCCGCGATTTTTTTGGATTTTATCCTTTTCTGCCAAGAGACAATTCCGAATTTGTTTGGGTCGCAAAAATCAGAAAAAATAAGCGGCTCTTAAGATATAAGCGTAGTAACAAACACAACTTTCATATGGATGCATAGGTATATTTAGCCCAAAATAGGCGTGGTTAGTTTCTCAGCCGCCAAATAAATTCTCAGGGTTGGATGGGAAGTCAACAGTATCTCGTGTAATAATTTTCAAACCAATATCTTCATTATTTTGGCAAATATAAGGATTTTAGATAAATCGAAATAGCGGGCGTAAAAGTAGGCATGGTCAATATTTGTTTTTCTATAAAAACATAACTTGGGGTATGACGAACGTTTATACAAAACAAATCGGTCCAGCCGTTTTCCACTGATTCCATTACCAACGAACAACAATTGATTTATATATATATAGATAGTATAGTTTATGTCTTTGTGCATTTTTTTAACCGGTAAATGTACGTTTCAGTATTTTTGTAAACAAAGTATCCAAAAAATAATTCATTTGATATATTACTCTTTTCAGTTCTGATTGAATAAACATAGAAAAACAAAACAAATACAATGGTTTTAAATTAACATTTTTAATTCCATTTGAAGTTGGGACTAAAAATCATTACTGTACCGAATATCAAGAGGTACCGCTGTATGAAATTGTGGATTTAACTCCAGATAGTCCAAACCTTGCACGTCGCAACATTTATATCACTTTTATTTAGGTCCGATACGAAATGGCCAATATTAGCACATTCCTCACTCAAGTTGTTAAACATTTAAATAATCATAACAGAAGTCAAAATATTTTTAAATAATCGTACATTGGCTGAGGGTATACATCTGTCGGCAAAACCGAAAGATACTTTTTAACTTGTTTTAAATAAACATTTAAATAAACACATTCCAAATTTCATTTAAATATGGCGTACACAATGTGTTTAATGCCCAAAATATATATGGGAGCTATATCCAAAACTTAACCGATTTCAATATAATTTGGCAAATTTATTTATGTTCCAAATTTCATTATGCATTCCAAATTTGGAGACTGTATCTGTAATCTATCAATAGATATGTGCACATAAAATCTAAATTTTTGGGTGGTACCTCCGATTCTGATGCCAGAATCTCCAGTTCCAAGTGGAATTTCAAAAATTTAAATAGCCTGTCTTACTTTCAGACGATGTTGTAGTATACTTGAAATTTTTCAGGAAAATCTGTTCAACGGTTTTCGAGTCCATAAATTACAAACAAAAATTGAATACTAATAAACATAAACACTCATTACATATGCTTGTAAAAGCATTGAAAAATATCCTTTCTGATTCTTGATTTAAGCAAAGAAGGGTAAAAGCTTTTGTATGGTTCTCTTCACAGATTAGTACTGTTTTAAGTCTTCCATAGATCTAAGTCCTTTTGCCGACAATGAAAATTGCCACCATGGCTAACACGTAGGACTTGTCATGGTTTAAAATTATTTACGTTGTCTTTTTTTGTTGGTTATTGTTGTAGACTATTGAACCCATTTCTCATGAATACTAATCCAATAAAATCTCCTTCCTGATTTCCCATAAAATCTTATTATTGATATATGTTTTAAGTAGTTTGTAGTTTCGTTCAACGAATCGGGATTAACTTCTAAACAAAAACGGACATCTTCTGCTTAAATGTCAATATTGGTTCTTGTACCAGCCTATTTTAAGAGCTTTGAATATTCTAATCACCATTTCCAGCCACATTGCTGTAGTGGTTTATGATATGATCTATGTAATGGCGCATATTAATCATAAGAATTATGAAGGTCTTTGCACCATTTTCCAATCGAATGGGCAGAAATTTTGAATTCGTAACGTGAAGACCATGCTTCTGTTGTTGTTGTTGTTGTAGCAGCTCATACATCTGTGTTCGTTCGGTTTCCATTTTCTGACTCCATCCAATCAGGTTCTGCCTCTAAGTCCAGTCTGAAAAAGGATGCAACCTGTATGGGTTGTGTCCATAACGAGAGTTAGGTGAGTAGGCTTGGCTGGGCAGCGAAATAGGTGCAGCGGGTCATGTGGGTCTGTGCCACATGCTGGGTAGATGTTCTGCACGTCGCTGTTAATCCGGGCCCAGTAGGAATTTAGGCGGCTGCACCATCCGGATCGTAATTGAGCCAAAACTACTCGGTTTTGTCGGGGCAGCTCTCGTTCTTCAGCTGCGACGGGAGAGGGATGGTCTCCTAGCACAATATTCACTCTATATACTTCATGGCTTCTGAGACCGCATTAGAGTGAATACTATTCAGTCCCGCTTGATAGGCCTGTTGATCTAGAGGCTCTCTCTTATACCTCTGTACCTCTCTCTCTAGATCATGAAGGTCTTTCCTAACGTGCCTGGGCGGAGGTTAAAGAGGAACTTTTATTGATAATTAATATCTACATATTTATATTATTACTTAATCTTTCAATTATTGTAATAACAAATGGTTCTTTATTGATTTGATATAAAATATTTCCATATTATTAAATTCTAAATGCTTAACCCTAAAAAGATAATTTTAGAGTAAATAGAGCAGTCTTGATATGTGGGCTATTGAATGGTTCGCTCTATCGCGTACACAATGTTATGCCTTTTTGAAACATCTGGGTATTATTTTCAATACCAAACATCCTAGACACAATACAATGCTGTGCCAATTTGCAAAGCTCTTCATCAAATTTCACCTCAATATCGTGATTTCCACCAGACACCATTAAATAAACTTTGATCATGATTGTATTTAATTTATGAGATCTACGACGAATATTTAGAGGTATTACAAAGGGAATGGCAAATTTAATATACCCTCCTTTCCATGGAGGAGGTTATAAAAAGGTTAAATTCCAAACGCTTAACGTTTAAAGGAGAAATTTAAACAAATTTTTGCCTTTATAGTTATTGGCAGGACTGCTTTATTGATTATGGAGATAGAGCAGTTTTGCTATGTGAATGGTTCGCTCTATCGCGTACACAATGAAATAACTTATTGAAACACTTTCAATACCAAGCATCCTAGACACAATACAATGTTCTGCCAATTTTCAAAGCTCTTCATCGAATTTCATCTCAATATCGTGATTTTAATAGACAGACAGGTGGACATCATAAAATCGACTTTGATCATGATATCTATGGGGTCTACGACGAATAATTAGGGGTGTTTCAAGCGGAGTGACAAATTTAATATACCCTTTCTTTCCATGGAGTAGGTTATAAAAAGGTATATTTTTATAACCTCTTTTTATAACTTTTATCAGGTCTTTTGGAGAAAAGGCCTTGAAAAACTTTTTTTAATCTTTCTGCATCTACACTTGCATTTTATGGAAGCAGAAAATTTAGGAAATAATATTATAAAAACATAGATACTAAAATCAATAAAAATTCTTCTTTTACTATTTTAACTATATTTTTTTATAATTAATTCATTTAATTTTATACCTACTGTTTTGTTATTTTTCCTTCTATAAATCTAAAAGTTTCATTTGGTTTGCCAAAGGTTTCTTTTCGGTTGCAAAAGGCTTCATTTCGGTTGCAAACGGTTTTATTTCCGCTCAAAAGGTTTCATTTCCACTGCAAAAAATTTAATTTCCACTGCAAAAGGTTTCATTTCCGCTGCAAAAAGTTTCATTTCAATTGCAAAAGGTTTCATTTATTCTGAAAATGCTATATAACTCTTTACAGTTCTGATTGAATACAATTAGGAAAACAATACAAATAAAATGATTATAAACTAAAATTTTTAATTCCGTTTGAAGTTGGACTAAAAATCATTGCTGTACCGAATATCAAGAGGTACCGCTGTATGAAATTGTGGATTTAACTCCTCTGAGAAATCCAAAAAAATAATATTTGATTGGAAAATGATTTTCGAATCTTCAATGCAATTTTCAATGTCGGCAAAAGGACTTAGATCTATGGAAGACTTAAAACAGTACTAATCTGTAAAGAGAACCATACAAAAGCTTTTATCCTTCTTTGCTTAAATCAAGAATCAGAAAGGATATTTTTCAATGCTTTTACAAGCATATGTAATGAGTGTTTAAGTTTATTAGTATTCAAACATAAATAATAGTCTAGAAAGTCTCAGTGAATGATAAGTTGGTAGTCAGAAATTAACGAGAAATGTTATCACAAAAAGAAATAGTCAAAACGTGGAAATATGTAGTACTTAGTACTACATACAATTAGTCACTTGTATTCTATATCTATAAAAGAGGAAAATGTTTGTATGTTTGTAATTTATGGACTCGAAAACCGTTGAACAGATTTTTCTGAAAAATTTCAAGTAAACTACAACATCGTCTGAAAGTAAGACAGGCTATTTAAATTTTTGAAATTCCACTTGGAACTGGAGATTCTGGCATCAGAATCGGAGGTACCTCCCAAAAATTTAGATTTTATGTGCACGTATCTATTGATAGATTACAGATACAGTCTCCAAATTTGGAATGCATAATGAAATTTGGAACATAAATAAATTTGCCAAATTATATTGAAATCGGTTAAGATTTGGATATAGCTCCCATATATATATTTTGGGCATTAAACACATTGTGTACGCCATATTTAAATGAAATTTGGAATGTATGATGGAATTTATTTAAAACAAGTTAAAAAGTATCTGTCGGTTTTGCCGACATATGTATACCCTCAGCCAATGTACGATTATTTAAAAATATTTTGACTTCTGTAATGATTATTTAAATGTTTAACCCCTTGAGTGAAGAATGTGCTAATATTGGTATGGGCAATATTACAAGAAAATAGAACATTTATATCTAATTTATGGAAAATCATAAATTTCATATTCATCTCAGGTTTCTGGCAAAGAGAGATATATTGAGATATAGCAAGTTGTAAAGAATCTCTGAATTGTTTCGCGAGTTATGACAGATAAAAGTATTGAAAATTGTGACCCCTTGTGAATGAGGTACCAGAAGGGGTTCACAGATATATATCATCTGCACAATAGATATTGTATTAGCAAAAATGTGTGTACGTGTGAAACTTGAAGAGTCTTGAATGCTTATTTCGCTTTTTTGGATCGTTTTGTTTTTCATAATCTTGAACCCTATGGTCAGGTAGCAAAAGAAATAGTCCGATCTCTACCATCTTTATAACAGATCCTGTGTTGACAGAAATATTCAGATGTGCCAAGTCTAATTGAAATAGGTCATTAATTTCGCGTTTTATGAGCACAATGGATATTCAAAATTTCGACCTTTTGTGGGGGAGGTACCAGAAGGAGTGGACCGATACATTCCATTTCAACACCAGACCTTGGGTTTATAACAATATTGGCATATGTGAAATTTTAAGACAATCGGATCCTTACATCACATTTTATAAGAGTTGTAATAATTTTATTTTAATAATTTTGACCCTTTGTGGGGGAGGTACCTGATGGAGTGGACCGATTTTGTCCATTTTCGCACCTGACCTAGCACTGATGATAATATTAGGATTCGCAAATTTGGAGCAAAATCGCATTATCTCCATTTTAACATCAGACCTTGGGTTCATAACAATATTGGAATATGTGAAATTTTAAGACAATCGGATTCTTACATCACATTTTATAAGAGTTGTAATAATTTTATTTTAATAATTTTGACCCTTTGTGGGGGAGGTACCTGGACCGATTTTGTCCAATTTCGCACCTGACCTAGCACTGATAATAATATTAGGATTCGCAAATCGGGTTATCTCTTCTTTTTCTGTGCAATAAATTATTTTCCTTGAAAATCTTGACATTTTGTGTGGGAGGTATATAACCAACAAATATTCGTATATAAAATTTTGAATGCATATGGAATCAAAAGGGGTAGCGAAGCACACCGGGTTCAGCTAGTTACAAACAAAAACATTTTACCCAATTAAATTTAGTCATTAGATTGATATCATCTAAAACTTGTCTACCATATCACTCAATGTTGAATTCAGTTTGAACTTTGTGTTAAAATATGTACTTAAAAATGTGGAAGCACAATAACAATTTAGACTTTGAATCTTGGCAGTGCTCTCAGACAAACACTTATCTTGTAAAATACAGACTGTCTATTATCAAAAATATTCTTCCTTGAGTTTAAACTCTGGCTGGAAATGCGCCAATAACATTTCGTATGACAATGCTGACGTTAATGGACAATGCAATTTTTTAAAAAGGCAAGTATAATATTTGTTTACCCTCCACCAATCCAAGAATATATTAACTTTGTCATTCCGTTTGTAACTCCTCATAATATTCTTAAAAGACCATACAAAGTATATATACAAATTATATATAATCACGCTATCTTTCGAACGATTTGAGATAGAAGACTAAACTTTTGCATAAATGCATAGTTTACCAGTAGGCAGGTTAAGTTCGTCAATGGGTCAGGTCGGTCCACGTTTTCGTATAGCCCCATATAACGGTACCCACTCGATATTTTGTATTTTCATGATTTTAGCGACATTATTTACTGGAATTTTTTCAAATTTCATATTTTATGTTCGTAATAAATACTACAGCCTATGACAAATATGTTTGTATGTTGATTCACGTCCTCGTATAGCCCCCATACAACGTTACCTACCGTTATTCGGTATTTCCATGATTTCAGAGACATTATTTACCGGAATTTTTTCAAATTTAGTATTTGAAGTTCGTCATTACAGCCTATGAAAAAAAATTCGTAAGCAGGTCCACGTCTTCGTATAGTCTCCTTATAACAGTTTACATATAAGTGGTAGTTTCCGAAAGGTTTTTGAAATGTTTCAAGTTCCTTCCAAATGGTGGAGGGTAATAAAAGTTCGGGCCGGCCTTACTTAGCTGCTTTTTTAATTGTTTTAATTATGATTTGCGTATTATGGCATTTTATTTTCATTGAAATGGATCTATTGTATTATAGCAGGTCAAGGCGGCAAACAATTATTCAAAATAAATTTGTTTTGACAATGTTATCGGCAACATGAACAAATTTGCGTCGCGTCTGCTAAAGAGTGACTGCACGTGATATTTTTGTACATTAATATAAATAAAGATTGCGTTTCTGCGGCTGCCAGTGTCAGGTAATTCGATTTTATTCACTCAAAATTTGCAAATACTAACAAGTTATTGAACGCTTTTTACGGGCTTAGAGCGGATTAAATTTAAAAGCGGATAAAAAGTATATTTATATGGGAGCTACATTCCAAGCTGAATATATTTTCGCTAAATTTGACGAATGTATTTTAATGCTGTATGTGGCCTCTCGTACCAAATAATGTTTCTGTAGACATAGATTATCATTTGGGAGCTTTAGCTATACCCAAAATTCAGCTTAATTGGACACACACAGCATGGTGGTTGCTGTACCAAATACACAAAGTTAGAGGGAAATATATATGAAATCTTCTAGCGTGAATTCGGTGGCACATACGTGTAAAAATATAATTTGGATTTAATATTCGAACGATTTCCATTTTAAAGTGTTAAATCGATTGGAGAAAACAATTTATGCCTTCAAATTTCGATAAAGTGTCGTCATATGGGCCTATATCAAAACTTGAAACTGAATGAGGTTGTTTTTGTTATTGTGATTTTCAAATACGACATTTTAAACAATTCCGTGGGGATGTGGCTAAAATCATTAAAATGCCCAATTTCGAGCGGTACCATTATATGGGATTACGAACAATAAATACTACATTTTAAACAAATCCGATAGAAACGTGGCTAAAATCGTCATAATAATAAATATCCAAAAGTACAGTCATATCAAATGAAAATAAATAATAAAAATTAAAGATATTTACACAATTCTTTTACGAAACAATAAAAAAATGTACACAATAAAAAATGAAAGTTGGACAATGAAACACCAACCGCGTTCGATGCCGCTTTATTTTGGTGACCGGACGAGAACCAAAGCATTCAGCGTGGTATGGTAGTTGGCAAAGATGCATTATATGGAATTTTATGCTAGTTTTGATTAAGGGGAAAAACGGTTTCTGTATTAAAATATTTTTCAAGATGAATTTTAAAGCATTAGACAGGAACAATGCTATGCCACAGAAGGTAAAGTTCATTAGAAACTCTAGATACCTATCACATTTGAAACAGTAATGGGCTAACTTGATCAAAATACAGAATATCAGGAGAAACCGTTATATTAGAAAATTTGGATTATTACATTTGGACAAGTATATATTGAACAATATATTAATATAGCTGAACCCGTTGCGCTTCGCTACCCCTTTTGATTTGATATGTATTCGAAATTGTATATACGAATATTTGTCGGTTTAAAAAAAATAAGACAAATTAAAAAAAAAAATTAAAAACGCAATTACTGAAATACTTTAATGCGTAAACAAACAAATCGCTTGGACTACTAAAGCGTTAACATGTCAGGTGGCGGAGAATGAGCGTCTTCGATGGCGCTTAGATGTTCTCCCCCGTTCCTTAAATGTGGCTGGTCGTTCCACGGCGATCTTAGGTGCATTCATGGTGCCTCGGGTACCTACCAAGGCAGCAATGGGGCCACTTAAGAAGCCGTTTGAGACATGGGCTGCTATTGTGAAGCTTAAGGACCCCGCAGTAGCACCCAAGGATGTGGTAAAGACGGTAGTCTCTGAGGTTGGACCAAGTTTAGCGGATCTTGGTGTACGTGTACAACAGGTCAAACCTCTTTAGGGAGGTTGCAGAAAGGTAGAAGATAGCTAAAAGTGCTAAATTCTCAGAGGTCGGCTTAGAAGTAAGTGTTAAGGATAAGATTGGTCGCAGGGTCGTTGTCCAGCATGTTGATCTGGCAATTAACCCGGAAGTGTTTATGGAAGAGGTGTTTTCCCCTTATTTCAAAGGGAAAATGACCAAATAATAGTTCGCAAAGAGTGTCCGGATGGTTACTGGTGCCTGGAAAGACACCGCTTAGTCGGTCAATGTAATTTTGGAGGGTAAAAGTCGAGTGGTGGATGCTCTGTTGGCGGTGGGGAGGTGCTACATTAAGTGGCTCTCCTTTGTGGTGAAACCGCATGATGGGGTGCCTCATTGCTACCACAGGAGGATACTTCTGCTGTTCCAGAATTGGAGAGAAATGAGATCGATCTGGCTGCAACTTTGGTTCGCTGCATGAAATCACCAGGGTTGGATGGTTTAACTGGAGAGATGTGTTTAAGCATCTGAAAGGCCATTCCAGACTTCCTGGATGCTTTGCTGTCTAATTGTGTTCGCTCAGGTGATTTTTCGAGGTCGGGGAAGGCTGCAAAGGTCATTGTCCCCCTGAAGTCTCCCAATAAGGTCAGGAGGCATTATTGAGGCATCAGTCCCCTGCCAGTACTTGGTAAATTATTGGAAAAAATATTGGTGCAGATATTGCAGGAGAGGTTGGCTGAAACAGAATCCGAGTTTCAATTTGGTTTCGTCGAGGGATCTACAAGTAAATACGTTTTGGGTACTTTTGTCGACTTTAAGGGTGCTTTTGACCATTTGTGTTGGTCGCGTGTGATTGCTCGTTTTCAGGAAGTTGGTTGTCGAGAGATAGAACTCTGGAAAAGCTATTTCTGCCGCAGGGTGGCGCACAGAATAGTATTTCAAAAGATGTCGTTGGGGGTTGCCCGCAGGGTTACATTTGTGGTCCATATGTATGGAACATGATGATAGATGCATTACTGCTGTAGCTCAGTTTCAATGAATTTCATTCCCCACCTTGATCGCTTAAAGGAGAAAATGTACAGTACTGTGGGTCAAGTTCGTCGTGTGTTGTGGTCTGAATCGGGCCTCAGTAATGTGTGTTGTGTATGGATCTTTCCGTAACTTGTGCTACTTATGGCGTTCCCATATGGTATACGACAGCGTTAGGCTGGGGGTGTCGCAAGATACTTTCGTGCCAACGAATTATGATTTTGGCACAGTGTCTACTGAGGCCATGCAGGCTTTCCTCCTTTGGATCTTGTGATTCGTGCAAACGAGTCCTTCTAGGCAAAAAGGGTTTACCTATTGTGCCTTCTGACTGGGCAGAAGACGGTGTGGAGAGAATGAGCGTCGAGGATCGCAAATCGCAGCTGCGAGAACTTCTTTCGTCGAAATGGCAATGTAGATGAAACGAAAGTGAGAATGGTAGGGTAACTTTCAATAACTTTCGAATTGGTACCTGCGGAATAGACCTAGAACTCTGTGGAGGGCTACCACTCTGTAAGAGAATTCTGGGTAATTCCAAAGGGGCGCTGGCCGACACATCGTATCCCCTGTGCAATGGCGCATCATGGTTGAAGCCGTCAAGGCGTTAATAATGTAAAACCCCTCTCGACATGTCCCTATATACTCACTTGATGTTGAGCTTTGGATGAGATCGGACCTGGTATTTTAGCTAAGTGGAAAAAGTGTTAAATTTTCGAGTGAATTTATCGCGAAATGTGAAATTTAAATTTATTGACTCTGTCAGTTGCATTATGTCGTTGGTGGGGAATGGGGTAAACTCCAAAATTTTGAATGATATATATATATATATATAGACGGAGCTATTTGTTTGAGTACGCATAAATGTGTTACAATAATAACGGTTTTTAGATTTTTGAATTTGTCTTTTTCTTAACCAACAAATATTCGTATATAAAATTTTGAATGCATATGGAATCAAAAGGGGTAGCGAAGCACACCGGGTTCAGCTAGTTACAAACAAAAACATTTTACCCAATTAAATTTAGTCATTAGATTGATATCATCTAAAACTTGTCTACCATATCACTCAATGTAGAATTCAGTTTGAACTTTGTGTTAAAATATGTACTTAAAAATGTGGAAGCACAATAACAATTTAGACTTTGAATCTTGGCAGTGCTCTCAGACAAACACTTATCTTGTAAAATACAGACTGTCTATTATCAAAAATATTCTTCCTTGAGTTTAAACTCTGGCTGGAAATGCGCCAATAACATTTCGTATGACAATGCTGACGTTAATGGACAATGCAATTTTTTAAAAAGGCAAGTATAATATTTGTTTACCCTCCACCAATCCAAGGATATATTAACTTTGTCATTCCGTTTGTAACTCCTCATAATATTCTTAAAAGACCATACAAAGTATATATACAAATTATATATAATCACGCTATCTTTCGAACGATTTGAGATAGAAGACTAAACTTTTGCATAAATGCATAGTTTACCAGTAGGCAGGTTAAGTTCGTCAATGGGTCAGGTCGGTCCACGTTTTCGTATAGCCCCATATAACGGTACCCACTCGATATTTTGTATTTTCATGATTTTAGCGACATTATTTACTGGAATTTTTTCAAATTTCATATTTTATGTTCGTAATAAATACTACAGCCTATGACAAATATGTTTGTATGTTGATTCACGTCCTCGTATAGCCCCCATACAACGTTACCTACCGTTATTCGGTATTTCCATGATTTCAGAGACATTATTTACCGGAATTTTTTCAAATTTAGTATTTGAAGTTCGTCATTACAGCCTATGAAAAAAAATTCGTAAGCAGGTCCACGTCTTCGTATAGTCTCCTTATAACAGTTTACATATAAGTGGTAGTTTCCGAAAGGTTTTTGAAATGTTTCAAGTTCCTTCCAAATGGTGGAGGGTAATAAAAGTTCGGGCCGGCCTTACTTAGCTGCTTTTTTAATTGTTTTAATTATGATTTGCGTATTATGGCATTTTATTTTCATTGAAATGGATCTATTGTATTATAGCAGGTCAAGGCGGCAAACTATTATTCAAAATAAATTTGTTTTGACAATGTTATCGGCAACATGAACAAATTTGCGTCGCGTCTGCTAAAGAGTGACTGCACGTGATATTTTTGTACATTAATATAAATAAAGATTGCGTTTCTGCGGCTGCCAGTGTCAGGTAATTCGATTTTATTCACTCAAAATTTGCAAATACTAACAAGTTATTGAACGCTTTTTACGGGCTTAGAGCGGATTAAATTTAAAAGCGGATAAAAAGTATATTTATATGGGAGCTACATTCCAAGCTGAATATATTTTCGCTAAATTTGACGAATGTATTTTAATGCTGTATGTGGCCTCTCGTACCAAATAATGTTTCTGTAGACATAGATTATCATTTGGGAGCTTTAGCTATACCCAAAATTCAGCTTAATTGGACACACACAGCATGGTGGTTGCTGTACCAAATACACAAAGTTAGAGGGAAATATATATGAAATCTTCTAGCGTGAATTCGGTGGCACATACGTGTAAAAATATAATTTGGATTTAATATTCGAACGATTTCCATTTTAAAGTGTTAAATCGATTGGAGAAAACAATTTATGCCTTCAAATTTCGATAAAGTGTCGTCATATGGGCCTATATCAAAACTTGAAACTGAATGAGGTTGTTTTTGTTATTGTGATTTTCAAATACGACATTTTAAACAATTCCGTGGGGATGTGGCTAAAATCATTAAAATGCCCAATTTCGAGCGGTACCATTATATGGGATTACGAACAATAAATACTACATTTTAAACAAATCCGATAGAAACGTGGCTAAAATCGTCATAATAATAAATATCCAAAAGTACAGTCATATCAAATGAAAATAAATAATAAAAATTAAAGATATTTACACAATTCTTTTACGAAACAATAAAAAAATGTACACAATAAAAAATGAAAGTTGGACAATGAAACACCAACCGCGTTCGATGCCGCTTTATTTTGGTGACCGGACGAGAACCAAAGCATTCAGCGTGGTATGGTAGTTGGCAAAGATGCATTATATGGAATTTTGTGCTAGTTTTGATTAAGGGGAAAAACGGTTTCTGTATTAAAATATTTTTCAAGATGGATTTTAAAGCATTAGACAGGAACAATGCTATGCCACAGAAGATAAAGTTCATTAGAAACTCTAGATACCTATCACATTTGAAACAGTAATGGGCTAACTTGATCAAAATACAGAATATCAGGAGAAACCGTTATATTAGAAAATTTGGATTATTATATTTGGACAAGTATATATTGAACAATATATTAATATAGCTGAGCCCGTTGCGCTTCGCTACCCCTTTTGATTTGATATGTATTCGAAATTGTATATACGAATATTTGTCGGTTTAAAAAAAATAAGACAAATTCAAAAAAAAATTAAAAACGCAATTACTGAAATACTTTAATGCGTAAACAAACAAATCGCTTGGACTACTAAAGCGTTAACATGTCAGGTGGCGGAGAATGAGCGTCTTCGATGGCGCTTAGATGTTCTCCCCCGTTCCTTAAATGTGGCTGGTCGTTCCACGGCGATCTTAGGTGCATTCATGGTGCCTCGGGTACCTACCAAGGCAGCAGCCGTTTGAGACATGGGCTGCTATTGTGAAGCTTAAGGACCCCGCAGTAGCACCCAAGGATGTGGTAAAGACGGTAGTCTCTGAGGTTGGACCAAGTTTAGCGGACCTTGGTGTACGTGTACAACAGGTCAAACCTCTTTAGGGAGGTTGCAGAAAGGGAGAAGATAGCTAAAAGTGCTAAATTCTCAGAGGTCGGCTTAGAAGTAAGTGTTAAGGATAAGATTGGTCGCAGGGTCGTTGTCCAGCATGTTGATCTGGCAATTAACCCGGAAGTGTTTATGGAAGAGGTGTTTTCCCTTTATTTCAAAGGGAAAATGACCAAATAATAGTTCGCAAAGACTGTCCGGATGGTTACTGGTGCCTGGAAAGACACCGCTTAGTCGGTCAATGTAATTTTGGAGGGTAAAAGTCGAGTGGTGGATGCTCTGTTGGCGGTGGGGAGGTGCTACATTAAGTGGCTCTCCTTTGTGGTGAAACCGCATGATGGGGTGCCTCATTGCTACCACAGGAGGATACTTCTGCTGTTCCAGAATTGGAGAGAAATGAGATCGATCTGGCTGCAACTTTGGTTCGCTGCATGAAATCACCAGGGTTGGATGGTTTAACTGGAGAGATGTGTTTAAGCATCTGAAAGGCCATTCCAGACTTCCTGGATGCTTTGCTGTCTAATTGTGTTCGCTCAGGTGATTTTTCGAGGTCGGGGAAGGCTGCAAAGGTCATTGTCCCCCTGAAGTCTCCCAATAAGGTCAGGAGGCATTATTGAGGCATCAGTCCCCTGCCAGTACTTGGTAAATTATTGGAAAAAATATTGGTGCAGATATTGCAGGAGAGGTTGGCTGAAACAGAATCCGAGTTTCAATTTGGTTTCGTCGAGGGATCTACAAGTAAATACGTTTTGGGTACTTTTGTCGACTTTAAGGGTGCTTTTGACCATTTGTGTTGGTCGCGTGTGATTGCTCGTTTTCAGGAAGTTGGTTGTCGAGAGATAGAACTCTGGAAAAGCTATTTCTGCCGCAGGGTGGCGCACAGAATAGTATTTCAAAAGATGTCGTTGGGGGTTGCCCGCAGGGTTACATTTGTGGTCCATATGTATGGAACATGATGATAGATGCATTACTGCTGTAGCTCAGTTTCAATGAATTTCATTCCCCACCTTGATCGCTTAAAGGAGAAAATGTACAGTACTGTGGGTCAAGTTCGTCGTGTGTTGTGGTCTGAATCGGGCCTCAGTAGACGTGCAACTTATGGCGTTCCCATATGGTATACGACAGCGTTAGGCTGGGGGTGTCGCAAGATACTTTCGTGCCAACGAATTATGATTTTGGCACAGTGTCTACTGAGGCCATGCAGGCTTTCCTCCTTTGGATCTTGTGATTCGTGCAAACGAGTCCTTCTAGGCAAAAGGGTTTACCTATTGTGCCTTCGAAAATTTAACACTAAGTGGAAAAAGTGTTAAATTTTCGAGTGAATTTATCTCGAAATTTGTTGTCTCGCTCTTTAGTGAAATTTAAATTTATTGACTCTGTCAGTTGCATGTCGTTGGTGGGGAATATTTTGGGGTAAACCATTGGTGTTTCACCGCAACAGACATTCCGTCCGCACGCCAGTGTGTGGTATTTGGGATTGGAATCTGGTTATCGACTAGTGCAGTGTTTTTGGCTATTGAGTTTCATTACGTTTGGACTATTTGGATTTCTTGTCTGGAGTGCTCTGGCCATCCAGTTTGGTGTCTCGTCTTTGTGAGGTTAAGTTGAATATTTTTTGGTTTACTTCATTTGGTAAGTTGTTTGATATTGTTCTGATTGGCTTTCGTTTATTGGACGACATCTTGTGTAGGATAGTTGGAACTATTTCCGAGGGGTTTGTGTCTCGGACATGCCTCCGAAAGTAGTGAAGAAGAAGAAAGGTCCGGTTTCAAAGGTAAATACTAAAACCTCAGATATGGAGGTGGAGGGTGGTTCGGCTGAGGTACTTATGCCTCCTTCTACTGGGCGTAGGTTGCTCCAAAGGCAGAGTGATCAGAGTTCGGATGGTGAAGAGGAATCCAAGAGGCAAAAGCTTGGTTCCCCATTGAAGAAGGGTGGTGTGGGTGCTGCAGTGGGTTTTGTTGATGCGGCTGGTGTTGGTATTGTTGGTGGTTGCGAGGCGATTAGTGTGTCGTCTGGTAGCGACCGTGCGGTGTTGGAGATGAAGGGAGTCAGTGAATCTCAATTGGATCTGTTGTATGAGAGCCAGTGCAGCGCCGTTACGACGCGTGAGGTGGTCTCTTTGGCCACCAGGTACGAGGAGATGTTGATGCGATTGCGATCGTGGAGAACGAGAGGCTTAAGGGGAAATTGGAGGCATTTGAGCAGATCTCGGTGTGGTGCACCCTGCTCCAGGGCCGTCTGTTGTCGCTGCTTCTGGTTCGACGCCACTTGTTGTGCCTCAGGCTTTGCCTGTTCCAGCTTCCGTGCCTAAGCCTGTGGAAACCTGGTCGGTCGTGGTGAGGTCCAAAAAGGGCACCTGTAGCAAGGAGGTTGTCAAGAAGATGGTGGATGAGGTGGGCCCTACTTTGGGTGTTAGAGTGCACGAGGTGAAGGAGGTGCGGGATGGTGGTCCGGTGATTAGAACTCCTTCTGTAGCTGAAAGGGAGAAATTGTTGTCAATATGAAGTTTGCGGATGTGGGACTGGAAGTGTCAGTGAATGACAAACTGGGCCTAAAAGTCATTGGAGCTGTATGACTTGAATTTGGCCGATTTGATGACACTTGAGGCGTTTAAGAAGAGCGTGCGCCTGGCTAGTAGTCCCTGGAAGGTTGGTGTTAACGACTGCAAGGTTAACGTCATATTGGAGTGCACTGATCGTGTGGCGGAAAAGCTTTGTGCCGAGGAAGAGAGTGCAGGATGAAAACTGATGTCTCCGTTGAGTGGGCGGAGGGAAAGATGTTGTTGGCTAGCATCTATTGTAGATTTAGTTCTCCGTTGGAGCCCTATTTAAGGTATATGGATTCGGTACTACACCTTGCGAGTAGTTGGCCGCTAATCATAGGGTTAGACGCGAATGCATCCTCCTCACTGTGGTTTTCGAAGATGTCCGGCCATAGCTCTGGCCATCAGAATCGCGTACGAGGAGAGATGCTTGGCGAATGGGTGTTAGCGAGGGGCGTTGAGATTTTGAGTCGTCAGATAGAGTAAGGAGTGATCCTCGCTCGTATCGGGACATTAGTCTACTTCCAGTCCTTAGAAAAGTACTGAAGAGGATTATGGTGTCTAGGCTTAGAGAGTGCTACTCCGAAGCTTAATCGCCGCATCAATTCGGCTTTACCAAAGGTAGAAGACTGTGGATGCGTGGTCGCATGTGCAGAATAGCCTCGTTGGCATTTTTGTCGACTTTAAGGGTGCATTTGACTTCCTTTTGTGGAATAGCGTGCTCACGAGGTTGTTAGCGATTGGTTGCCAGGAAATTTGTCTTTGGTCTAGTTACTTTCATGAGAGGAAGGCTTGTGTCATGTCCAACATGGTTGCCCTCAGGGGTCCAACTGTGGCCTATTTATTTGGAACCTCATAATGGATCCTCTACTGCGGGAGCTCTCGGCGTCCTTCAAGGTTTGTGCCTACTGTTATTATGGTTGAAGGTTAGACTCGCCAAGTGCTGGAGACCTTTGGTGAGCAGGATATGCATATAATTCGAGCGTGGAGTGATCTAGTTGGCATTGAGGTTGCGAATGACAAGACGTCGTTGATGATGCTGAAAGGTAGGCTTGTTCATAGTCGACCTCCGTTTATACGAACTGGTGAGCGTGGCATAAGGTATGCAAGTACGATAATGAATCTAGGCATTCATATGAAGGATAGACTTAATTTCAACGTGTACTTTGATCACCTGAAGGAGGAAATAACTAGAGTGGTGGGAATGGTCAGGCGTATTTTGCTGACTGGTTGGGGCTTGATCAGGAGTTCCGTGCGTGTCATGTATGGTTGCTTGCGCAACTTATGGGGCTCCTGTGTGGCACAAAATCGGTGCGTCTGTGTTGGGTCATTCTAGCGTGTTTGCCTGTGTCCAAAAATACCAATAAATGGCCGATCCAATACCCGCGGATGAATGGACTATGTCCGAAAAACCCTGCGATATCAAAAAATCCAAAAGAGTCAATCCAAAGACGAATATGGACAATTCTTAAGCTGAATTCAATAATTCAGAATATCCCCAAATCAATTCAAAGGTTCAGCCGAAATCAAAGACGAAATATAAAGCCATTGAAGAAAGAAGATCTGTTGAAACCGAGTCTCAAACTTCTCAGATATGTGCGAAAGAAAATGCAAAGAAAACAAACAATGCCGCATCCTCTCCCAGTTCAACATTTTCTGGTCAATCGAACACAAAACGGCCTAGAATCAGCGAAGTTAGCGACAGCTTGAGTCGAACCTCCCAAAATCGTTTTGCCAAGTTAGGAGATATTGATATTCTTCTCGAACCTTCAATTCCAAGAGCTCAACCTTCTCAAACATCCAATGAAAATATCACCAAGGAACAAAACACGGCGACTCCTGTAAGTGAAATAGGGTCCAAAACAATTAACAGCCTTAAGGGATTTTGTCCACCATTTTTTCTTTTTAATATTAATGTAACAGGACTAAGACATACACTGACACAAAAAAATGTAGTTTTTAAAATTGTTAACAAAAGTCAAAGAAAAAGTAAATTATACCTGAAGGAGCCTTCTGTTCATTCAGAAATGATGGAACTTCTTAAACATAAAGAAATACCTGCATACACATACACGCCCAAAGAACGAAAATGTACCAGATTAGTTTTAAGAGGGCTTCATTATAAAACAAATTTGAATGAGATAAAAGAAGAAATTATTTTTTTGGTTCCTAATACTGTTGACGAAGTATCCAAATTTTCCACTGAATTTTTAAGGAAAAATAATATTGATACAGGACTTTTTCTGATTACACTATTACCTGGAAAATCAGAAGACGAGCTCAGGAATCTAAAATATATTTGTGGACAAAAAAGTACGTTGGATACTCCCAAGTCTAATTTTATGGATCCTCAATGTTTTTGTGGTCAGGGTTGGGGTCATATCTCAAAAAATTGTAGCAGAATTCGTGTGTGTGTCAAATGCGATCAAAAACATGAGCCAGGTCACTATAAATTCGTTTCAAGTGATGAAATAAAACCATATTGCGCTAATTGCAAATCATTTGGTCATCCTGCGAGTTACAGGGGTTGTTCTACATATAAAAATTACATAAAGAAAAAGGAAGAAATTAAAGCAACAGCTAGAGCAAAACATACACTTGCTTCGAAAAACGTATCTAGTGTTTTTAATAGTTTTAAATTGGTTGATCCAAAGCGTTCATACGCAGGTTGTTTTGCTGATGATTGTAATGTAAGATAAAACACTACCATTATTGAAGAATTTATAAAGATTGCGAAACACATTTGTCAAACTGAAACTCCGACGTTGGAAGACAAAATAGAAACTTTCCTTAAAGATTTCAAAAATTTATCAAAGGAAGAGGCGAAGAGCCAATGCATAGAACTTTTAAAAGAAATTACATACAAATATGGTCCGTAATTCTCTTAATTTTCTTACTTTTAATGTCAGGTCACTCATTGAAGTGAGCCGAAGAATCGAATTATCAAATATATTAAAGCTAAATAAAATTGATTTCAGTTTTATCCAAGAAACTCGTTTGAAAAATTCCCATAGAGTAACACCCGAAAATTACACCTTCATCAGAGATAGCAGCTCTCAAGGGGTTGCAATATCTATTAAAAAATCATATAAATTTCGAAGAGTACAAGTTTTAGATTTTAATTTTCCTAGCTTATTTCTAAGCGTTCCCTTAGGTTTAAATGGTGTTGAACGCCAGATTTTGATTGGTTCAGTTTATATCCCTTGCAATGCTGACCGCACTCAATATTTTGAAAGTTTAAATAGTTTACACCATGCTTCCTGCAATTACTATGGGCTAATCCTTGGGGGTGATTTTAATTCTAGACATACATCATGTGGAGACTGAATGGACAATATCAATGGAGTTGTATTACATACATGGCTTCAACAATATTTAGATTTCATGAGAATTTCTGACGAAATTCCGTCTTTTCCGAATGGGGCCTCATTTTTGGACCACTTTATAGTAAGCACCAATTGATCCCATATCAAGAAATTTCCAAATAATTACATTACCAACCTTTTCAGACCATTTTCCACTAAAATTACATTTAAAATTATCCTCACTTTCAATTCTTTTAAATACACCAAAATCTTTCACATCATACAAAAACACGAACTGGAATAATTTTCAAGAGGAAGTAAGAGATGCATTACTCATAAACTTTCCAGATTCAGACAGGAATTTATCTGACTCTGAAATTGATTATTATATCGACAACTTTTCGGAGGTGATATGTAATACACAGCTTAGACACTCGAACCCCATAAATATTAACAAGAAGGTCGTAGTTTCAGACGCAATAAAGGAACTTTTTAAAGTAAAATATACTTGGCAGAAGAACTTGACGAGAATGTTTAATAGAAATCGCAATAGATTAGATGAAAATTATCGTTTGTTATCAAAACAAATTCAATTGTTAAATGTTATAATTAAACGACAAGTAGAGATTGAAAAGGCTAGAATTTTCTCTGAAAGGATTAGGAAAATAAAACCGGGGCCAAAGGTACATAAACAATTTTATAACATTATAGGTTATAAACGAAAAGGAAACATAAATATATCAGAAAATGGGGTTATTATTGAAGACAATTTAGCTGCATGCCAGAAATTAAAACAATATTTTGGCAATATTTTCAACCACTCACCTACAAATGACAGCATACAGGAAATGGAAAATGTTGTCAATAATGCAATAGCTAGTGTATCCCACTTGCTTACTTTTACTGATGCAGAATCTTCAATCAATAACATGGGAATCCCTCAACTAACCACAATGGATGAAATTAGCAAAATTTGCAAAGCAATGAATAATAAAAAGTCATATGGTTTGCACAACATATCCAATCATATAATTAAAAGGCTTCCTGCCAAAGCTATAGAATATTTAACGATAATTTTTAATAATTGTTTAAATAACTCATACTTTCCTAAAAAACGGAAAGTGTCCAAATTTATACACGTTGTTAAAAAACCAAACAATTTTGAAATTAATAATTTAAGACCCATTTCTCTGCTTTCAAACTTAGGAAAATTTCTCGAAAGAAGTGTTCAAATTAAAATCAATCATGGGATGACTACGTCGTATATTCCCGAACTACAGTTTGGCTTCAAGAAAGGACATTCTACACAGATGCCCTTCTTAAATTCCATAATGATATTGTATATCAACTTCGAGAACGAAAATGTACAGTAGCTTTTTCATTAGATGTAGAAAAAGCTTTTCATCACGCATCACACATAGGAATTTTGTATAAAATGGTGCAACTTCACTTTGATCCAATTGTTATCAAATTGTTTTATAGTTTCTTTTCAAATAGAAAGTTTTGTGTCCAGTTTCGTCAAAATATATCAGATTTGGATGTTATTAAATGCGGTGTTCCCCAAGGATCTATACTGGCTCCACATTTATATAACATATATATGTATGATTTTCCCCACATAGAAAGAGATTCTTGTGGGATCCTACATGCAGACGATGCCCTACTATATGCTCATGACGAATCACCACATATGGCAACGTGCAAAGTTAAATATGTAGGTGTTACATTCAATAACTTATTAAAAGTTAACAAACACGCTAGGCAAGTTTTGGGAAAGGCGTACGGAATTAGAACTTTTTCTAGAAATTTGACAAATAGGGATCTTCCAAGTAAGACTAAATTACTTTTATATAAAACCAGTATAAAACCGGTATTTCTGTATGCGTTCCCAATATGGTTTAGCATATCCCCTGTCATCAGTAGTGAAATAGAAATTTTTGAGCGGAAAGTTCTTAGACATTGCATTGGCAAGTACTATGAATCTAGCAACAAACGATATTGTAACAGGGTAGTTTTTGGAGAATCCAAAATTACACCCGTTGGTTTGCATGTCTGTGATTTGATTTCTAAATTTATTCAGCGAATACGCGATCATGAAAATAGCTATGTTTATAAAATATATGATGATCAAGATTTTATATCTAGGCGAATACTAATTACTTGTCTCCAATCGGATATATTAATGAAATGCCCCCGAATTTTGACATTCATACTAATATTCACCATTCATTGTATACAAAATTTCTACCTGGTACACACAGGGGTTAACATGCAGGTTGTTTGCTTGCAATAACGTTTCCTTTGTCTTTTGTGTTTTTATTGATATTAGTTTGTAAGTTTAATCGAGTTTCACACTCAAAACAAATGTATTCCCGGGAGCAAGGAATTATAATAAAACTTAATGATTTAATTACTTAATTTCCGTTTTTAAGCAAAAGCTTGATGCTACATACATTTATTGTAAATTACGATCATGCATTATAATCATAAGTTTTACATAATATTATTGAAGGTATGTTTTAATCATTATATTGTTTAAAAAAAGGCTCAATAAAGTAAACCTTAACCTTAGGACTGTGTCCGCCGATGCACTGCAGGTGCTGTGCCGCTTGACCTGGAAGTGAGAAGTAGGGCTATTCTGTATAAGCTGTAAATGTGAAATCGGTCGAAAATACATATGGGAGCTATATCCATATCTGAACCGATTTCATTACGCATTCCAAATTCTGTATCTGTGAACGATCAATAGATAGGTGCATATAAAATCTAATTTTTTGAGAGGTACCTCCGATTCTGATGTTACTTTCAGGCATTGTTGTAGTATACTTGAAACAAACATTTCCTCTTTTGTATATATATGTATATATATATATACTAGCTGGACCGGTCGGCGTTGCCGGCCCATAGTTTTAGTCTTTAATCCTTATTTTTAAAGCATAATAATCTGACTTATGTAGGCGGCACAATTTTTATTATATGACTGCATAGTATTTTGTAAATATAAATAAATATTCATGGCAAATATTATAATAGATGTTCACCAACCATCGTTTCTAGCGTTTTGAATAGCCTGATCTTATTTTTCAGCTATAGGCTTTAATTTGAGTGTTAAAAACCTATATGATATAAAAAATCTATAATGTGAAAACTCAGCTTAATTTTTGGTATTGTAAAGAGCTTAGAAACATTATCCGTTCAAATGAACTGTAATTTGAAATTTGTATTTCCAACGTTTAGAACGCCGCGCCGCGTGGTGTTTAGTTTTGTCCACCTCATAATTGAGGGCTAAATGATTAAGGAATAATCAAAGATAATTTATCTTTCACACCCATTGCCGTCAGATGGGAACTAATTTGTTTTGATATTGAAAATGAGCGTTGGAGACCCCATTAATCCATATATTTCATCATAGTTTAATTCATAGACGAATTAAACAAATGTTCGGTCCCGTGTTTCTTTCTAATATTCGTAATTTTTGTTCATGTGGCCAAGACCCCGAAAATAGCTTAAATCATTAATGGTTATACCAAAAGGTGATCATTTTTTGCACTGACTGCAGTCGCAATAAATTTTGCACTTTGAGTTCTTATCGGACGGATTATTGTCAACGTTTTGAAATGAGCCCAATAACGCTTGGTCATTTTTGTTTGTTCGCATCTTCCAGCTGAAGCACGATGTAAGTCCTAGAGTTGAAAGCTAAATGCCAATCTTAGACATTAAAAATCGCCATTTAGCATGGTATTGCGCACTATTTCATTTTTGATATTATTTATTCAGAATTCAAAACAATAAAAAATTTACACTTCTATATAGTTTGCTAAACTGAAAACATTTCAAGCCAAAAAGTTTTTTTTTTTTTTCATTCAAAATTTTATTGGATTATTTTTAAGCATTTTTTTCTTTGCCAAGATACCATTCAAAAATTGTATGAATTGTCAAAATCTGTCAAACCGGTTTTTTACAGGAAATGTTTAAAGGTCCTTACGAAGTTTGGTCCTTACTATTGTTTTGAAATTAGATTCCATTTTTGCAATGCGATATGCTCTTTTTTATTTTTTATCGATTTTTAAAAAAGTAATTATCCTTTAACATTGGTTTGACCTTAAATTATTTTAGAATCATCAATTCAGGTTCGTCATCCCATAATTGTCGTCGCTTTATAGTCCCCAAAAAGACTACACATCATATTAGAATTCAAAAAGAAAGCAGTAAAGAAAGTCTTAAAGTCGGGCGGGGCCGACTTTATGATACTCTACACCACTTTGCTAATTTACTAGAGCTGCGCATAACAATTAAAAGTTTTTATGGGAGAATTCAATCATACTCGCTATGATTATAATTATAATTATAATTTAAAGTTCAAAGGGCTAAAAATGCCGAAGCATTTGTATCTTTTAAATTCGGACTTGTATTGCCCATTTGGTGCACAATTAATTTGAAATCGGATAAAAATATATATGGGAGCTATATCCAAATCGGAACCGATCTCGATAAAATTTCGCAAAGATATTTCTGAGCTGTATTTGATATATTTCCCTGAATATCGTTGTTACGGAGTGCATATTACGGATGAACAGTATATATGGGAGCTATAGCTATATCTGAACCGATCTTCACCAAATTTGACATACTAGCTTCTAGACTCAGTTCGGTCGGTCCAATTCGGGCAAATATTAGACGTTTGGTGCACAATCAAAGGTAAATCGGACGAAGTTATATATGGGAGCTATATCCAAATCTGAACCGATCTCGATAAAATTTAGCAAAGATGTTTCTGAGCTGTATTTGATATATTTCCCCAAATATTGTTGTTACAGAGTGCATATTAGGGCTGCGGAGGACATAAATAACAAACCGGATGAACAATATATATGGGAGCTATAGCTATATCTGAACCGATTTCGATAAAATTTGGCATATTTATTTTCAGGCCTAATTTGGTAGTATGTGCAAAATTCCATGCTATTCGGACTGATATTACACGTTTGGTGCACAATAAAAGGCAAATCGGACGAAGATATATATGGGAGCTATATCTAAATTTTGACCGATTATCTCCAATTTCAATAGGGTTCGTCCTTGGGCCAAACAAATGATTTGTGCAAAATTTCATCTGGATAGAGCAATAAATGCGAACTGTACTTTGTATACAAAAATACATGGACAGACGGAAGGACGGACATGCATAAATCGACTTAGAATGTGATTCTATGCAGATCATCAAAAGGAACTATGGGTCTATCTCGTTTCCTTTTGCCTGTTACTAAATTTAGCATGTTCCTGCTTTTCAGATGGTCAGATGTTCCTGGCATGTTCACGCGTTGGAAGACCGAGCTATTTGTTTGTTTACGCATTAAAGTATTACAATAATAACGTCGTTAAAATTTTTGAATTTGTTTTATTATTTTTTTCTTAATCCAAAAAATATTCCCAAATGAAATTGAATGCATATAAAATCAAAGGGGGTAGCGAAGCGCGCCAGGTTCAGCTAGTATGGTCTTTATGGTCTTCAAACGGCCAATGAAAAGCCCGAATGTTGCTCTGCGTTAATTTGGTCCATTCCCGACGAAGCGCTTGTTTGAGGTGATCGACACTTTGTTATTTTTTGTGCCAACCTTGTTTTCCAAAATACTCCAGACACAATAGTCCAACGGATTGGTATACGGAGATTTTGGTAGCAATCGTGAGCTGGAAATGAAGAGAGGAACCTTATTTTGTAACCATTCTTGCTGAGTGCGATGGTCCTGAGTCCTATTGGAATGTCCAAGATCTGCGGCCAAAATGTTGGCGTGCTCAAGCCTTTAATAAACCCTCCGGAATATTTTCACGATAATATTCGGTCTATATTCTGATGCCACGGTCGATTAATACGAGCGTAGAGCGACCATCGGCTGTTATGGTGACCCAACCCATCACTATTGCCGGCGCTTGAGTTCTTGTGGTCAACCGAAGGTGCACATTTTCAGCTAACCTCTTTGGCAAGTAAACACGATTATTTTGTTTGTTTACAAACTGCTAAACAACGAATGTTTTCCTATCAGAGGAAAACCAAATTCGGCAGTTTAATTCGACACTCTTTAGCTCTTTTAAGTCTATTTTCTTTCTGTTGCGCTGTAAGTTCTTGCACTTTTTGGAATTGCAATGATTTTACCCCGAGCTCATTTTTCAATATTAGCCGAATGGAATATTGCGATATGTTCAGCTCACGAGCCATTTTTCGGAGACTGCGACGCGGGTTTCGCTGAAGTCGCTTCTTTACTTTTCGAAACCTTTCAGCTGATGTGACTATATATATATATATATATATATATATATATATATATATATATATATATATATATATATATATATATATATATATATATATATATATATATATATCTATATATAAATGAAAGTTGTGTTAGTTACTACGCTTATAAC